>NC_141262.1:2412500-3612500 GCF_054856545.1 Hippocampus guttulatus | reverse complement strand
ATAGGTCGTGACCGAAAGAATGAGATCCCGGACACAAGCGGCCAAAATGAGTTTTCTCCGCAGGGTGTTTGGGCTCTACCTTAGAGATAAGGTGAGAAGCTCGGTCAGCCGGGAGGGTCTTGCAGCAGAGTCGCTTCTCCTCCACATCGAGAGGAGCCAGATGAGGTGGCTCGGGCATCTGATTAGGATGCCTCCTAGCGCCTCCCTGGTGAGGTGTTCGGGCATGTGCCACTGGCAGGAGACCTCGGGGTCGACCCAGGACACGCTGGAGAGACTCGGGATCCGCCAGGAAGTGTGAGAAAAAGTTGCTGGGGAGAGGGAAGTCCGCGTTTCCCTACTAAAGCTGCTGCCTTCCGACCCCGGATAAGCGGTGGTAAATGGATATATATATATGTGTATATATATATATATATATATATATATATATATATATATATTAATGTAATTAGAGCTGTCAGTTTAGCGCGTTTTTATTGGCATTAATTTATATGAATTTTAACACACCTGCCCACCCTCATCAGGAAGTCCCTCATTCACACCCCAGACCTCATTCCTTGCCCTTGTGATCCACAAATAGGATGCGAGACGGCTCTCTCAGCAGCAGAAGATCAAGAAGACTTCAGGGCCAAATGGAATGTTATGCTCCTGCCTGAAAGTCTGCGCTGACCAGCTGGCTCTGGTCTTCACAGAGATCTTCAACCGATCCCTGGAGCTGTGTGACATCTCATCCTGCTTTCAACATCCCAGTCCTTAAGAAACTGCAACATTGGAACTAAAAGACAATATGCAAGTCAATCTGACATCCGTGGTCATTAAATTCTATGAATGCATTGTGCTGGAGCTGCTGGACCACCTAAAGAACATCGCCCGATACCAAATGCCAACTCTCAGTTCCACACATCCGCACTCCGCACCGACGCTCCTCTTTCATTATCCTCAGGTCCACCAACCATCCATCCAGCCGCAACAATGCAGACTGTCCAACAGCACCAACAGGACACATATAGACAAACAACCATAATCACACATATGGACAATTTAGAGAGTTCAATCAACCTACCATGCATGTTTTTCTAATGTGAGAGGGAACCGGAATACCTGGATAAAACCAATGCAGGCATGGCGAGAACTTGCAAACTCGATACAAGAATTTGCATGACCTCTGCACTGTGAAGCAGACGTGCTAACCAGTTGACCTCCGTGTCGCCCAAGAGACACATTTTTAAAAACAAAAACAAGTCGGCCACTTATGAACAGTGAGGTACAGAGTGACTCTTCGTTTATATAGAAACAATTTTTTTTGATGGCACGATGGAAGACTGGTGAGCACGTCTGCCTCACAGTGCAGACGTGTAGACTTCAATTCTGGCTCCAGCTTTCTTGTGTGGCATTTGCATGTTTTCCCTGTGCCTGCGTGGGTTTGCTCCAGTTACTCCGGTTTCCTCCGACATTCCTAAAACATGCATGGCAGGTTAATGGAACACTCTAAATTATTCCTAGGTGTCAGTGTGAGTGCGAATTGCCATTCACCTTTGTGTGCCCTGTGATTGGCTGGCAAACAGTTCATGTTGTACCCCGCCTCCTGTCCAGAGACAGTTGGGATAGGCTATAGCACACCCATCACCTTTGTGAGGATAAGCAGATAAGAAAATGGATGGATGGATCGAACAATTTTTTTTTTTTTGGAAAAACCTTATCCTCAAGCATTACTGTGAAAATTTCCAGTAAACTCACTTCCAGTGAAGTATTGGGAAAAAACTGTTGTCAATTTTAATTAAGCATAAAAGCAGCTTCTGTAGACATTGTTAAATTACCGTATTTTTACGACCATTCGACGCACCGTATGGTTGGGCGCAGTCTCATTAATGGGTGCTATTTCTGTATTTTACACATAGACAAAACGCACTGTATTATTGGGCGCAATTTTAAAGTGGTAAAACATACGCCAGCTTAAACATACGGCATGCATGCGCGCACGCTAAAAACACGTTAGCTTGTAGCTTACGGTAGCATGACAAGACATACACATACAAGCTAAAAACACGTTTTTTAAAAAGGCAACGGAAAACTGAGTTCCGTTGTATTTTATTTAGCCATCGTACAATGTACTCACGTTTTTCGATCAATCTTCACCCAGAAATCCATCAAAGTCCTCATCCTCTGTATCAGAATTGAACAATTGTGCAAGTACCGGTAATCCATCAAAAACGCCGCGTTCCCTCTCGTTGTCAGTCACTCTCATTGCCATGTGGCTCCACAGAAATGATGCCGGCTTTGCCAAAAACTCGAACAACAGTGCAAGCAGACACGTTCGTCCAAGCAGCCACAATCCATTCGCAAATTGTGGCGTAACTCGCCCGGCGCTGCCTCTCACTCTTTGTAAAGTTGTGTTTGCCATCGATCATTCATTGTTCCCATGCCGTTCGCAACTTTACTTTGAACGCCCGGTTGATGCCGATGTCCAGCGGTTGGAGTTCTTTAGTCAAGCCTCCGGGAATAACGGCAAGCTCAGAGTTCATTTGCTTGACTTGGTTTTTCACCGCTGCTGTGAGATGGGCACGCATGCCAAAAGCATAACCGATGGCTTGAAGTTTGAACTGAGCTTCGTAGGCGTGTCTCTTTGTAGAATTTATTTTCGGGGGTTCTTAGAAACCAAAACCGAAGTTGTTTTGCAACAATGCACATAGCCACACTCTATACAGGTGTTGGTACCTGCTTGGGGCGTACCTTTAGCGTCCACTTACACGCCCACCCTTCACTCATTGGTGGACTTCTTCCCCGCATGCCTGTCCTCACTCACATCTGCCTTTTCTCTCTCTCGCTCTCCATATGTGTATATATATACACGCCCACCCTTCACTGATTGGCCGACTTCTTTGCCGCATGCCTGTCCACAGTCACTTCCACCTTTTCTCTATATAAACAGCGTGTCGGCTGTCAGTCAGGTTTTGGAACTCAGCGCATAGACAAGACGCTCTGCATCATAAGGCGTCCTGTCCATTTTGGAGAAAGTTTTAGACTTTTAATGGTGCCTTATAGTCGTGAAAATACGGTAAATCAATTTAAACATATAACAATTAACATTTAACAAATTTTAACATTTGGTGGCATTACCCTTACTTGCAATAACAGCATCAAGTCTGCAACCCTCTGACTTAACCAGACTGTTGCATTTCTCATTTGAAATGCTTTTCCAGGCATTCAATGGAACCTGTTTAAGTTCTTGTTTGTTTCTGGGTGTTTTTCCCGTAACTGAAATGCATGATCTGTTGAGTTAAGGCCCAGTGATTGATGTGATCAGTCTATAACCTTCCATTTTTCCCCACTGATGAAGTCATTTTTTGTGTAGGGTAGTGTGTTTTGGGTCTTTGCCCTGTTGCATGATAAAACCTCTCTTGATTAGTGTGGATGCATTTTTGTGTGTGTAAATTGCTAGGCAAAATGCTTTCTTCGACTTGGGAATCCATTCTGCCTCAACCATCATGAATGGCATTGTCAATAAAGACGAGTGACCCCATTAGCAAAGCGACATGCAAGTTGAAGCCATGGTATTAAATCCACCATGCTTCACAAATAGGTTTGTGGGTTTGAAAAGAGTTTTAAAAGAGGTGAACTGGGTTTGTGATCTTGATGAGAGACTCCTGGCGGAAGTAAAATAGATCACGGGCCCTTTAGTTTCAAAGCTTTCAGGAAATCATGTTTTTCATATCACGAGCAGCGTCATTAGTTCTAGGGTTAACATGGCTCAAGAAACACAATCACATAATCACGTGGGACCGCCGGGCCCATAGAAAATTGGAGTTTATTCCGTTACACGCTGCCTGCGGTTGGCAGTAAGTGATAGTATGCGTTATGGGTAGCAAAGATAATGGCGGCAGAGGATCCAAAAGTGAAGGAGATGGGGGAAGGATTGGTGCAGGGTCAAGTGGTCCGGGGAGGAAAAATGTGGAGCCCGGCTGGGGAGGGAGGCAGGCACTGGAACAAAACAAACAAGAACAATTGAGTATGCACAAAAAATATACAAAAATGGCAAGCGTGTGCACTAGCAATGGCCTAGATACCACTCATAATGCAAGAATCATCTGGCACCCGCTTGCAGATCAGCAGAGCTCTTATACGCAGGAGGTGATTGCTGATCAGCTGCAGGTGTGGGAGCACCTTCCGGCCCAGCCTGGTACTTAAAGGGAAAAAGACACAGAGGGTCCCTGGAAGTGGACTCTCCAAAATAAAAGCGCAGAAGGAAGAGGGTCTGTGATGACGCATCACAGTATGCCCATTAACAGTCCCTACGGAAAGTATTTGTTGAGACAAGGTTAATAATACATCTTATTTATAAGCGCCTTTCAAAACCCTCAAGGACACTTTTACAACCAAGAACAATAAAACCACGAATAAAACTAGACAGAAAAAAGAAGAGATGTAATTCAAACGGAGTATGCAATCTGGAATAGGTGGGTTTTAAGACGTGATCTGAATATTGGTTGCTTGATTGGGAGGAATGTCGGCGCCATTTGACTATCGTTGCTGGACATCCCTGGGGCACTTGTGTCTTGCGCCTGAAGTAGGCAGCATTCTTTCGCTTTGTTAAGCGAAAAGGTCGGTGCTGATGGACAGTCTGCGGCTGGATGGATGCATGGATTGAGGAGCCAACGATGAGAAGAAAGGATGCGTATGTGGAACTGGGAGTCGCGGCTTGGAATTGAAGCGGACTTACATGGGACAGGAAAAGAGAGCCAATCTCTCTTTTTCGTTAATGGATGCTACAGCTTCTTGTTGCTTTCAAGCTTAGCTTGTAGCAGACGTGTGCACATTGCAGCATGACGTCTTTGATCCACTGGCGAAAAGGACATTTTGATTCGCTCCTCTTTCATCTATAACTGCTTCAGACAACAAAGTGTATGCAGGAAAGTGGTTAAGAGTGCACGATTGGCTGTGTCTCATATTTTGTCATTTTTTTGTTAATTTTTCTTTTGATAGCGGCGCAGACACCTGCAGCGGCTCCTCTTGTTTTATGTTGAGAGAGAAGAAATTTCATCTGTGCTGTATGGTACACATACAGTACATTTGACAATAAAGTTTATCCAATCCAATATAGGAACAGAGTCAATATTACGAATGTCGGGTGGAAGTGAATTCCCGAGTTTGGAAGCAGAGCAGCTCAAATCTCTGCTTCCCATCATGCTAAGATGGCCAGAAGATACAGAGAGGTGAAGGGAGGAGGAGAATCTGAGGCAGTGAGCGGGAACGAACATTCAGAGATCTGACAGATCGCATGGTGCAAGGTTATGCATGGCCTTAAACTTATACAGAAGGATCTTGAAGTTGATTCTGAGTTTGACAAGGTTATGGATGGCCTTAAACGTATACAGAAGGATCTTGAAGTTGATTCTGAGCTTGACAAGGAACCAATAGAGCTTTTGGATTACAGGGGTGATATGGTGAAAGGTGAGGTTTCTGGTGAAACAATACTATACAACAGGGGTTCCCAGCCGCCGGTCCGCGGCCCATTTGGTACCGGACCGCAGAGAATAAAATAAATAATTTATTAATGACCGCATTTTGGCCGAATAATGTTAATAATAATAATAATAATAATAATAATAATACATTTTATTTGTGGGCATCTTTCTAAGAACTCAAGGACACCTTACAACAAGCAGTTAGAAAACACAGATACAATGTTAAAAACAACATCAAATAAAATAAAACAAATCGCTACGAGAGCACTGAAAACCTTGCTACAATTTCGAGGGGGGGGTGGGGGGGGGTGAGCATCTTCATTTCTGCTCATCTCCATAATTTTATTTTATTTTTTGACATTTCCTGTGAACGGGGACCTCAATCGCACACGCGATCCCATTGTTTACAGTAGGGACCAGCTGTTAGCATGGCGGGCTAACAGCGGGCTACTAGCCGGCGACAAACCAGACATTCCACGCGAGTTGAAGAGGAGGAAACGGGGGTGTCGAGCTGGGTAGGAGCGCCGCAGAAGGAGGAGAAAATACAGACATGATGAAACAAGCTCAGGCCTCCCACTAATTCGGCGGGTGAGTTATATTTTCCCTTTATTTGTTTTTAGCTATGTCGTGTTTTTATTTGCTGTATTTTTCTGCCACACATTGCCGGTCCGTGAAAAATAGACCCAACTCATACCGGTCTGTGGTGCAAAAAAGGTTGGGGAAACCCTGATCTACCTCCTTCACTCGGCGCTGTTACACATGGAGAATGCTGGGAGCACTGTGAGGATCATGCTCTTTGATTTCTCCAGTGCCTTCAACACCATCCAGCCCAACCTACTGGGGGACAAGCTGCGGCACGCCGGAGTGGACCACCACTTCACATCATGGATTACAAATTACCTCACAAACCGGCCGCAGTATGTGAGGGCACAGAGCTTTGAGTCGGACAGGCTTCTCTGCAGCACTGGGGCGCCGCAGGGGACTGTCCTGACTCCATTCCTGTTCACCCTCTACACCTCGGACTTTAGCTACATCACTCCAACCTGCCACCTTCAGAAGTTGTCTGATGACTTTGCGATTGTCGGCCTCATTACAGAAGGAGATGATCGGGAGTACATGGGATTGACAGAGGACTTTGTGGACTGGTGCCTGCAAAAATCAACCCCGGAAAAACTGAGGAGTTGGTTGTGGATTTCTGCAGGAAACAGTCATCACCTGCACCGATGAACATCCAGGGTACGGACATCGAGAGTGTCACCTCCTATAAGTACCTGGGTGTTCTTCTCAACAATAAACTTGACTGGTCTACCAACACGGACGCCCTGGAAGGGACAGAGCCTACTCAGGAAACTAAGGTCTTTTGGGGTTCAGGGGTCGCTCCTTAAGACCTTCTATGACTCTGTGGTGGCTTTGGCCATCCATTATGGCACTGTCTGCTGGTCAGGCAGCATCTCATCCCGGGACAGAGAGAGACTGGAGCGACTGGTCAGGAGGGCCAGTTCTGTCCTGGGCTTCTCCTTGGACACTCTGGAGGAGGTGGGCAACAGGAGGATGCTAGCGAAACTGAAAGCTTTTCCTTTTCCTTTCCTTTTCCTAGACTTAAATTATCCTCAGCAGAGGATAGTTCAAGCATGTTTTTTTTCCCTCTCCTTCCCTAGTGTTTACTTTCTCAACTAAGATCTCGGGGCGCTGTACATACGGCGAGTACCGACAGGCCCTTTGCACCGTATCCCATGTTCGTCATTGTTTTTAATTTTTCTTGTGCAGAGCGTGCCTGTTAAGTCCAAATTACCCCATGGGGATAAATAAAGTTTTCTGAATCTGAATCTGAAGCTATGATGGATAGTCCCTCCCACCCACTCCAGCCCACCCTGACAGCACTGGGCAGCTCCTTCAGCCAGAGACTGTTACACCTGCGCTGCAAGAGGGAGAGATACCGCCGCTCGTTCTTACTGACTGCTGTCAGGCTGCTCAATAAAAACACATGAAAACCTGGACTCACCCCATCCACCCATTGTAAATAGCACAGCCACCTTATGCAGCATATATGCACTTTCATATATGCTTATATCTATATTTTATATTTTATATTTTATATTGCATTCTGTACTGTGTACAGTTCATTTTTATGAAACATTTTGTGCATGCAATACTTTTTCTTTTTCCACCTCCCCCCGACCCCCCACCCCTTCATTTTTGCTGCTGTAGATTGCAAATTTCTCCATCGTGGGACAAATAAATGTTTTCCTTATCTTTTTTTTATATAGCACTTTCACAACAGCTGCAGCTATCACAAAGCCCTTAACAAAACAGTCAAAATAAAGTAAAATAATAAAAACAACACATAACATAAAACACGGACAGTCGTGCAATCCTAACTACTTTTCCCTCATACGCTTTGTTGTTGAAAGCAATTGGAGATGAAAGAGGAGAGAATCAGTGTCCTTTCACCAGTGGATCAGAGACATCATGCCCAAAATGTGCACATGTCGGCTACAAGCTAAGTTTCAAAGTCAACAAGAAGCTGTCGCATCCATTGACGAAAAAAAGACATTGGTTCACTTCTCCTGTCCCATGTAAATACATTTCAATTCCAAGCGGCAACTCTCAGTTCCAAATACGCATCGGCGCAGAGCGCTGCTCTCTCCTCATCCTCAACTTCAGCAGCCATCCATCCAGCTGCACCAAGGCAGACTATCCAACAGCGCCGACATCTCCACTGAACAAAACGGGGCTGTGGAAAATGCTGCCCATGACAGGAGCATAAAGCACAAGCACCCCAGAGCTGTCCAGCACCGAGAGTCAAATGGCACCGACATTCCTCCCAATCAAAATCTGTGCTGGTATAGACGTGCTGCCGAGAAGGTGCAACCACCAAGCATAGATTCTTCTCCTTTGACAAATGTCGTGTCCAACAAAATGCGAAAACAGTCCACATCAGGTCCACACGATGAAACAACAAGCACCATGTGACAAAACCAAAGACAAAAACAACAAAAAAGCAAGGCTCTTGAAGAGCACTTGCCAATGATAATCTGGGCTGCAGAGCTATGGACCAGTTGAAGCTAATGGAGTAGTTTGTGATGGGCACCGAAAAGGATGGAGTTGCAATTTTCAATACCGGAGGTGACGAGACTGTGGTCCAGGATAGCAGCGGTATGAGAGGTGAGAGAATGGCAGACACGATTGATTTTACATCGGTGGAAGTATGCGGACGGGATATTTAAGATATCCTTTATTTGTCCCACACTGGGATATGTTATTGATGTGAGCAGAGAAGGATAGTGAGTTACCAAGGATATGAGTAAACAACTTTTCTTCCAAGAATTTTGGAGGCAAAAGGAAGGTGAGAGATGAGGCACATGTTATTGAAATCATTGGGGTCTGAACCAGGTTTTTCTGGACAGAACTGACAGCTGCAGATTTAAAAAGGTCAGAAAAATTTCCAGTGGACAATGAATGGTGAATAATGACTCAGATAAAGAGGAGCAGAGAGGGGAGGCAGGATTTGACCACGACTGTGGGGAAGGGGTGTAACTGACAGGAAGAATGCTTGGACTTGATAATGAAGTCTGAGCTTATTCAAGGATAAGAGAGTTCAAAGGATGACAATGGTTGACAATGGGAGGAGTCCGAGGAGGGTTGGGGTACAGAGGAGTCCAGGTGCTGGTGGATTTTATTAACTTTCTCACTGAAAAATCGGAGGAGACCATTGCAGGTGAATAAAAGTGGATATGAGTAGGGTTGGGAGTCAGGGGTTGAATGATATTGACAGACAGAAAAGAGAATCTTGGTATTTTCAGCATTACAGCAGATGAGTCGAGAGTAGTATTGTGATTTAACTTGAGAGATGGAGTCCTTGTAAAGGGATAGTTGTGCTTTGTAGATGATCTTATGAATGGTGAGACCAGTTTTCCTGTCGAGTCTTTCAAGCTGCCAAATTCTGGATTTAGTGGAACGGATGTCATAGGTGAACCAGGGGGCAGACCAAATAAAGAAAACAGAGCAGAACTTGACAGGAGTGAGTGAGTTGAGAATGTTCGTGAGACCAGAGTTGTATTGGAAAATCGAATAATCTGGATGGGAAGAAGAGTCAGAGTGGCAATGCATGAGGCGAGTGAGTCAAAGTTAATGTCTTTAATATTGCAGTAAGAGATGATACAGGGTGGTTTGGAGATGGAGAGCTGGAGGGTAACATTAAATGGAATGAGTAAGTGGTCCGTGATAAGAAGATCCTCAGCAGTACAGTTGGAGGGGTGAGACTAGAGCAACAAATTAAAACCAGGGTGGCGACCTTTAATGTGTGTGGGGAAGTCTGCAAACTGATGGAAACCAAAACTGTCAAGCGAAGAAGAGAAGTCCATGCTAGGATGAAGGGCATTGTTGTCCGTGTGTATCTTGAAATCCCCCATCAGAATTATACTTGGTGAGAGAGAGGAGAAATGGGTGAGGAGATATAACAATTCATTTAAAAAGTCATAATGAGGTCTGGGGGGACAGTAGATTGTGGCAATGCTCGTGGAAATGGGTCCGGACAGGCATGCCATTCAAGTGAGGAGAGTGGAGGGACAGAGACTGAAGAGACTTTCTAATTATCACGGTATAATATAACTAGACCCCTCCATGACCTGAGCCATGGGGCTTGGAGAAGTAAACAAAACCAGGGGGAGTACATTCATTAAGGTGGGAAAAGTTGCCAGGAATTTGCCAAGTCTCATTCAAACAAAGAAAGTCAAGTTTACAGTCATTGAGGATATCCTGAATAGAATAACCTTTGCCCATAAACGAACGGATGTTTAGCAGTCCAAAGTGGTATATTGTTGAGTATTTTTGTTGCAAGGAGCTTGAGCCGACCCAGACAGGCTGGCTACCACACTATGGTCCAATGACCAGCAGGTGGGTGGGCGGCGGGAGGATCACCAAAAAGAGGTGATACCTTTGGGGCCACCAAAGTGTAAGCTGCGCCGAGACTCACAGTGGATGTATCTTCGGGGTGGCAGGAGAGCAATGTCTGGGTAGAGGTGTACAGCCGCCGGTGGAGATCCCGACCACTTGGAGCGGAGCCTGGGACGTTTAGCCATTGAGTACTGCAGCAGTCTTTCCATAGGTCAATGGAGGAGTGACAGGATGGTCCATAATAATATGGCCTAGACCTAGGCCCTATTGATCCACATCATGGGGCACAGAGGAGAGGACATCACATGGAGCCCGGTCGGAGAGCCGAACTGGTAGGTTAGAGCTCGCCAAACGTCACGTACAGAACGCTGTGACAACATGATTGAAGACCATCGTCTGAAGATCGAGAGTTTAAAATCACAATGGAATGCGATAGCAGTGTAAGGTTAACAATTGGGGAACCATAAAACCGTAAAAGTACTTAAAATTGTGGGTGAGCAGCAGCAGCCAGACACACCAGCGTTCACCCCACTCAACTGGGTCCACTTGCGGCGGGCTCCCTGTATTTACCAAGATTACATCAAGCATTTAGCATAGACCGGATACAGTCATCACCCCCTCATGGACCATATGGCTGTGCCATCAATTTACGACCTAATTCTCAACTTTCATCGTCATGTCAGGTATCACAGCTGGAATAAGCGGCACTGAGGTAATTTGCCACCTTGAATAGGAGCTGGTTTCTTTTTTTTATTCAGAAGAAATCTAAATCTCTACATCCACGTGTAGACTATCGATGTCTCAATGAGATATAACCATTAAAAACAATTCCCATTGTTAGATTCCGCTTTTGCCCCTCTTAAATCTGCAACCATATTTACCAAACTAGATCTCCGCAGTGCATATCACTTGTTCCATATTACGAAAGGGGATGAATGGAAAAAGGCACTCAAGACACCCTTAGGCCATTTCGAGTATTTTGTCATACTGTTCAGTTCAACCAATGCCCCCGATGTGTATCAGAGTTTAATTAATGTTATTTTATGGGATTTGTTAAAAAAATGTTTTGTTTTGTTTATTTGAATGACATTTTCATTTTTCCCCATACTCTTAAAGAACACCAACATCAATCATTTTGCAACGTCTCTTCGATAACTGGTTATTTGTCAAAGCAGAAAGGTGTGAATTTCACATGGACTCTGTCCAATTCTTAGGCTCTATCATTGAGAATGGCCAGCTTAGAGATGACCCATCAGAGTTTCAAGCAGTGGTGCAATGGCCTACGTCCACCACCAGAAAATATGGGAGTGCTTTCTGGGATTTGCCAACTGTCATTTTATCAAAAATTATAGCTAGAAAGCACAAATCTCACTTAGGTTAACATCAAATTTACAAGATGAAGCAGTGGTGCAGCGTTCACAAACCCGCTGGTCTTACGTCACCCTAAATTAAATATCCCTATTTTTTTGCCACTTCGGATTCAGGAGTGGGGGCTGAGTCCTCACGTTCCCCAGTTGCCCAGAGACTTCACTCCTGCGCCTTCCTTTTTCTCACGTCAACTCAGTCCCGCAGAAGTCAACTCTGATGTGCGTAACTGGGAACTACTGGCCATCGTTCTGGCCCTACAGATGTGGAGAAACTTGCTTGAAGGAACAAAGCAGCCTTTCATTGAGTACACAGAGCACAAGAACCTTGTTTACATCCATACTGCCAAAAGAATGAACTCATGCCAAGCCCGACGGGCATTCCTATTTACCTGTTTTAATTTCACGCCGACCTAAGACAAGGGTTCCAAGAACGTGAAGCCCGATTCCCTGTCCCTGATCCAAGTCCCGAACCTGAGAACATTCTCCCTGATCATGTGATTGCAGGGGTATTGAGGGAGAAGATTGAGCCGAAGATTCAGGGGGCTGAAGAAAGAATGCAAATTCCTGCTGGATGCTCTCCAAGGAAGCTATTCATGCCCCCACACCTACGCTCGGAGGTGTTACAGTGGGTGCACACGTCCAAGGTGGCTTGTCATCCCGGTGTAAGGAATTTATCTCATCTCTGGAAATCCGTCACCACAGCTCCACTTGCGGCAGGCTCACAAAATCAGGAGGGAGACCAGGGCTGCCCTGTCATGTACCACCTCTTGCAATCGGCCGATTGCAGATTGTCTGTGAGCCCAGCCTTGGCATACCATGTCGGGCAGAATGTGTGGCTCTCAACCCGGGACTTATATCTGGCTGGCACATCATGCAAGTTGGGAAGGTTCATAGGACCATTTGAGGTGAAAGCCGTCATCAACCCTGTTTCCATCAGGCTATGGCTATAATCCACCATAAACTTACACCCTGTCTTCCACATTTACCCACTCAAGCCAGTGGCATCTAACCCCCTGGCTTCTCCTCCCATACCACTTCCTCCTCCGTGGGTGATTGATGGCGACCCTGTGTACATGGGGAGAGAAATTTTGGATTCTAGGCACAGGGTCACAGGGGCAGGGGTATCCAGTACTTGGACAACGTGCACATTTTTGCATAAATAAACTCTTTTGCTCAAATTCCGAGTCCACAATTTGACAGTCCGATTCTGTCCGGATCATTCTGGATTTCTGACAGAGACCAGATAAAATTGACATAGGGGTGTCTATGGCAGAGAGCAATGTTGGTGTGACAATGATTATGTTCTAAATTGTCTTTAGGTATGAGTGTGAGTGTGGATGTTGTTCGTCTCTGTGTGCCCTGCAATTTGCTGGCAACCAGTTCAGGGTGTCCCTTGCCTACTACGCGAAGACAGCTGGGATAGGCTCCAGCACCCCCTGTGACCCTTGTAAGGATCAAGCGGATCGGAAAATGGATGGACATTTTGTTCCCGCACCATCAACCAGAAGTGCCAAAGAAGCAATTTATTCATATGAGGAGAATATAAATATACAAAATGTAAATACAGCTCAGTTTGTATTTTTTTTAATGTGCTGTGCATTGAGATAGAGTAGTGCGCAATTGCTCATGTGGCATCTTAGAGGAAACATTGCTTGCTAACATTCCCTGTTTCAGTGGTTGCTTGTTTTCTCTGTGTCTTCTGTATTATGGCTCTGTACTGTCTTAGTTTACATTGGTTGATGTACTATAATAGAAGCACTCAGTTAATTTTGGCCACGAAAAACAATGTTTACATTCATTCACCATCCAAATCAGAATCAGAATCATCTTTATTGGCCAAGTATGTAGAACACAAAAGGAATTTGTCTCCGGTAGTACAGGAGACATTACTACTACCCTAGTCTCATCAATAACAACCAAATACAATAAACAAGGACATGACAAATAAGTATGGAAAGACTTTCCAAAGTGTAAGGGTACCATTGTGCGGTTGTCCCACTCAATGACAGCTGTGAGACAATGTGCAAAGTATCAAGCAGAGCTAAAGTGATCAGTGGTAGAACACAATACTATAACAGTTGTGCAGTTGGTGCTGATAATCATTGCGCCATTTTAAAGTGATCAGTAGCAGTAATTTTAAAGTGTCTGGTGCTGTGGAATATAGATCAGTGACAATAGTTCAAGTAAGTACAGAGCTGAAGCAACAACAAGCTGTTTGAATGTCTGCTGGATTTTGTGCGCATGGATCGGTAGCGCTTGCCTGAGGGGAGTATCTGGAAAAGGTGGTGGGCAGGGTGTGGGAGTCCAGTAGGATTTTCGGTGCCCTTGTCTTCTTGAGGTGGGCAAGTCCTCAAGAGTGGGTCCGGTGGTGCCAGTGATTTTTTTCCGCCATCCTAACTGTCCGTTGCATGTCCGTGATATGAACATTGTCTAACTTCAACATAGCCAACCACAAATGAAAGCACAAACCAACAACAATTTTTTTTTTAATATTCATAGAAAGTGGGCAAACAGGGGTTCCTTTTTAGGCCATCATTTTGTGAAGTTGTGACCACCTGTGTATGAGTGTGTATTTGAAGGACAGTAGCGCTCATAAGATATTCACACCCTGGGCTTAGTCCAGTTGGATGCCTCAGGCATCTGAACATAATGCAATAGTGTAATTTGCACACAAAGTGGTCTGATTGATCCAAAATAAACCACTCAACTTTAAATGTGAGGGCGAAGACCGACGGTGTGTAATTGCATCATTTAGTGAATTGATTTGGTCACAGTCAATGAAAAGGAATCAGGAAATAGCAGATAAACGGTGACAGCATTGCCATTTAGAGTAGGTACTGATCAACCTCATAGAATCACTCACATTTTCGAGAAAAGGCTAAGGCTTGCAGCAAAAAGACACAGACACAAAAAAGAAAATGTATGGTTATGCAAATACACGCACAGACTCACATTATATTGCAGAGGAGAACTCAGGTCTTCATCACACTCAGGGACTTGCAGGACAGGACAATGGAAGAAAAAATAGAGGCAACAATAGATTTCATTAAGCCAAACTACACTTAACTTGGCAGTCGATATGTCATAATTAAAGCAAGGTGACTGAAAGTGATGTCGACGCTAAATTATGATTGTTCATTTTAAATGGAGCGAATGGGGTTTGCCTCACTGCAATATATTTAATGGTCTTCCACAATTGGCCTTTGTGTTTACACCAGTCGTTCACCAAAGAGACAGGCACTGTAAAATTAGAGTTTGGACAACCCCAACCAAAAAATGCAGGATTTTTATCATACATTAATTCATTCATTCATTCATTTTCCGAACCGCTTGATCCTCACTAGGGTCGCGGGGGGTGCTGGAGCCTATCCCAGCCGTCTTCGGGCAGTAGGCGGGGGACACCCTGAACCGGTTGCCAGCCAATCGCAGGGCACACAGAGACGAACAACCATGCGCACTCACACTCACACCTAGGGACAATTTAGCGTGTTCAATCAGCCTGCCAGGGGGGGGGGGGGGGGGCTCCCAATTTAGTATATTCGAAATTGTCCACAACAAAAAATGGAATGAATAAAAAATAAAAATAAATAAAATCGATATATCGTCCAGGGCTAAGTGATAGTCGTGATTCAGCCATGCAGATGGTTAATTTCGGGTGGCAATGACGCAATGTCAGTTTAAGTAGCTGTCTCTATGAAATGAGGAGATCAAGGAGTGTTGCCTCACATCTCCAAAACATTTATATCTCCTCCTGCCTCGCTCGTCTGTGTCGATCCCGGATGATGAGCCCCTACATCCATCCATCCATCCATTTTCCGAACCGCTTGATCCTCACTAGGGTCGCGGGGCAGTGGGCGGGGGACACCCTGAATCGGTTGCCAGCCAATCGCAGGGCACACAGAGACGAACAACCATCCACGTTCACATTCACACCTAGGGACAATTTAGAGTGTTCAATCAGCCTGCCATGCCTGTTTTTGGAACGTGGGAGGAAACCGGAGTACCCGGAGAAAACCCACGCAGGCCCGGGGAGAACATGCAAACGCCACACAGGGAGGCCGGAGCTGGAATTGAACCCGGTACCTCTGCACTGTGAAGTCGACGTGCTAACCACTGGACTACCGGGCCGCCCGATTTTTGTCATCACACTGCAAATTGACTAGTCAATTGCTCTCATCTGGCTATCAAATTCCCAACTTAACCTCAGTTAATTTTTGGGACAACCAACTCAATGTTTGAACAAGCGAGCACATGCGTATGCACACACGCACACACACACACACACACACTCACACACAAACACACAAACACACACACATCCATCCTCGAGCCTATCCCAGCTGTCTTTGGGCAGTCGGCGGGGTACACCCTGAGCCGGTTGCCAGCCAATCGCAGGGCACACAGAGACAAACAACCATTCACGCTCACAATGACATCTCAGGACAATTTAGATTCTTCAATTAACCTGCCCTGCATGTTTTTGGATTATGGGAGTAAACTTGAGGACCCGGAGAAAACCCACGCAGGCATGGGAAGAATATGCAAACTCCACACAGGAAGGCCGTAGCTGGAGTCGAACCCATTACCTCTGCAACACTGTGAGGTCAACGCGCTAACCACTCGTCCACCGCGCCGCCCTATCTGTCTTTCTATCTAGCTTTATATATATATATATATATATATATTTTCTTATTTATAAGTTTGACATCACTTGCCCTCCATTTGTCCTTTTTGGTTTTAAATAGAAAAAGTCTGTACTCTTCATAAGTTATATTGGGAATGACGATGACATTACATTGCTTAGAAATACAGTTCGAGATACTGTTCGTGTTTTTTTTAAAGAAAACAAACAAATATTGATTTTTTTTTAACATGGATTTTCTAAGTAACCTCAAACTTTTGAACAGTAGTGTGTGCATATCTATCTATCTATCTATACACACATACATATGTATGTATCTCGCAGGGTGGACAACTGCTTCGCATGTTCGTCTGAGTTGGTAGGTCGGGGAAACAAATGAGCACCAACCATCCCTGCAATCAATCTTTATTTCCAGTATGTAGCGACAGCAGAGCGATACAGTCTACGAATGTCTGCGCAGCTGTGAGAGTCCGAAAAATGCCCAATTTGTGGACCATCATAGCAATTAGCCGTGCATTGCTTGCCTAGTTTCATCCAATCGCTGCCAGACATGTTGTAAAAGATTCATGCCACCAGGACCGCAGGATTGGCAACTCATCTGCAACGCTCTCCTCTTCGGCCTACCTCAAAAGTCCCTTCATAAAATCCAGCTGGTTCAAAACGCCTCTGCTCGCATCATCACAAAAACATCTTCCCAGCAGCACATCACCCCCGTTCTCCAACAGCTCCACTGGCTCCCTGTTCAACATCGCATCAATTACAAACTGCTTCTATATACATATATGGCCATCCACAACCTGGCCCCTCCTTACCTATCCGACCTTCTCCGGGTGCATATCCCCTCTCGCTCCCTCAGATCCTCGTCCTCCCTCCGCCTGTCAGTGCCCCCTGCCCGACTGAGCACCATGGGAGCCAGAGCCTTCAGTCACGCTGCTCCAAAGCTCTGGAACAACCTACCTCCGGACCTCCAAAACTGCACACCTCTTTCCACTTTCAAGTCCCGTCTAAAAACACACCTGTTCAGGATTGCCTACAACACATAGCTCTTCCATTTCCTATGTTTTTATGATTTTATGTCCTGTTTTTATATAATATCTCGTTTACTAATTTTTACATTGTATTTTCTTATTGTCTGTACAGTGTCCTTGGGTGGCATGAAAGGCGCTTTTAAATAAAATGCATTATTATTATTATTATTATCATCAAGAGAGGTTGAGGAACAATGGGTGCAGTGCAAAGTGGAAGTCCATCTTCCTCACCAAATGGTATGTTTAATAAAACGAGTACAACAGCTGTGTACCAACAGCACTTTATTCCAACTACCTAACAGGTGTATGATGCACTTAATAGATACTTTGTGACACTGCCATAACATCATGGAGCAGTACAGCATCCAGCCATATAAAACACACTCACTCTCTCATCACAAAAGAAAGTCGGAGGTATGTCTTCATTGTCAGCTGATTCAGGTGCAGCCTAAGACCTCATCATAAAGAGGAACATTCTGCTTTGCAGCAACATTGTGCAGGCCAGTACAAGCAAGTCCTATGTTGCACACTCCTTGGGGGTTCACTTGCAAGTATTTTAGGCATGCAAATTTTCTCTTCAAAAGTCCATTTAAATGCTCAGCAGCACACATCAATGTATTAAAAATTGGCTTTTTGTTGTTCAAATAAATACACTTTGTGTGACTCCATGCAGACAATTCAGCTATTTAATTATCTATTTATTTTATGATTTTAAGTAGAGGTGTCAAATTATTGCGTTAATTGCGGTTAATTACGGTCATGTTGAGCGTGTTATGTTTTTTAATCGTGTTAAGCAAATTTTAATCTCTGCCTTTATTGTTTCTGTAGGTGGGTTGCCTTTTTCTAATATCCTTTGTTATGTGTTGGCTTCCTGTGTTCGAGTTGTTGAGGGTGGGGAAACAACTGTCAGTCACAGCCTGAAGCGGACATTGATTGGCTGCCATTATGTTGGGGCTTGTTTAGCCGAAGCTGATAGGTTCCCATTGGATTTTGGGCGGGCTTAGTAAGCAGCGGTGAGGAGTGGCGAGGTGAAAATGGAGGAGCATGTGGGAGTTCTCGGCACAATGAACGGAACATTTACATTCCAAAAACGCCATGACGACACAATTGATAAACGTAATGTTGTGCCTAATTTGTAAGAAGGAGTTTGCTTACCACCGAAGCAGCTCAATTTTAGCCTCCCAAATCAATGCAAAGCACCCAGTCGCGAGTACAGCCACAGCTAACGTTAGCACCGAAAGTGTCAGCAATATAGCGAGTGAGCCATACATAGCAAAGCTCTTTGCAAACTAAACTCGAGAACACCCCACGTATGAGGCATAGTTGATGTGTCCTCTGTCGACTACTAGAAGTGATTGATGTTTTTTTCAGTGCTTTTCGTTTGTCATGATGAACAGTGTTATTTCTGAAGTGATAACTTACAGCACTGTGATTTAAGGGTCTGTTTTATTGTTTATTATCTGAAGCAAGTTCAGTGTTGAGTACCTGCATTGCTCAGAAAATTGTTCTACTGTTGTTGATATGTTAACCTCAGCACTTTTTAAGGAACTGATGTTCTATTTTATTTTTATCGTGTAATTCTTTGGAGATTTACAAAAACAAAGAAAACAGTGATATTCCCCCTTGTGGTCGAAACTAAAGGTTGCAGGTAGGACTTTGACTAGTCTCAAATATAGCAGAAAGTAAATGGCTAGGACTGCATCTAAGTTTGCTGAAAAACAATCAAATACTTTATAATGCCACTTTTTCTTTTATCTTTTGACCTGCCTCAATAATGAAATGCATTTAAAATGAAAATAGGGGGTTTCTCAGTAATTTTAAAATGAGATTAAAATAGATTAATTAGATCAATTAATTACAGACCATAATTAATTAATCTCACATTTTTTAATCGCTTGACAGCACTAATTTTAAGTTGAATTTAGAGCACTCATTTTCTGAATTTGGGCACTCCAAACGATTGGCTCCGGATCAGAGTGATCCAATCCAACGTTGCTTTGAGTAACTGGGATAATAAGATAAGAAAACCTTTATTAGTCTCGCAATGGAGAAATTACCAATTCACAGCAGCAAAGTTATGAAAGCAAGAAGTAGAACAACAAAATATAGGAGCTGCTGGAAAGGCAGCCACTCTCGCGGCGCCATTTTGAAGTCAAAATAACAAAAATAACACAGCACAACACATAGGACACAGACAGTCGTGCAATCTTCACCAATTTTCTGCATACACTTTGTTGTCTGAAGCAGTTATAGATGAAAGAGGAGAGGATCAAAGTGTCCTTTCTCCAGTGGATCAGAGACGTCATGCTGAAAATGTGCACACGTCGGCTACAAGCTAAGTTTTGAAAGCAACCACGAAGCTGTAGCGTCCATTGACGAAAAGAGATCAGTTCACTTCTCCTGTCCCACGTAATCCGCTTCAAACTCCAAGCCGCGACTTCCAGCTCCAAATCCGCATCGGCGCTCCGCGCTAACGCTCCTTTCTTCTCATCGTCGGCTCCTCAAGCCTTACATCCATCCAGCCGCAGACCCTTCAACAGCACCGATCTCTCCGCTGAACAAAGCGGGGCTGTGAAAAATGCTGCCCATTACAGGCTTAAGACACAAGCGCCCTGGGACTGTCCAGCAACGACAGTCAAATGGCGCCGACATTCCTCCCAGTCAAAAACAGTGCTGGTATACCCATGCTGCCGAGAAGGCGCAACCACCAAGCACAGAGTCTCCTCCTTGATGAATGTCGTGGCCAAAAAAATGCTGAAAATGGTAAGGAGAGCAAAAACAGGGACTTAAAAATCCAGATAATTCTGATCCAGATGACACATTTTGAACAACTGGGCCAATGTTTCTGCTGTGAATGGCTCTTCAAATTCAGTAACATCCTGCTTTTTTTTTCCTGAATCCTGTGAGGAAATGTTCCGTTCATTTTCTTGTTTTGATGTAACATTTTAAAAATAATATCTTTAAAAAAAATGTGTATTAAGCAGACACAATTGACTCACTGAGGACCCTTCCAGCCACAAGGTCATTGTCTCTTCCTGATAGACAGACTGCCCCCCACCCTGTTACCATCACACAAAAGCGTACGTGTACACAAAAATGTGCACGCACACACACACACATCCGCACACACACACACACACACACACACACACCACCACCACTACCACCCTCGACCAAAATGATGAACGAGTGCACCTTGAGAAAAGGGCCCTCTCCAATAAACAAGCTTATCTCACCTCTCTCCTGCCGTTGCATGTGAAAAATGAGCTCTGGGTGTCACTGTTAATCACTGTAATTGTTAATGTTAAGAGGGGGGCAGTTGCTCGTTGCCCTATACCTTTATTGATTTCATTTTTCTTTTACATTAAAATTCTGTGTGCCTTTGTGGATCCTCCCCTCATCTCTTCAACCCAAAGCAGTAGCTAATTATTTATATACTGGGCCCTGTGTGTGATGTGAGATATCAGGCTTAAGCCTTCTATTACCAGCCAGATAAAGTGGCTTTGGCTGTCCAAAATTAACTGTGAGAGGATATGGCTGATAGTATTGTCACGATTACTTTGATTAGACATGCTCATGTATCATATAATACAATGTAACTGGATTTTGTGCCAACACAGTGATGCTCCTAATAAATGATTTTATGTGATAAGGTATTTTCATATATACGTTTATCCAGTTTCTTCACCGGTTATCCTGTTCAGAAGAGCTTGAGCCTAAATTATCGGGGCTACCATACAATGAAAGGGGGACAGTAGTAACTTCGACTCATGATAAAGATCACGACAACTTTATCTTGGGAGAAGTGGCTGACTCAGTCTTTACATTGCACACACTGAATGATACCCACACACGGCTCAGCGAACTAATGTACCACCATTCAGCCCCAACACTGCAACTTCGTTTTCATTAATTGTAAAGTTGACTGTATAATTCATTGAACGACTCAAATAAACAGCTACAAACTGCATTAATGGCTTCAAGTTTCCATCTTGGATTCAGCGTATCACACAGAGTATAGAGATAGTCGTAACATTGTCAACAGAAAGACTGTTATGGAATATATCTAATGAAGCTCAGCATAACCCCGTGGTATGTTGAACTCAGTTTATTTATCTGGGATGTTAATACTTGCTTGGGCACAGGTGATGGTGATGACACCTACATAACGAATGCAAGATGGTTGCTGTGGCTGTTTGGTTTCATTTGACTTTATATTAGGTCTCCCATAGGAGAAACTTGTCTTGGAGGACAGTCCCTCTGTGCTGCTACATTTGATGATATTCTTGACATCTACTGATTAAAAGTGATTTATCCTGTGGGAAAAGTAGATCGCTTGTTTGTACACATTAAATGAGTGATGTTGGATTTATTGATGATGCTGTAACCTGAATCACACTGTGGATGATGTACTTGAAGACAAGATTGGACTGTTTAGATTTGGGCCAAAATAAAATTGGCTGTTGAGTGATTGTGCAGATTTGAGTGTGGACCGTCACT
Source organism: Hippocampus guttulatus (assembly GCF_054856545.1). Classification (NCBI taxonomy): domain Eukaryota; kingdom Metazoa; phylum Chordata; class Actinopteri; order Syngnathiformes; family Syngnathidae; genus Hippocampus; species Hippocampus guttulatus. The sequence continues at coordinate 3,590,608 of NC_141262.1, read as the reverse complement.
TCTGGGGTCCATTTTACAAAGAGTGATCAACAAACGCTGTATCTAATGCTGAACTCTGAGTTGATCTGCTGTGAAATAGGAACCTCTTCCACAACAATGGATTTAAATCAGTTTATTCAACTCAGAGTGTCTTCACCCGGAGTTAAGTGCGTGCACCAAAACTATGAAAAGCAAGCATCAATGGATCCCCGATTTGACAAGTCACCATGGCAACGTGGAAGAGGAGGATTGTATTTTTCACCCCACTAGAACTGGAAATATTAATGTGCTCATACAGCGACTTTCAACACAATTTTAGCAAGACATGAAACACCCCTCAGCTGCTAAAGAGAGGCAGACGGTGTGAGAAAACATTGCTGCTTGGGTCAATGCATAACTTTGAATGTAGCTTTTTGCCGTGACAATTATATAACTTCTATGTTTGCATTTATGTAAATTAGGTTCAATCCCGCAGGAGGTAAGCGTGTTTGGCAACAGCTGAAGATGAAATAGAAAAACATTGTTCAAACAGGTAAGACCTCGGCAGAAGATAATTTTCTGATCGGCCTAAAAACAATTGCCTTACTTAAATGCTCAGCATTTATGACACTGCAATGAAAAAAAAAATCCTCAATTTGCAAAGAAACACAAAGCAAAACACAACGCCTGCTGGGATGTGAGAGTTTGACTATGATTTGATGACTGGTTGCAGTGAATGGAAATGTAAGGGCAGATTAGGGTGCATATGTAGATGATGGCCGTGAACCGGTACCGCTCAAAGATAATTGTCTGAAAATGCTAAAACATCTATGCGAGGTTTAATCGTCTCCCTCCCAAATGTTCACATGTCCATGTTACATGGCATGTTTGTCTCATACTACTGTGCCTTATAGACGTCCCAAATGCTGATTCAGATTTATTTTAATGACAGATGACAGTACTAGGCTACACCAAAACTCACCTGCTGACTGAATGAGTGAGGAAATGAATCTGGAAGAGGGTGGAGGCAGAGAGAAACTCAAGAGTCATTGAGATAAACCTGGTCCTGACCAGGTTAGTCAAGTCACATGTATTGATATAACCTTTAATCACAAACAATTTAAAAGGGTTTCACTTGCCCACAGTTAACAAATATTAATGATATCCCCTGACCTTAACCCCCAGGAGGGCAAGGAAAAAAAAAATCTGGGGAAAATGAGAAACCTTGAGAAGGGGCCGCAGATGGGAGAATAATCCTTCCAGGAGGACAAGGCTGCAATGGATGCTGAGTGGGCAACATTTGACAAAATATTGTACTTTACATTCAGAATCAGAATCATCTTTATTAGCCAAGTATGTCGGACACACAAGGAATTTGTCTCTGATAGTACAGGCTACAATAGTATTGCAATAACAAACTACTACGACAAACAGTCATGACATAAAAGTATCGAAAGACTGCATAATGTAAGGGTACCATTGTGCCGTAGTACCACCCAATGACATCTGTGCGACAATGTGCAGAGTCGTCGGTATAAAGTGATCAGTGGTGCAATACAATAAAAATGACGGTTGTGCAGTTGGTGCATATAATCGTAGCACCATTTTTAAGTAACCATGAGCAATAATTGTAGTACAACATGTGGTGTGCAATAATACAGAACGTCCTTGAGTGCCTTATTAAATTGTCTGGTGCTGTGGAATATTGATCGACAATTGTACAAGTATGTAGAGAACTGAAGCTACAATGATCATTACGGTAATACTGTTCCACAAGGGTGAGCAAAAATGCAAAGAGCCACTATAGGTTTTAGTTACTGTTTAGGGAGTTAATGGCGAGAGGGAAGAAGCTGTTTGAATGTCTGCTGGCCTCAGGAAGTACATCCTCTGCTGGGCCTTTTTCAGGATGTAGTTAATGTTGGCCTTCCACTTCATGTCTTGAGAGACTGTGATTTCAAGGAACTTGAAGGTCTCGACAGTTGACACAAGGCAGTTGGATAGTGTGAGGAGCAGCAGTGGCGAAGGATGTCTCCCGAAGTCAGCGATCATCTGTACTGTTTTGGTTGTGTTGGCTGCAGGTTGTGTTGGCTTCACCAGAGTGCCAGCTTCTCCACTTCTTGTCGGTATGTAAACTCGTCGCCATCTTTGATTAGGCCTATGACTGCGGTGTCGTCCGCGAACTTTATGAGTTTCGCGGCTGGGTGCCTTGAGGTGCAGTCGTTCATTTTGATGGCGAAGAGCAGTAGACAGAGGACGCATCCTTGGGGGGGCAGTGCTGATGGTGGGTGTTAATGATGTTGTCCTTCCCAGTCTCACCTGTTGTGTCATTCCCATGAGGAAGTTGAGAATCCACTGGCAGATCATAGGGGACACAATGAGTTGGAGAAGCTCAGAGGGGAGAAGTTCCGGGATGATGATGTTGAAGGCAGAGCTGAAATCCACAAACAGGATTCATGCGTAGGTCCCTGTACTGTTGAGGTGCTCCAGAATGTAGTGCAGCCCTCTGTTGACTGTGTCATCTGCAGACCTGTTTGTCCAGTAAACAAACTGCAGGGGGTGCAGCAGAGGTCCGTTAATGTTCTTTGGTTGGTTCAGCACAAGGCTTTCAAAATACTTCATGACCACAGACATCAAAGCGACAGGCCAATAGTCCTTCAGTTCCAATGCTGTTCGTTTCTTGGTGACTGGAATGATGTTGGACAGGATGGAACTTCACACAGCTACAGGGATCTGTTGAAGATCTGTGCGAAGACCAGAGCCAGATGGTCAGAGCAGACTTTCAGGCAGGAGGGGGACACCTTATTGGGCCCCGCGGCCTTCTTGATCTTCGGCTGCTTGAAGAGCCATCTCACATCCTGTTCGTGGATCTCCAATTCAGGGAATGGGATCTGGGGTGTGAATATGGTAATTTCTGATGTGGGAGGCAGGTGTGGGATATGGAGGAGTCCTTTTTGAATCACAGAAACTGATGTATCATGTTACAGTGTCTTTGTTTTCCTCCAGGCTGCCAGTTTAAATTTCAAAGACACGCCAGTCAGTGCAGTCAAAGGATTCTTGTAGTGCCAGCTTTGCTTTATCGGTCCATCGCTTTGCAGTCTTGACAACCGGGTTTATACATTTGAGGCTGTGCCGATAAGTAGGGATTAAGTGTGTTATACAGTGATCATAAAAGCTCAGCGCTGCATGAGCAACAGATCGATCGTAACTGGAATTCACCAAGGAAGTAGTGAGAGGTTTGTATTGGATGTTGACCTTGAATTTAAAGTGATCTGTCTGGATACACCATTGTACTCCCAAAGTTGTCTCGAACGCAAGTGAATCTGAAACAGTTCGTGGATGAACTGAATGGTTATGGGATGCCACAAACATAGACACAAACAAAATCCGGAACAAAAATGTTTTTTTATGAGCACACCAAGCACACCAACAAAGTATAAAAATAAATCCATCCATCCATCCATTTTCCACCGCTTATCCGGGGTCGGGTCGGGGGGGCAGCAGTTTTAGGAGGGAAGCCCAGACTTCCCTCTCCCCAGCCACTTCTTCGAGCTCTTCCTGGCGGATCCCGAAGCGTTCCCAGGCCAGCTGGGAGACATAGTCTCTCCAGCATGTCCTGGGTCGTCCCTGAGGTCTCCTGCCAGTGGGACATAACCGGAACACCTCACCAGGGAGGCGTCCAGGAGGCATCCTCATTAGATGCCCGAGCAACCTCATCTGGCTCCTCTCGATGTGGAGGAGAAGCGGCTCTACTCTGAGCCCCTCCCAGATGACTGAGCTTCTCACCTTATCTCTAAGGGAGAGCCAGGACACCCTGCGGAGAAAACTCACTTCGGCGGCTTGTATCCGGGATCTCGTTCTTTTGGTCACGACCCATAGGTCGTCACCATAGATGAGGGTTGGGACGTAGATCGACCAGTAAATTGAAAGCTTCGCCCTTTCGATCAGCTACTTCTTTACCACGACAGACCGATACAATGTCTGCATCACAGCAGACGCTGCACAATCCGCCTCTCGATCTCTCGCTCCCTCCTGCCCTCACTCGTGAACAAGACCCCAAGATACTAAAACTCCTCCACTTGGGGCAAGATCTCCTCCCTGACCCGGAGAGGGCACTCCACCCTTTTCCGACTGAGGACCATGGTTTCAGATTTGGAGGTGCTGATCTTCATCCCAACCGCTTCACACTCAGCTGCGAAACGCTCCAGTGAGAGTTGGAGAGCCCTGCTTGAAGGAGCCAACAGTACCACATCATCTGCAAAAAGCAGAGATGCAATACTGAGGCCACCAAAACTGACCCCCTCAACGCTTCGGCTGCGCCTAAAAATTCTGTCCATAAAGGTAATGAACAGAATCGGCGACAAAGGGCAGCCTTGGCGGAGTCCTACCCTCACTGGAAATGATTCCGACTTATTGCCGGCAATGCGAACCAAACTCTGATATCGGCAGTATAGGGACCGAACAGCCTGTATCAGGGGGCTCGGTACTCGATACTCCCGAAGCACCCCCCACAGAACTCCCCGAGGGACATTGTCAAACGCCTTCTCCAAGTCCACAAAACACATGTTGACTGGTTGGGCGAGTTCCCACGTACCCTCGAGGACCCTGCTAAGGGTGTAGAGCTGGTCCACAGTTCCACGGCCAGGACGAAAATCACACTGCTCCTCCTCAATCTGAGGCTCGACTTCCTGACGGACCCTCCTCTCCAGCACCCCTGAATAGACCTTACCAGGGAGGCTGAGGAGTGTGATCCCTCTGTAGTTGGAACACACCCTCCGGTCCCCCTTTTTAAAAAGAGGGACTACCACCCCGGTCTGCCAATCCAGAGGCACTCTCCCTGTTGACCACGCGATGTTGCAGAGGCGTGTCAACCAGGACAGCCCCACAACATCCAGAGCCTTGAGGAACTGACTTGGACTCACAACGTCCCGAGTCGAAGTCAGCAGCGCCCCGTCCCCACTGTACACAGTGTTAGTGGTGCACTGCTTCCCCCACCTGAGACGTCGGATGGTGGACCAGAATTTCCTCGAAGCCGTCCAGAAGTCGGCTTCCGTGGCCTCACCGAACTCTTCCCACGCCCGGGTTTTGCCTCGGCGACCACTGAAGCTGCGTTCCGCTTAGCCAGTCGATACCCATCAGCTGCCTCTGGGATCCCACAGGCCATAAAGGCCCGATAGGACCCCTTCTTCAGCTTGACGGTATCCCTTATTGCTGGTGTCCACCAGCGAGTACGGGGGTTGCCTGACAAGCATCAACCACCTTACGGCCACAACTCAGATTGGCGGAACATGGTCCAGTCGGACTCAATGTCCCCCGCATCCCCCGGGACATGGGAAAAGCTCTGCCGGAGGTGGGAGTTGAAACTCTTTCTGACAGAGGATTCCGCCAGACGCTCCCAACAAACCCTCACAATACGTTTGGGTCTGCCAGGACGGACCGGCATCTTCCCCCACCATCGGAGCCTACTCACCACCAGGTGGTGATCAGTTGACAGCTCCGCCCCTCTCTTCACCCGAGTGTCCAAAACATGCGGCCGCAAATCCGATGATACAACCACAAGGTCGATCATCGAACTACGGCCTAGGGTGTCCTGGTGCCAAGTGCACATATGGACACCCTTATGTTTGAACACGGTGTTTGTTATGGACAGTCCGTGACGAGCACAGAAGTCCAACAACAAAACACCACTCGAGTTCTGATCGGGGGGGCCGTTCCTCCCAATCACGCCCCTCCAGGTCTCACTGACATTGCCCACATGAGCATTGAAGTCCCCCAGTAGAACAAGGGAGTCCCCAGCAGGAGTACTCTCCAGCACACCCTCCAAGGACTCCAAAAAGGGTGGGTATGCTGAGCAGCTGTTTGGTGCATATGCACAAACAACAGTCAGGACCCGTCCCCCCACCCGAAGGCGGAGGGAGGCAACCCTCTCGTCTACCGGTGTGAACCCCAATGTACAGGCACTGAGCCGGGGGGCAATGAGCATGCCCACACCTGCTCTGCGCCTCTCACCATGAGCAACTCCAGAGTGGAAGAGAGTCCAACCCCTCTCGAGAGAACTAGTACCAGAACCCAGGCTGTGTGTGGAGGCAAGTCCGACTATATCCAGTCGGAACTTCTCTGCCTCACACACCAGCTCGGGCTCCTTCCCTGCCAGAGAGGTGACATTCCATGTCCCAAGAGCTAGCTTCTGCAGCCGAGGATCGGACCGCCAGGGTCCCCTTTGGCTGCCACCCAGCTCACATTGCACCCAACCCCTTTGACCCCTCCCACGGCTGGTGAGACCATGAGAAGGGGGACCCACGTTGCCTCTTCGGGCCATTTTATTTCAAATTGGATGCTGAGCAACGTGGAATGAATGGTGTAAATAGCAGTGTGCGAGCATGTATGTGTGTGTGTGTGTGTGAGATGTTGAAATGTAAGTGGAAAGCAACAATAAAAAAATAGAAAAATAAAAGTGTGGTAATTGTACATACTTCTATAAATTACAGATTGTCCAACCAGTAGCCAAAAGATGACGACTCCTCGCTTTGGTGGTGGAAAGAAAGGTAAATAAAATTATTGTACCTCACTCTGCAGCAAGATATATTTGCAACTTTTTGTTTCTATAATTTATAGGTCGTGCATCTGGACGTGGTGGGATGAATCGATGTGGTGACAAACTGGATGGAAGCCAAAAACCATCTTCTCCACAGCTGCACTTTTGTTCATAGTTCAATAGTTTTGTTGTGTGCGAATAAATTATTTCGCTACAAAAACCTTATTTGTAATGTTCTTTTGTAGGAGGAACACATTATTGAGGTATTTGAGCTGTCACAAAAGCAAAAAATAGTGTAAAACTTGAAATTATGCTTGAAATGCATGCTTTTACAAAAAGCTCGTTTTCTCTGGATTTCTGCAGAAAATCGGCCTTTTCCATAAAACTTAGCAGTTTTCTAATGCTGATTGCCAACAAACGGAGAAAGCTAGAAACAATTTTTTTTCTGCTGAAAGAAGAGAGTCTCACCTTTCTTTTGACAGGTTGCATGTATGTATAGCCATAGAACAGAAAATTCTGTGGGCCTTGCAAATCTGTCAAAATTCAGTAAAATGTGAGGGATTGAGGGGGTTGTTCCAGTGAAAAGGGGTGGTATTCAATGAGTTAAAAGCTAAAGCGAAAATGTAATGTCCATCAACTATTCTGGTAGACTGTGACACATTCCACGAAACTGAAGAGCCTCTTTTGACATCTCTAACTGTTAATTCTGGCTAGCTTCAGGGAAGTCGTACTTGAATTCTTGGTCCCATATTTCATCTAGTGTGGACATTTATAGCTGGTGCGATATGATACTTGTCATACTCTTTCTTGCAAAATTTTAGTCTCGATCCTGCACGGGTCCATTCACTGTCCATCCAAGGATTATACAGTGTAGCATACACTGTATAATGGTTCTTCATTCCCACTCCTTCTGATGACTTCCTCTGGTGCCATTGCTTGAGGAACATTGCTCACAATCAATAGGTCTATTTTTGCATTAATGTGAAGAATTTGTACTCACTTTAGATGAGACCATCCATGTTACTTTTCATGTCACTTTTAGTAACAGGGATAACTGTGTGCGAAAACACTGTAGCGTTCTTCCAACTCTGTTGTGTCATGTCAAGTCAAGTCACATGTATATAGCCCTTAAGCACACAGTCTCACAGGGTTTCAAAAGTTTGGAGGCGAGGCCTTATTTTGTGGTAAAAACTCAATGGGTTTTAACCAGGTCTTGCAAAGACCAATTATGTTAAGATTGTGGTCTCTAATGGGGTCATTAACGAACAGGGCTTTCGAAGAGAGTGCTCTAATATTCATAAGAACGAGTTTCAAAACAGTGGGCTGCTCTGAGCTCTTCGATATTACAGGGATCCTAGTCGCAAAATTAACAAGGATGCAGGTTGTGTTGCAGGTTGAATTGTCGTCATTGCTTTTGTTTGATATTTCCACAAGGCTGCTGAGTATGGACTTCTTCATTATTTTGAGCTTCTTCTTCTGTCACAGGTTTGTATTTGCCTTTTTCAAGTAACACACTTGGAAGTGGTAATGTATAGACCTCACATTTCATTTTCTCGGCCATAGAACTTGCTCATGTGTCCTTGTTTCAGACAACTGAAACAAAGTTCCTTTTTCCAGAGAAAATCAAATTCATCCTTGTGAAGAGATTTCTCAACCTTTTACATCGTTCCATGCTGTGTTCACCTTGACAGAAAAGACTTTGTGCTTTTGCTGTGACAGCTTGGTTGTTCACTGGTATAGCATTTGTTGCATAAATCACATGACCATGTCTCTTTTCCATTGTGAGGTTTACTGAAGGCTTGGTTTGCTCTTTGACATTGTCCTTGACATGACCAAACTGTGGATCTTGCTCGATCTACGCCTCCATGTTGATGAACTTAACAAACCTTTTAAACTTGGGTCTTTTCAAACCATTCTGTTGAGCCTCTTCCACTCTGGAGTTGCCCACGGTGAGAGGCGCAGAGCAGGTGTGGGCATACTCATTGCCCCCCGGCTCAGTGCCTGTACATTGGGGTTCACACCGATAGACGAGAGGGTTGCCTCCCTCCGCCTTCGGGTGGGGGGATGGGTCCTGACTGTTGTTTGTGCATATGCACAAGCTCAGCAGCTCAGCGTACCCACCCTTTTTGGAGTCCTTGGAGGGTGTGCTGGAGAGTACTCCTGCTTGGGACTCCCTTGTTCTCCTGGGGGATTTCCATGCTCACGTGGGCAATGACAGTGAGACCTGGAAAGTCGTGATTGGGAGGAACGGCCGTAAGGTGGTTGGTGCCTGTCGTGGTGACAACCCCCGTACTCGCTGGTGGACACCAGCAGTAAGGGATGCCGTCAAGCTGAAGAAGGAGTCCGATCGGGTCTTTATGGCCTGTAGGGACCCCAGAAGCAACTGACAGGTATCAACTGGCTAAGCAGAATGCTGCTTCGGTGGTCACCGAGGCAAAAATTCGGGCGTGGGAAGAATTTCGGTGAGTCCATGGAAGCCGAAATTCTGGTCCACCATCCAACGTCTCAGGAGGGGGAAGCAGTGTGTACAGTGGGGATGGGGCACTGCTGACCTGAACTCGGGACGTTGTGAGTCGGTGGGCAGAGTACTTTGAGGACCTCCTCACCTCCACCAACACGCCTTCCTTAGAGGAAGCAGAGTCTGAGTACTCTGAGGTGGGCTCTCCTATCTCTGTGGTTGAAGTCACCAATATAATTAAAAAGCTCCTCGGTGGCAAAGCCCCGGGGGTGAATGAGACCCGCCAGGAGTTCCTCAAGGCTCTGGATGTTGTGGTGCTGTCCTGGTTGACACGCCTCTGCAGCATCGCGTGGTCATCGGGGAGAGTGCCTTTGGATTGGCAGACCGGGGTGGTGGTCCCACTTTTTAAAAAAAGGGGACTGTAGGGTGTGTTCCGACGATAGAGGGATCACAATCCTCAGCCTCCCTGGTAAGGTCTATTTAGTGGTGCTGGAGAGGAGAGTCCATCAGGAAGTCGAGCCTCAGATTGAGGAGGAGATTGAGTGTGGTTTTCGTCCCGGCCGTGGAACAGTGGACCAGCTTACACCCTTAGCAGGGTCCTCGAGGGTACGTGGGAACTCGCCCAACCAGTCTACATGTGCTTTGTGGACTTGGAGAAGGCGTTTGACCATGTCCCTCAGGAGTTCTGTGGGGGGTGCGTCGGAAGTATGGGGTACCGAACCCCCTGATACGGGCTGTTCGGTCCCTATACTGCCGATGTCAGAGTTTGGTTCGCATTGCCGGCAATAAGTCGGAATCGTTTCCAGTGAGGGTAGGACTCCGCCAAGGCTGCCCTTTGTCGCCGATTCTGTTCATTACCTTTATGGACAGAATTTTTAGGCGCAGCCGAAGCGTTGAGGGGGTCAGTTTTGGTGGCCTCAGTATTGCATCTCTGCTTTTTGCAGATGATGTGGTACTGTTGGCTCCTTCAAGCAGGGCTCTCCAACTCTCACTGGAGCGTTTCGCAGCTGAGTGTGAAGCGGTTGGGATGAAGATCAGCACCTCCAAATCTGAAACCATGGTCCTCAGTCGGAAAAGGGTGGAGTGCCCTCTCCGGGTCAGGGAGGAGATCTTGCCCCAAGTGGAGGAGTTTTAGTATCTTGGGGTCTTGTTCACGAGTGAGGGCAGGAGGGAGCGAGAGATCGACAGGCGGATCGGTGCAGCATCTGCTGTGATGCTGATTTTGTATCGGTCTGTCGTGGTCAAGAAGGAGTTGAGCCAAAGGGCAAAGCTCTCAATTTACTGGTCGAAGAAGTGGCTGGGGAGAGGGAAGTCTGGGCTTCCCTACTGAAGCTGCTGCCGCCGCGGCCCGACCCCGGATAAGCGGCGGAAAATGGATGGAGGGATGGATCTGATGAGCCTCAAAGGAAACAATTCTCCACTTTTTTTACTTAATTCATAGGGAAGTTTATCAATGATCGCTCACATGTCAGTAACATTATCCTATTCATCCATGTAATCTGCATCTGACAGTGCAGAAGTACAAGTGATGAGAAGTAGATCAAGACGATGTAAGGTTTCACTGTCATCTGTCTCTATGGAAGCCTAACTCAAGGCATTATTCTTATATGCTGCAGCAGTAATGTAAGCATTTCCAAAATCGTCTCAAAACCAATCTCGAGAACTACAATTTACTTCAATTTGACAGTGAGACCCCCATGTCAGTCACAGTTGCCTTCATCATGCCCAACTCCGATCTGACTATTTCCATTTTAGCATATGGCTCAACTTTAAAACTCTGAAGCTAAGACTTTTTCTGGGACAAGTTGTTCGACATTGCTGCTTCTGATTCGGCCTTAAAAACGACCACCATCTCCTTTTGTAGAACAGAAAGCAATTCAACCTTAAAATCAGCAGAAATCACGCTCAAGACAGCAGAAGCTTCCTTCTCTGCAGATGGCATGCCAGCAGTTTCCCTCTGTCAAAGAGTGGTTGCAACACTCTGAGACATGGTTGAAACCAGGGGAGCAGGCCTTTGATGAGTGGCTGCCATGTCGCCTGAATCTTCCAGCCGCATGAGTTTACTAACATTAATTGCACCCTTAAAAACTATCCATCCATCCATCCATCCATCCATCCATCCATTTTCTAATCCGCTTATCCTCACAAGGGTTGCGGGCATGCTAGAGCCTTCCCCAGCTGTCATCGGACAGTAGGCAGGGTACACCCTGAACTGGACACACATGAACGAATAACCATTTGCGCTCACACTCACACCTATGGACAATTAAGAGTGTTCCATTAACCTGCCATGCATATTTTTGGAATGTGGGAGGACACTGGAGTATCTGGAGGAAACCGACGCAGGCACTGGGAGAACATGCCACCTCCAACCAGAAAGGCAGGGGCCGGAATGAAACCCTGACATGCTAACCAGTTGACCACCGTGCCACCCTCAAATAAAGAATAAAGCAAAAATAATGTGACAGAAGGGACGTGAAAGTTTGTGAAAATGCCCTGATATTATGACATTGCAGGAGCTCCAGAGCATCTCACTCCATGAATCCAATCCATGAATCGCTAAACCACAAGTCACAATCATGTATAGTTGTACATCTCACATATGGTGTTTCAATGCCCTAAATACTCTTCACATGGATTCCTTGTCATGTACTGTATATCCCGGTTAATTTTAATTGAGACTGAACTGGTTTCAACATTATCAATAAATATGAGTTCAAATTACAGTTCTATTTGCAAAAATAGGACCTGACGACATTCTGAAATACTTGCATTCAATTTCTAATCCACACCTGAAAGTATCACCCAGTCATTTTGATATTAGTCCAGAGAAACACAATCTGGCCTAGGCGGTCGAGGATCACTTGGGCAAAATCTGCTCAGAGAATCCAGTGGAGGAAATGATTTTAATTAAAGATAAGTGGTTCAGAAGGTTATACTGCACATGTTAATCTGAATCCAATAAAATGGTTGTAGCAGCTCGGAGGGCTTTGCAAAGCAAAGGCTCTATTGAAGAACTGCATTCCATTTAGCTGGAAATCGATGCAGATTGACACTACTTAACATGCAAATAATGTTCAGGTAAGCTAATGGGCTTCCTGGTGATTGCCCACCAACAACATTTAACTCTCCTTTTTACTGAGGAGCCCCTCATCACACTTTTTACCTCTCGTATAACACTTCTTTGACTGACGCCTCCATCTTCATATGGCTATTAAAAAAAAAAAATTACCCAACCCTCCACTGACTACCCTTTTTTATATACCATAAATTAGAAATATTCAGGATATTCGGCCGTTTAAAGAAATGAGAAATACTGAGATTATTGATCACTCAATCAACAAGCACAGATAACAACAACGTGAATAAAGTCAATACAACCCCTTGCTGATGTGTGTGTTTTATCTTGAGGCACTTTATTGAAGATTCTGTGGATCAATAAGTGTATTTGTGGGTCAGCCTGTAGCTATCCTTGCAATTACACATTTCCAACAGTGAGGCCAAGCACATCTCTTGAAAAATGTCCTATTCAGAAGCTCAGAAAAGTACCAGTGTGAGCGTGCACATAGAAATAAAGCTTTACGAGCTAAGCATTCTTTAATTGATTTGTTACACACTGCTGTGAGGCTGGGGATTCTCTGTAACTTTGTAATTACTGTGAAAGCTGACACTGTATATGTGTTGTGATTTCTGGAGTGTCCAATGACGCCGCAACGTGATTGTGTTGCGACCAGTTTACAGATGGAAGATGGGTAAAATTATTGCAAAAGAGAACATTTGATTAGATTGTTGTTGTTGTTGTTGTTTATTGAACATAAAACATATACAGTAATAATTTGACAGAAAATAAGGTAGATAAAATAGTAAAAAGAAAGAAATCAGTCTTCATTCAACACAGTTATTATGTTCAAGGGAGTAGGAAGAAGTAAAAAACGTATCTATTCCTACCCCGTTATGTGTTTATATCTAATAAATCATTTTTATATCAATCAGAAAAGAAAAAAAGTAAGAAGAAAGAAGTCTCCATTAAGGCTCATACTTTACCCTTAACCGTGATATTTTTACAACTTTTGGTTTGTATCGGGATTATATACATCCACACCCTGGCACTCTTGTGTCAATTTTCTCTTGTATTCATAATGGATATTTCAATACCTTTCTCTATTTATCAACTTAGTTCTGATTTATCATTATATTTAATGTTTAGAATTTATCATTTGAACTCTGATTGATGTAGGTTGTTTGTACTATTTTTTTGAATTTGTTTTTGAACTCAGCAAGCGATTTACTCATTTTCAGGTCCGTTTTGAAATTATTCCACAGATTAACACCTTTGATAGATACACTTCTTTGCTTGATGTTTGTTCTTGTTTTGAGTTTTTTGAATAAGTTGGTACCTCTTAAATCATAGCTGCTTTCTCGAATTTCGAAAAACTTCTGAATGTTTTGGCAGAGCAGGTTATTGTGTGCTTTGTACATTAATTGGGCGATTTTAAAGTCAACCAGGTCATAAAATTTCATCGTATTTAATTTGATAAATAGTGGATTTGTGGGTTCCGTATATTTTGATCTATTAATAATTCGAATTGCTTTTTTTTTGTAGTTTTAGAATAGGGAGTGTGTTTGTTTTGCAGGCATTTCCCCATATTTCCACACAGTAGGTCATATATGGTAATAATAATGAAGTGTATAATGTGTACAAAGATCTCTTATTTAGCACTTCCTTGGTTTTGTAGAGGATCCCTACGGTTTTGGCTATTTTTCTTTTTACGTTATCGATATGTGGCTTCCAACATAGTTTTGAGTCTATTACTAATCCGAGAAACTTGGTTTCATACGCTCTTTCTATCTCAATTGAGTTTACCATAATTTTAGCTTGGTGTTTGATTGATCTTGTGCCAAAAACAATTAACTTCGACTTTTTCAGGTTAAGTGACAATTTATTTCTGTCGAACCGGTTTTTAAATTTGTTTAATTTGTTTTCTACGGTTGTCAGGAGCTGTTTCAGATTTATTCCAGAACAGTAGAAAGTTGTATCATCAGCAAATAGGACACATTTAAATTGTTTTGAGACCTTGCCGATATCATTTATATATAAGATGAATAGTTTTGGGCCAAGCACTGACCCCTGAGGAACTCCATGAGTGATTTTCAGTTGATTCGTTTTTTTATTGTTGAGCTGCACGTACTGATATCTGTTTTCTAAATAACTTTTTATCCATTTATAAGATACACCTCTAATGCCATATCTTTCTATTTTTTTCAATAATATACTGTGATCTATTGTGTCAAAAGCTTTTTTTAGATCTAGGAAAACCCCAACAGTAAATTCTTTGTTGTCTATATTAGTGGCTATTGCTTCCACAAACTCCATAACTGCCATTGAGGTGGTCCGTTTTTCCCTGAAGCCATATTGATTCTCACTTAACAGCGCATGCTTTTGTATAAAGCTATCAAGTCTGCGAGAAAAAAGTTTTTCTAATATTTTTGAAAATTGTGGTAGTAGTGATATTGGTCTATAATTTGTAAACAGATGTCTTTCTCCACTGTTATAGATTGGAATAACTTTAGCAATTTTCATTTTTGATGGAAAGATACCAGCTTTGAATGACAGGTTGCATATGTGCGTGAAAGGTCGCACTACATATTCTATAATCTGCTTTATTATTGTCATATCAATATTAAAGCAATCAGTTGACTTTTTATTTTTAAAAGTTTTTATATTTGATACTTCTTGTTTTACAGTAGTAAGGAACATCGTGGAGGAGTTTTTTTTCTACGTATCTATCTATTTCAAAGTTTGTTGGATCTGGAATTTGTTTTGCTAGGTTATTGCCGATGTTGACAAAATACTCATTAAAATACTCATTAAATTCAGTTGCTATTTCTGCAGTTTTTTCCAAAATAGTATTTTTGCCTTTGATAAAATACTCTGGATAATCTATTTTTTTAGGACTATTTCTGATTACTTGGTTAAGTATTTTCCATATTTCTTGTGTGTTACTTTTATTCTGCTCTAATAGTGCATGATAATGATCTATTTTACTGGTTCTTATAATATATACTAGTTTATTTTTATATGGTTCCCTCGCTGTCGTCGCTCGCTCTCTCGCCGTCATCACTGGCTCCCTCACGGTTGCTGGCTGGACGTCTCCTGGGTCTCTCGGTCGTCTCTGGCTCCCTTGCGGTCGTCGCCGACTCCCTCACGCTCGCTGGCTGGTTGTCTCCCAGCTCCTTCAGGCTCGCTGTCTCCCGGCTCCCTCGCGGTCGCTGGCTCCCCGGCAGTCGTCGCTGGTTTCCTCTCGGTCGTCTCTGGCTCCCTCGCGGTGGTCGCTGGCTGGTTGTCTCCTGGCTTCCTCGCGGTCGCTGGCTTCCCTGCAGTCGTCGCTGGCTTCCTCGCGGTCATCACTGGCTCCCTCACGGTCGGTCGTCGCTGGCTCCCGATCGGCGGTCTTGAAAAAGTTATTGTCCGGGTCCAAGTTGTTCTCAGGGTCAAAGGTCTTGTGGTCAGGACGGTTGGAAGTCATCAAAGGGTTGGAAGGGTCATCAAAGGGTTCGAAGTCCATGTTTTTTGGTATGTGAATTTCCTGCTTCAGTAGGGTCAGAGTTTTTATCGTCGGGTGGTGAACAATTCTCAGTATGCTGCTTGATGGTGTTGAACTCGAGCCTGTTGTGTTGGAGTACTGGTGTGGGGGTGGACGATAAGTTTGTCATGTCTTAAGTAGGCAGTTTTCCCTCTGTCACGTGCAGCTTTTAATTTTGGGAGGAGCTCTTTTCTTTTTTGTCGTACGGCTTCTGTAAAGTCTTCGTTGATGTAGATGTTGGAGCCTTTTAAGTATTTAGCTTTTTGTAGGATCCTTGATCTGTCCTTGTATTTTAGAAATGTCACCACAACTGGCCTCGGTCGAGGTCTTCCAGGTTCTTGTCTTCCTGTGCGGTGAGCTCTCTCCACCTCAATTTGCCCCTGTATCAGCAGCTTCTCCTTGAGGATTTTTAGAACTATTTCCTCTGTTTCAGTCCACGTTTCTCCCGGTTTTTCCTCAATTCCATCAATTACCAAGTTGTTTCTTCTTGACTGTCCTTCCAAGTAGTCCATCTCGTCTGTTAATGCAAGCATGCCGTCACATATTTTGTAGAATTCTGTTTGCATGTCTTTGGAATGGCCAGTTTGACAGATTAGATTTTTTTTAATGTCGTCTACCTCTTTGTGGGTAAAGTTGATGCTGGTTTTTATTTCTTGGACTTCCCTGGTAAAAGTGTCAAGTCGTGAGTTTGTTGAGTCTATTATCATCTTGACAAATCCTTTGAAATTTTCCTGTTGTTGTTGCAAGAGCGCCGTAAAAAGCTCTTTTTGTTCCTGGAGTAATTCGTTTACTTGAGTGAGGGTCAGGAAATCCTCATCCTGCCTTGTGTCTTGCTTCTGTTTGGGTGGCATTTTGTCGGATCTCGTTGCTAGCCAGTTGTATGCTAGTTTGTGACGTGTCCAGTGGGCTTGCTGCTGGGTGTTTCTAACGTGGCAAGTGGGTTTGCCGGCTCCCTCACGCTTGCTGGCGTTCGGCTGGTTGGTCTCTGGTGGTGGGTTCCAGCTGCATAGCGACTGTTCGCAGTTAGCTTCCATGCTAACGTCCGCGGTTGGCTTCCGTGCTAACGAGCTAGCGTTTCGTCCAACCCCCTCTTCACGTCGCCAATTTCTACACACGCGCTGCCACCATGTTTCGCTCTGTTCTTTACTTTCAAATGTGGGAAAGCTTCACACGAGAGAAATGTTGACTTTGCTGTTGCTGCTCCTTCTTTCCGCTCGGCCAACAGCATGGAACAATTTAAGTGTTGCCTGTAGGGTATTAATAATAATTGCGACTGAGAGAATAGCAGAGTGGAATGAGGCCCTGAGAGCCAGTTTTTTTCTTATTCCTTTGAGAAAAAAAAAGGTTTCCTCGAAACAGAATCATATCAAGAAATGTGTGCATCTCCACATGAAAATGGATTATCTGAAATAACTACATAGACCGTTCAGCAAAACAAGTCTCCTCTTGCCTCCTTATTTTTAACATTCATAAGAGGCCAATGCCAATTTGGACATTTGGCAGAAAAAAAATTCCTACTCTGCCATTTCACTTTTGTGGTCCCTTAATGCTGACAACAAAAAAGATATGAATTTTAGGAATAATACTGGTTTACAATTCTTTGCTATTTGTATTTGTTTGACTTTACATCAGGCATACAGTATTTTCAAGTACAAAAACATGCAAAATATGCATTAACTAATGAATTTACCTTTAGAAATCAGCATTGCAGGTATGGTGTTTGGATGATGTTTATAAGCAACATAGTCAATGAAGTTACGTGCAAAATATTGTTTGCAGCCCTCAGATCGTCAAATCATGTTTCCTCAATGCCATTATTTTCTTTACATGAAGTCATGACTCATATGAACCAAAATATAAAAAAAGAGAGACACCTTTCTCAGTATTGTAAAGTGTCCTTGGGTGTCTTGAAAGGCGCTTATAAATAGAATGTATTATTATTATTATTATTATGTTGCCTGGCTGTCACACACTCATGTTTGCGACTGAGAGAATAGCAGAGTGGAATGAGGCCCTGAGAGCCAGTTTTTTTCTTATTCCTTTGAGAAAAAAAAGGTTTCCTCGAAACATAGAATCATATCAAGAAATGTGTGCATCTCCACATGAAAATGGTAAAATTTTCTCATGTTGCCCTCCTGATTGTTGTGGATTTAAGATCATGTGGGATATAATTTTGTCACTCTGGCTGATGATTATTATTTTGAAAAGGGCTAAATTTGGTCACTTTCATCAGCCAAACAATGAATTACACAGGCCCGAGTAGCCTGCAGACATATTTGAAATGCAGTTGAAAGAATGAAAGAAAACTGTTGTCATGTCTACAGCAGTCGATGAGTAAAATCCAAAAGGAAGTGCTTGTCTTATGCTGTATTCGAGGAATGTTAGGGTTTGTTATGGCTGTTGGTCATCATGGCATGCGTATGTGCATGCGAATGCACGCGTGCGTGCATGTGTGTCTGGTGGGTGTATGCATACATGTGCGGTAATGGGTCAATTGCGGAGGATGGCTGTTTGAAAAGTTGATCTTCGGTCAAAAAAGGCTAGGCACCCCTGACCTAAATGTACGAATATTTGGTGGTAAATGAAATCGCTCAAGACTGACAAAAAAATTTTGGAGCCATCTTCTTTCTACCCCCCCACCCCACCCCCCATTTTCATATCATACTGGTCGCGCCACCTACCGGCTAAAGGAAATATCTGTTTGTTTGTTTTTTCATGTTTTTCTTGTAGGAATTAACTCATTTACACCCTTTGACGTATAAATGCGTCAATTAGCGCATAGCCGCTCCCTCCCCATGACGTATTAATACGTCAATCACGTTTTTTCATGGGGCAGGGTGCAAGAGAGTCTGATGCAACTTCCCACTGAAGGCTTTACTGCAATGTTAAATAGTAAAAAATGGCCATCAGGTGGCAGTGGTGTAAAAGGCAACCAGTATAATGCCGCAGTAGAAGTAGTGGGGGTGGGTATGATAGTGGAGGAGTGGCGGAGTGGCAGGTGTGGATAGGAATTAGCACGTTAGCAAGCATGGAGAATAGAAAACAACTCACACTCGAGCATTTTTTTGGTAAAAAAGTGTCCTCAAAACAAGACAAAAAAGGAAATTATGATCATGTGAAAGAGAATACGTTACTTCGATCACGTAGTCGAAAGCAGCATCCTTGGAACGACAGTCCGCTTCCGCGAACATCGCGTGCTACACGTGGCCCACAAAGCTCACGCCGAGTTGCGATTTCGTCTGACGAGGATGAACATGCTCCTCTTCCCAGACCATCGCGTTGCAGAGCATCTCGTCCCCGCCGTGGCGCACATCGCGCACAAATTGTCTCCCTGGCGACTCGCAGCGATGAGGGCAAAGAGGCTGCATGTGCTTCGCGTAGCCGACGCCGGACACACGCCAGCTACTCGCCGGAAACATCGAGTAATGACGGCAGCGAAGACTATGAATTTGAGAGCGATCTCGATCCGGATCTGTCGGACGAATACGTGCCTTCTGACATTACTGAAAGCAGCCGAGAGTCCTCGGCAGAGCCGCTGGAACGAGGAGGTAAGTGCTGACGAGCTTGCAAGTTGCCATTCAAAATTTCGTCAGTTCATATGCTCTCATCAGTCAGTTTTATGCACCGCTACATTCCCGACCGACTATACTATAAAGTTGCCAGTAGCACCAATCATTTATGTACGGTTGATGCGTCTCGTAGATGTGGATGAAAATATGCGCCGTAAATGTGCTGACGTGTGTGTCGCCATTCTAGGTTTAAAACAAAACAAAAATACAGGACACATTTGGTCAGCTCTGCTAAAACCACTCGTGTTCAATTCATATTCCATTTCATTTCAAATTGGATGGTGAACAATGTGGAATGAATGGTGTAAATAGCAGTGTGCGAGCATGTATGCGTGTGTGAGAGATGGGGAAATGTAAGTGTATAGCAACAATAAAAAAATAAATACTGTATATAAAAGTGTGGTAATTGTATACACCTCTATAAATTACAGATTGTCCAACCAGAAGACAAAAGACGAGGACTCCTTGTTTTGGTGGTGGAAGGAAAGGTAAATAAAAGTATTGTACCTCACTCTGCAGCAATATATATATTTGCAACTTTTTATGGTTCTATAATTTATAGGTTGTGCAACTGGACGTGGTGGGGATGAGTCAATGTGGCGGCAAACTGGATGGAAGCTAAAAAACATCCCCTTCATGGCGACCCCTGGGCCTTTGGATGTTGCTGCACAACTGGAGTCTGAAGAGCCAGTTGACTTCCTCCAGCTGTTCATAACAGATGAGCTCCTCCAGCATATCGTGGATGCCACCAATCGCTTCGCAGACAAGTTTTTTGATTTAAAACCGAGGGGTTGTCTTCATCGCAAGAAATTGCGGTGGAGATCAGTTTCTGTTGATAAACTAAAAAGATTCTATGGACTAAGTTTTGTGACAGGGTTTGTGAAAAAACCAACTCTATCAATGTACTGGTCAATGCACCATTTACACACAAATCCAATTTTTGGTCAAACGATGGGAAGGAACAGGTATCAAAACATTTTGAGGTTCCTCCATTTCAACACAGACACATCATTTGATGAACATGATCGAATGTACAGGGTCAAACAGGTACTGCATTACCTTCTGGACAAGTTTAAGACCTTGTACCAGCCAAACAAAGACATCTGCATAGATGAGGGTATGATGAAGTGGCAGGGGCGGCTTTCCTTTCGGGTTTATAACCCACAAAAGCCAGTAAAATATGGCATCAAGTCATATGTATTGTGTGATTCTGAAACGGGATACTGTGTCAATTTGCAGCCGTACAAAGGGGAAAAAATAAACAATATTGTCTTCAGCCTTCTGGACCGCCTTGTTAGACAAGGGTATACCCTCTATATGGACAATTTTTACAATTCTGTGACCTTGTGCACCCAGCTGCTCGAAGCAAAAACTCATGTGTGTGGAACACTCAGAAAGAACAGAGGAGAACCTCAAATGATAAAGGAGGCCACAAAGAGCAACTTAGGGCCAGGGGGAACACTTGCATGCCATAACGGCAACATGATGGCGCTTGCATGGCAGGATAAAAGAACAGTGAAAACGGTGACCACCTGCCACAAGCACACCATGCAGGAGGTACAAGTGTGGAAGAAAGGGGAGAGGAAAAAAAATCAGCATGATGAAGCCGGAGTGTGTTGTGGTTTACAATTCACGCATGAATGGGGTAGACCGCTTAGATCAAAACACTGCCTACTCCCCCTTCATGCGGAGGTCCCTGAACTGGCCCAAAAAGTGTATTACTTATTTATTTCAGTTGAGTTTGTTCAATGCTTTTGTTATTTTCAAAGCCATACACCCAGATAAGGGGCTCCTATGATGGCAGCTGCAGACAGTTGGACCTCACAGCCACCAGTTGAAGGCCAAGATTTTGATATTCAGGCTGTAAGAAAAAGTCGTCGAGCCCCCTACAGGACGGACCCACCGATTCGGCTCGGAAAATTACAAAAGCACAAGCTTGAATATTTGCCGCCCACCACCACAAAATTGAGGCCTCAAAGAAGGTGTCGGGTTTGCATGCGCCAAGGGATACGCAGCGAGACAACCAGGTGGTGTGAGACTTGTGTGCCTTTGCATCAGGGAAAATGTTTCATTGTTTATCACACACACAAAAAATATGTAATTTGTAGGGTGGAGGACACGCATGCACACACACATACTAACTGAACACTTACACTTTCATTCATTGTTCAATTTGCACTTTTATTCATTGTTCAATTTGCACTTTTATTCATTGTTCAATGTGCACTTTAGTTCATTGTTCAATTTTGCACTTTCATCTATAGTTCAATAGTAGTGTTATGTGCAAATGAATTATTTTGCTATAAAACCATTTTTTGTAATGTTGTTTTGTAAGAGGAACACATTGAGGTATTTGAGCTGTCACAAAAACAACAAATAGTGTCAAACTTGAAATGATGCTTGAAATGCATGCTTTTACAAAAGCTCAGTTTCTCTGGATTTCTGCAGAAAATCTGCATTTTCCATAAAACTTAGCAGTTTTCTAATGCTGATTGCCGACGAACGGAGAAAGATAGAATCAAACTTTTTTTTCTGCTGAAAGAAGAGAGTCTCACCTTTCTTTTGACAGGTTGCATGTATATATAGCCATAGAACAGAAAATTCTGTGGCCCTTGCAAATCAGTCGAAATTCAGTAAAATGTGAGGGATTGAGGGGGTTGCCCCAGTGAAAAGGGGTGGTATTCAATGAGCTAATGAGATGTACCTCACATATGCATGGAAGAGTGTTTAGGCCTTCATATATATATATATATATATATATATATATATATATCCTGATCATGAAGGATCCCTCAAAGGGTGCAGTCCCATCCAACTATCGGCCAATAACCTGTCTCTCCACAACATGGAAGCTCATGTCAGGCATCATTGCGGCATAGATAAGTGGACACATGGATCAATACATGAGCGAAGCACAGAAGGGCATTGGTAGAGATACCAGCGGAGCCAAACATCAGCTCCTGGTTGACAGAACAGTCGCACAAGACTGCAGGTCCCGATGTACCAACCTGTGCACAGCCTGGATTGATTACAAGAAAGCCTGTGACTCTATGCCACATACATGGATCACTGAATGCTTGGAGTTGTATAAGGTGAACAGGACCCTAAGAGCCTTCGTTGCGAACTCGATGAGGATGTGGAAAAACACACTTGAAGCCAATGGCAAGCCACTTATCCAAGTGTCCATCAAATGTGGCATATACCAAGGTGATGCACTCTCCCCACTGCTGTTCTGCATAGGACTGAACCCCCTAAACCAAGTAATCACCAAGACAGGCTATGGATACCGCCTCAGAAATGGAGCTACGATTAGTCACCTCCTCTACATGGATGACATAAAGCTGTATGCTAAGAGCAAAAGGGACATAGACTCCCTGATCCACACAAGCAGGATCTACAGCAGCGACATCGGGATGTCATTCGGGCTTGAGAAATGTAGTCGGATGGTGACTAAGAGAGGAAAGGTAGTCTGCACTGAAGGGGTCTCACTCCCTGAAGAAACAATAGCAGACATTGAGGACAGCTACAAGTACCTCGGTATACCACAAACCAATGGCAACCTCGAACTGGCAACAAGGAAAGCGGCTATGGCCAAATACCTCCAGCGAGTGAGGCAAGTCCTAAGAAGCTAGCTCAATGGCAAGAATAAGACCCGGGCAATAAACAGCTATGCCCTGCCAGTGATCAGATACCCTGCAGGAATAATAAGGTGGCCAAGGTGGCAAGGAAGAGATTCAGACCACGGACGTTAAGACCCGAAAGCTCCGAACCATGCATGGAGTGTTCCATCCCAAATCCAGCACCATGAGACTGTACGCAAGCCGAAAGGAAGGAGGCCGGGGACGAGTGAGTGTGAGAGCCACTGTCCAGGATGAAACATCCAAGCTCCATGAATACATCAAGGAGAAGGCTCCAACGGATGACGTACTCAGAGAATGTCTCAGACAATGGGGAACAGAAGATGAGGCGCTGGAAGAAGGACCATCATGGGAGTACAAGCCCCTACACGGGATGTACCACCGGACCATAACTGAAGTGGCTGATCTCAAGAAGTCCTATCAGGCCCTGAGCACCAGAGCCATTGAGGCCCACAAATACCACACCAGACAAGACCCAAGGTGTAAGTTGTACAAAGAGGCACCTGAGACGATCCAACACATAACTGCAGGGTGTAAGATGCTGGCAGGGAAAGCCTACATGGAACGCCATAACCATCTGGCTGGCATAGTCTACCGAAACATCTGTGCGGAGTATGGACTGGAAACCCAAAGGTCAAAATGGGAAACACCTCCGAAGGTGGTGGAGAATGACAGAGCGAAGATCCTGTGGGACTTCCAGATCCAGACTGACAAGATGGTAATGGCGAACCAACCAGATATCGTGATCATAGATAAAGGGCAGAGAAAAGCCGTTGTAGTGGATGTAGCGCTCCCAAGTGATGGAAACATCAGAAAGAAGGAACACGAGAAACTCGAGAAATACCAAGGGCTCAGAGAGGAGCTGGAGAGAGCCTGGAAGGTAAAGGTGACAGTCGTGCCTGTGGCGGTCGGAGCACTCGGGGCAGTGACCCCCAAACTAGATGAGTGGTTGCAACAGATCCCGGGAACAACATCGGACATCTCAGTCCAGAAATGTGCAGTGCTGGGAACAACAAGGATACTGCGCAGAACCCTCAAGCAAGGTAGAGGACCCAAGCTGAATGAGGGACAGACACCACCCGAGGGGTGAGACGAGGATTTTAGTATGTATATATATATGTGTAGTAGAGCTGTCAGTTTAGCGCGTTTTTATTGGCATTCATTTTAATGAATATTAATGGGATTAAATATTTTCTCGTGAGATTAACGCGGCACACGTCACAAGCGGATGTTACGTTGCTCTATAAATACACCAGAAACAAAACAACAAGCGCGCTGCAGAAGTCCACGCCCATGTCTGTTTTGCCATTCACGGCAGCGCGAGACACCAAAAACGGATACTTAAAGAGTTTATGAATGAAAGTTTACTTTTAAAAAGTTGCCCGATTGCTCCACTGACAAGACCAAAGTTACCTGTATCATACAGGTATACGATCAATGCCACTGACGCGATTGTTACTTGTTTGGAACTATTTTGTGTGGAAGGTTACAGTGTTCCGTGTCCATATAAATAGAGCGGGTGGAGCTTCTCTGTGTTCGTCTGACAGTGACGGTGCGCCGCAGTGGTAGCGACCTAGCGAAAATAAAACGTCTCCAGTGTTGTCATCGAACCAAGTGTAGTCATCCGAAATGATGTCCACACAAAACCGTAAAGAGACTTCCGCGCAAGACGGACCAACAGAATCACCATAGCCTGACTGCTGTGTTCAAAGCAAACTTGAGAAAAACGAAGTATGCAACCATGGCTTAAATCCACTGTACTGTTATCGCTACGTGTTAGATACTATGAGTATGTTAACGCAGGTCAACAGCAAGCCATACTCATTTATTCATGAGCCAGGAAACTGAGCATCTTGCTCCTTTATTACGGTCTTCTTGACGACGTACAGTGAACAACTGTGACATCAGCTCAATGAATTGTAGAGTGAAAACTGAAATGAACAGATTTAAAACATGCATTAATATTGTGTACACAAATACAACACAAATCGTCAGGTGTTTAACAAAGGACATAAATGCAACTCAAAATGTGATAAACAATGCGTTTTCGCAGCACCTTCGCATGCTAATTAGCTTGTTAGCACCGATTTAGCATCGTCGCTACGTCGTTAGCAGTACTCTGAGCTAGCGAGTTTCTAATGACGACAATTGAGGGAAAACGATCTCCGAAACATATTTGTAAATAATGCTAAACACGAGCAGACTTACAGCCATTGCTGTCGAAGGTGAAACGAAAGGAATATAACTCAGAAGGACCAGTTGCAACGACCACGGTCAGGATTTCTGTAATGACTCGTCTGATGAAACATGGCGTCTGCTACCCACAATGCACCGCGATACTAAATGAATATTCTAAACAGAATTACTATTAATGAAATGGCCCGAAACCTTTACTGTGGGCAGAACATCCACTATAGGCTGAGTTCTAGTTTACCTTAGATGTGCACTTTATAATGTTATATTGCTCTGGTTTGATTCCATAAAAAGAGCTGTTAAAGCAGCTGTAGTGTGACAAAATATTTTTTTCACTGTTGTTGATGGACAGTAATATTGTGTGAGAGATTATGTGTGAATAACTGCTCCAAGTGAAAAATGTTCATGTAAAATTGAAAATCGAAATTGTTATTTCAGTAAATATTTGCATTTTGCACATAGAAAACGGATTCATGATTTCATGTTGATGAGAGCATTAAAATGGGGAAAAATAGGACAAAAAAATATAAAAGGAAATTCAGAAACGATGAAAAATGCGTGAGTGATCACGATTAATTTTTTTGTTCATTTGAGTTCATTATGACAGTTGCATTTTTAATTAGAGAGAGAGAGAGAGAGAGAGAGATACGGCTAACGCGTCCTTCACAGAGGAATTCAGTCTACGGCAAAAAATAATCCACAGCGCGCAGTCATCAAAACCGCTCTCAGCGGCAAGGATGCGATATGATATTGAGCAGTCAGCCACTGACTGACGACCTTGCACACCCCTCCCTACTTTGGACCGGATGGTAAAAAAATGTGGCAACATTTGGTCATAAAACCTGAAAATGAGGACTGGACCTCCGGTCGTGCGTTGCATACCCCAAGAGGCAGCCTGGCCAGTCAAAAGGGTCAAAATGAAAGCAATCTTGGAACTGTCCTGGAAATAGGTGAAAGACCAGGGAACACTGGTGAATAAACTGAGTGCTCAGCCATAATATGGGTGTGGTAGATTGGATTCCTGGGGAATGTCTGGAGGTGGATTTACCCTGAAATGTGGTTGCTTGGGGGATCAGATGGTGGCGTCCCCCGGGTGTTGCATAACACAAGAACCCTGTTCCTCAAACCGATGGGCCAGTAGGGCGACTGTGTCTTGGTGCTCCGCAAGCAGGGTCACCTGCTATGCCACCAGTCTTTCTTGGCTGGCCAAAGCTTTCATTATTTTATCCGAGTCTACAGGATCCATGGTCTGTTTTGTTCGGGTGTGAACCAATAAGGACGGGATCCCACAAACATAGACATGGATAAAGTTTGAACAAGAAATTCATTTCAGAAAAACGTAAGACTGACAAGGTACCACAAAAGTCGCTGGCGACGAAGAGCCAGCATAAATGAAATAACATATCGCTTGCAACCGGCAAGATAATAAACGGAAAATCGCTTGCGACAAAATGACAAGGAATCCAATTTATGCGAACAAAACAATGATGAACTATAAAATCATGAACGAGAACGTCAAGAAAATTCAACACGTGGAATTTGAAGTGTAAACAAAGCGAACAACCCAACTGCTCGTGAAGTCCTTTTTAAGTCTACTGATGAAAATACGTGGCTGGTGTGGTGCTGGAGGGAATCTTCACTCAACACAGTTATTATGTTCAAGGGAGTAGGAAGAAGTAAAAAACTTATCTAGTCCTACCCCGTTATGTATTTATATCTAATAAATCATTTTTATATCAATCAGAAAAGAAAAAAGTAAGAAGAAAGAAGTCTCCATTAAGGCTCATACTTTACCCTTAACCGTGATATTTTTACAACTTTTGGTTTGTATCGGGATTATATACTTCCACACCCTGACACTCTTGTGTCAATTTTCTCTTGTATTCATAATGGATATTTATATACCTTTCTCTATTTATCAACTTAGTTCTGATTTATCATTATATTTAATGTTTAGAATTTATCATTTGAACTCTGATTGATGTAGGTTGTTTGTACTATTTTTTTGAATTAGTTTTTGAACTCAGCAAGCGATTTACTCATTTTCAGGTCCGTTTCGAGATTATTCCACAGATTAACACCTTTGATAGATACACTTCTTTGCTTGATGTTTGTTCTTGTTTTGAGTTTTTTTGAATAAGTTGGTACCTCTTAAATCATAGCTGCTTTCTCGAATTTCGAAAAACTTCTGAATGTTTTGGCAGAGCAGGTTATTGTGTGCTTTGTACATTAATTGGGCGATTTTAAAGTCAACCAGGTCATAAAATGTCATCGTATTTAATTTGATAAATAGTGGATTTGTGGGTTCCGTATATTTTGATCTATTAATAATTCGAATTGCTTTTTTTTGTAGGTTGAGAATAGGGAGTGTGTTTGTTTTGCAGGCATTTCCCCATATTTCCACACAGTAGGTCATATATGGTAATAATAATGAAGTGTATAATGTGTACAAAGATCTCTTATTTAGCACTTCCTTGGTTTTGTAGAGGATCCCTACGGTTTTGGCTATTTTTCTTTTTACGTTATCGATATGTGGCTTCCAACATAGTTTTGAGTCTATTACTAATCCCAGAAACTTGGTTTCATACGCTCTTTCTATCTCAATTGAGTTTACCATAATTTTAGCTTGGTGTTTGATTGGTCTTGTGCCAAAAACAATTAACTTCGATTTTTTCAGGTTAAGTGACAATTTATTTCTGTCGAACCAGTTTTTTAATTTGTTTAATTCATTTTCTGCGGTTGTCAGGAGCTGTTTCAGATTTATTCCAGAACAGTAGAAAGTTGTATCATCAGCAAATAGGACACATTTAAATTGTTTTGAGACCTTGCCGATATCATTTATATATAAGATGAATAGTTTTGGACCAAGCACTGACCCCTGAGGAACTCCATGAGTGATTTTCAGTTGATTCGTTTTTTTATTGTTGAGCTGCACGTACTGATATCTGTTTTCTAAATAACTTTTTATCCATTTATAAGATACACCTCTAATGCCATATCTTTCTATTTTTTTCAATAATATACTGTGATCTATTGTGTCAAAAGCTTTTTTTAGATCTAGGAAAACCCCAACAGTAAATTCTTTGTTGTCTATATTAGTGGCTATTGCTTCCACAAACTCCATAACTGCCATTGAGGTGGTCCGTTTTTCCCTGAAGCCATATTGATTCTCACTTAACAGCGCATGCTTTTGTATAAAGCTATCAAGTCTGCGAGAAAAAAGTTTTTCTAATATTTTTGAAAATTGTGGTAGTAGTGATATTGGTCTATAATTTGTAAACAGATGTCTTTCTCCACTGTTATAGATTGGAATAACTTTAGCAATTTTCATTTTTGATGGAAAGATACCAGCTTTGAATGACAGGTTGCATATGTGCGTGAAAGGTCGCACTACATATTCTATAATCTGTTTTATTATTGTCATATCAATATTAAAGCAATCAGTTGACTTTTTATTTTTAAAAGTTTTTATATTTGATACTTCTTGTTTTACAGCAGTAAGGAACATCGTGGAGGAGTTTTTTTTCTACATATCTATCTATTTCAAACAAGTTTGTTGGATCAGGAATTTGTTTTGCTAGGTTACTGCCGATGTTGACAAAATACTCATTAAATTCAGTTGCTATTTCTGCAGTTTTTTCCAAAATAGTATTTTTGCCTTTGATAAAATACTCTGGATAATCCATTTTTTTAGGACTATTTCTGATTACTTGGTTAAGTATCTTCCATATTTCTTGTGTGTTACTTTTATTCTGCTCTAATAGTGCATGATAATGATCTCTTTTACTGGTTCTTATAATATTTACTAGTTTTTATAGGTATTATATTGTTTTTCTGCTTCTTCAGTTCTCAATTTTAAAAACAATTTATATAAATTGTTTTTCTTTTTACATGCGTTTTCTATGCCTTTCGTTATCCATGGCTTACTTGGGTCTTTATACTTTTTGGAGACTTTAGTTAATGGAAAATGTTTATCATATAAGGAGATTATGGTAGACTGAAATACTTCAAACGCTGTGTTTGGGTCTTCGTTTGAGTAGACCTCGGTCCAGTTTTGTTTTTCTAGGTCTTGCTTAAAGGCACCGGTGGAGTGTTGGGTTCTTAGTCTTATTTCTGTTATGTGAGTTGTTGACTTAGCTTTTCTATCAAAATAATTATGAAAAACTGCAAAAACAGGTAGGTGGTCACTTATGTCATTAATGAGAAGTCCACTTTCCATTTTATGATCAATCTTATTTATAAATATGTTATCTATTAATGTGGCCGTGTCAACTGTTATTCTGCTAGGTTTCAAGATTACTGGGAAAAAGCTGTTGCTGTACATAGTATTTATGAAGTCGGTTGTTTTTTTGTGTCCATTTGGGTTTAATAAGTCAATGTTAAAGTCACCACATATTTTCGTGTTTTCTTATCGTTGTTGTAACTGAGCATATCTGTTAGTTTTTTATTGAATGTGTCAATACATGATCCTGGTGTCCTATAGATGCAACTTATGATGATATTTGATGCCTTTTTATTATGTATTTCAATGGTTAGACATTCCATTAGGTTTTCTATTGTGTTTGTCAATCTCTCGATTTTACTGCATTTAAGTGCTTTGTCTACATATATTGCAACCCCCCCCCCTCCTTTTTTGTTTTCTCTATTAGTTGCAAACATTTCATAACCTTCTATTTCCATTTCAGTTGTTTTATCTTCATCAAGCCAAGTTTCTGATATGGCAATTATTTTAAATTTATTGAATTTAGTCAGGTATTCTTTGATTTTTGTGAAGTTTTTTTGTCTACTGTTTAAGTCTATGACTGAAAGTGCATTTTCCAATTTTATATTAGTGTTGAATTGTTCATCCAGGTAATAGTCAGAGTTTGTTACCCTTTGTTTGTTCTGGAAGAAGTTATTGTCTGGGTCCAAATTGTTCTCGGGATCGAATGGCTTATAGTCAATATCTTCAAAGGGTTGGAAGTCCATGACTTTGGGATGTGAATTTCCCGCTCCCACGCGGTCGTCGCTGGCTCCCTCGCGGTCATCGTTGGTTCCCTCGATGTCGTCGCTCGCTCTCTCGCCGTCATCACTGGCTCCCTCGCGGTTGCTGGCTGGACGTCTCCTGGGTCCCTCGTGGTCGCTGGCTCCCTTGCGGTCGTCGCCGACTCCCTCACGCTCGCTGGCTGGCTGCCTCCCGGCTCTCTCACGCGCGCTGGCTGGTTGTCTCCCGGCTCCCTCGCGGTCACTGGCTCCCCTGCAGTCGTCGCTGGTTTCCTCTCGGTCGTCTCTGGCTCCCTTGCGGTCGTCGCTGGCTCCCTCGCGGTGGTCGCTGGCTGGTTGTCTCCTGGCTTCCTCGCGGTCGCTGGCTTCCCTGCAGTCGTCGCTGGCTTCCTCACGGTCATCACTGGCTCCCTCACGGTCGGTCGTCGCTGGCTCCCGATCGTCGGTCTTGAAAAAGTTATTGTCCGGGTCCAAGTTGTTCTCAGGGTCAAAGGTATTGTGGTCAGGACGGTTGGAAGTCATCAAAGGGTTGGAAGGGTCATCAAAGGGTTCGAAGTCCATGTTTTTTGGTATGTGAATTTCCTGCTTCAGTAGGGTCAGAGGTTTTGTCGTCGGGTGGTGAACAATTCTCAGTATGCTGCTTGATGGTGTTGAATTCGAGCCTGTTGTGTTGGAGTACTGGTGCGGGGATGGACGATAAGTTTGTCATGTCTTAAGTAGGCAGTTTCCCCTCTGTCACGTGCAGCTTTTAATTTTGGGAGGAGCTCTTTTCTTTTCTGTCGTACGGCATCTGTAAAGTCTTCGTTGATGTAGATGTTGGAGCCTTTTAAGTATTTTGCTTTTTGTAGGATCCTTGATCTGTCCTTGTATTTGAGAAATTTCACCACAGCTGGCCTCGGTCGAGGTCTTCCAGGTTCTTGTCTTCCTGTGCGGTGAGCTCTCTCCACCTCAATTTGCCCCTGTATCAGCAGCTTCTCCTTGAGGATTTTTTAGAACTTTTTCCTCTGTTTCAGTCCACGTTTCTCCCGGTGTTTCCTCAATTCCATCAATTACCAAGTTGTTTCTTCTTGACTGTCCTTCCAAGTAGTCCATCTTGTCTGTTAATACAAGCATGCCGTCACATATTTTGTAGAATTCTGTTTGCATGTCTTTGGAATGGCCAGTTTGACAGATTAGATTTTTTTTAATGTCATCTACCTCTTTTTGGGTAAAGTTGATGCTGGTTTTTATTTCTTGGACTTCCCTGGTAAAAGTGTCAAGTCGTGAGTTTGTTGAGTTTGCTCAATCCACTGCGCTCCCGCAAGAACTGAAACCAAAACAAACAGAAACATGACACCATGCATGTTTTTGAAATGTGGGAAGAAACCAGAGTACCCACAGAAAACCCTACCAGGCACAGCGAGAAAACTACAAACTACACACAGGAAGGCTGGAGCCTGGAATTGAACCCTGGACCTCTGCAGTGTGAGGCGGACGGGCTAAGCAGTCTTCCACCATGCCGCCTCTACAAACTGTACTTTTAAGAATGGGTTAAAATATTATTTTCCACCTACTACTTTTCCCGCTAACAAGTATAACTGAATGCATTTTAAATGTATTTTTTAATGTTACGTATGATTTTATTATTATAAATAGATCTTCCAGCTTCAAATGCACTGTGATGGGACACCTTCAGAACTTGAGGATGGATATTTTTGTGTGGCATACGAGAATGGCGAGAAAGGACTTTAATTCTCTTCAACCCACCCACCCACAAAATACAGAGCTTAAATGTTTCTAACTAGTTCAAGAGATATGTGCCATGTGCATACCTGCTGAGAGTAAATCTATGTCAGTCAAAGGTTTGCCCATAATCTCCTTCCTGGTCATGTGTGGAGCTTCACAGAGAACACATGTTTTCCAACTTGAGGAAATGTTGCAGTACAACAAGAATGTTGTCTTTCTCCCAAATCTGTTGCATAAGACAAAAATATAAAAATGTATAAGGAGCAAAGAATAATTGCGTCATCAAATGTATTCCATGAAATGTGAACTCTCAAATGCTTCGAGTGTCCAGTGGAAGTTTTAGTCAAAGCTGAGATGGTGATCGGTAACATTGAGAATTCAGAAGAAATATGCTGCATAAGAAAGAGATGTGTATATGGCACAACGAAGACAAAATTTACTTTGTCAAACATATTCCTTAAAATGTAAACTCATAATGCTTTGACCGTCAACGACACATTTTAGTTAAAAGCATGGATTTTTTTTTGTCACTCGACAGACCATATTCAAGATTTGCTCTGCAGTTATATCTGATTTTGTGAAGAGAGAAGATAAGACAGATAATACGCAATGTATAGTTCAAGTAAGAACAATTATGCTTGTTGCAATGAGCAGATTGTCGGTTGGATTGCCTATTCTATTTCATCCAACACATCTTGCTGTACCTGGCAGAATCACTTGGGCACATTGTGGCACTTGTGAATTCACTGGCCTCCCCCCCCCCCCAACCTTTACACCCAATATAAATAAACACCTTCAAAAGAATGAATCTATTCAAGTCAGATTCCCTGCATTTAGGGTAACGGGTGCATTTCATTTTGGGATTGAGACGAATCAAGCTACAGCTAGCATCACACTTTTTCACAAATGAAATATTGGCATTAACGACCAATTCGATGGCATCAGTACATATTTCCGAACTACTCACGCACTTTTTGTTCTATCTGGGCGCCACGGTAATCGTCAATCACTTTAGGTAAAAGAAAAGCAAGGGACAACATGGCAACTTCCAAAATGCAACCCAACAAGTAGTGTACCTGTAAACCAATGTTGATGATCAAATGCCTCTGTAGTAGTCAGTTAAGGAAACAATACATTTCGTTTTGTGGGCAGAGTATTTTTTGCCCAACATATGGTTTATTAGTCCATTTTTTATCCAATGTTTTGCTAAACTGAACCATTCTCTGACTCAACAGTGTTGACCCAACAGTTGAGTGACAAAATTGACCCACTATTTTTAAGAGTGAGCCTTCCTGTTTGGAGTTTGCATGTTCTCCCAGTGTTTGTCTGGGTTTTCTCTGTGCACTCCAGTTTCCTCCCACATTCCAAAATCCTGCATGCTGACTTCACTGAAAACTCTGCATGGTGTCCATAAAGTCTGGATACATGGTAAACAACACATACTTCTGAAAATAAAACAATTTAATTTACTTGTTAATTTACAATGTTTTCAACATTATTTCCATCATTTTCAATGCATAATTTGAGGCACTTTGTAAAATTCAGGTGAACTCGATGGAAGAGCAGTTTCCTGTTTTTTTTTTAAAGTTCTTAACCAATTTACCAACGGCAGTAAAATAAATAGGTTGCCAATAAGGACATCAAAGGTTAAATGCTTCCGCAATTTTGCGATAAGACCATCCACTTAAGAGTACGGAATTGATTTGTTCTTTAGACAGAGCCATCTTCATTCTGGAGAGGAAAAATAAGATAAATAAATAAAAAAGTAAAATCTCTTATGCACCCAGACTTTATGAACACCCTGTAAACTGTCCTTTGGTGTGAATGTGAGTGTGAATGGTTGTTCGATTATCGGGTAGGATAGGTTCCAGGATGCCGTGATGTCATGAGGGGAAATGGTTCAAAGGGACAACTGAATGAATGAATGAATGAAACAAGGTTTATGTTGTGAATGTGTTTTGGATGGGTCTTTGATCTCGTCAATTGCTATGGGGGATATCTTTATCAACTTTATTTTATCATAGGATTTGGCATGGCCTGATGTCTCACGTGACAGTTTTATTCTCATCATTTGTACAATAAGAGCAGTATTCAGCTTGCCTCGAGGAACTGTTTCTTTTACAAAAGAGATTGCTCCAATGGGTTGACACAGGGCAGCCACTGAACAGGTTGAGGAATTTCATATTAAACATGGCAAAACGAACCATCAATTCTGTTTTTGTGCGGCCCACACTGAACAATATTTATTACTTTTCAAAGGTGTCCTTTATTTTTTTAGTGGGAGGGCGGGGGATGGGGGGTGGATCTGAGACTCATGTCTTTGGAATGAACTACAATAAAAATTCTGTGCAGTATTTTCTTTTCCAGCAGAAGTCGAGTGCAAAGCGCAGTCTAACTGCGTTCATGGGCGGAGTTTTCTTTCTTTTGAAAATTTGCTGGACTCTGTGTGTAGAATTGGGCAAAACGGTGGGGTCAGGCATCCATGCACTTGTGCGGTGTTGTGAGATGAAATTTCGACTTTTTTGGCCAATTGTGGCATTGCATTAAATCAAGGTGGTTCGAGCGCATGCCAGCTTGACATTGCGGAAACAGAAATGCACCCACCGGGGTCTGTGCATGACATTGGCACATCAACTGCAAGATCTCCTCTTAGGGATGATGTAATTGGCTGTGCATGTAACGTGGACAATATGTCCATGTGTGTGACTCCCCCAACAATTATGCCATGCAGTCAGGGAGATGCCTATTGAGATGATAATGATTATAATTCCTTCAATGATTCAGCGGGATTGCCCCACGTTGTTATATTCGACTTGCCCAGGCACAAAAGTGTCAATGCATGCGTTTCTATGCCAAGCGCGGGCTATCCCGAACTACTTTCTGTTCCCAAATTATCAGGTTTATCTGAGGCACAGCAGCTCTGTGCACCAAAATGCCCAGTGAGGTGCTTTTCGTGGGCCAAACATGCTCGACTAGACTTGCCCCGGAACCAAAACGAAGTTACACCTGTTTTTATGTTGAGCCGCATGGGCGTTAGCCAGACTTCATATATTATTTAGGATGAATCACCAACAATTCCTTACAAACACAAAATATTACCATTTTACAACCATCTATTTTGTCTTTATATGTAGAAGGTGCTATGAGGTTGTCCTATTGGCAAGAGGAATCACCTGGAAACATCTGAAACTGTTGTGACTGGTTTTTCCTTGATGTATCAGTTGCTATGTTGTTGCTGTGGGCCTGGATGATATTACCTTTATTCTGTCTTAAAGGTCTGATGTTTTTCAGTATATAAAGTCGGTTTACTCAGTGACATGTCAGTATGTCAACTCTCTTTCATGTCTTCTGCATCCATCCCTGCTATCCGTAGTTACTTTGTATTTATGTAGATAAAGACTTTTCAACTTCTGTGTCACGCATGCTTCTGGGTCCCAATTCCGCTCCTCACATGACAGAAACATACTTGTAGGTTTTTCTTATCTTATCTTAAAATGCAAGCTTGGTATTTTGACATTTTACTAATTTGATCAGTTAGCTAGTCCATGATATAAACAGGATCTGGATGCTAATTGTAGGCCAGTCTTTGTGTGGCCATGTTTGCCACATAAGTGCTCATTCCCACACACATTTACATTGGCCTTATCAAGTCATGTGTGAACAGTGTGTTTGTATGGGGAAAAAAACACATTACTGACATAGATGAAAAACCTGCACCTCATGCCTCTTTCCCTGACCAAATGATTTTTTTTTTCATCTTACCCTTTTGAGCAGATTTTAGTCACCTGTCATTCTTTGTGTGTGTGTGTGTGTGTGTGTGTGTGTGTTGGTGGCTGGAGGCAGGCCAGAAACAAAGGTGAACAGATGGCTATTTTCTCATTCTCTATGACCATGTTGAACATTGCTGAGAGGAATCATCAGACCAAAAAATGGATTTCATTTCGCGATTTAAAGAACAGCAGGCCTTGTAATAACAGAGACTTCTGAATTATTTTCTGCTGACTGAAGTAAAGTGTATTTTTACAGAAGTGAAATTGAGGTAGTGAATCGATACAGATTTTTGACAGTGAATCTGCCTCTGTGAAACAAGGTTGAATTATCAAATTACCTGACAAGATAGCAGAGATATACTGTTTACTGGTGCCTTAAGTCTGCTGAGCCAACATTCTGTCACTTAAAGAGGGGGGGGGGGGGGGTTGCAGGTTTATAATCCTTGCAAAATTTGAATCCAGTCTCACTTAACTAATCCCTTCCACCCTGAGTGTCTCTGACCAAAATTTCTACTCTCACTTATGTGTAATATACCTAATGTGTAATGTAAACAAGCTGATGTTTACCACAACTGCTTGGTATTCATAATAGAGTATTAGTATAACACAAAAAGGTACAAACAGAACATCTTAATTTTAAGTCTGTATTTTGTAATTTTGAAAAAAAAACTGTAATAAGAATGAGCTGAACACCTTGAAGTTGGACCCATTTGAATAAAATGGAATTTTAATTGTAGTTTTTAATTTGAAATAAATAAATTAAAAAAGCAATTCGGGGTCGCTTCCTGTTGATTTTAAGGCACTTCTGGGTCCCTTTCTATTGACTTTGGTGCACTTCTTGATTTAGGGGCATTTCTGGGTAGCTTCCTATTGTTTGGGGGAATTTCCTGTTGATTATGGTTACTTCTTCATTTTGAGGCACTTTGGGCTTCTTCGGATTCTTGTTTTTGTCAAAGAAATCTCCTTTTTCTATCCTATCCCATCGAGATGACCCAGAAGTACTTGGATTTCAGGATTCTTAGAATTCTACAAATACTGAGAAAGATCCCTAAATGCAATCTTTAAGCCAACTTTAGCAAAGGTGAATCCTGGCCAACCTTAACAAAAGGATATTATCACCAATTCTGAATGGCAAATATGTTTAAAGCACCTGGACACCAATGCAGCAGACAGACTATGCAAAGATGCTTGAGATTCATGCTCGAGACTTTTAAAATAATGTTAAAAAAATAGGAATACAACTTTTTTGTCACAAGTGGACAGTCAGTGAGACCAAGAAATATACGTCAAAAGGAAAAAAAATACATATATAACAGCATGACGGTGGAATTAAGGAGGTCTTCAAAGTCTTCTCCCGATGGACACCCCAAGTCCAGGTCAGCAGCACCCCATCTCCACTATACACAGTGTTAATGGTGCACTGGATCCACCCCCTGAGATGCCTGATGGTAGACTAGAATTTAGCCAAGGCTGTCTGGAAGCCGTTTTCCATGGCCTCTCTAAACTCACGCTCAGCGTTTTTGCCTCAGCAACTGTCAAATCTGCATTCCGCTTGGCCAGCCAGTACCTGTCAGCTACCTCTGGAGTCCCACAGGCCAAAAAGCCCCAATAGGACTCTTTCTTCAGCTTGACAGCATCCTTTAACACCGGTGTCCCCCAGTGGGTTCGGCGATTGCTGCCACGACGGGCACCGACCACCTAGCCGATCAGTTGCCTCAACAATGGAGGCATGAAACAGGTTTCATTCTGACTCAATGTCCTCCACCTCCAATGGGATGTGGGCAAGGTTCTGCCGGGGGTGGGAATTGAAACTCTTTCTGACAGGGGCTAATGCCATGCGGTTGCAGCAAACGCTCATGCAACATTTGGGTCTGCTCGGTCGAGCACCCTTAACTTTGAACATGGTGTCCTTTATGGACAATCCGTGATGAGCACAGAAGTCCAGTAACATAACACCACTCGGGGTCAGATCGGGAGGGGTAGTTCCTCCCAATGACACCCTTCCAGGTCTCACTGTCATTGCCCACGTAAGCATAGAAGTCACCCAGCATAATAATGGCGTTCCTAGTGGGAGCGCTTTCCAGCACAACCTCCAAAGACTCCAAAAAGGGTGAATACTCAGACTGGTGTTTGGTGCATAGGCACAAACAATATTCAGGATTTGTCCTGAATATTGTCCTGAATATTCCACCGAAGGCAGAGGACATAAGTGCAGGTCCCGCCACCAGACGTTCGCCAGCGTGAGTTCCACCTCCAGGCCTGGCCCTAAAGGGTGGCCCAGGTGACCCGTATCCGAGCAAGGGAGAATTAGATACATATTTCTTCATCGTCATAAAGGGGTCTAGAGTGAGGATACTCGACTGGCCTCCCTGCAGTCCAGCCCTGTATATGCCATATATCCATCCATCGTGGGGGGTGCTGGAGCCTGTCCCAGCCATCTTCGGGTCGTAGGCGGGGTACACCGTGAAC
Source organism: Hippocampus guttulatus (assembly GCF_054856545.1). Classification (NCBI taxonomy): domain Eukaryota; kingdom Metazoa; phylum Chordata; class Actinopteri; order Syngnathiformes; family Syngnathidae; genus Hippocampus; species Hippocampus guttulatus. Next base: position 3,552,729 of record NC_141262.1, on the reverse strand, counting down.
CGGTTGCCATATATCTATATCTATCTATCTCTCTCTCTCTCTCTCTCTCTGTATATGTATGTATATATATATATATACACACACACACACACGCACACACACATACAAACACATTTACTCACTATATGTGATTGTTATAGTGTAGTTCATTGGTAAGAGTACATGTGTGTTAAGGATTTTTATTCGTTTGTTTTTGTAGATAGCATGCATATTTGAAATAGTTCACAAGCCAAGAATATACTTGTGATCAGAGGAGCGTATTTTGTTTGTTTTTGTTTCTACTTTAGCATCATTTTTGTTTATAAATACCCTTCTTGTGTCATGATTTGATATGAGAAATATGTAGAGAACAAGGGGTAGGCCAAGTTAGAACCCGTTTTGCCAGTTAGTTCCCTGGCTGGCCTGTATGTGAATGACCGACACTTCCTTCGTGACTACTGGTAGCTCAGAAAACAAGGCTTTGGTGATGCCACGGCTGCCACCGGACTGGTCTCATCTGGAAATTTGTGAAAGTGCGTGTCTACTTTTGATTGACTGTTGAAAGCCAAGCAACAACACATTGGAATATATTACAACCACCAGAGTTTGTCGTAGATATAGTCTTCCCTCGTGTTTTCTTTTCACATCTAAGGTATCGGGGTGCTTAACAGCGAACCGCCAGGCTTGCCGTTCTATCTCCCCCTGTTGGACATTGTTTTGTCTATGTTTGTCTGAACGGGTCGTAGCTGGTGAAGTAAATTCCTTGTGTGTGTTTTAAACACTTGGCCAATAAATTTGATTCTGATTTTGATATGTGACGATGTGTAGGTATGAGAAAGATGTGTGGTATTTGATTGACGGTTAACAGGTGAGCAACATGTGTCATGTTCCGGTGTCGGCAGCAGGTGGCGGGCTGAGCATTCTTGATGGTTGCACACCTGCTGCCAATCTGTCATTATTGCACCCTGTATTTTAGGACCAACTAACTGGCGTTTGTTTGCCGGAGAATTGTATGCCTTGCCACTGCTCTTGCCTGTGTGTCTATTATTTCGTTCTCGTTCTCGTCCTAGTTGCTCTTGTTCCTCGCGTCTGATATTTTCTGTGAGTATGGTTTTCGTTTTGGTTCATTATTCCTTGTATGTGTATTGCAGTCTTCCCATTTTGTTTAGGTAGTGATGGCCCATCACTACTTAAATGAAATGTGAAGAAAAAATGTGAAGCGTGTTGACACAATGACACACTGTGTTGATACTGTGTCGCTGACCACTGACACCTGCTGGACTTTCAAAATCCCTGCCGGCAACCCACTTGACAGACTGAACTGACTGATTTGATGATGAAGTGTATACAATATCATTCACATATATGCATTCATTTTGTATTATTCAATATGTTTGAATAATGTGAAAATTATGGAAATGAGGATGCTTGTGGGCTTTGTCTTCACAAATTTTTATTCAGGAAAATACGTTTCTCCACTGTTTTGAATTCAGTCTGTTGCGTTTCTTGCATGCTATTTCCCCTGCTGTGTAGAACACACGCTCGCATGGCACTGGTGATGCCGGCGTACAGAGAAAAACTGCTTTGCGAGGTTGGAGAGGTTTGGAAAAGTAGTGTGTTGGTCCTTTGATCATAACAGCGGGTCTTGACTGCGTGCAATTTTCCCCTCTGCCAGGTATCGCTGGACCTCAGGTACAGCATCTGCTGCTGCACTTCTTCTCAGTCTCCCTACCTCATCATCCAAATGTTGACACAGGTCATCTAAAAAAACAAACCTAACAAATTTGGCACTTAGAACAGTTTCCGAAAAACAAACGAATAATGATGAGTGCCAGATGTAGTTGCAGAGGTGCTTTTGTTGGTATTTGATATTTCTGGATGGCAAATTGACATCTTTGAAGTCAAGATGGCGCCCGAGTAGGCAGCCGTCGGCAAGTGCTCTCATGAGCCTTGCTTTTTTTGTTGTTTTTGTGTTTGTTTTGTCATTTTGTGTTTGTTGTTATGTCGTGTGGACCTGATGTGGACTTTTTTCAGCATTTTTTGGCCACGACATTCATCAAGGAGGAGACTCTGTGCTTGGTGGTTGCGCCTTCTCGGCAGCATGGGTATACCAGCACTGTTTTTGACTGGGAGGAATGTCGGCGCCATTTGACTGTCGTTGCTGGACAGTCCCAGGGCGCTTGTGTCTTAAGCCTGCAATGGGCAGCATTTTTCACAGCCCCGCTTTGTTCAGCGGAGAGATCGGTGCTGAACGGTCTGCGGCTGGATGGATGCAAGGCTTGAGGAGCCGACGATGAGAAGAAAGGAGCGTTAGCGCGGAGCGCTGATGCGGATTTGGAACTGGGAGTCGCGGCTTGGAGTTTGAAGCGGATTACGTGGGTCAGGAGAAGTGAACTAATCTCTTTTCGTCAATGGACGCTACAGCTTCATTTTTTTGTAATAAATATTTTTTGTACACAGCTTTTGTTGGAGTCTGTTATTTGGGGATCAAAAACATTATTCGCTTCGAACGAAGCGCGACATTCTCGCTTCGTTTGGATCGTGACAGAATGTGGGTACAGCACATTACACTGACATTGCTTGAGAGCAGAAATAAAGGTATGGCCTTTCATTGTTTTAAGGCCTGATTTCAAATGCTTGCTGACATTTTTGATTTTTCAAATTTGTCAGGATTGTTGACAATTCTCTTCTCTGTGGCGTGTGAAATTTAGAAGACATTCATTTTGACTTTACAGGAACTTTTTTTTTTTTTTTTTTTGGGTAACCATTACCAGTCATTCTTTATTGCCGGCTTACACTTTTATCTCTCTATCGTACATCCTCAATCACTCCTTTAGCCATTGCTCTCAATTGTTTTCATTCATTCATTCATTCATTTTCCGAACCGCTTAATCCTCACTAGGGTCGCGGGGGGTGCTGGAGCCTATCCCAGCCGTCTTCGGGCAGTAGGCGGGGGACACCCTGAACCGGTTGCCAGCCAATCGCAGGGCACACAGAGACGAACAACCATCCACACTCACACTCACACCTAGGGACAATTTAGCGTGTTCAATCAGCCTGCCATGCATGTTTTTGGAACGTGGGAGGAAACCGGAGTACCCGGAGAAAACCCACGCAGGCCCGGGGAGAACATGCAAACTCCACACAGGGAGGCCGGAGCTGGAATTGGTACCTCTGCACTGTGAAGTCGACGTGCTATCGTACATCCTCAATCACTCCTTTAGCCATTGCTCCCAATTGTTTTCATTTTTCTCTTTATTCTTACTGCACACCGAACTGCCCTGATGTTAAATTTCCCCCATGCTTCCCATTTCTTGTTTCTTTTTTTTAGGTTCCCCCAATTAGTCCTGCCATTTCATCACTTATTGCACTCTTGCCCACCTTATATTATGTTCACTAAGATTCCCTTGCTGCCCGAGCCTTTCTTGCCTCCCTCTGCCATTCTAATAATACAGTGGTAGTGTTTCTAATCAGGGCTACGGGGAGTAAATTAGCAGCCGTCGGATCCCCTCTGCTCTCTCATCAATCGGTTGTAGCTGAATGGAAGCAAATCTCAACCAGGAGAGACAAAATGAATATTTAGTAGTATGCTTGCCTAACCTGGCATCTTAAATGGCCTTGATGTCGTGTGACAAATATCAGTCTGCTTGTGAGTGGATGAGCATTTGTGTATATTTGAATGTGTCAGGTTGTGGCAGCAGATAAACGGAAGACAATTGGCTGTACGGCAGTAATCATGAAAACAGTCAGGTGTGTTATCTCAGCAGTGGTAGCTGACAACCGTTCTTACACAGCGAGAGAGAAAATCACACGCACACATCCCTGGATGTTTTCCTCCCATCCAAATTCAATCAGACCGCCATCCGCCCTGCAGAGCAATGTGGCACTGCCCCCATGCATGACAGTATCAATTCAATTACCCAGGAAATTGATCCATATTCAGCTCATATAAACTGATATGCAGGACTATGAGGGGCTGTTGCTGCTGCCAATACAAAGAAATGTGCATTTTCGCTCTCATAACATTCATTTGGACCAGGGCTTTCGAAACCATTCTCACCCATGCATTTGTCGCTGTCACATCACGTTATCCATAAATCAGGCCTACGAAATATCAATTCATTTTCTTGCAAAGCAAGAAATGCCACAAGTGGAAAGAGACCAACACACATACAGTATTACTGCATGGGCAAAGAAAGGGAAGACAAAAGAGAAAGAGAGACTGCTGAGGGGCCCCTTGTGGCTTGAGCTGATTTCCAGTCAGAAACAATCAAATGCAGGCCAGACATTGCTAATTTATTCAATTTCATCCTTTAGACTGCTGTCTCCAGCAAACTGTCACACACACAAAACACATATAGCCACCCAAATAAATCTAAACATTTGCAGAATCTCCAATCCATCACATACTGTATATACCTCCCAAAGGTGACATAACTGTGGTAACAGATTTGGTCATGTTTTTTTAAATCATCCCAATACCTATATTTGCTCTTTTTTTATTTTACTTTTCTCTCTATTCATCTATCCTATACACTTGCTTATTTACTGTTCTTGTCTGGTTGCCCTCAACTGAAGAGGGACTGCTTGTTAAAATGCGCCATTTCAGCACGTATTCTCTGTTGTTCACTACTTTTGAGAATAATTTAAGTGAGCTTTGTAGTTTGCGTGGCTTTTTTGTCCTGTGTTATGTTTTGTTCCTTAGTGACTACTTTAATGATTCAATTTTAATTTAACTTAATATACTGATTACAAACAACCAGATACATACTGGGCTGGAGATTCAGCTCTGGAATTTTAGGTATGTGTGCTACCGAAGGCCCATTTTTTTTTTTTCCCACTCTTGCAATGTAGCAAGGCCATGAATATTAATTAAGATTGTAATTACTTATTTTATATTAAATTAATGATTAAAATAAACAAATAAGATAAGATAACCTTTATTTGTCCCACACTGGGGAAATTTGTAGTCTAAAGTGTTGCTATACTACAAATCAGTGGTGACGATGATTTTAGATCACATTTTTTATGGTGGATGACATGCATAATACAATTACGGTACCCATAGCACAGCAGCCTTCCACACATCTCTACCAGTCCTGTGATTTCTGGTTCCTGCTCCATAATCTCACCCAGTCCCTCAGTAACCCCTCTGCTTGTGACCTTGACTGCTTAATGTTTCTGCTAATAATAATAACAATACTAATCTTGATAAGTATTTTGTTCTTATTACCCAAGGCACTCGAAGTAGGGCCAAACAGAAATCAGACCGACATACACCCGCGCACACACGCGCACACGCACACACACATTTTTTAAAGTAATTTCCATCCACCATTTAATTTCCATTGAAGAGTCACATCAATCACACTCCAAATTCCACATGTTCGATTCATTCAATTCCCCTTGGGGACAAAACATTTCCACATGCCAGAAATTTCTCCTTAATACGAACATATTTCTATTTTTTCACCAATTCAATTCCTCCAAAAATTCACGATTCAATCCCAATGGCATATTAGACAGAATATAGTTTTGTCATTCCCCCTTCCAAATTCACCATGTTCAGCTAATTAATTTTACCATGGGACAATATTCAACATTCCAAAAAATTCCCACATGCCAAAAATATCTCAATTTTTACTGTTATTCCACATTTTTCACCTAAAAAAATCGATTCATTCTCAATGAAACATTCAATAAACTACAGCAATCATTCCGAATTGAAATTGTAAATGTTCAGTTCATCTTCGGGACACTTTTCAAGATTCTAAATTTCACAATTTTCACAACCAAAATTCCCACCAATTATTATCCATTAATTTCCAAAGGCACTGTAAACAAAACTGATTCAAGTCATTCCATTCCAAATTTAAAATGTTCAACTGATTCAATTCACCTTGGAAATTGTTTTCAACGTGCCAAAAATGTCCCCATCCCACAAAAAAATCCCCTATTCATTCTCACCAAGACATTGACATCTTTGAAGTCAAGATGGCGCCCGAGTAGGCAGCCGTCGGCAAGTGCTCTCATGAGCCTTGCTTTTTTTTTGTTGTTTTTGTGTTTGTTTTGTCACTTTGTGTTTGTTGTTACGTCGTGTGGACCTGATGTGGACTTTTTTCAGCATTTTTTACAAGGCTTGCCTTGTAAGGAGCAAACAATGAGAAGAAAGGAGTGTTCGCGCGGAGCGCCAATGCGGATTTGGAACTGGGAGTCGCGGCTTGGAGTTTGAAGCGGATTACGTGGGACAGGAGAAGTGAACTAATCTCTTTTCGTCAATGGACGCTACAGCTTTGTGTTTGCTTTCAAAACTTAGCTTGTAGCAGACGTGTGCACATTTTCAGCATGACGTCTCTGACCCACTGGTGAAAGGACACTTTGATCCTCTCTTCTTTCATCTATAACTGCTTCAGACAACAAAGTGTATGCAGAAAAGTGGTGAAGATTGCACGACTGTCTGTGTCCTATGTGTTGTGTTGTGTTATTTTTGTTATTTTGACTTCAAAATGGCGCCGCGAGAGTGGCTGCCTTTCCGGCAGCTCCTATATTTTGTTGTTCTACTTCTTCCTTTCATAACTTTGCTGCTGTGAATTGGGAATTTCTCCATTGCGAGACTAATAAAGGTTTTCTTATCTTATTCAGCAAAACACAATCATATTGTTTCCATTCACATTTCTAAAAGTTCTACCTCGTTCAGTTTACTTTGGAAACCATTTCCAATGTCCCAAAAACTGCCACCCACAAACAAAAAATGTCACATTTTTCAATACTAATAGTCCCCTCAAAATGTCCTCATTCATTCTGTAGTGCCCCAAAATTAACTGATTTTCAACCTGTCAAAATTTCCCATGTACCAACAATTTGACTTTTTTTTTCTTGTTACTTTATTATTTGGTATGTGCTGCGCAGCAGTTGACAATCCATTTCTAGAAAATTGTTCAACTGACTCAGATTTGTTCAGAATGCAGCATGAATTTGGAGAGATGGCAGGGCCAACATGGTTTTAAACGGCGCTACATCACGGCTCCCCCTTTTGCAAGGAAGTATGGCTGTTGCATTAGCTGCCATGTTGTCATTACAAATAGGGTGCTTAGCTTGCTTTAAAACAGTCAGTTTTAAAGCAGTGTAGCCAAAAACATGTTTGGATGTTTTTCTTAATAAGCCATTTATATCCTTGCTTGTGACCACCACAGATACACTCATTCCTACTGCAATTTCCTCCCCGGCAAATGTACTTGAATTGGTCGAAGGTTTTCTCGGCACCAAAACAACTTAATTGCATCTGAAATTCTGTCAGGTCAAAATGCTTTATTAACATTAAGTTTGCAGACGACACGACTGTGGTGGGTCTCATCGACAACAACGATGAGACGATCTACAGGAGTGAGGTGAGCAGGCTTGCCATGTGGTGCAAAGACAACAATCTCCACCTGAATGTGGAAAAAACGAAAGAGATTGTTGTGGACTTCAGAAGACCTGACCTGGAGCCTAAATAAATCATTGGTGTCTCTCTTCCTCCACTCACGGACACTTACAACTCTCGTCTGACCCGCCAAGCTACCCAGATTGCAGGTCACCCCACCCACCTGTCTCACAGCCTCTTCGACGTGCTGCCGTCGGGGAGGAGACTGCGATGTCTCTCTGCTAAATCCACCAGGCTCAAGAACAGTTTATTCCACCAGGTGGTCAGGAGACTAAACTCTCTCCATGTTCTGTCCACACCCCCCCCCCCTCAATCTACCCCTGCCTCCTGGCACAATCGGTGTCCCTCCCCCAGCATCTGACATCCGACTATTGCACTTAACTGCACGTAACTACGAATATACAATAATCACCTTGGTTGTCTGTTGTTGCTATTTGTTTATTTATTTTTATTTAACATATTTATATATTTATGTATTATGGAATTTTAATGTAAATCTTAGCTGTATGTGTGTTCAATGCACTACATGTTTGCACTGTGGTTGAGAGAGGAAAGTAATTTCATCTGTGCTGTATGTTACACATAGAGCATATTTGACAATAAAAGCTGACTTGACTTGACTTGCTGAGTGCTGAGTAAATCTGCAAAGGCAGTCGTTACAGTGCCTGGTGATGAAAATAGTTCAACAGTTTATCTTCCATTATAGCATCCATCCATCCATTCTCTACACCACTTGCTCTGTTCAGGGTCATGAGTGGCGGAGTTCATCCGACCGGATTTTGGGTGAAAAGCGGACTGCACCTGGAGCTTGTCGCCAGTCAATGCAGAGGCAATCATTGTCACTCACTTTCACTCTGTCACTTAACGAGTACGGAACCCACATTACCTGCACTGAACAAAGGCAGGTGAATGTACTGTTGGGATTAATATTCACACTCAATTTTCATTCTGTCAGTGATTACATCACAATGTTCAACTCAAAATCGCTTCATTTCAGTATAGTGGTGCACAATCATTTTCTAATAACGTCATACAAATATAAAACTTTAAATAAAACACGTTACTCACCAGAGAAGCTTAATATTTGTTGAAAAACTCCATTGTCTTTTGCTAGTAGCAGTGATGATATGTAGAGCTATGTAGTTATGTGGCCACTGTGAAGGTGTCAAATAATTACCTTCAAGCTTCAAGCATTCTAAGACCTATTGTCACAATGTCCAGGTTTTCTTTTCTTTTTTGGGAGGAAAGTCTGCCGTGAAATCACTCATGTACAGTACAGTCATCCGCTCCCAGCCTCGTGCAATGAATCCCAAATAAATCGCTCTAAACCAATCAGACGACAGAAAATGGTTGACCTGGGAATCATGCAGGCCCTCCTAAACTGAACCTGAAATCTGTTTGGTTCAGATTATCTTAAATCTTAAATAAATAAATAAAGTAAATACAGTCATTCAAAGGGGCTTGCAATACTGCATCTGGAGGCCTTGGGAAGTTAGTGCCAATATAGCAGCACATAGAAGAGGAAATTTGATTGGACTAAAAAAGACAATGATCACCCACAAAATGATTTTAAACTGCTCTGTCAAGACACACAACATTGAATGAAGCCAAATGATTAATAAATATATATAATTAATAATACATTATACTTGTAGTGGGGAGGCTGCTTGCCCCTTGGGGACATTTGCTGCCGAGTACACCCTAGATCCCTGGAGTAAGTGGAGAATGGTGTACCTGTCAATACCGTCCGTTGAGGATGTGGAAAACATGTACATTGTCGGCCTTCGGATAACAGGTATGCTGCTGTTTGGTGTTAGCAGTTTCCTGATCTATCGTAAAATTCAACCGACGGGAGCGGCTTTATTGGAAGTGAAGAAGCTGCCTGTCTTCATGGATGGCTTAGCGCAGATGTCCAACACTCAGACCCAAGCGGTGTCTGAGCTCAACCGCAAAATGGATGTGGTTTTGGAGCGTCTTTGCAAGATGGAGAACAACTTGGAGAAGTTGGGATCCGCGCTCACAAAAGAAATTGCGGATTCGGCTGATCGGCGCCATTGAAGAGACACAGACCACGGACTCAAGGCTGTCTGAAATTGTTGGCAGCTGTTCCCAAAACATCTGCTATCTCGACCTTTCCCCTGGAAGAACGTACGCATGGAAGCTAGTGCCCTACCATCATCCCCTCCTTCTCGGCCATAGATCGATAAGCCAGGACTGTCTCCATGAGAAGACATTGACGTAGCAGCTGCAGCCTGACACGCACACACATCCAGACAATCACACGCGCATACACACCCTTGTCATCACTGCCTTCATTGTTCTTGGTTTTTCCCCGCGACGTGAACTGATCTGCTGAGTGCTGGAATGGACTGACAGCTCACTGGTCAGCCCGCGTCGCGCTCCCCACCCCATCCATCTGACCCCTCATTACATGTCATGTCTTGTGACTTGTTGTAACTGTCATATGCTTTTTTTCCGTGCTGGGTCTTTTTTTCCCTAGACTTAAATTATCCTCAGAAGAGATAGTTCGAGCATGTTTTTTTTCCCTCTCCTTCCCTAGTGTTTTACTTTCTCAACTAAGATCTCGGGCGCTGTACATAGCGAGTCCCAACAGGCTCTTTGCACTGTATCCCATGTTCGTCATTGTTTTTCATGTTTCTTGTGCAGAGCGTGCCTGTTAAGTGAAATTTTCGTTGCACGAACGTGTAATGACAATAAAGGCCAATCCAATCCAATCCAGTCCAATACTTTAATTTACAAATGTATACAAAATTTTAAATACAGGTTTCAAATTTTCACTTTAATTGAGACTAATTACAGCCATATTTAGTGCGTCATTTTTTATAATCACGCTAATCTAAATTTTAATCTCTAACTTTATTGTTTCTGTAGGTGGTTTACCTTTTTGTAATATCCCTTTTTATGTTTTGGCTTCCTGTGTTCGAGTTGTTGAGGGTGCGGAAAAAGCTGTCAGTCACAGCTTGAAGCGGACATTGATTGGCTCTCATTATGTTTGGACTTGTTTAGCATAAGCTGATTGGCTCCCATTGGAGTTGGGCAGGCTCAGTAAGCAGCAGTGAGGAGAGGAGAGGTGAAAATGGAGAAGCATGTGAGAGTTCTCGGCACAATGAATGGACAATTTACATTCCAAAAACGCCCTGACGTCACGACAGTATTGATAAAGGTCGAGTGTTGTGCCCAATTTGTAAGAAGGAGTTTGCTTACCACCGAAGCAGCTCAAGTTTAGCCTCCTACATCAATGCAAAGCACTCAGTCGCGAGTGCAGCCAGGGCTAACGTTAGCGCCAAAAGTGTTAGCAATATGTTTTCCAGGTATTCCTCACCTTTGCGAAGAAACACAGTTTAAACTACAAGCTATCAGTTACGCAGAGGTGTGTGTGAGCGATGGCAGACACAGCTTTACTAAGACTGGGATGCAGCACTGGGCGAATTCTGCTACAATATGTGAATGGATTGTGGTCTAACACAGTGGTTCACTGGGTTCAATCAATCCCGAGGGGTTCGGTGAATCGGTCTCAGGGGGTTCGATGGAACCTCTGCCACGGAGGTTAAGACTCACCCGACTCAACATGACAATTAGTTATGACACGGCCGCTTAGCCATCACTGGCTGCAGATTATCACAATACATTGCTTGTCCAATCAGTGCAGTGGGAAGTTTAACTCACTCAGCAGTCAACATGTGACTGTTGTGATAGTACGTCATGTGATTAAAAAAAAGAAAAATGTTTGAATACATGCTTACTATGTCAAGCAAAAAAAGAAAGTAGTCGGACGTACATGTACAACATGGATTCACATGCATTACGGACCGTGATGGGACTCAGCGTCCTATCTGCATGATTTGTCAAGTTGAGCAGCTCTCGTCTCGCACTGTTTTTAATAAATGCATTTTTTATGTCACTGGTCTAACATGTATGCTTGCACTGTTCTTCAAGCTTTGGCAAAAGCCGGCATCATTTTTGAGGAGCCGCACAGCAACGAGAGTGACCCTGATAATGCCGAGAGGGAACCTGGCGTGTTTGAATGCGAACTTGTTCAGCTGTTAATTTCAGATAGAGAAAATTAGGGCTTTGATAGACTTGAGGATAAGGATTGATCAAAAAATAACATGAGTACATTGTTAACTACTCAGTAAAGTACAACCGAACTCAATTTTGCTTCCACCGCATTTTTGAAAACAAGCTAGTGTGCATGCATGCTACCATATTTTAGCTAGCGTACTTACCATGCCTACGTCTGTAATGTATCTTGTGTATGTGTTAAATACAGGAATAGCACCCGTAAGTGACACTACGCCTTTCAATACGGTGCGCCAGATGGTCTTGAAAATACCATACACTGTTTTTGGTCATGGGAAATCGTCACCAAAGTTTTCAATTCCTGAGATAACTCCAGTGAACTTGCATAACAAGCAGTTCCAAATTTTTGAAATGTTTGTACCACGTTGGTTACAGGACTCTAACTGATAAGTAAAACTGTGCTGATCTTGTAGCCTTGCCCTTTGTGATGTAAATCAACAATTTACTTTTCTCAGGTCTTGTGACTCTCTTACATATGGTGCCATTGCTAACAACATGAAATGGGAAAGGGTTTTCTTTAAGTAAAACTCATTATTAGTCAACTGTCTGCTTGACACTTGTGTCATGACGAATAAGAGCCACCTGTGGACATTTGTATTCTAAAATTTCTCTTTGCTGCAGAGACTTTCAGTGGGGTGTACTCATTTTTGATTCTGTTGACATACCTGTGGAGAAATGAGGGCATCTAGGAGTGGTGGCTGTTGACTCTCTGACCAGGTTTAGCAATGGGAAAAGTACACATTGTGCAAAACAAAGTCGTTTAACATGCTATCTCGACCAGGGGAAGGTCGAGATAGCAGATGTTGTTTTGGTAGCAGGCTGCCCAAGAATTTAAGACAGCCTTGAGTCCGTGGCTTATGTCTCTTTAGTGGCGTCGATCAGCCAAATCCGTGATTTCAGTCAATATTTGAGCACGGATTCCAGTTTCTCCAAGTTCTTGGCCATCTTGCAGAGACGCTCCAAAATCGCAACAGTTTGTGGTTGAGCAGTCTGAGTCTGAGTGTTGGACATCCGCACAATACCATCCTTAGACCGGCAGCCTCTTCACTTCCAATAGAGCCGCTCCCGTCGGTTGAATTTTGCGATAGATCAGGAAACTGCTAACACCAAACAGCAGCATACCTGTTATCGGAAGACCGATAATGAAGATGTCATCCACATTCTCAACGGACACATGTGTACAGTTTTGGAGGTCCAGAGGTAGATTGTTCCAGAGCTTTGGAGCAGCGCGACTGAAGGCTCTGGCTCTCATGGTGCTGAGGCGGGCAGGGGGCACTGACAGGCGGAGGGAGGACGAGGATCTGAGGGAGCGAGTGGGGGTATGCACCTGAAGTAGGTCGGACAGGTAGGGAGGGGCCAGATTGTGGATGGCCATATATGTACGTAGGAGCAATTTGTAGTTGATGCGGTATTGGACAGGGAGCCAGTGGAGTTGCTGAAGGACGGGGGTGATGTGCTGCTGGGAGGGTGTTTTTGTAATGATGCAAGTAGAGGCTTTTGAACCAGCTGGATTTTATGGAGAGACTTTTGAGGTAGGCCGAAGAGGAGAGCGTTGCAGTAATCTAAGCGGGATGTGACAAAATCCGTGTATTCTTCGTGCGTTCTTTCGTTTTTCAACTGCCAATCGAAAACAAAAAATTAAAAAGGAAACTGATAATTTTGTTTTTCGTTTTCTTCATCCAACATGAAAAACGAATATATGCCTGTTTTTTCATATTTTGACTTTAGGCTCGGATCAAAAATACGAAATGGAAAAACAGGCCACTTGACTGAATTAGATTTTTATATTTAATTGTTTGAATTAAGGGACCCGGAAGTTCTGTGCGCAGCTTCGGGTAGTGCAGTGGCGGCATGGCGGCGATGGAACAACACTCTCCTGTTGTCAAACAGTTATTCAACAGCGGTTTGACCCACGCCGAAATTTCCTCGAAGTTGCAGCAGATGGGCATTCGGCAATGCTCGGAAATGAAGCGGAGCTGGAAAGTGCGTTGCTTCGATTAATATATGAGGTAGGTTTTCTTTCAGATTTACACTTGTTGTAAATGTTAGCCATATAGAAAACACTAGTCAATGTGTAATCTCATGATAGACAGGTCCATCATATGGCCGGAGGTTCATGACCGGCTACCTGTCCACGTTGGGACTGCATGCGGGAGAGGATCGGGTTGGAAGAACACTAAGAAAGCTCCATCAGCCGTACCATGAATACCGGCATCAGGTAATGCTTGTCCTTTAGCAATAGAATCGCCAATATTCTAATCATCATCTCATCATCATAATCATAGGTCCCAGGCCGTCATGTAGGCTATCGTAATTGTTTCAGATTGTCTTGTCCTGTGTTTACGTCACTCACGTCTCAGTTGAAGCGACACAAGAGATGATGATGTTGTTCACTGGATCATATTTATTTATTTATTCCTATGTCAGTTTATTGTCAACGCCAAGTTGCTCTATGTGGAGATGACGTAGTTTACATAGACTCAGAGATTACTGGGCTGGGATAGCTACGAGCTATGAAAATAATTAATAAGGATGACTACATGGCATAACCAACTACATTTATATCCAACACATGATATTCTGGGTAGATTATAGTCTGAGAAATACCTACACGGATAACCTGCTTGCATGTGTATGCAGCTGCAGCTTCAGCAGTTTCATCATTGTATTGAGCCAACATCCAACCTTCTCTGTCTCATGTTCTGAGAACTTTCCTGGACATAACCTATATTCAGATAATTTTTCATTCTGTTATTATTTGTAATTGTAATTTGTAATTATTATTTCATTTTTTTTCCCGAGGGTGCTCGTAAATTAAATCCAACTCCCTACCATGCTGAATATATGGGTCATAAACTTCATCTAGACCAAAACAAAAAGCTTGGGATGTTTGGCGACGTCCATGTCTTGGCTGTTGATGGCTACAGCAGCAAAATTGTTGCACATTCGACCATGCCAGTGAAAAATAATCTTGTGATTGATGTGTACAGGTGAATATATTCACAACCACTGCTATTAGTGTCATAACTTTTCTGGCCTGCATTCTTTTAAATTCACACTCTTATTGATTTAGCTAAAATTATTGCAGGAACAACATCAGCTTGATTTCCCCCCCCGATCTGCAGTCGTGAATCATGGCATGTGGGACCAAGTTCGGATTGATCACGGCAGGGGGTTTTACCTGAGTCTTTACATGCAGGAGATGTTGTCACATGTTGCTACAGACACAACCTCAGCAGGCCACCATACTGCCAAACCACATCAACAAGGGTGAGTGTTGTGTAAAGGATAGTATAATATTATGATTCAGATAAAAAATAATTATGAAGGTGAAGTTGTTTTTTTGCTGTTGTATCTCCCTTTCCCTGAAATACTGTATACCATTTGGAATTTTGATTAACAGAACCTTCGAGTGGAGAGGATGTGGCCAGAGGTGAACAATCGTGTAAACTATCCACTGAAACGGGCTCTGGTTGTGAACACGAGGTTGTGAACATGGAGGACAACCTCACAAGATTTTGCATCTCAAACCTGACATGTCAAGTAAGCCAAATTGGACTTCACAGAGTGGTGGGTTCATGGAATGCACACAAAATCCCAGGAATATATCATAATTATTTACAATTAAGAAATATTGATCTTTTCCCTGTCCCAATCCATCTGACCTATTGCTTTGATTCCATATCTTAGGTCGAGGAATACCGAATGAATTGGCAGCAGATGGCTGCCG
Organism: Hippocampus guttulatus; assembly: GCF_054856545.1. NCBI lineage: Eukaryota > Metazoa > Chordata > Actinopteri > Syngnathiformes > Syngnathidae > Hippocampus > Hippocampus guttulatus. The sequence goes on along the minus strand of NC_141262.1, from coordinate 3,537,496 downwards.
AGCTAGCGTTACAGAGGAGCTGCTGCCATGTCCTTCTCTTGTGGCAAACATGTATGAGCAAGACTTGGGTTCTTTAGTGACATGGGAGTCCTCTTTTGGAGCTGATCCATTTTCCTCAGACGAGGGCAGATGTCATGCAGAACAGAGCTTTGCAGAGAACTACCCTGATATCTCTCTTCTTTTGAATCATGTGGTAAACAATGATGATGGTCCTTTCCAAGATGCTTTAATCTGCCTAATTAATGCAGCTGCAAGATATGTACAGTGTGAAAAATAAAAACTTAGTTGTGCTTGCTCACAGCCTGTGATGTTCTTGAGTAACTGACAAAGCAAATGATTAGTTCTCTTTTCGACATTTTGAAGACCTAAGTGATTAATATGTTACAAATCTGTCATGTGTCCCTATCAGTGTTGTGTCCAAGGACCGGCAACCCGAGGCCAAGGCCAAGGACTTGACTTCGAGGCCAAGGCCAAGGACTTGGAAAATTTTCCGAGGCAAGGCCAAGGCCAAGGACTTGAGAAATTTTCCGAGGCCAAGGACCAAGGACTTGCCTCCGAGGCCAAGGCCAAGGACCAAGGACTGATTTTGAAGCTGAGGCCTAGCCGAGGACATGTGTAAAACAATGCTATCATACCACTTGGCAAATCTTCATGATTTGCTCCATCATAACCCCTTGCACTCCCTAACGCTTGAATGAAGTGTTTTTATTCAAAGAGTAGAACAGTCAGGGTACGTGTTAGTTATACTGAGAAAAACAAAAATAAAAGCAGATGATATACTGTACATTTATGAATTAATGTTTTAGTGCAGTAGTTTCTTAATATGAAGTAAATCAACACTCAACAGGCATGACGGAACACAAGTTGAGAAATGACTTTGCATAGAAGTCAATCACTGAGTGCAGAAAAAGCGGTAATCTCTGCAGTGATAATTTTACAGTTTACCGGCAGCGAGTCCCAGGGACTCGCTGATCAGAAAAGTATGAGTCCCATTATGCATTGAGAGAGTCCCAAATTTCGAATTCTGAAATGGTCTACTTATTCAATTGCATATGATAATAATACAAACAACAACATATACAAACAATTATAAACAAATGCTGCAAAAATTTAAATAATTCAGTAGCAGGCCTGAGGATTTCGGAAATGCATGGTAAGCGTTTTTCGGTTCCGTCTGATTACCCAATGGGAAACCACCGGAACTAATGTTGGGTTCCGTAAACGTTCATCATAGGAACCCATTTTTCTATTTTGACTGATATTCATAATCAAGAATTCTGACACTCAAAAGTACAATGTTTCAAGGGTAAATGTTTGAAAACGATGCATTAACAATGAACATTACATCAGTAGCTGTGTACTCCAGGTTTATTCCAAAAAATAAATGGATCAAAAACTGGTGTACTCATGTGGCATCATCAGAGTATTTTTTCCAATCTCACACCACAAAGATTAATTGACTGGTAATCATTAATACAGGTACGTATTGATGTGGCTTGACATCTTACAACATAGGGACTCCCTATGTTGTAAGATGAATAATTTGGCAAATAAAAATGTATTTCTTTGAATAGTTTTATTTAACATTTCAAGTGTTACACAGGTATAGAAAAAATATTACATTTGTGTGTTGAGACTGAGCTGTAATATAAAAAGTGTAGCAACACAACCAATTCCTCAGTGTATAAAATTCTCAATACTTGTGGAAAACATTAACAAATAAAACATAAAACAGTGCAAATATGAGATACCTGAGCACAACTGTCAAGAGACACTGGGAATCCATCCATCCATCCATCTTCTACCGCTTATCCGGGGCCAGGTCGCGGGGGCAGCAGCTTTAGCAGGGAAGCCCAGACTTCCCTCTCCCTAGCTACTTCTTCCAGCACTCCCTGGGGGATCCTGAGGCGTTCCCAGGCCATCTGGGTGACATAGTCTCTTGAGCGTGTCCCGAGTCGTCCTCGGGGTCTCCTCCCGGTGGGACATGCCCAGAACACCTCACCAGGGAGGCGTTCAGGAGGCATCCGAATCAGATGCCCAAGCCACCTCATCTGGCTCCTCTCAATGTGGAGGAGAAGCGGCTCGACTCTGAGCCCCTCCCGGATGAACGAGCTTCTCACCTTATCTCTAAGCGAAAGCCCGGACACCCTGCGGAGAAAACTCATTTCGGCCGCTTGTATCCGTGATCTTGTTCTTTCGGTCACGACCCATAGCTCGTGACCATAGATGAGGGTTGGAACAAAGTTCGGCCGGTAAATTGAGACCTCCGCCCTTTGGCTCAGCTCCTTCTTTACCACGACAGATCGATACAACGTCCGCATCACAGCAGACGCTGCACCGATCCACCTGTCGATCTCTCGCTCCGTCCTGCCCTCACTCGTGAACAAGACCCCAAGATACTTAAACTCCTCCACTTGGGGCAAGATCTCTTCCCCAACCCGGAGGGGGCACTCCACCCTTTTCCGACTGAGGACCATGATTTCAAATTTGGAGGTGCTGATTTTCATCCCAACCGCTTCACACTCGGCTGCGAAACGCTCCAGTGAGAGTTGGACAGCCCTGCTTGAAGGAGCCAATAGTACCACATCATCTGCAAAAAGCAGAGATGCAATACTGAGGCCACCAAAACGGACCCCCTCAACGCTTCGGCTGCGCCCAGAAATTCAGTCCATAAAGGTTATGAACAGAATCGGCGACAAAGGGAAGCCTTGGCGGAGTCCTATCCTCACTGGAAACGATTCCGACTTACTGCCGGCAATGTGAACCAAACTCTGACATCGGTGGTATAGTGACCGAACAGCCCGTATCAGGGGGTTCGGTACCCCATACTCACGAAGCACCCCCCATAGAACTCCCCGAGGGACACGTTCAAATGCCTTCTCCAAGTCCACAAAACACATGTAGACTGGTTGGGCGAATTCCCACATACCCTCGAGGACCCTGCTAAGGGTGTAAGCTGGTCCACTGTTCCACGGCCGGGACGAAAACCACACTGCTCCTCCTCAATCTGAGGCTCGACTTCCTGACGGACCCTTCTCTCCAGCACCCCTGAATAGAACTTACCAGGGAGGCTGAGGAGTGTGATCCCTCTGTAGTTGGAACACACCCTCCGGTCCCCCTTTTTAAAAAGAGGGACCACCACCCCGGTCTGCCAATCCAGAGGCACTCTCCCCGATGACCACACGATGCTGCAGAGGCGTGTCAACCAGGACAGCCCCACAGCATCCAGAGCCTTGAGGAACTCCGGGCGGATCTCATCCACCCCTGGGGCCTTGCCACCAAGGAGCTTTTTAACCACATCAGTGACTTCGACCACAGAGATAGGAGAGCCCACCTCAGAGTCCCCAGACTCTGCTTCCTCCAAGGAAGGCATGCTGGTGGAGTTGAGGAGGTCTTCGAAGTACTCCGCCCACCGGCTCACAACGTCCCGAGTCGAGGTCAACAGCGCCCCATCCCCACTGTACACAGTGTTAGTGGTGCACTGTTTCCCCCTCCTGAGACGTTGGATGGTGGACCAGAATTTCCTCGACCAGAGTTTTTGCCTCGGCGACCACCGAAGCTGCATTCCGCTTGGCCAGTCGATACCCGTCAGCTGCCTCTGGGGTCCCACAGGCCATAAAGGCCTGATAGGACTCCTTCTTCAGCTTGACGGCATCCTTTACTGCTGGTGTCCACCAGCGAGTATGGGGGTTGCCGCCACGACAGGCACCAACCACCTTACGGCCACAACTCAGATTGGCCGCCTCAACAATAGGACTCAATGTCCCCCGCCTCCCCCGGGAAATGGGAAAAGCTCTGCCGGAGGTGGGAGTTGAAACTCCTTCTGGCAGGGGATTCCGCCAGACACTCCCAACAAACCCTCACAATACGTTTGGGTCTGCCAGGTCGGACCGGCATCTTCCCCCACCATCGGAGCCTACTCACCACCGGGTGGTGATCAGTTGACAGCTCCGCCCCTCTCTTCACCTGAGTGTCCATAACATCCGGCCGCAAATCCGATGATACAACCACAAAGTCAATCATTGAACTGCGGCCAAGAGTGTCCTGGTGCCAAGTGCACATATGGACACCCTTATGTTTGAACAAGGTGTTCGTTATGGACAATCAGTGACGAGCACAGAAGTCCAATAACGAAACACCACTCGAGTTCTGATCGGGGGGGCCGTTCCTCCCAATCACGCCCCTCCAGGTCTCACTGTCGTTGCCCACGTGAGCATTGAAGTCCCCCAGCAAAACAAGGGAGTCCCCAGCAGGAGTACTCTCCAGCACACCCTCCAAGGACTCTAAAAAGGGTGGGTACGCTGAACTGCTGTTGGGTGCGTATGCACAAACAACAGTCAGGACCCGTCACCCCACCCAAAGGCGGAGGGAGGCAACCTTCTCGTCTACCGGTGTGAACCCCAATGTACAGGCAATGAGTATGCCCACACCTGCTCTGCGCCTCTCACCGTGGGCAACTCCAGAGTGGAAGAGAGTCCTACCCCTCTCGAGAGAACTGGTACCAGAACCCAGGCTACGTGTGGAGGTAAGTCCGACTATATCCAGTCTGAACTTTTCTACTTCACACACCAGCTCGGGCTCCTTCCCTGCAAGAGAGGTGACATTCCATGTCCCTAGAGCTAGCTTCTGCAGCCGAGGATCGGACCACCAGGGTCCCCGCCATTGGCTGCCGCCCAGCTCACACTGCACCTGACCCCTTTGGCCTCTCCCATCGGTGGTGAACCCATGAGAAGGAGGACCCACGTTGCCTCTTCGGGCTGGGCCCATGGGTGCAGGCCCGGCCACCAGGCGCTCGCCAATGCATCAGACAGTCCAGAGAGTTTTTGCAGTTTGAGGTCAAAGTCATCCCCTCGACATTTTGGGCAAGTTGTGGAATTGTTCTGCCATTGTTCAATGCAGATCCTGCAGCCAACAATGCCGTGGCAAGACGATGACACCATGGGCTCAACCACTAGACCTGCAAATGTGATTCAGAAAACGTTTTTTTTTTAATCCAGAAAGTGCAAAATTCTCTTTTTTCTTTTTGGACATGGGTAGTTGAGCTGCACAGACATCTGTCTATAAAAGACAAAACTTTCATCCGGTCTCTCCCCTGGGGTTAGCCTAGCCTGGCTAAGCTCCAGCAGCTGTTCCCGAGCATAAACAACCGAACCATGGCTGTGTGTAGGCAACCAAACCGGTTCAAACACGTTACACGGTCTATGTTACGTTGAGCATTAAGGTTAGCAATTGCAGCTAATTCTGTGTAACTTGAGTCACCCCAAGTGCCAAAATGGCTCTTGTGAATCAGTCGACGCATCTCAAATTAGTGTGTTGAGGTGCAACATTTCACAAAAAAAGTTATTTGTCAAAATATTTACCTGGAGAATTCTTCTGATTTTGTCAGCATTCATGTCCTCCTTCAGGATGACACGCTTGGCTCCTCGAAACAAGACATAGCTATCCATGCCTGCGATAGTTACCTCTCGTCGTACCTGTATGCTGGTAATTCTCATTTGCCTACAGAACTTCCGGGTCACGTAAATACAAACAATTCAATATAAAAATCAAATTCAGTCAAGTGGCCCGTTTTTCCGTTTCATATTTTTGATCTGAGCCTAAAATCGAAATATGAAAAAACAGGCATATATTCGTTTTTCATGTTGGATTAAGAAAACGGAAAAAAAATTACCAGTCTCCTTTTTAATTTTTTGTTTTCAATTGGCAGTTGAAAAACGAAAGAACGAATGATACATGGATTTGACAAGACTGTGGACAAGAATACCAGTGGTGCGGGGGGTGAGGGAAGTGCGAAGTCTGTTAATATTGCGGAGGTGGAAATAAGCAGTGTGGGTGATGGTGTTGATATGTGACTGGAAGGTGAGCATGCTATCAAGGATGACACCCAGACTCTTAACCTGAGGGGAGGGGGACACTGAGGAACTGTCAATGTTGAGGGAGAAACTGTTAACTTTAGATAGAGTGGATTTGGTGCCAAGAAGGAGGATTTCAATTTTATTAGAATTTAATTTAAGAAAGTTTGTTGTGAACCATGTTTTGAGTTCGGAGAGACAAGAGGTGAGGCAGGAGGTAGATGATGAAGAGAAGGGGCCTGAGGACAGATCCCTGGGGTACACCTGTGGTGACTGGGGAGGGCTTTGAAGTGAAGGATTTGAGCTGGACAAACTGAGTGCGGCCGGTGAGGACGGAGTGGAACCAACTGAGGGAGGTGTGGGAGAGACCAATGGAGGAGAGTCTATTGAGGAGGATAGGGTGAAAGATGGTGTCAAAGGCGGCACTCAGGTGTAAGAGGATGAAAATGGAGACTAAACCAGAATCAGCTGCTATAAGGAGACCATTTACAATTCGGATTAGGGCAGTCTCTGTGCTGTGGCGGGGGCGGAAACCAGATTGAAAAGGTTCATAGAGGGAGTGGAGGGATAGGTGGGAGTGGAGTTGAGCAGTAACAGTTTTTTTCAAGGATTTTAGAGATTATTGGAAGGTTGGAGATGGGGCGGAGGTTATCGAAGTTATTGGGGTCTGAACCGTGTTTTTTTTTTTTAGTATGGGGGTAACAGCAGCGGTTTTGAAAAGTGATGGGACAATTCCAGAAGAAAGTGAGGAGTGATGGCAGATGTGAGGGGAAGCAGGGAAGGGAGACAGGATTTGACGAGGGATGAAGGGAGGGGATCAAGGGGAAGAACCGCGACGCGGCCCGTCCGACCAGCTGCACGGTCCACCGAGCGCTCCACAGATCATTCCACGTCGCGGGGGAAAAGAATAGGAACGATGAAGACGGTGATGATATACAGTATCACTCAAAATATTGAGTGATATGGGTGGTGTACATATGTCCTTATGGATGGTGAGACCGGTTTTCTTTTAGAGACGCTCAAGTTGGTGGTTTTTTTTATTTCATGGACCTAAAAGCAGGTGTAAACCAGGGGGCAGATGAGGAGAATGAAGCAGTCCTGGTTTTCAGGGGGGCGAGAGAATTGAGAATGTTTGTGAGGTAGGTGTTGTAGTGGGTGATGAGGTCGTCCGGGTTTGAAACAGTGTCTGGGGGCATGGAACGGTCGATAATGGAGCAGAAGGTGTCAATGTTGATATTTTTGGTGTTACGAAAAGAAATGAGGCGGGGGGTTTTGATTGAAGAAAGGCGGAGAATGGTGTTAAAAGTGAGGAGGAAATGGTCAGTTACAGGAAGAGCATCAGCAGTGGGCTTGGGGGGGAGAGACCAGAGCAGCAAACCAAGTCCAAAGTGTGGCCTTTGATGTGGGTAGGGAAGTCGATGACACAATGTATCCCAAGGCTCTCCAGACAGGATGCGAAGTCTCTGGTGAGTGGCAGGTTGAGGTTCTCCATGTGAATATTGAAATCTCCCAGCAACATTAAATTTGGCGAGAGAGTGAATAGATGTGTGATTAGGCTGGAAAATTCACTGATAAAATCACTATGTGGCTTGGGGGTGGGGGGGGGGGGGGTGATAAACTGTAGCGATGATGGTTGGCAAGGGTCCAGGGAGCTTCAAAACCAGGCATTCAAAAGAGCTTGATGCTGGAATGGAGACGGACAGGACTTTCCATTTCTCGCAGTGGATAACCGCTCGACCTCCTCCACGGCCGTTGCCACGGGGACGGCAGATGTAAACACAGCCGGGAGGAGTTGATTCATTCAAAGCAGAGAAGTCGTTCGTCTCTTGCCAGGTTTCTGTTAAAACGAGAAAGTCGAGTTGGTGGTCAGCGAGGACATCTTGGATGAGGTGTCCTTTGCTCGTGAGTGAGCGGATGTTCAGCAGACCAAAGTTGACGGCGGAGGTGTCGTGTTTGACGGCAGCAGTGCTGTTAGCCGACCTAGCCAGGCGGGCTAATGCATGATGGTTGATGTTGCGGCCGGAATTTCTGGGAGGGCGTCGAGAAGTGGACCAATTTTTGTGCTCGACATGTCTGTGCGACCCGCGTGGATGTAGCGACGTCGAGGCAGACGAGCGATGTCCGGATGATGGTGCAGCTCCGGTGGCGGAGGCTGGAGAAGATCCGCGACAGAATACTGGGGCAGTCCTGCCACTGGATGATGGCAGAACGTCGGGAGTATGGACTTCAGAGCAGGTGGGGCGAGGAGGTTTTTACGCCCCATGTTGGTGGAGGAAAGCCGGTTTGGTGACAGCTGGTTAGCATAAGCTAGCACAAGCTACCGGCGTTAGCCCGTGGACTAAGCCATGATGGGGTTGGATTGATCGGACGAGTGATGTTGAAGTTGTATCAATCACAGTCCCCACAGTCCAAGCAGAAGGGCAAAAGAAAAATTAGAAGGAAGATCTGGATTTAATAGAGCTCGGAATGAGAAGTGGCGACATACACGCCTGCGTCCTCTCACCCCGGAAGTTGTGATTACCAGGCTGGGCCGGAGGGTGCTCCCACACCTGCAGCTGATCAGCAATCACCTCCAGTGTATAAAAGCTCTGCTGATCTGCAAGCGGGTGCCAGATGATTCACGCATTATGAGTGGTATCTAGGCCATTGCTAGTGTGCAAATGCTTCTCCAAAGGCTCCTGGAGAACAGGTTGCTTGTTAAGCCTGAAAAGTGCGAGTTTCATGTACCATGGGTGGTTTTTTTTTGGTTACATCATTGCAGGGGGCCAGCTTGAACCTGACCCTGCGACGATACAAGCAGTTGTTGACTGGCCTACCCCCACCAATCGCAAGGAACTCCAGCGTTCTCTAAGCTTTGCCAATTTCTATCACCGCTTCATCCGTGACGACAGTAAAGTTTATGTTCCCTTAACTGGTCTCACCTCCACAAAGTCCCCTTTCTGTTGGACCCCGAAAGCTGAGGGAGCATTTGGGTGTCACTTCCGGGTTGAGTGAACGCTGGCGCATCTGGCTGCCGCTGCTCACCCGCAATTATTCTTTTTTTAACGTTTTTTTAAGGTTTACTCTCATCATGAGAGAAACCCTCATCTCCTGTCGCAATTCGTTGTGGTTTTGGACCGTCGGTCGTCGCACGGTTGTCCTCGGTCGCGCTGTCGCGGCATCCGGCCTGTTCGGCTGTCGGACTGGGCCCCGTGCCTTCTCCACCCCTCTGCACCCTGTGGTGGGGGTCAACGGGGCCTGTGTTTGGGCTGTGCTGCCGTGGACCGTCCTGTCGCTCCTCCGTCTGCCCGTGGGGGGACTGCTGAGGTGCTCAGTGGCGGGGCTTCTTGGGCTCCGCTTCTGGTGGTCGGGCTCCCCGCCTGCGCTGCACCGTTTCCCGGGCGTCGCTCGTCATCCTTCCCGGAGGTGCATCCGCCGCGGATCTCATCAGGGCTTCCACCTCGATGGCTCCAGGGGCATCACCTCCTTTTGGTCGTCCTCCCGCCGGCCACGCAGAGACAATGGCAGAAACGGCGGCCGATCCGCGGACCACGGCGTGTTGGCCGGCTTGGCTGGGTCGGCTGGTGCTCCTTGCGGCGGCGATGTTGCCGGCGTCAACTATTTGGAGTCGCTATATTCAGTTTAAATTCATCTCTCCTTTTATTATTTGTAATTTTATCTGTGGTTTTATTGTTCTTGTTTTGATTGTAAAGTGTCCTTGAGTGTTTTGAAAGGCGCTTATAAATGAAATGTATTATTATTATTATTATTATTTACTAAATGTAAGTATCTGTTCACCAATGCGCCCATTCTCAAGCCCCCAAACTCTTCTCTCCAGTTTGTGGTGGAGGTGGAGCTGTTTTGTCCCAATGGGATCCGGAAACAGAAGTTAGACCCCTGTGCTTTTTTCTCTCGTCGCCTGAGCCCTGTCAAAAAGAAATTATGACGTGGGGAATCATGAGTTGCTGGCGGTGGTCCTGGCACTCGAGGAGTGGAGACATTGGTTGGAGGGCTCTGAGCTGCCCTTTCTCATTTGGACTGACCACAAGAACCTCTCGTATCTCAAGTCCACTCGACGCCTCAACCCCCGTCAAGCCCGCTGGTCTCTGTTTCTCAGCAGGTTCAATTTCACCCTTTCCTGCTGCCCTACTGCCCTGGTTCCCAACACACGGACGCTCTTTCGCGAATCCGCTCACCCCCCTCTAGTTCTGAGGACTCGAAGCAAATCCTTCTGGAGCTAAGATCGGTCCTAAAAAATCGAGCCCGACCCGAACCGGCCCGAGGGTATTTAAGCCCGACCCGGCCCGAGCCCGATCACTTAACTTGATTTGCAGGCCCGAGCCCGAAGCAAACCCGACATTTCATATTTTATTTGTGAGGACTCGGGAGGAGGAGGGGTGATTTCTGATAACAAAGCCTGTCTTTTGTAACGAAATCTAAGTTAAACAAGACTGTATAAACATTTACATCTTTTATATTTCTGCTTCTGAAGAGCTTACATGAACCGACAATTTTCCATCATTGACTGAATTTTTTTTAAGGATGGACGGGGAAAATTGAAGGCCGTCCGTCATTTTGACGGGTTGAAAATTGGGCCGTAAACCACCGCAGCAGTACGTCCTTAAGAATCTAGCGCGGCACTATAAGAGAGAGAAGCAGAGAGACAAAAAAGAATAATAATGGGTGGATCATAGACAGAGACAGGAAGGAGTTCTTTGAATTGTCATTGCAAGAGTTTAGTACAGTACGTCTTGTGATGAGGCGACTTGTTTTTTTTGCGAACCCCAGTCTCTCGTGGCCAAAGCTATTTACGGCCTCGAAACAAGAAAAAAAAAAAATCAGCGAGAGAGAAGACCGACCAGACCCGAACCCGAAGCCATGATTGACATTTTAAGGCCCGACCCGACCTGACCCGAAATTCGTGTCGGGCAGCCCGATCTTACCTCTAAATCCTTCCTCCAGCATGTGTTGTGGGCACTGCCACCTGGGAAATCGATTCGATCGTCAAGGAGGCCCAGAAGGCTGACCCAGGTCCTGGTGGTGAACCGCCCAACAGATTGTTTGTTACCCCCCCGGCCCGTTCCCAAGTCCTCCAATGGGGGCACTCAACGAAGCTAACCTGTCACCCTGGCTTTCACAGTACTCTCCAGTTACTCCGTCATCATTTCTGGTGGCCCAGCATTGCCCGGGACACCAGGGAATTCGTGGCTGAGTGCTCGGTCTGTGCCCGAGGCAAGGCCTCTCATCTCCCCCCTGCCGGATTGCTACGTCCTCTACCCATTCCCAGCCACCCTTGGTCTCATATTTCTGCGGACTTCGTCTCTGGGCTTCCCCCATCTGAAGGAAATACTGTAATTCTTACCATCCTTGATCGCTTCTCCAAGTCCGTCCACTATGTTCCTCTTCCCAAGTTGCCTTTGGCTCTGGAAACGGCCAAGCATCTTGTCAAACATGCGTTCAGACTTGACGCGATCCCTATTGACATTGTGTCAATCGTGGCCCTCAGTTCAGCTCTCGTGTATGGAAGGAATTTTGCAAGGCGGTGGGCGCAACGGCGAGCCTCTCCTCAGGGTACCATCCGCAGTCCAAGGGCCAGACTGAGCAGGCCATCCAGGACTTGGAAGCAGCCTTACGGTGCGTTGTTATCCACCATCCTGTGGCTTGGAGCTCGGTCCTCCCTTGGGTCGAATACGCCCACAACTCCCTCTCCTGCTCGGCTACAGGTATGTCCCTCTTCATGGCATGCTAAGGCTTCCAGCCTCCTTTGTTCCCTGACCAGGAGGGGGAGATAGCGGTTCCTGCTGTCAGGGATCATGTCCGCCGAATCCGGGCAGTTTGGAAGTCTGTCAGGGCGGCCCTTGCTCGTACTGCTGAGAGGAACAAACGGCTTGCTGACTGCCACTGCTCTCCCACTCCTGAGTATCAGGTTGGACAGAAAGTATGGTTGTCGTCACGTGATCTTTCCTTTCAGACTGAGTCCCGTAAACTTGCTCCCCGGTTTGTGGGTCCCTTCACGATTTTTAAGATCATTAATCCCTCCTCCGTCCATCTGAACCTCCCTGCGTCTATGAACGTCCACCCCACCTTCCGTGTTTCCCTCATTAAGCCTGTTTACTTCAGCGACCTCTGCTTTCTGGCCGCTCCCCCTTCCCCCGTCTCGTCGATGGTCTCCCGCCCTTCTCCGTTTCCAGGATTCTGCATGTCCCGGAGAAACGGTCGTGGGTCTCCCGCCGCCTCATCTTGGACCCTTCGCTCCTGAGGGACTTTTACAGGGCCAATCCTGGCAAGCCTGGGTGGGCGCCGGGTGGCACCCGTTGAGGGCGGGGTAGGGGGGTACTGTGATGTGTCGTCACAGACATTCTAACTTCTGTGCCTTTATTTTGGAGAGTCCACTTCCAGGGACCTTCTGTGTCTTTTTCCCTTTAATTACCAGGCTGGGCCGGAGGGTGCTCCCACACCTGCAGCTGATCAGCAATCTCCTCCTGCGTATAAGAGCTCTGCTGATCGCTGGTGATTCTCGCATTATGAGTGTTGTATAGGCCATTGCTAGTGCACACGCTTGCCATTTTTGTATTGTATTACTCAATTGTTCTTGTTTGTCTTGTTCCAGTGCCTGTTTTCCTCCCCGGACCACTTGATCATGCACCAATCCTTCCCCCATTTCCTTTGCTTTTGGATCCTCTGCCGCCATTACCGTTGCTTCCCATAACATCAAAAACGTATTTCATGTGTAATTTCCTTTGCATTTGTGTGTGTGTGTAGATGTTGGTCTCCCACCTCAAGTGCAGAGGGACACTAATCCCCAGGAAGTTGGTTGACACAGAGAAGTTGAAAACTTCAGGACTTCCAGAGCTCGGTGTGTTGTGGTGCAGTTGTTTGTGTAGAGTGAGAAGAGCAGTGGAGAGAAGATGCATCGTTTTGGGGGTGCTGGAGGTACAGTACGTGTTGATGATATGAAAGAAATTTCATCTGTGCTGTATGTTGAACACAAAACATATTTGACAATAAAGCTGACTTGACTTGACTTCACACGATAAGGTGACAGCTCCAGGTGTTTTGCTGGTTAGGATAAAGTATGTCCAATTGAGGATTTTTTTTTTCCTCCCTGGATGACTGATCATTTTTTTTCTACAATCATTTATGGGTTTGACTCAAGTCCTGCTCACATAGTTGGATAATTAGTATGATTTTAGCCCTGTATCTTTCCTTCTGTCATTCAATCATAAGAATGCTCCGTTTAAATGAATGGTTCAAAAAGATTATCTTAAAAGATAATCCTGCTGTTTGTGGTGTGTTCAAACTGAATGTTTGGGCCGCTGTGATATTCAATGGTATATTGTTTTGGCCCGACTTCTCAGCATGCGTGGTTTTCCCGAGAACAAACAAGCATGCAACAGAAAGTCCGTGCTCATCCACACCTCTGACGAACATATTTTTGTCTTATGTTTCTGTTTCAGCTAAAAACAAACTACAAACTATCACCACTGCTTCCTCTTCGTCCACCAGTTTTGTTTACTCTGAAGTCGCGCTAAATCGAGAGGTTCTTGAAGAGGATTGAAAACAAGCCACTCTGCAAAGCAGTGTTGTTTGAAATCGCTACATAAACTCCGGGTTTTCATTAAAATTACAGCTTGAAAGTGATTTTTCAACCATGGATGAAGATTTTTCCTCCATCATAAATAAAGCTTTGGGTGCACATCAAGCTGAACCACTGAGAAGTGAGAGTATCTGAACCAATGAGAGGACGGATAAACTCACTCGTCACAGGGCTTGCAAGATGGATATGCACCGATAAAGTATAAACACAAAATGCTGGTTGAACGAACCAGGAAAAACAATACATTAAAAAATGCTCGCAAACGGCAAGGAAATAGTTTAACCGAGAAAAACAACGAAATATCAAGAATCCAATTTACACAAAACAAACCAAAACAAAGCCAAACGACTAAACAAAGACAGTACTGATAGAAACGAGGTACTAAAGGAACAAGATCGACTGTGATGAGACCAAGAGGGTCAGAAAACAATCAAGAGCAGCAACAAGGTAAACAATAATCCGACAAACTGTAGGCAGTTTGTCAGTTCTTAAATACATTGCTAGTAATGATTGGCTGCAAGTGTGCACACTGAAGGTCCTAGTCTGTCACTTGCTGGAGACACAAGAACAGGATTATGAAAAGTTGTGTGTGCGTGTATGTGTGCAATGTGTGCACTCGAGGTCCCGGAGGTGATATACGAAATATGTGCATGGCAATACATCGAAGCTGAAATCTGATTGGACAAAAGAAAAATAAAATAACCCACAAACGACTGGAAGCTGCACGGATGGACAGATGCAATGAAATGAAGACAAAAGACTGTTGGAAATAAATGATTTCCACCTCATTTAATTTGTAAATGTCGGTCCGTGTTTCTGAAAGTGCATCCTGCTGCGAAGGCCTTGAAGGCCCTGACGGAACACCACTGCAATCAACCTTGTCAATATTAACATAAAGCAGAAATACTGTTCCAGATTTCAAGTGTTAACTATTGAACAGAGAAGTCTGGTATTGCTAACAATGGGTACCAATTTTGTGTATGTTATTACTATTATTTTTTAAATATGTCTCAAAACAAGTCCTATACTCAAGATCCTAAGTGGACTATGCTCTACGTTCACCCAAATTGTCATTGTTTATCTCATATTATTGTCATATATATGTCAGATAGCGGCGGCCCGGTAGTCGAGTGGTTAGCACGTCGGCTTCACAGTGCAGAGGTACCGGGTTCGATTCCAGCTCCGGCCTCCCTGTGTGGAGTTTGCATGTTCTCCCCGGGCCTGCGTGGGTTTTCTCTGGGTGCTCCGGTTTCCTCCCACATTCCAAAAACATGCATGTCAGGCTGATTGGACGCTCTAAATTGTCCCTAGGTGTGAGTGTGGGCGTGGATGGTTGTTCGTCTCTGTGTGTCCCCCGCCTACTGCCCGGAGATGGCTGGGATAGGCTCCAGCACCCCCCGCGACCCTAGTGAGGATCAAGCGGTTCGGAAAATGGATGGATGGATGTCAGATAGCTAACAGCCAGCAGAAGCTGAAAGCTATTCGGCTAGCAAGCAAAGAGTTTTTGCCTGCGCTTGGCCTGGCTACCAGTGCCCCTGATCTTTGTATAATCTTTCACGATTTGATTAAAGGTTAAAGTAGAGGTAAAGGTGTGATGGCAGGAGTAACACTCATTTACCTTCATTGTGGAATAAAGTCACATGAAAAGCCATTCTAGCATCACCAGAGGCATTTACCTCATAGAGCACTGGTCTGTTTTCTCTTTACCATCTCCATAAATGGAAAATCTCTGATGGAGTTAATATGTGACGATCTGGACATGTCATGCGCCCCATTCTGGTAAAAAGCCACAAAGAACTCGTTAGCTGTAGTCTGTTTTTAACAGAAATTGTATGCTTAGTGTTGAAAAGTAAGACAGTGCATCAGTTTCATTGTTCTTGTCATGGGGTGCAAAAAATGAAGTTGATGTGAAATTGAATATTTACTGATGCTACAGTGTCTTATTTGCATCTGCAGTTGTTGGTTTTTTTTGTCTCACTTTGCATGAATTTATACATCATTATTTTCTTCTGCTGGGAGAGCTGGTTGTTTTGTTTTCATTTTTCAAATTACATTTTGATCATCTGTCCTTTGTCTTTTCCTGTGTTGCCTCTTATTTCCATTTTACATTCTTCCTTTCTTCCCAATCTACTATTGTGTTCAATTTTCATCCCACCCTCTTTCTTTCATTCGTTTTCCCCTCATCTCTCCATTTATCAGTATTTTAGCTTGAAACAGATAACATCATTGCTTTACTGCCGCACAAAGCTGACAGTCTGCCTGTCCTCGCCGTGGGCTTTAAAAACACTAAATCAGTGCCTGAAAGAAACAGATATTTTGCCACTGAGATAAGCCCATTTCCAAGCAAGCATTCATTGAAATGATATAATAACTGACATGGTTAGGAGGATGGTGCTAGAAGAAGAGTGTGTGAGGGAACAGTGATGAATTTGGCTTTTGCAAGTTTCCTTTTGTAACATGAAGATGCTTCTTTTTCTGTAAGAGAAGAAATGGTTGAGGTATCTAAACGTTGACACGAGAGGTGGTAAATTGAATGCCATGAGCCGTCTGAACCTCTCTGTCTCTAAAAAGAAATCCAATTAAGGTGTATTGGAGGGTTGTGAATGAGGCAGTGACTGGGCTCCCAGCGGCTGATAAGACTTGTGCTATAACTGAAGCCAGATCACTCGCTGCTAAACGTGTAATCCCCTCCAGCTGAACAATATGGGCCCAAGTCTGATTCAATGCAGCAGCAGCCAATTCCCCACATTAAATCAACACAGGGAGGCTAGAGTTGTTAACACACTCCCTAAGGCTTAAGTCACACTAAGAAATCAGAAAGCGTGGCTGCTGACAATGGCTACTATCTCCTTTCAACACACTGCACGTACACACATGCACACACATTACATAAAAGGTCCCCGGGGAAGTGATTTCTGTCCTTTCACTGTTAAGTACCTCTGCTCTCTAAGTAATTTCATGACTAACGCCACAGTTAAACACAGTATGCATTTGTTGGTGTACATTTCTCGGTTTTCTTTGTTTTTGTATGTTTTGTTGAGGGGTTGGCATTTTCCTTCAGATTACAATAACGGTCAGATGTGTCATTTTCAGATGCATCATCTTATTTTGGGGCTCAACTTCCACTTGAAAGTAAGGAGGTGCACGGTCTTTTGCTTTTTAAAATTATGATTTTTCATCTAGTGACAAAAATAGTTTTATTCAAATGCTAATGACTGTACATTCAAGAGAAAATATTTCAGTCAGTTTCAATGTAGCCACACAACCTTTTACTTACATCTCCAGCTTCTGTGGAAAAAACCCCACTTCAAATCAGTTATATAAAGGATATACTATTTTCATGTAGGATGCAAGACTGTAATGGAAGTCACGTGGTGGCCATTGGGAATTACTGAACACCCGCTCCATTCGAGGGCCTAAGAGCCCCCAAAGACGTTTACGCGCATGATGGCCGCCTCGTGATGATCCGGGCTGAAGAATTCTGGACCAGTTGAAGTTTATGTAAGAATTTGTAATGGGCATCGAAAAGAGGTGAATTGCAATAATCAATAGAAGAGGTGACGAAACTGTGGAAAAGGATAGCAGTGGTGTGAGGCTTGAGAGAGGGACGGAGACGATTGATATTACGTAGGTGGAAATATGCAGACAAACAGAGTGGAAAGATAGTGAGCTATCAAGGATGACACCTAGGCTCTTAACCTGAAGGGAGGGGGACACAGTGGAGCTATCAATTGTGAGGGAGCAACTGTCGGCTTTGGTACAGACGAGGAGTTCTGTTTTATCGCCGTTAAGTTTGAGGAAGTTATGGGTAAACAAAGATTTGATTTCTGAGAGGCAGCATGAGAGGGAGGAGGGTGGGAGGTAGGCGTCGGGTTTGCTGGAGAGGTAGAGCTGGGTGTCATTCGCGAAGCAGTGAAAGTGTATACCAAAATTACGGAAAATATTGCCAAAGGGGAGAAGGTAGATAATGAAGAGGAGGGGTCCCAGGACAGAGCCCTGGTGCACACCAGAAGAGACAGGGGAGGACTGTGAAGTGAAGGAATTGAGTTGGATGAACTGAGAGCGGCCAGTGAAATAAGAGTGAAATCAGCGGAGGGGAGTGTGGGTGATGCCTATGGTGGAGTGTCTATTATGAAGGATGGGGCGAGAAATGGTGTCAAAAGTTGCACTCAGGTCGAGGAGGATGAGGATGGAGATTAAACCGGAGTCTGCTGCCATGAGAAGGTCATTTGTGATTTTTATGAGGGCTGTTTCTGTACTGTGACGGGGACGGAAACCAATTATAATTGACTGTGTAAAATGGGCCAAAGTTTAAAGTTGCTGACACAGTATGTTGAGGGGATGAAAACTGAAAATTGCGCTCGCTAATTGTGTTAACGCCATGACGTCTCGCTAATCTCGCGATTGAGGTAATGTTATTTTATTCCGTTGGTTGTGAATTCAAAGTAATATTGCCTTGTATTTTATGTTATAGTTTCACCTTTTTCTCCATCATTAAACCTGTGGACTAGGAATAACGTCTTCAGAGTCGTGGTGTAGAAGATGAGTTTAGCTGACTGTCCAAATCTGGCCGAGACAGTACAGTACCTGTGCACATTTTAACCCCAAAGATCTAAAACAAAAGCAGTACTTTTCACTTTGGCTCATGCACTTAAATATAAAGTCTTAAACAATCATGATCTGGTTTCATTTCTTGCGAGCAGCAGCAATAGTTTCGTTGTTATTGCATGGATCACAACTTCGATGAATGATCAAACATTCCTAGGGCTCTACAATTTAGATCAGCATATCCAAAGTCCGGCCCGGGGGCCAAATGCGGCCCGCGATCACATTTTTACTGGCCCGCGGCCTCTGTCATAAAATCAATACTATGCGGCCCGCCAGTACTGTTGATCACAGTATAAAATAAATTTGTACAAAAAAAATTTTTACATTTCACCAGAAGATGGCAGTAGCCTTTTGGCCGCACCCTGGCCGCCGTGACACTTGGCCCAGCGTGACCGTTTTATCACAGCCCATTTCTGACATGGCGACTGTACCCAAAAAACGTAAAGTTGACTGTGAGGGCCGCCGCTTCCAGGACAAGTGGAAATTGGAGTATTTTTTCACCGAAATCCGGAACAACTGTGTGTGCCTAATTTGCCAAGAGACCGTGGCTGTTTTCAAGGGATTCAATATCAAGAGGCACTACCAGACGAAACATGCCAACTACGACAAGCTAACTGGAAACCAACGTGGTGAAAAAGTGAAGCAACTGGAAGCTGTTTTAACGGCACAGCAGCGCTTTTTCACAAGAGCCGGCGAGTTAAATGAAAATGCCACAAAGGCGAGCAACGAGGTGGAGATGCTGATTGCCAAGCACTGCAAACCTTTCACCGAGGGTGAATTTATGAAAGACTGTGTAATGAAAATGGTTGAGAAAATTTGTCCCGCGAAGAAGCAAGAGTTTGCCGATATTTGCCTGGCTCGTAACACTGTGGTACGGCGAATTGAAGACGTTTCATTACATATTAAGAGACAATTAGAAGCAAAAGGAACTGAGTTAGATTTTTTTCGTTAGCCTGTGATGAAAGCACAGATACATGCGACACTGCTCAGCTACTGATTTTTTTGAGAGGAGTGGACAACGACATGAACGTGAGTGAAGAGCTTCTGGGCCTCCTGAGTCTGAAGGACCAAACAAGACGAACAGATTTATTTGTTTCTGTATGTTCTGCCATAGACGTATCATTAAGACGTTTCAGACATGAAACTACAGTGGAATAAAGTCACCTGGATTATTACGGACGGCGCACCTGCTATGACTGGTGAGCGGAGTGGATTATCAACCCTTGTCTGTAAGAAAGTCAGCGAAGAAGGAGGCAGAGCTATTAAACTCCACTGTATTATTCACCAAGAAGTTCTCTGTGCTAAACATATCAGATATGATCATCTTATGAAACCGGTAATAAAAGCGATTAATTATATTCGCTCCAAAGCGCTGTGCCACCGGCAGTTTCAGCAGTTTCTTCTTGATATCCAGGCTGAATACGGAGATGTTTTGTATCATAATGACATAAAATGGCTCAGTCGGGGGTCTGCACTGCAGCGTTTCTACGCTTTTAGGGAGGAAATTGAACAATTCTTGATCAAAAAGGGACAACTGATGCCACAACTTTCTGATCCCTTTTGGCTAGCTGATTTGGGATTTTTAGTCGACATAATGCGACATCTGAATGCGCTGAACACAAGCCTTCAAGGGCAAAATGCACTGGTAAGCCAACTGTATTCACACATCAAGGCATTTCGGACTAAGCTACAACTTTTCCAAAGACACCTATCACAGGAGCAGCCCAATACTGCACATTTCCCATCACTGCAGGAAATTATGACCAGTTTCCCACAGAAAAATATAAGTGCGCAAATGGCAAAGTACGCAGCAGACATCTCCTCTCTGGCTGAGGAGTTTCAACAGCGCTTTCGGGACTTTGCAGCTATTGAAAAGGAAATGATGCTTTTTTCCTCTCCTTTCTCTGTGGACCCTGATGACGCTCCAGACCACCTGCAGCTGGAGCTCGTTGAGCTGCAGTGTGACGCCGAGTGTCGCGGTCGGCACCAACAGCTCCCTCTTGTCGACTTCTACCGCCAGCTGGATGAAGGCAGGTTCCAAGCAATGCGAACATTTGCTGAAAATGCTGAGCTTGTTTGGCTCCACATACTTGTTAGTTAGTTAGTTAGTTAGTTAGTTCTGCCCGCTCCTATTTGGAACATTGGGCGACGAGTCTCCTCCATTTGTTCCGGTCACTGGCGCCCCTTCTTGCTCCATGCCAGCTGACACCCATCTCACTGAGGTCTTCTTTGGCAGTCTGTCTCCACGTCTTCTTTGGCCTACCTCTCTTCCTCTTTCCACCCTCTGGCATCCAGTCCATGGCCACACTTGCCGGTCTCTCTCTTGGCAGTCGGAGTACGTGGCCGATCATTTTCCTTCTCCTTTCAGAGACAATGTCTGACAGTTCAGCCACTCCTGCCCTCTTCATCACCTCCTCGTTGGTGATGTGGTCTCTCCATGAGATCCTCAGGATGGATCTCAGGCAACGCCGATGGAAGACATCTAACTTGTTGGTAATGTTGGCTGTCTTCATCCATGTCTCACAGGTGTAAATCGCTGTTGGGATAACCACTGACATATAGAGGCAAAGCTTGGTGGTCGTAGTGATGGCTTTCGATGACCAGATGTTGCGGAGGCGTTGGAACACTCCCACAGCTTTACCAAGTCTACTGTTGACGTCTTTCTCCACACCACCTGTATTTGAGATGTTACTCCCAAGATATGTGAAGCTGTCAATGTCATGTTGGTGTAGAGTGAGTGGTTGAGGTGTTGGTGCTGTCCGACGGCCATGGCCTTGGTCTTTTCCTGGCTAATTCGTAAACCGACCTTAACTCCGTGCTCATGCAGATTGTTGGTCAACTCCTGGAGTGCGGGCTGGGTGTGACTTAACAGAGCCAAATCATCTGCAAATTCCAGGTCAGCTAGTCTGCTCCCTCCCCACTTGATACCAACTTTTGCCCCTGTGATGGACTTCATCACAAAGTCAATTATGATGATGAAGAGTAGGAGTGACAGAATGCAACCCTGTCTTACACCAATGACAATGTCAAAATCATCAGTTGTGCCACTGTTGGTTTTGACACAACAGGTTGAGTTGTGGTACAATGACCTGAAGATGTTGATGTACTTGAGGGGTACACCATACAGCTGGACGATCTGCCACAGTGACTCCCGGTGGATGCTGTCGAAGGCTTTCTTGAAATCGATATAGTTGATCATGAGCGGTGTCTGAAGTTCTTGGCACTGCTCTATGATGTTTCGAAGGGTAAAGATCTGTTCGGCGCAAGACCTTCCCTTCCTGAAACCGGCTTGCTCTTCCCTCAAGATGTTATCCACTTCATCTTTAAGGCGATGTAGCAGAACACTGCAGAATACCTTGCTGGGGATTGACAGCAGTGTAATGCCCCGCCAGTTATTGCAGTCTGTGAGGTTTCCCTTCTTATGAAGCGTGACAATGACCCCACGTCTCCAGTCGGCAGGAACCTCTTCAGCATGCCAAATCAGGTTGAACAGGTGGGTAAGGCTCTCCACAACAGCGTCTTGGCCATGTTTCAACAGCTCGGCAGCTACCTCATCGAGTCCCGGTGCCTTGTTGTTCTTAAGGCCCTTGATTGCTCTGGCAACCTCAGTCTCGGATATCTCTTTCGATGTAATATTTAGAGCTGGAGCTGGTGTCTCTTGATCGAAATTGAAGAGCACGGGAGGCATTGGTTGGTTGAGAACCTCCCTGAAGTGTTCCAGCCATCTTGCTTCTTGCTCCTCGTCACTTAGAAGTGCCCTGCCATCCTTGCTCCTGATTGGCACGCTAGAGCTGTTCCTTGGTTAGCTCCCGCACGATCTTGTATAGGGTCGTCGTGTTGTTGTTCTCTGCTGCTTCCTGTGCCTCTCTTGCTTTCTCTTCTAGCCACTGTCTTTTATCCTTCCTGCAACTCTTCTTCACTGCCCTGTCCAAGCGCCTGTACTCCTCGTCTTCCATCCTCCAGCTCCGGAGCCTCCTCTTTTGTTCTCTTTTTATCTTGACCACTTTCCTTTCATCAATCAACTTCCAGGTGTTGTCTGTTATCCATCTCTCTTTGTTGGTACCCCTCTTTCTGCCTATAACTGCTTCTGCAGTTTCAGCAATGGCACAAGAGAACATACTCCACTGCTCCTCAATGTTTGCAAGGTGTTGTGATACCTTGAGCTTCCTACTCAACTCCTCACAGAAGCTTTCTGAGATGTTGTTATTCTTTAGCTTGTCCACTGCATAAGGTCTCTTGGGCTGCACCTTTTTCACCTTCTTCAGCTTCAGCTGGATTTTACTCACCACAAGGAAGTGGTCTGAACCCACATCTGCACCTCTGTGGGAGCGAACGTCAAGCAATGACGAGCGCCACCTTGTGTTGATGCAGATGTAGTCCAGTTCGTTCTGGGTCCCGCCACCAGGTGAGACCCAGGTTACTTTGTGGATCCGCTTATGCTCAAAAAAGGTGTTGCCAATGCTGAGGCCGTTGGTACTGGTTAGCATCAACAGTCTCTCCCCGTTGTCGTTTGTGGAGCTTGCAGACCCATGTGGTCCAACTGTGGCATTCAGGTCCCTTCTGTCATTATCCAGTTTTGCGTTGAAGTCTCCAATCAGCATTTTGATGTCATGTCTGGGGATCTCCTCAAGCACGGTCTGGAGCTGGTTATAGAAGGTGTCTTTATCGTCCGCTGAGGCAGCTTCGGTTGGGGCATAGACTTGTACGATGGTTACTTTGGCATATCTGGTGTAGAGCCTTGCTGTAATAATCCGTTCATTCACCGGCTTCCATCCAATCAATGCTTTTGCTGCACTACTGGAGAGGATGATGCCGACTCCATGGGAATGGTGGTCTTGCTTCCCAGAGTACAGAAAAGTTGCTCCATCAACCACGAGGCGCTCTTGCCCCGTCCACCTCATTTCACTCCATTGATTCTTTAAAGCAAGACCTTTTAAAACAAAACTGGACCGAGCGAGGTCTACTCAAACAAAGACCCAAATACAGCGTTTGATGTATTTCAGTTGACCATAATCTCCCTATATGATAAACATTGTACATTAACTAAAGTTTCCAAAACGTATAAAGACCCAAGTAAGCCATGGATAACGAAAGGCATTGAAAACGCATGTAAAAAGAAAAACAATTTATATAAGTTGTTTACAAAATTGAGAACTGAAGAGGCAGAAAAAAATATAAGACCTATAAAAATAAACTAGTAAATATTATAAGAACCAGTAAGAGAGACCATTATCATGCACTATTAGAGCGTCGCCTCGTGCTTGCTAACAGTCGTTGGCTCTCCCATCGCGCCACGGCATTTCTACCCCCCACGCCTTTCTCGGGGAGGAATCCAGCGAAAGCTTTTGAGGGAATTCCCTCGGGCTCGGCGATCGGAAGAGGCAATCCCTCCCGTTGCTACTCCCACAAGGATCGGTTGTTAAACGCCCGGTCGCTGACGAACGAGACCCATATTCTGAGGGAGTATTTCCTTTCCAATGACTTGGATTTCCTGTGTCTGACGGAGACTTGGGCAGGTACTGGTGAGTACAACGCTTTGCTTGAATAGTTGCCACCTGACTGTGGTTTCCTCGATACCCCGAGGACATCAGGACGTGGTGGAGGAACGGTGAGCATCTTTAAGAACAATTTTAAATGTAAACGGTGCACATTCACCACATCGGCCAGCAGCTTTGAAGCAACCTTCTTTGAAGTCGGTCGTGTTTTCTCGGTGCTCTGTGCTGTCATTTACCGTCCTCCTAAATACAACAAAGACTTTTTAAGCGACTTTTCAACCTTTCTTGCGGAAATCAGGCTGAGATATGATCATATCCTCCTAATGGGGGATTTTAATATCCATGTGTGCTGTCTGGAAAAAACGCTAGCAAAGGACTTCTTAAGACTTATCGACTCTTTTAATTTCATGCAGTATGTGACCAGCCCGACACATGAACAAGGTCATATTTTAGACCTTGTCCTTGCTTATGGTCTACCGGTGTCAAATCTGGAAGTCCTTGAAAATGGGATTTCTGATCACATGGCAGTTTTATTTGACGTAGTCTTATCGCATGCTGCTGTGAAATCTGCCGCTCCTAGTTTTAAACGCCGAATTTTTAACCCTCGCACTGCTAGTCGTTTCTCTGATGCCTTTAATAACCTTTGCGTACCCTCGTCTAACACAGAGGAACTCACCTCTTGGTTCAACTCATCATGCCGTACCATCCTGGATTTGGTGGCTCCTTCAAAAACTGTGCTCCCAAAACCTAAACCCGAGCCATGGTTTAACGACATTACCCGCGCAGCTAGGCAGGGGTGTCGCAAAGCCGAACGCAAGTGGAAAAATGACAAATTGCATGTCTCTTATCACATTTGGAAAGACTGCTGGCGTAACTACCAGCTCACAGTAAAGAGGCCAAAAGAGAATATCTGTCGGACCTTATTCAAGCTAACCGTCACAACCCACGCGCAGTATTTAAAACGATAGATTCTGTACTCAAACCCCCTCTGCCTACTTGCTCGGATTCTTCACCCGAGATGTGCAACAGATTCCTTCAGTTTTTCATTGATAAGGTCTCTACAGCTAGGACTCCGGTCTCAAATACCGCATCTGACCCCTCTGTCCATGTTCCATGTTCATCTGTGCTAAATTCTTTTGAAACTGTGTCCTTGGCGCTTTTGGAGGATGGAGTTCGCCAGACAAAGCCATCTGGCTCCCCTTGCGACTCCCTACCCCCGCACTTCTTTCAGGAGGTTCTCCCGAGTGTTGGCGCATCAGTCTTGGATATCATCAACAGCAGCCTCTCTTCTGGTGTAGTTCTCCAACAGTTTAAACATGCTGTGGTCCAACCCTTGATCAAGAAACCTGGTCTTGATCCAGATGTGCTGTCAAGTTTCAGGCCCATTTTCAAACTGCCTTTCATTTCCAAAATTCTGGAAAAAGTGGTGCACATGCAGTTGAAATTTTTCTTGGATGAGCATAACATCTTGGAGGTCTTCCAGTCAGGTTTCAAGATGATGCATAGCACGGAGTCAGCCCTCTTACGCGTTTCTAATGACATCCTCCTGGCAAATGACTCTGGAGACCACGTGTGTCTAGTTTTATTGGACTTAACTGCAGCATTTGATACAGTGGATCACAGTATTCTGCTGACTCGTTTGCAGCACTTGGTGGGCATTGGCGGCAGTGCTCTTGAGTGGTTTAGGTCCTATTTAGCTGACAGAACCTTCTGTGTCAGCCTTGGCTGCTCTGAGTCACGCACTGCTTCCCTGTCATGTGGTGTTCCACAGGGCTCAATTCAGGGGCCTCTGCTGTTCTCGCTGTATCTGCTCCCATTGGGTTCCATCTTAAGGAAACATGGTATTCCCTTCCACTGCTATGCAGATGACTGCCAGATCTATGTCCCACTGAGCAAGAAAGACGCCCTCTCATTAAGGCCACTCCTATCCTGTCTGGAAGAAATCAAAACCTGGATGGCACAAAATTTCTTGAGATTCAATGAAAAGGAGACAGAGGTGATATTGTTTGGTCCCAGTGGCCCTTGTACATTCCATCCTGTAGACTTGGGCCCCCTGTCTCCTTATCTTAAGTCAACAGTCTCAAACATGGGCCTTAAACTGGACAGTGATTTCAAACTCGATCGGCAAATTGGTGCCGTTGTTAAATCCAGCTTCTTTTACCTTAGACAGCTGGCCAAAATAAAACCTCTCCTCTCTCATGAACACTTTGAGACAGTAATTCATGCCTTTGTCACATCCCGGCTCGATTACTGCAATGCCCTTTACTTTGGAGTCAGCCAGTCCTCCATTAAGCGCCTTCAGCTGGTCCAGAATGCCGCTGCTCGCCTCTTGACTGGTACTCGTAAGAGGGAGCACATAACTCCTACTCTGGCATCCCTTCACTGGCTCCCCATTCATTTTAGAGTTATTTTCAAGATCCTCTTATTTGTTTTCAAATCTCTGAATAATCTCGCGCCACCTTACCTCTCTGAGCTCATCCGCCCCTACACACCTGCCCGGCGCCTCAGGTCTGTAGACCAGACCTTATTAGAAGTACCAAGAACTAAACTGAGGCTCAGAGGGGATCAAGCCTTTTCTGTTGCTGGTCCCTCTCTCTGGAATGACCTCCCACTGAACATTCGGCAAGCCTCCTCGCTGCCCATCTTCAAAACCCTCCTCAAAACTCACTTGTATTCTTTGGCATTCGACTCAGCATGACTTAGATTTGTTCTTGGTTTTACTGTTTGGTGCTTTCTACCGCCTTTATTACCGATTTGTCTTACTGTTTATTGTGCATGTTAAATTGCTCCATGTACAGCACTTTGTATGCAGCGATGGCTGTTTGAAAGTGCTCTATAAATACTGTTGACTTGACTTGACAGAATAAAAGTAACACACAAGAAATATGGAAAATACTTAATCAATTAATCAGAAATAGTCCTAAAAAAGTGGATTATCCAGAGTATTTCATCAAAGGCAAACATACTATTATTGGAAAAACTGCAGAAATAGCAATTGAATTTCATGAGTACTTTGTCAATATCGGCAGTAACCTAGCAAAAAAAATTCCTGATCCAACAAACTTGTTTGAAATAGATACGTAGAAAAAAAACTCCTGCACGATTTTCCTTACTGCTGTAAAACAAGAAGAAGTATCAAATATTGTAAGAACTTTGAAGTCAACTGTCAACTGATTGCTTTAATATTGATATGACAATAATAAAACAGATTATAGAATTTGTAGTGCGACCTTTCACGCACATATACAACAATCAAAAATTCAAACCGATCGATCGCCCGTGCAGCATTGGGTCTTTCTGACCACAATTTAATCCACTTAATACCTACATACAGACAGAAACTCAAATGTGTTAAACCGGTTGTGAAGACTGTGAAAAAATGGACAGATTAAGCAAAGCTAGCTCTACAGGAATGATTAGACTGCACTGATTGGGGCGTCTTTGAAACTTCAATGGGCAAACTGGATGAATACACAGACACTGTAACATCATACATCAGTTTCTGTGAGGACATGTGTGTACCAACGAAGTCCTTCCGCTCCTTCAACAATAACAAGCCATGGTTTACTCCCAAACTCAGGCAACTCAGGAAAGAGAAAGAAGCCGCATTTAGAAGTGGAGATCGGGCACTGTACAAACACGCCCGAAACCAATTGACAAAGGAAATTAACATCGCTAAGAGAAGCTATGCAGAGAGGCTGAAAAACCAGTTCTCTGCTAACGACTCTGCATCTGTGTGGAATGGCCTGAAAGCAATCACAAACTATAGAATGCCATCCCCCCAAACAGTGAACAATAAGGGTCTTGCTGATGAACTCAACATGTTTTTCTGCCGATTTGAAAAGGACATCCCCATTTCCCACACACACCCACCTCTACCAGAAACTACTCTATCTACCCCCCCACCATCTTTTTCTCCACTACAGATCCACGAACAGGACGTGAGACAGCTCTTCAAGCAGCAGAAGATCAAGAAAGCTGCGGGGCCCGACAAAGTGTCCCCATCCTGCCTGAAAGTCTGCGCTGACCAGCTGGCTCCGGTCTTCACACAAATCTTCAACAGCCGCCACAAAAAAGGACAAAATCCGACTTCAACAGACAGTTAGGACGGCGGAAAAAATCATTGGCACCGCCCTACCCACTCTTGATGACTTGCACACTGCAAGAATGAAGACAAGGGCACGGAAAATCCTCCTCGATTCCCCGCACCCTGCCCACCACCTTTTCCAGCGACTCCCCTCAGGCAGGCGCTACAGATCCATGCGCACCAAATCCAGCAGACACTTAAACAGCTTCTTCCCTCTAGCCATTAACTCCCTAAACAGTCACTGACGTAGTCACTCTTCTTGTACAACAAATACTCCTACTGGTCACTCTAAAATGGTTCAATGATTTTCTGCACCAACTGTACAAACTTTCATCGTATTGTATTCTACCACTGATCACTTTAGCTCTGCTTGATGCTTTGCACATTGTCTCACAGTTGTCACTGGGTGGTACCACCGCACTACGGTTCACTTACATTACGAAATGTCCTTCCATACTTATTTGTCATGTCCTTATTTACGATTATACTCATGCAGCGTGTTATACCGGAGACAAATTCCTTGTGTGTTCTACATACTTGGCCAATAAAGATGATTCTGATCTGATTCGGATTCATATGCAACCTGCCATTCAAAGCTGGTATTTTTCCATCAAAAATGAAAATTGCTAAAGTTATTCCAATTTATAAAAGTGGAGAAAGACATTTGTTTACAAATTATAGACCAATATCACTACTGCCACAATTCTCAAAAATATTAGAAAAACTATTCTCTCGCAGACTTGATAGCTTTATTCAAAAACATGCACTGTTAAGTGAGAATCAATATGGCTTCAGGGAAAAACGGACCACCTTAATGGCAGTTATGGAGTTCGTGGAAGCAACAGCCTCTAATATAGACAACAAAGAATTTACTGTTGGGATTTTCCTAGATCTAAAAAAAGCTTTTGACACAATAGATCATAGTATATTATTGAATAAACGATATAGCATTAGAGGTATAGCTTATAAATGAATAAAAGGTTTTTTAGATAACAGATATCAGTATGTGCAGCTCAACAATTTAAAAAAATGAATCAACTGAAAATCACTCATGGAGTTCCTCAGGGGTCAGTGCTTGGTCCAAAACTATTCATCTTATATATATAAATGATATCTGCAAGGTCTCAAAACAATTTAAATGTGTCCTATTTGTTGATGATACAACTTTCTACTGTTCTGGAATAAATCTGAAACACCTCCTGACAACCGTAGAAAATGAATTAAACAAATTAAAAAACTGGTTCGACAGAAATAAATTGTCACTTACCTTGAAAAAATCTAGGTTAATTGTTTTTGGCACAAGACCAATCAAACACCAAGCTAAAATTATGGTAAACTCAATTGAGATAGAAAGAGCGTATGAAACCAAGTTTCTCGGATTCGTAATAGACTCTAAACTATGTTGGAAGCCACATATCGATAACGTAAAAAGAAAAATAGCCAAAACCATAGGGATCCTCTCCAAAACCAAGGATGTCAAGTCAAGTCAAGTCAACAGTATTTATAGAGCACTTTCAAACAGCCATCGCTGCATACAAAGTGCTGTACATGGAGCAATTTAACATGCACAATAATCAGTAAGACAAATCGGTAATAAAGGCGGTAGAAAGCACCAAACAGTAAAACCAAGAACAAATCTAAGTCATGCTGAGTCGAATGCCAAAGAATACAAGTGAGTTTTGAGGAGGGTTTTGAAGATGGGCAGCGAGGAGGCTTGCCGAATGTTTAGTGGGAGGTCATTCCAGAGAGAGGGACCAGCAACAGAAAAGGCTCGATCCCCTCTGAGCCTCAGTTTAGTTCTTGGTACTTCTAATAAAGTCTGGTCCACAGACCTGAGGCGCCGGGCAGGTGTGTAGGGGCGGATGAGCTCAGAGAGGTAAGGTGGCGCGAGATTATTCAGAGATTTGAAAACAAATAAGAGGATCTTGAAAATAACTCTAAAATGAATGGGGAGCCAGTGAAGGGATGCCAGAGTAGGAGTTATGTGCTCCCTCTTACGAGTACCAGTCAAGAGGCGAGCGGCGGCATTCTGGACCAGCTGAAGGCGCTTAATGGAGGACTGGCTGACTCCAAAGTAAAGGGCATTGCAGTAATCGAGCCGGGATGTGACAAAGGCATGAATTACCATCTCAAAGTGTTCATGTGAGAGGAGAGGTTTTATTCTGGCCAGCTGTCTAAGGTGAAAGAAGCTGGATTTAACAACGGCACCAATTTGCCGATCGAGTTTGAAATCACTGTCCAGTTTAAGGCCCAAGTTTGAGACTGTTGACTTAAGATAAGGAGACAGGGGGCCCAAGTCTACAGGATGGAATGTACAAGGGCCACTGGGACCAAACAATATCACCTCTGTCTTCTTTTCATTGAATCTCAAGAAATTTTGCTAAATAAGAGATCTTTGTTCACATTATCCTCTTCATTATAACATATATGACCTACTGTGTGGAAATATGGGGAAATTCCTGTAAAACAAACACACTCCCTCTTCTAAAACGACAAAAAAAAGCAATCTGAATTATGAATAGATCAAAATATACGGAACCCACAAATCCACTATTTATGAAATTTTATGACCTGGTTGACTTTAAAATCACCCGATTACTGTACAGAGCACACAATAACCTGCTCTGCCAAAACATTCTGAAGTTTTTCGAAATTCAAGAAAGCTGCGATGATTTAAGAGGTACCAACTTATTCAAAAAAACTCAAAACAAGAATAAACATCAAGCAAAGAAGTGTATCTATCAAAGGTGTTAATCTGTGGAATAATCTCGAAACGGACCTGAAAATGAGTAAATCGCTTGCTGAGTTCAAAAACAAATTAAAAAAAATAGTACAAACAACCTACATCAATCAGAGTTAAAATGATAAATTCTAAACATTAAATATAATGATAAATCAGAACTAAGTTCATAAATAGAGAAAGGTATTGAAATATCCATTATGAATACTAGAGAAAATTGACACAAGAGTGCCAGGGTGTGGATGTACCTGTATATAATCCCGAAACAAACCAAAAGTTGTAAAAATATCACGGTTAAGGGTAAAGTATGAGCCTTAATGGAGACTTCTTTCTTCTTACTTTCTTTCTTTTCTGATGGATATAAAAATGATTTATTAGATATAAACACATAACGGGGTAGGACTAGATACGTTTTTTACTTCTTCCTACTCCCTTGAACATAATAACTGTGTTGAATGAAGACTGATTTCTTTCTTTTTACTATTTTATTTACCTTATTTTCTGTCAGTTTATTACTGTATGTGTTTTATGTTCAATAAACAAACCAAACCAAACCTTTACCACGACAGACCGATACAAAGTCCGCATCACAGCAGATGCTGCACCGATCCGCCTGTCGATCTCCCGCTCCCTCCTGTCCTCACTCGTGAACAAGACCCCAAGATACTTAAACTCCTCCACTTGGGGCAAGATCTCCTCCCCGACCCGGAGGGGGCAGTCCACCCTTTTCCGACTGAGGACCATGGTTTCAGATTTGGAGGTGCTGATCCTCATCCCAACCGCTTCACACTCGGCTGCGAAACGCTCCAGTGAGAGTTGGAGAGCCCTGCTTGAAGGAGCCAACAGCACCACATCAACTGCAAAAAGCAGAGATGCAATACTGAGGCCACCAAAACGGACGCCCTCAACGCTTCGGCTGCGCCTAGAAATTCTGTCCATAAAGGTTATGAACAGAATCGGCGACAAAGGGCAGCCTTGGCGGAGTCCTACCCTCACTGGAAACGATTCAGACTTACTGCCAGCAATGCGAACCAAACTCTGACATTGGTGGTATAGTGACCGAACAGCCCGTATCAGGGGGTTCTGTACCCCATACCCACGAAGCACCCCCCACAGAACTCCCCGAGGGACACGGTCAAACGCCTTCTCCAAGTCCACAAAACACATGTAGACTGGTTGGGCGAATTCCCACATACTCTCAAGGAACCTGCTAAGGGTGTAGAGCTGGTCCACTGTTCCACGACGAAAACCACACTGCTCCTCCTCAATCTGAGGCTCGACTTCCTGACGTACCCTCCTCTCCAACACCCCTGAATAGACCTTACCAGGGAGGCTGAGGAGTGTGATTCCTCTGTAGTTGGAACACACCCTCCGGTCCCCCTTTTTAAAAAGAGGGACCACCACCCCTGTCTGCCAATCCAGAGGCACTCTCCCCGCTGACCACGCAATGTTGCAGAGGCGTGTCATCCAGGACAGCCCCACAACATCCAGAGCCTTGAGGAACTCCGGGCGGATCTCATCCACCCCTAGGGTCTTGCCACTGAGGAGCTTTTTAACCACATCGGTGACTTCGACCACGGAGATAGGAGAGCCAACCTCAGAGTCCCCAGACTCTGCTTACTCCAAGGAAGGCATGCTGGTGGAGTTGAGGAGGTTTTCGAAGTACTCCGCCCACCGGTTCACAACGTCCCGAGTCGAGGTCAACAGCGCCCCATCCCCACTGTACACAGTGTAAGTGGTGCACTGTTTCCCCCTCCTGAGACGTCGGATGGTGGACCAGAATTTCCTCGAAGCCGTCCGGAAATCGGCTTCCATGGCCTCACCGAACTCCTCCCACACCCGAGTTTTTGCCTCTGCGACCACCGAAGCTGCATTCTGCTTGGCCAGTCAGCTGCCTCTGGGGTCCCACAGGCCATAAAGGCCCGATAGGACTCCTTCTTCAGCTTAACAGCATCCCTTACTGCTGGTGTCCACCAGCGAGTACGGGGGTTGCCGCCACGACAGGCACTAACCACCTTACGGCCACAACTCAGATTGGCCGCCTCAACAATAGAGGCACGGAACATGGTCCACTCGGACTCAATGTCCCCCGCCTCCCCCGGAACATGGGAAAAGCTCTGTCGGAGGTGGGAGTTGAAACTCCTTCTGACAGGGGATTCCGCCATAAGCTCCCAACAAACCCTCACAATATGTTTGGGTCTGCCAGGACGGACCGGCATCATCCCCCACCATTGGAGCCTACTCACCACCAGGTGGTGATCAGTTGACAGCTCCGACCCTCTCTTCACCCGAGTGTCCATAACATGCGGCCGCAAATCCGATGATACAACTACAAAGTCAATCATTGAACTGCGGCCAAGAGTGTCCTGGTGCCAAGTGCACATATGGACACCCTTATGTTTGAACAAGGTGTTCGTTGTGGATAATCCGTGACGAGCACATAAATCCAATAACAAAACACCACTCGAGTTCTGATCGGGGGGGCCGTTCCTCCCAATCACGCCCCTCCAGGTCTCACCGTCGTTGCCCATGTGAGCATTGAAGTCCCACAGCAGAACAAGGGAGTCCCCAACAGGAGTACTCTCCAGCACACCCTCCAAGGACTCCAAAAAGGGTGGGTATGCTGAACTGCTGTTGGGTGCGTATGCACAAACAACAGTCAGGACCCGTCGCCCCACCCGAAGGCGGAGGGAGGCAACCCTCTCGTCTACCGGTGTGAACCCCAATGTACAGGCACTGAGCCGGGGGGCAATGAGTATGCCCACACCTGCTCTGCGCCTCTCGCCGTGGGCAACTCCAGAGTGGAATAGAGTCCAACCCCTCTCGAGAGAACTGTTACCAGAACCCAGGCTGTGTGTGGAGGTAAGTCAGACTACATCCAGTCGGAACTTTTCTACCTCGCACACCAGCTCGGGCTCCTTCCCTGCAAGAGAGGTGACATTCCATGTCCCTAGAGCTAGCTTTTGCAGCCGAGGATTGGACCGCCAGGGTCCCCGCCTTTGGCTGCCGCCCAGCTCACACTGCACCCGACCCCTTTGGCCCCTCCCATGGGTGGTGAGCTCATGAGAAGGGGGACCCACGTTGCCTCTTCGGGCTGAGCCCGGCCGGGCCCCATAGGTGCAGGCCCGGCCACCAGGCGCTCACCAACGAGCCCCACCCCCAGGGCTGGTTCCAGAGCGGGGCCCCGGTGACCCACGTCCAGGCAAGGGAAACTGGGTTCCATTTATTTTGTTCATCAAAGGGGTTTTATGAGTCGTGCTTTGTCTGGTCTCTCACCTAGGACCTGTTTGCCATGGGTGACCCTGCCAGGGGCATAAAGCCCCAGGCAACTTCGCTCCTAGGATCATTGGGACACACAAACCCCTCCACCATGGTAAGGTGACGGCTCACGGAGGGGGTAAAATGTAAAATATAATATCGTAGTCAAAATGTTAATGCATATGTTTTTATTCCAGGTGAAGGAAGTTCCTTTTCATAGAATTCCGGGGATGGGAATATTTACTGTATATATAAATAATGTGTTAGCGCGTTGACCTCACAGTGCAGAGGAACTGGGTTCGATTCCGGACCCAATCTTCCTGTGTGGAGTTTGCATGTTCTCCTCATCCCTGCGTAGGGTTTCTCCCGGTACTCCGGTGTCCTCCCACATTTCAAAAACATACACAGTAGCTTAATTGAACACTCTTAACTTGTCCTTAATTGTGATTGTGAGTGTGAATGGTTGTTTGTCTGTGTTGTTCCCTGTGATTGGCTGGAAACCCCGCCTACTGCCCGAAATCTGCTTGCGTAGGCTCCTGCACGCCTGCGACCCTCGTCAGAATACAGTAAAATTGGTTCGGATAATGGATGTTTGGATGGTATGATTTTACCCCTTGGCAGAGATTTGGACCCTACCGTCCAATTGCGGTCATACATGGTGATTATATATTTACTTTACTTACAACTATATTACTTTGTATTGCCTTTCGTGCACTCTGCTCAGTGTGACGGAAATGCCCAAAATGGTCTGCCGCATCACCTTCCTGTTTTCCACAGTTCATATTGAGGAATTTTTGTCGCATACTATTTTGCAAAGCCTGCACTACTTCAGAGCTGCAGCTGGGTAGCTAACATGGCTCAACATGATGCAAAGGCCAATGTTTGCTTTGCATTCTGTGTCTACAGAGCATTCATCACTAATCATCACCTCCAATGCAGCAGAAAAGCTTACACTTCTGTCAGAAGCATAACGAGGAAGATGAATAGAAGACCGGGAGAAAGAGGAGATGTTCCAATAATTGCTAAGCTATCGGAATGCAGTCACAAACCACCAATAAGTGCTTGTGTGATCCAGTGCATGCGCATTTTTTTTTCTCCCCAAAATAGGCAGCCATCAGCAAGTGCTCTTCAAGAGCCTCGCGTTTTTTGTTGTTTTTGTCTTTGTTTTGTCACATGGTGTTGTTGTTACGTCGTGTGGACCTGATGTGGACTGTTTTCAGCATTTTTGGCCTTGGCATTCGTCAAAGAAGAAGAATCTGTGCTTGGTGGTTGCGCCTTCTCGGCAGCACACGCGTACCAGCACTGATTTTTTGATTTGGAGGAATGTCGGTGCCATTTGACTGTCGTTGCTGGACATCCCCGGGGTGCTTGTGTCTTGCGCCTGAAGTAGGCAGCATTCTTTCGCTTTGTTCAGCGAAAAGGTCGGTGCTGATGGACAGTCTGCGGCTGGATGGATGCATGGATTGAGGAGCCGACGATGAGAAGAAAGGAGCTTCAGCGCAGAGCGCCAATGCGTATGTGCAACTGGGAGTCGCGGCTTGGAATTGAAGCGGACTAACATGGGACAGGAGAAGAGAGCTATTCTCGCTTTTTCATGAATGGATGCTACAGCTTCTTGTTGCTTTCAAGCTTAGCTTGTCGCAGATGTGTGCACATTGCAGCATGACGTCTTTGATCCACTGGTGAAAAGGACACTTTGATTCACTCCTCTTTCATCTATAACTGCTTCAGACAACAAGGTGTATGCAGGAATGTGGTTTAGAGTGCATGATCTGTGTCTCATGTGTTGCTTTGTATTATTTTGTCATTTTTTGTTAAGTTTTATTTTGATAGCGGCGCGGACACCCGCAGTGCTCCTCTTGTTTTATGTTGAGAGGGAAGAAATTTCATCTGTGCTGTATATCACATGTTACACATACAGTACATTTGACAATAAAGTTTTATCGAATCCAATCCAATCACATACTGTGAGTCTGTTTGTAATCTCAATACAGTGAAGTGTAACTCATTTTAAACAGCAAAGTGTTAAGCAATTTAATAAGTAACTGGGGAGAAAATACAGAAT
This sequence comes from Hippocampus guttulatus, assembly GCF_054856545.1. Taxonomy (NCBI): domain Eukaryota; kingdom Metazoa; phylum Chordata; class Actinopteri; order Syngnathiformes; family Syngnathidae; genus Hippocampus; species Hippocampus guttulatus. The sequence continues at coordinate 3,501,815 of NC_141262.1, read as the reverse complement.
GACACGCAGCCACTGAAGACTGAATAATGGAGGACATCACAGAATATTTCAAATGAGAGGAGAGGGCATATAAGTTAAAAGTTTACTACTTATTGAGTAAATATTTAAAATACAAGAACCCATATTTAACCCACACTGGATAAATGTGCAATGTTTCAGTACCAATCGTGGGTTCAGAAAATAGAAAAATAGCTTACCGTAGAAGACATCTGGACAAGAAGTACACTGTAATAAAAAAATCTGAAATATTGTCTGTGCATTGACTACTCAAATCTATTCTATCAACAAAGTTCCTTGCTATTATGACAGCTGATTTTTCAATTTTGATGTTTGTGATCTGATTTATCTAGCTGAATAAACGTGTTTTCTTGACTGCAGAAAAACGGAATCGGTAAAGGCTAATTCATTCCTCGGCAAAGTAATTTGACTCAAATATAGAAAAAAAACAGTGAAATCAAGTTTTTGAGTGAAAAACTCAAAAAAAACTTTTTCAGTGAAATCATACCTTTTTCAATTAAAATATCAGCAGTATTATTTTTGTTTATCGTAGTGCTAATATTTAATTCTGATTTGCACAATAAATGTTATCCTAAAATGTTTATCACATATCACTCTGCATTTGATCAATTTAGCTTTTCTTACTAATTTATGATTCGGTTCATTCTATACAATGAACCGAATCATAAATGATTGCTCCATTAAATTATTATGAATTACAAGTATTTTTACCCTTAATTTTTTATGACATATACCGTTACTGTGGTGGGATGCAATTGATGCAGTGAAATGAATGTTGGGCCATATCAGAGTCGTGTGACTTGGAAAATGGGACTTGTGACACAGCTCCCCATTCAGTTTAATTGGGCTTTTTATCAGTTTTCTGGGTAACTTAATCACCATAGTATCACAGACCTCTGAAGCAAATAATACCAAATCAAATTGGGCCGAGACGCATCTTTTGATATTTGCATGTTCTCCCCGGGCCTGCGTGGGTTTTCTCCGGGTGCTCCGGTTTCCTCCCACATTCCAAAAACATGCATGGCAGGCTGATTGGACGCTCTATGTTGTCCCTAGGTGTGAGTGTGGGCGTGGATGGTTGTTCGTCTCTGTGTGCCCTGCGATTGGCTGGCAACTGATTCAGGGTGTCCCCCGCCTACTGCCCGGAGACGGCTGGGATAGGCTCCAGCACCCCCCGCAACCCTAGTGAGGATCAAGCGGTTCGGAAAATGGATGGATGGATACGTTAAACAGTACTTGTTGAATTCTGGCACAATAGAATAATAAAGGATAATAATTTTTGATATCATAGATATCCAACATTGATTTAAAATGATTAATTATGTGACTGCTATCCCATAACTAATGATTTAAATTTTAATTTTTATTCACATGTGAATAGTTACGGAAAAGGAACGATGGGGTTCCATGTAAACAGCAATGCAATTATGAAACTCTTTTCATAATTTGTTAGAGAATGGATAACTTCTGAATAAATGCAAAATTTCTTCTGGGGATCCTTCGCAAAAACAATTAGGATAATTTTTGAATGGCTGTGGAAATACTCTGCATCGGTAGAATCTGTGAATTATTTCAAAAGATATTACCTCCATTTTATTAGACTTACGCAGGAAACACTTGCCATCATGTGATGACATCAGTTAGGAAAAGTGGACTTAATTAATTTGAAACAGTGCGGTCAGTTTCTCCATTCCAAGAGAAGCACCTTTTAATTTTCTCTTTGACCCAACGACCTATTCCAACAAAGGTTAAGGAAAGGTTAGATTTGACTTTCTGAAGAGGCCTTTGTCATAGGTTTCTTTGTTCTTGAGTTACACTGGTCGTGGAGTAGTTTATGGATCCGATTTTCATGCAGGTGCAGATTTGATTCCTGGGAAATGCCCCAAAAGCATGCCAAAGGAGGCCTTAACCCCAGATAAATGAATGGAGTGCGACTGACTTTGTAATGATGATATTGATTAATTTTCTCTAAGTTATCCTGTCTAGGTCCAAAGGGAAGCTTGACTCTGTTCATAAATAGATAGAGGGACAGATAGATTATGAAAAATATTAGAATCATAACAGACAAACAAGTTGACCCAAGGTGCTTTTCAAGGCCCCCAATGATATGACATTTCATATTTGTTATTTGTGTCAAGTGTTAACACCAGCTCCAGTTTCAAAGTTGCACTGTCACAGATAGCCTCAACCAAGGAGTCAAGTCTTAAACCTTCTGTGATAGCATCACAGTGTTGAAAAGAAGGGCTCCCATTAGATGTTCACTTAGATAAATCGACTATAATAGGTTGGTGGGGCGCATTTACTCATTTGGCCTGATGCTCCCATCAGACGTGATCTTCGGGTCGTCATCATGAATCAGGCAGTGGTGTGACATCATTGGTCATCCTGACAGCTGAACAAAGCTCAGCAACTGGAAAGGGACTGATACTGCTAATGGACCCAGATTAGGATGGGTGTGCTTGGAAACTGATGCCTGCACGACTAGAGCTATTCAGTTCAATGTGTGAGGTCAAAGAAGACTTGAGATGCTTGGGCTAAGTGGGGCAAAAGACTAACAGCATCATGACATTACCAGTGTTATCTGTCTTGTGCCGTATATTTTGATTATTCATAAATCATTGTATGTGTGGATTGTGTATCTGTGGAAACGTGTACATGTATGCGTATGTGAATATGTGCATTCGTGTGTGCATCTGTGAGCGCCTGTTTGTGTGCGTGCACTGAGCCTGGCGATGCAGTAGTGGTGGCCAGATAAGCTGCAGATAGAGCTTTAATGGCTAATGGGTTCCACTAATGAGAAAACTGCCTGTGATTATGACAAATGTGAAGAGCAGTAGGCTAAGAAGCAATACACAACAGACATCATTAGGCAGCTACGACTCAGAATTTCATTCAGATTGCCGATACACAGTCAAAACCTCTAATTTATATATATATTAGAGCTGCCAAACGATTAAAATATTAAATCTAATTAAAAATGAAACTGTCATAATTAACTCAAATTCACTAAAAATTCATCGTGATTACTCACGCATTTTTTATCATTTCTGAATTTCCTTTTATATTTGTTTGTCCTATTTTTCCCCGTTTTAATGCTCTCATCAACATGGAATCATGTTTTCTATGTGCAAAATGCAAATATTTACTGAAATAACAATTTCGATTTTCAATTTTACATGAACATTTTTCACTTGGAGCAGTTATTCACACATAATCTCTGACACAATATTACTGTCCATCAACAACAATGAAAAAAATATTCTGTCACACAACAGCTGCTTTACCAGCTCTTTTTATGGAATCAAAACAGAGCAATATAACACTATAAAGTGCACATCTAAGGTAAACTAGTACTCCGCCTGCAGTGGATTTAAGCCATGGTTGCATAATTCGTTTTTCTCAAGTTTGCTTTGAACACAGCAGTCAGGCTATGTTGATTCTGTTGGTCCTTCTTGCGCGGAAGTCTCTCTACGGTTTTGTGTAGACACCATTTCGGATGACAACACTGGAGACGTTTTATTTTCGCTAGGTCGCTACCACTGCACCGCTGAACTTTCGTTGTCATGTCACCACTTCAGCGCTCCGTCACTGTCGGACGAACACAGAGAAGCTGCACCCGCTCTATTTATATGAACACGGAACACTGTAACCTTCCACACAAAATAGTTCCAAACAAGTAACAATCACGTCAGTGGCATACATCGTATACCTGTATGATACAGGTAACTTTGGTCTTGTCAGTGGAGCAATCTGGCAACCTTTTAAAAGTAAACTTTCATTCATAAACTCTTTAAGTATCCGTTTTCGGTGTCTCGCGCTGCCGTGGCTGGCAAAACAAACGTGCGTGGACCTGTGCAGCGCACTTCTTGTTTTGTTTCTGGTTCATTTACAGAGCAACGTAACATCCGCAGTGACGTGTGCCGCGTTAATCTCGCGAGAAAAAAATGAATCCCGTTAATAATGCCAATAAAAACGCGCTAAACTGCCAGCTCTAATATATATATATATAAATTAATTTATTCCTCGTCTCACCCCCCCTCGGGTGGTGTCCGTCCCTCATTCAGCTCGGGTCCTCTACAAGAGGCCAGGAAGCTTGAGGGTTCTGCGCAGTATCCTTGCTGTTCCCAGCACTGCACATTTCTGGACTGAGATGTCCGATGTTGTTCCCGGGATCTGTTGCAACCACTCATCTAGTTTGGGGGTCACTGCCCCGAGTGCTCTGACCACCACAGGAACGACTGTCACCTTTACCTTCCAGGCTCTCTCCAGCTCCTCTCTGAGCCCTTGGTATTTCTCGAGTTTCTCGTGTTCCTTCTTTCTGATGTTTCCATCACTTGGGACCGCTACATCCACTACAACGGCTTTTCTCTGCCCTTTATCTATGATCACGATATCTGGTCGGTTCGCCATTACCATCTTGTCAGTCTGGATCTGGAAGTCCTACAGGATCTTCGCTCTGTCATTCTCCACCGCCTTCGGAGGTGTTTCCCATTTTGACCTTGGGGTTTCCAGTCCATACTCCGCAGAGATGTTTCGGTAGACTATGCCAGCCACCTGGTTATGACGTTCCATGTAGGCTGTCCCTGCCAGCATCTTACACCCTGCAGTTATGTGTTGGATCATCTCAGGTGCCTCTTTGTACAACCTACACCTTGGGTCTTGTCTGTTGTGGTATTTGTGGGCCTCAATGGCTCTGGTGCTCAGGGCCTGATAGGACTTCTTGAGATCAGCCACTTCAGTTATGGTCCGGTGGTACATCCTGTGTAGGGGCTTGTCCTCCCATGATGGTCCTTCTTCCAGCGCCTCATCTTCTGTTCCCCATTGTCTGAGACATTCTCTGAGTACGTCATCCGTTGGAGCCTTCTCCTTGATGTATTCATGGAGCTTGGATGTTTCATCCTGGACAGTGGCTCTCACACTCACTAGTCCCCGGCCTCCTTCCTTTCGGCTTGCGTACAGTCTCAGGGTGCTGGATTTGGGATGGAACCCTCCATGCATGGTTAGTAGCTTTCGGGTCTTAACATCCGTGGTCTGAATCTCTTCCTTTGGCCACCTTATTATTCCTGCAGGGTATCTGATCACTGGCAGGGCATAGCTGTTTATTGCCCGGGTCTTATTCTTGCCATTGAGCTGGCTTCTTAGGACTTGCCTCACTCGCTGGAGGTATTTGGCCGTAGCCGCTTTCCTTGTTGCCAGTTCGAGGTTGCCATTGGCTTGTGGTATACCGAGGTACTTGTAGCTGTCCTCAATGTCTGCTATTGTTCCTTCAGGGAGTGAGACCCCTTCAGTGCGGACTACCTTTGCTCTCTTAGTCACCATCCCACTACATTTCTCAAGCCCGAATGACATCCCGATGTCGCTGCTGTAGATCCTGGTTGTGTGGATCAGGGAGTCTATGTCCCTTTCGCTCTTAGCATACAGCTTTATGTCATCCATGTAGAGGAGGTGACTGATTGTAGCTCCATTTCTGAGGCGGTATCCATAGCCTGTCTTGGTGATTACTTGGCTTAGGGGGTTCAGTCCTATGCAGAACAGCAGTGGGGAGAGTGCATCACCTTGGTATATGCCACATTTGATGGACACTTGGGTAAGTGGCTTGCCATTGGCTTCAAGTGTGGTTTTCCACATCCTCATCGAGTTTGCAACGAAGGCTCTTAGGGTCCTGTTCACCTTATACAACTCCAAGCATTCAGTGATCCATGTATGTGGCATCGAGTCATAGGCTTTCTTGTAATCAATCCAGGCTGTGCACAGGTTGGTACGTCGGGACCTGCAGTCTTGTGCGACTGTTCTGTCAACCAGGAGCTGATGTTTGGCTCCTCTGGTATCTCTACCAATGCCCTTCTGTGCTTCGCTCATGTATTGATCCATGTGTCCACTTATCTTAGCCGCAATGATGCCTGACGTGAGCTTCCATGTTGTGGAGAGACAGGTTATTGGCCGATAGTTGGATGGGACTGCACCCTTTGAGGGATCCTTCATGATCAGGATCGTTCGCCCTTCGGTTAGCCATCCTGGGTGAGTCCCATCCCTCAGCAGCTGGTTCATTTGTGCTGCTAGGCGCTCATGGAGTGCTGTGAGTTTCTTTAGCCAGTAGGTGTGGACCATGTCCGGGCCTGGTGCTGTCCAGTTCTTCATATCTGAGACTCTTTCCTGTATGTCTGCCACTGTTATGGTAACTGGGTTCTGTTCAGGGAGGTTGCTGTGCTCCTCTCTCAGGGTCACCAGCCATTGTGCACTGCTGTTATGTGCAACCTCCTTCTCCCATATGCCTTTCCAGTACCTTTCAGTTTCCAGTCTTGGTGGGTCAGCTCTGTTGTTAGGACCCTGCCACAACTTACGCAGGTTGTGTTGCGAACAGCCTGTTTATTCGTCTGGCCTCATTCTCTTTCGTGTACCGCTTTAGGCGGCTGGACAAGGCTTGGAGCCTTTGTTTGGCAGTTTCGAGTGCTTCAGGTATGGTCATCTGGATGTACCTCTCGGGTATCGGCCTTTTCATCACACCTCTCTGGGCCTCCGTCAATTGACTCACATCTTTCCGATCCGCCTTGATCTTAGCCTCCAACCGTCTTTTCCATGGTGGGTAACGTATCTCATTGCTTCCATGGTTGCTCTTATAGCCAAGCATCTCAAGGATCACTGATGCTGAAGCGTACATCAGCTCTTTGGTTTCCGTGATCGTTACGGTAGGGATCGCCCTCAGTGCTGCATTCACACTTTCCATGAGACTTTCAGGTGGTACTTCACATAGCCGTTGTAATCGGTTTCTAGGTTGCCCAGCTTTCATTCTCGCCATGATCTTGGCTTTCAGGTCAGTTGCTGCCTCGCTCAGCATTTCATTCATTGGGGCTGGCCTCCCAATCTCATCATCTGCATTCATTGGGGCTTGCCTCCCAATCTCTGGTATGACCTCCTCCTCTGATCTGGCAGCCTGGGGCCCTACACCATGGAACCTGCGTTGTACCTCATCAATCTCAAGTTGTGACAGCAGTTGCCGTTTGTGGATGTTGGAACACTGAGCTACTAGTTGTTTCGTGGTCAACCGTGACTGTGGGTTTCGAAGTAACCATTTAGCCCACATTCTCTGCATGTAACCCCTCTGACTAGGGTTGCTTGAGTAGTAGCATTCCAACAGAGCCATGTTATCGCATCTCGCCCATCTCCGCTTTGTTCCAGTAGCCCATTTTTCATCAAGGTGCTCCGGTTCCCCAGCACCTGACGCAGACCTTGTTTGGCCGGGCGACGTCTGAGCCGGCATGTCATTCATTTTATTGTCTCTCATCATTGTATGAGGTAGGCATTAGCGTGAAGGATCTTGCCCAAGGACCCACACTGGATGGTGTTATGTGCTCATTTTTTTTGCCCCAAGCGGGATTCAAACCACCGTCTCCCGTATGCCAAACCGATGCCTTACCAACTGAGCTATCCAGCCGCTATAAGATAAGAAAAATAAGATAAGAAAACCTTTATTAGTCTCGCAATGGAGAAATTCCCAATTCACAGCAGCAAAGTTATGAAAGGAAGAAGTAGAACAACAAAATATAGGAGCTGCTGGAAAGGCAGCCACTCTCGCGGCGCCATTTTGAAGTCAAAATAACAAAAATAACACAACACAACACATAGTACGCAGACAGTCGTGCAATCTTCACCACTTTTCTGCATACACTTTGTTGTCTGAAGCAGTTATACATGAAAGAGGAGAGGATCAAAGTGTCCTTTCACCAGTGGATCAGAGACGTCATGCTGAAAATGTGCACACGTCTGCTACAAGCTAAGTTTTGAAAGCAAACACGAAGCTGTAGCGTCCATTGACGAAAAGAGATGAGTTCACTTCTCCTGTCCCACGTAATCCGCTTAAAACTCCAAGCCGCGACTCCCAGTTCCAAATCCGCATCGGCGCTCCGCGCTAACGCTCCTTTCTTCTCATCGTCGGCTCCTCAAGACTTACATCCATCCAGCCGCAGACCGTTCAACAGCACCGATCTCTCCGCTGAACAAAGCGGGGCTGTGAAAAATGCTGCCCATTACAGGTGCAAGACACAAGCGCCCCGGGACTGTTCAGCAACGACAGTCAAATGGCGCCGACATTCCTCCCAGTCAAAAACAGTGCTGGTATACCCATGCTGCCGAGAAGGCGCAACCACCAAGCACAGAGTCTCCTCCTTGATGAATGTCGTGGCCAAAAAATGCTGAAAAAAAGTCCACATCAGGTCCACACGACGTAACAACAAACACAAAGTGACAAAACAAACACAAAAACAAAAAAAAAAGCAAGGCTCATGAGAGCACTTGCTGACGGCTGCCTACTCGGGCGCCATCTTGACTTCTATTAATATATATATATATATTCTTTCCTCTTTTCCTGCCTACGTTGCCGTCTACTTTTCTTTACCTTGCCTCCTACTTGGACAAGTGTATCATCAAGATTCGGTAACGGTTCCAATCCTTTAGTTTGAGACCTAGTGATTGCCATGCATGTGCAATTTTTCGAGATTTTCTGGACAACATGGTCCAATATAGGTAAGTCATCTCCCAAAACAACATCATAATATAAATTCTCCAATACACCAACCTTAAGTGTGAAAAACTGGCCCTCAATCCCAAAAGTCATATTGGTCGTGGGCTAATCCTGACTGTCACCATGAACACAAGTGATATTTAGAACCTTCTCATAATTGAGCAAGTCACTACTGACTAAACTAGCTTTAACTAGTGTTTGATTGCTGCCTGTGTCAGCCAGTGCTTTTATCCCTTTACCCATTTACAGTTACAGAGGTTGTATGTCTATGTCTACAATGATTTCCTTCTTGAAATATTTCTTGCCCCCCTCTATGTACTGAACAAAATTCTACAGGTTTGGGTTTTCGTACAGGACACACGGAAGCCTTATGGCCAGGTTGTTGACAGTTGAAACAAAAATAGTCACCTTTTGGTTGTAACTTTACAAACTGTCTCCGAGCCCCAATGTCAGCATTACCCAAGTCTGCCGGTTGAATGGGTCGGTGTCCTTCATACTTGAGCTTCACAGTTGGTCCCTTCTTCCTGTAGGGCTCCCGGTGTGCTGCCGTGTAGCACTCTGCCAACTCTGCTGCTTCCTCCCCAGTCTTAGGATTGTGCTCCTTTACCCAAATGCGGACCTCAGGTTGAAGAACTCTGAAGTACTGCTCTAGAATGACAACTTCTCCAATCTAGTCCTTGCTGCGATGGTCTGGGCGCATCCACCTCCTGTACAGTCCTTTTAGTCGGTTGTAACTTTCTCTGATAGTCTCTCCCAAGGGAATGATGGTGCTGCGAAACCTCTGCTGATATGTTTCTTCAGTTACATTGTATTTGAGTAACACTGCCGCTTTCATAGCTTCATAGGACTCTGCCTGCTCTTCATCCATGCCAGCATATGCTTCAAGTGCCCTTCCAGTCAATAAGGTCACTACTCTGGCAGCCCACTCATCATGCCTCCACCCCCAGGTTTTAGCTATTCTTTCAAACCTAACAAAAAACCTTTCTGCATCCTCACCCTCTTTAAGATCTGGAATTCTGGGTTCTGATACCCTGGGAATTGCAGTTTGACTTACAGTGGGAAACAGTGGAGAATGAGCATATCGTAGGTAACCCTGAGTTGGAGTTCCTTGTACCGGAGGAAGGTTTGTCAGCCTAAACATTCGAGGGTCAGGGGTTTGGGCCTGTGGTTTTGGAGGAGGATAATGTTGACTTGTTTGTCCATCGAATGTCCGGTCTTGCTTCCTGGTGTGCATCTGATCTCTAACTCATTGATCTGTTCAATCAACATTTCCTCTCTGAGTTTAGAATATTGCATAAAGTCTCTTATTTCTTTAACAATTCCCTCATCTAGTGTATCTCTGGTCGTACTCACTGTCAAAGTCTTAGGCTGAACCACTGGTTCTATGTCACTTGGCTCAGCTCCACCCTGGGCTTGGGAACTGTCTGATGCATCAGGGAAAAAGGCAACAGCTTCTCTTCGGGGTAACTCAAGCTCCAGGCTTCCCCCAGCCTCTTCAGCGCTCTCCTGTTGAGTCTAGTTTGGCTGTGCTGCTGCACGGCTTCTTCCTCTTCCTACATTCCTCATCTTGGCTTCCTCTTTTCTCTTCAGCAAGGCGTACCAATCCCACTACTGCCACCAATTGTTATGCGGCGAAACAGCAGGCCAGGTGAAAAAAGAATAAAAAGGCAATTCAGCCTGGATTCAGGAAGGAGATTTTCCAGTTTTCTTTATTTTCAGGAGTGACACTCGACCAGTTTTGAGCAGACCACTGTGGCACTGCTCTCCAAGTTGTCCGGCCCCCAGTGACTTCCTCATCCCTCTTATAAAGGGAGTTCACTTGAGCTTCAGGCCAATCAGGTCCAAGCAACAATTGGCCCTTCCCAGGTGGTTGCAATTACCTCATCTGAAATAATTAGCATTCTACAAAGTGCATTAAGTACAACAGTTTTGGGTGGAAAGAAATGTGCACCTTTCTTCCATCCAAAATCCACAAAAAAAACAATTTTTAACATATGCCTTTTGTCATCATGACAATCACCTTGTTCAAAGAACAAAACCAACACAATGCATAAACTCACAACAAATTACATATCTGCAAATCAGTGTGATTTCTGATGTTGCCTTTTAGACCAGTTCAGATATGCGTGGGTTCACCTTGGCAAGTGCCACTCTCATGTCATTTTCACAGCAAAGTCTGTTCCTTTTCTTTGTTTTTATGTCCAGTATCCTCGAAAAGGATTGCTCACAAAGATATGTTGTAACAAATGGTATTAAAAAAATCCAGGGCTTTCTTCACAATAATTGGATACTTGTTCATTTGTTGACGCCAAAATATTGAGAGCGTTGTTGTTCTGAAGAGTTGCTGTTGAACCTGGCTCTGCTAAATTTAAATTACTTCATCGAGGAATTCATCTTTGACATCTGCTGTCTCAACAGCAAACGTGAATGGCTGTCTCACCCATGCTGGATATGACTCTCTTTTAGGGAAATATCCGTCGAGAGACTTTGCAAGCTCGTCTAAGTGCATGGCAATTGTTTGCTTCAGTTCCGTGGATACATAAATATCTCCAAATCCAGACACATCTTCGATCTTACATAAACAGTCGTCCAGAAACGGGAAGTTATTGTTCTCTGTTTGTTGTTTCCATAATGGTAGCTTTTTTTGAAAAGCCTTCAGGTGTTCTTCCTCTTCCATGATATTGACTACATCTGCTGATTGAGATGATTGAGAGCTGCAAACATATCAGACATGTACGTTAAAATGAGAATGAACTCAGGATTTTTGAAGCCATCTGCATGACAGTGTTGGTGCTCTTGCAAAAACAGGGTTATTTCCACACGCATGGCAAAAACACGATTCAGGACCTGTCCCCGGGTTAACTACCGAATATTGGAATGGAGCAGAAGTACCTCAAATTCAGAGCCCATTTCCTTCCACAGCTCACTGATGATGCGGTGCCTTAGAGTAATTTTTCACACATAGTTCACACATTCTACCAGTTTTTAATACTTCTGCCATTTTTGGAGGCAAGGTTTTTGTTGCTAACGTATGCCTGTGCAGAATACAATGCATCACAATGATGTGTGGTGCATCGGCCTTTACTAGCGCACCACAACCAGACTTTCTTCCCAGCATGACTGGAGCTCCGTCCGTACAAACTGCAGAAACCATATCCCATGAAAGATTGTTGTTGGCTGTCTTCGTTGTTGTTTTAAGAGGCTTACAAAATAAAACCTCTTCTTCTATCACGCTGTCTTTCACATAGCACACAAAAACAGCAAGGTGTCTTAGATCAGAAACGTCTGTGGTTTCGTTGAGTTGAAGGCTGAATTTTCTACATCCGAGGGCACCTCGACAGCACCAGGACCTATGCAAGAATCATGTTTGTGGACTTCAGCTCTGCGTTCAACACCATCATCCTAGAACCCCCTCACCTCCAAACTTTTCCAGCTCAGTCTGTCCCCTATGATATGCCAGTGGATCCTCAGTTTCCTGACGGGAAGGACACAACAGGTGAGGCTGGGAAGGACAACATCATCAACGTGCACCATCAGCACTTGGGCCCCTGGAAGATGTGTCCTCTCTCCGCTGCTCTTCTCCCTCTACACAAACGGCTGCACCTCAACACACCCAGCCGTCAAACTCATAAATTTCGTAGATGACACCACAGTCATTGGTCTCATCAAAGACGGCGACGAGTCTGCATACAGACAAGATTTGGAGCAGCTGACGCTCTGGTGCAGCCAACACAACCTGGAGCTGGACACATTCAAGAATATAAGAGATGATCAAGGACTTCAGGAAACATCCTTCACCACAGCTACCCCTCAAACTGTCCAACTGCCCTGTGTCAACCGTCGAGACCTTCAAGTTCCTGGGAGTCACAATCTCCTAGGACATGAAATGGAAGGTCAACATTAACTACTTCCTGAAAAAGGCCTAGCAGAGGATGAACTAGATGAGACTCCTGAGGAAGCACAGTCCGCCACAGCAGCAGCTAAGACATTTCTACACAACAGTCATCGAATCAGTCCTGTGTTCCTCCATCACAGTTTGGTTTGTTCTTATTACTTTTCCATATTAAAACCAAAATGTTTTACTGGCATGTACCCTTAAACATTGTAAAAATAACACAATCCCACTGTTTGTCATTTTTCACGGCATTCATGTGCACAAAAGGGTACAATGTTAAGAATTGGAAATGTGGCAGCAGAATGCAATCTCTTGAGTGGTCTTAGCTCTGAAAGTATGCGTGTTCTGCAGAGTGGAGTCAATTCCCTCACATCATTCCGTTAAGCCAATTTTTCCAGTCAAAATATTACTTCGCAATTTTTAAAAATACAGTTCACACTGTTAAAAAAATGTTCCACTATTTTAAAACATATTGCATTGTTTACCAGATTCAGTGTGGTAGCTGTTTCAGGTGATTCCACCACAAGTGTGTTGGAGGACTTCGACAGAAAATTCCTGTTTTTGTCTTGCACAGTTTAATGCATAACCAGCAAGTGCCTCAAGCCCACCCCAATGTATGTGTGCATTTTTGAATGGTTTTGCTTGTTTCTTATTTCATTTAAAAAAAAAAAAAAAAAAAAAATATATATATATATATATATATATATATACACAACTACCGTTCAAAAGTTTGGGGTCACATTGAAATTTCCTTATTTTTGAAGGAAAAGCACTGTACTTTTCAATGAAGATAATTTTAAACTAGTCTTAACTTTAAAGAAATACACTCTATACATTGCTAATGTGGTAAATGACTATTCTAGCTGCAAATGTCTGGTTTTTGGTGCAATATCTACATAGGTGTATAGAGGCCCATTTCCAGCAACTATCACTCCAGTGTTCTAATGGTACAATGTGTTTGCTCATTGGCTCAGAAGGCTAATTGATGATTAGAAAACCCTTGTGCAATCATGTTCACACATCTGAAAACAGTTTAGCTCGTTACAGAAGCTACAAAACTGACCTTCCTGTGAGCAGATTGAGTTTCTGGAGCATCACATTTGTGGGGTCAATTAAATGCTCAAAATGGCCAGAAAAAGAGAACTTTCATCTGAAACTCGACAGTCTATTCTTGTTCTTAGAAATTAAGGCTATTCCATGCGAGAAATTGCTAAGAAATTGAAGATTTCCTACAACGGTGTGTACTACTCCCTTCAGAGGACAGCACAAACAGGCTCTAACCAGAGTCGAAAAAGAAGTGGGAGGCCGCGTTGCACAACTGAGCAAGAAGATAAGTACATTAGAGTCTCTAGTTTGAGAAACAGATGCCTCACAGGTCCCCAACTGGCATCTTCATTAAATAGTTCTGCAAAACACCAGTGTCAACATCTACAGTGAAGAGGCGACTGCGGGATTCTGGGCTTCAGGGCAGAGTGGCAAAGAAAAAGCCATATCTGAGACTGGCCAACAAAAGAAAAAGATTAAGATGGGCAAAAGAACACAGACATTGGACAGAGGAAGACTGGAAAAAAGTGTTGTGGACGGATGAATCCAAGTTTGAGGTGTTTGGATCACAAAGAGGAACGTTTGTGAGACGCAGAACAAATGAAAAGATGCTGAAAGAATGCCTGATGCCATCTGTTAAGCATGGAAGAGGTAATGTGATGGTCTGGGGTTACTTTGGTGCTGGTAAAGTGGGAGATTTGTACAGGGTAAAAGGGATTCTGAATAAGGAAGGCTATCACTCCATTTTGCAATGCCATGCCATACCCAGTGGACAGCGCTTGATTGGAGCCAATTTCATCCTACAACAGGACAATGACCCCAAACACGCCTCCAAATTGTGCGAGAACTATTTAGAGCAGAAGCAGGCAGCTGGTATTCTATCGGTAATGGAGTGGCTAGCGCAGTCACCAGATCTGAACACCATTGAGCTGTTGTGGGAGCAGCTTGACCGTATGGGACGCAAGAAGTGCCCATCCAACCAATCCAACTTGTGGGAGCTGCTTCTGGAAGCGTGGAGTGCAATTTCTCCAGATTACCTCAACAAATTAACAGCTAGAATGCCAAAGGTCTGCAATGCCGTAATTGCTGCAAATGGAGGATTTTTTGACGAAAGCAAAGTTTGGTGTAAAAAAAATCTTCTTTCACAAATCATTATTTCTAACCTTGTCAATGTCTTGACTCTATTTTCTATTCATTTCACAACGTTTGGTGGTGAATAAGTGTGACTTTTCATGGAAAATACAAAATTGTTTGGGTGACCCCAAACTTTTGAACGGTAGTATATATATATATATATATATATATATATATATATTAGAGCTGTCAGTTTAGCGCGTTTTTATTGGCATTAATTTAAATAAATTTTAACGGGATTCAATTTTTTCTCGCGAGATTAACGGGGCACACGTCACAGCGGATGTTACGTTGCTCTATAAATAAACTAGAAACAAAACAACAAGCACGCTGCACAGGTCCACGCACGTTTGTTTTGCCAGCCACGGCAGCGCGAGACACCGAAAACGGATACTTAAATAGTTTATGAATGGAAAGTTTACTTTTAAAAAGTTGCCAGATTGTTCCACTGACAAGACCAAAGTTACCTGGATGTTTTGCAGTCGTAAAATGAGCTATCATCATAGCACGTCGAGTCTGAAATACCACTTAATGGCCAAGCACACAGCTGACGTGAGTACTCCGCCCCCTCGTCTGAGACAGATAGCTATGGATCATTTCAAAGCGAAGAAAATGTATGACACGACGAAGAACAAATTTGCTGAAGCCATAGCTAAATGTATAGCTACTGCATGCAAGCCTGTCAACATTGTCCACAGCTCGACTCAAACTGAAATCATTCGCATTGCATGGAAACGACTCCACTACGGATTGCCAGCGAGAGCCTCCATTACAAGCTGTGTATAGAGATTGTACGTAGTGGAGAAGGCTAAGGTACACCAAGCGGGAGAAGACACTGTTTCGGGAGAGAAATAAGAAATGAGGTTGATGAGCCTCTGGTGAATAAAGAGCAGGTAGCTTGAATACGATGTATGCCACTGACGCGATTGTTACTTGTTTGGAACTATTTTGTGTGGAGGGTTACAGTGTTCCGTGTCCATATAAATAAAGCGGGTGGAGCTTCTCTGTGTTCGTCTGACAGTGACGGTGTGCTGAGGCGGTGACATGACAACGAAAGTTCAGCGGTGCAGTGGTAGCGACGCCGCGAAAATAAAAAGTCTCCAGTGTTGTCATCGAACCAAGTGTAGTCATCCGAAATGATGTCTACACAAAACCGTAGAGAGACTTCTGCGCAAGAAGCAAGAGAATCAACATAGCCGGACTGCTGTGTTCAAAGCAAACTTGAGAAAAACGAAGTATGCAACCATGGCTTAAATCCACTACAGGCTGAGTACTAGTTTACTTTAGATATGCACTTTATAATGTTATATTGCTCTGTTTTGATTCCATAAAAAGAGCTGTTAAAGCAGCTGTTGTGTGACAAAATATTTTTTTTCACTGTTGTTGATGGACAGTAATATTGTATGCGAATAACTGTGTGAATAACTACTCCAAGTGAAAAATGTTCATGTAAAAATGAAAATCAAAAAAATTATTTCAGTAAATATTTGCATTTTGCACATAGAAAACTGATTCATGATTCCATGTTGATGAGAGCATTAAAATGGGGAAAAATAGGAAAAAAAATATAAAAGGAAATTCAGAAACAATAAAAAATGCATGAGTAATCACGATTAATTTTTAGTGAATTTGAGTTAATTATGACAGTTGCATTTTTAATTAGATTAAATATTTTAATCGTTTGACAGCTTTAATATATATACATATATATATATATATATATATATATATATATATATATACACAGTGGCGTTCCGTCAGGGCCAGCAAGGCCTTCTCTGCTGGCCTAAACATTCTCATAAATATGTCAACAAAATTATTCTCTGTATTCTTTACGTCATATTATTTCCACTGAGTCGAGTGGCTTTCAATGTTATTTTAAATAACATTGAAAGCCACTCGAAAAATAACTTATTTATGATGGTAGTGTTTTTAACCAATCATATTTCAGATAGCTTGTGTTGCCAGGTAAACTAAACTTGCTCGGGGCCTTCAGATTAAACAGAGCAGGCCCCTGTGCGCTGTAAATGAACGGGCACAGTCAGCTTGCAAAAGCCAATCAGATCACGAGTCTGCGTACCAGGGCCACCGAGACGGGTTTACGTCGACACTGGACGTGCGCGTTCGGTGATTGGATTAGCGCCTGCTAGAGGGAGCTGTTGCTGCATTTTGACCCAAAATGGCCGAAGGAGAAGACGTTGATCTGGTTGCAGGACTACTTTCCACACAATTTTCAAGACGGACCTTCCACTGGATTTACCAATTTAAGTTGTTTTACCAAGGCAGCAAGGAAACATCAGAGCACTGCTGGGCACTTACAAACTACGGTGCGTTTAAAAAACGTTTGGGGACACTTGCGTAGATCTGCAGCTCAGTGAACAGGCACTACATTGGTGAGTAAATGAATTTTATTTTACATTTCTTCTTGTTATTTTATTTCGTTAGTATTAATGGTCACGAAATAAAATGACAAAGATACAAAAATGTATCAAATAAATCAGCTCACCTGCAGTTTATAATGGCGCATTGTAGTCAGCTTCGTGCACTAAAATTCGTTCAATCTCAGCTGCTCAACATTTTCAGTTATTTGCTGTTGTATAGCCTATTCTCAAAATGCAAATGATCTGTTAATTTTATTTTCAAAGAATAGTTTGTTTTGTTGTTGTGTGGTTGGTGTCTTATATGAAACTGCGACATTGCGCAATTCATTGGACAGACTTGTTTATGATCACACAGCGTAATTTGGGTGCCATTTTATTTAGTATTTTTTAAATCTTTTTATTTTTTTCAATATCTGTAAATTTAGTTTCCTGCTCTTAATTGTGAATGCATACTTGATGGTTTTAAATGCTCCTGAAATTAAGTGCTGCCTGACGAGCCTATATTGTGTTAATGTACTGTATGTGACGTCACTGAAGGCCTAAGGTTGAAATGCACGGCCCGCCACTGTATATATATCATTTATTTGTTTGTTTTTGTGATGTTTCATTTTTCATTTTTAATGTGATTTTTTTTATTTGTCTATTTATTCTATTCTTATTTTCTTTTAAAGCTGCACAAAAACTCATGAAACTTGGCAAACGTCAGGCCAAGCAACAGCATCAATATTTTATTTAGTTATTCTGTGTGTGGTTTTTTTTTTTCTTCACAAAATGGCTCAACAATGCCTAAAAATGTTCGGGAAGTCGCACGCCTTGTACATGTCACCAAGATCGGCGAAATATTTGAGGTATATGTAACAGCCCAAGACCTACATAAAAGTGTCTTGGAGCCATATGCTGAAGCAAACGCAAGTCAGACATTTTAATTTTAATAATTAATTTTCGTAATTTTGTTTCACATTTTGACCCAATTTTGGCCTTTTATAGAGGTCACATTTTAAAGAAACTCCTCCTTAATACTTTATCCAATTGTCTTAAAACTGTGGGGTGTTTTATCCTAAGATTTTCAAGATGACCTGGAAAATCAAAACTTTTGATTTTGCCCAACACTATCGCCATTACGATGCAATGTCTCTCAAGAAAAGTAATGCTGATTTTGATGGTCTTGACATTTGTGAAAACATATTAAACTTGCCACACACATCAAACACAATGTTAAAACACGGCGTTTGTGAATTTTTGTGAAAAGGTATCGCCATGGCAACGTGCTATTTGCCAACAAAGCATTTTTTCTGAGGTTCTAAACATGCACGAAAATGCATGAAACTTGTTCACACATCTGGCCTGGCAACAACACTAAACATTTCACGGACAGCAGTTACTCCAGTGGACAGCTGATCATGTCATCAGGTTACAGGTTGCATGAAAGGGTTAATATTTTGTTTGATTATTGTGCTATTTTTCAAAAAATTGCCCAACAACGCCTCCTGCACATTTTTAGCAAAACAGCTTTTGTTACATGGTCAAAACAGCTTTGTCACCAAGAGCAATGAAACTTTGCAGGTATATGTAGCAGCCCAAGACCAACAAAAACTTATTTTGCAGCCATATGCTGAAGTTAACAGGAAGTCTTCCATTTTGAATTTTTGGTCTTTTATTTTTATTTATTTATTTATTTATTTTGCTGAAAGCTGTTACCGTGAAGGCTTTTTGCCAATAAAAACAACACAGATTTTTGATTGATTCAACATTTGTGAAAACGTAAGAAATGTCGGAGGAAAGCGCAGGTACAGGGACAAAAACACAGAAGGCGAAAAAGGAAGGCTGGAGTCCGGAATTGAACCTCTGCACAGTGAGGCGGATGTGCTCGTATGTACATATGTATGTATGTGTGTGTGTGTGTGTGTACGTGTATATATATATATATATATATTTTTTTTTTTTAATGCGTATGTGTACTTTAAATTGGTAAATTGGCGCAGAATAGCACATTTGGATCTACTCCCTGTGTGGCAGTCTGCAGTGGATTTTAGTAAAAAAAAAAAACAACTATGGAATTTGTTGAGAATACACTATGATGTCATCCAAGTTATGAATCTAATCCTGGTTTATGACTGGTTTTGCCAGGTTATAGCATTATTCCTGCCACATCCTATTCACAAATATGATAAATGACCATCGTGATAGGTAGTATGTCCCCCTCTTAGCATGATAAAACCGTGGCAGGAAAATGAAATCCTGTTTATACTGAAACATTATGATTTATGGATTGGGATCATGACAGCAGTTGCCTGCACTGTGTCCACAGGCTCTCTTATCTCTAAGTGGTCCTGTGTATGCATGTATATGTGTGTGCTGATGCATCCCTGTCCACGACAGAATGTGTGGGACTTTTCTTACTACCTTTGTTTCTCTTTGTAAAGTTTATGGGTATGTGAAGAGAGATTTTGTCTTCACACCACCAAATAACTTTGTTGTGCTGCTTTCAAAATTCACAGATACATTTTACTTTGACAGTACATTTAATTAATTTATAAAGCAATATGTGATGTGCCATTTTATTTTTATTTTTTTTAATGAAATTAGATTGGTTGAAATAAGTGGCCTTTTTATGGTTTTTTTTTTGGCCTTTTACCAACTTTTATCTCATGTTCTTGAGTTGT
This sequence comes from Hippocampus guttulatus, assembly GCF_054856545.1. NCBI lineage: Eukaryota > Metazoa > Chordata > Actinopteri > Syngnathiformes > Syngnathidae > Hippocampus > Hippocampus guttulatus. Next base: position 3,482,162 of record NC_141262.1, on the reverse strand, counting down.
TTAATGTATCGTCGTCAAGAATTCAAGTAGCTGTTTTATGGACCAGAGCAGGGCAGGGTTCGTACGGGTCCTTAAAGGTCATAAAAATCAATAAAAAAAGGAGTTGTACAATTATGTTCTTAATTGTCCATAATTTTCAGGGAAATCTTCTAAAATCCATAAAAATTAACCTGCGGTGTTCATTTCATTTGTGTATGTCATTTTCCCCACCCTTCCAATTATTAGTTTTGTCGATACATGCAGGACCCGGTACCCGCTCTGCTTTTTCCGCCATCTCCGATTAGTTCCGACGATGATCACGTGATCACTTCGGGTCATTCCGGAAAATAACAATAGATTGACGCCATCCTGGGGCATTGAATAAAGCAATTTATTTGGTTTGGTTGCGGCTCGGCAAACAATTACCGTATTTTCTGGAAAAATCTATTCATCGAATTTATCGATCTCAACAAGGGACAGACAAATATGTAGCGATGCCACTCGAGCGAAGCGTGCCTCGGCAGTCGATAGTCCGCTGCTCTCTGCTGTGTGTGCGTCAGCTAAGCTTAGCTGTTGTTTCGGCTAGACTAGCGTTTTGTTGTCGAAGATCAAAGCGGATTTGATTTGTGACATCGGTTGCTTCCAAAAGACGTGCGCGTGCGTACATGTTCGCGTGGACGCACACACAGCAGAGAGCAGCGGACTTTCGACTGCTGAAGCGTGCTTCGCTCGAGTGGCATCGCGACAAATATTCCGGGACAATGCTATTTTCAAGTGGCGTGGCTGGAGAAGCCGGAGTTCCGTGTTTGAGTCGGAAAAATTGCTGGCGATTACACATTGGCCTACTGCCGAGTGTGCAAGAAGGGTATCTCCGTGAGAGGTCAAATTTGTCATAGCCTCCTGGTCAAGTCAAATGCAGTGAGGCACACAGCAAAACAGAAGAAAATTGATCGCCAAGAACTTGCAAAAGAGATTGAGGAGAAAACTAAGTCACTGTCCGCTATTCCCTAATTGTCATATCAGTTTCATACTTGTCATTATAAAAAACATGTCTGATCATTGAAGGTGTATTCTTTGGCATTCGACTCAGCATGACTTAGATTTGTTCTTGGTTTTACTGTTTGGTGCTTTCTACCGTCTTCATTACCGATTTGTTTTACTGTTTATTGTATATGTTAAATTGCTTCATGTACAGCACTTTGTATGCAGCGATGGCTGTTTGAAAGTGCTCTATAAATACAGTTGAGTTGAGTTGAGTTGAGCTATGAGGGAAAATAATAGGGTTGGACCATTTGGGATTGAGACTTCTGACATGCATTTCAGCTGTTCAGGTACACTGGATACTGCTAAAATGGGCAATCAGCACTTCTGTTAGTGAAACCAGATTTTCCAGGTGACCCATATGACCATTCGCTCTGTTCTTAGTGTTGTGTTTATTCGAAAATAAATTTAAGTATTATATTTTCTCAATTTAAATTTTTCTTTGTGTGTTTTATTTGAGAATTAATTAAAAATTTAGCAAAATGAAAATTTGACATACAGTTTGTCAAATAAAGGGTTAAGTGATTGCCCCTAAAAATAAAGATGTGCCCTTCCTTTAGCAGCAATGATTTGAACACCAGCTCAGTGATATCCTCCTGACTACCAGGAAAAAAAATGTTGTCCAATCACATTTATTTTGAAATTCCCCAATCTATGTGAAGTAATTGGACTACTCCAAAAGAAAATTTTGAAATCCCACTACATTTTTTTAAACAGGCTCAAATACACTTAAAACAACTCAAACAACACTTTAACGTGTTCATAAAAGTCTTATAATTAAAATGGCAACAGCATTTCAAGACAAAATGTGTTTGATAAAAAGTATTACTTTTCCTCTTCCCATAAAAAGTGCTTGCACTGAGGGAAGCCATTTTCTTACTTTTTCTAACCCCTACAAATTTGAAAATCATTGGAAAGCACTGAATGTCCTCTAAACAAAAGGAGTTAATGCGATTGGATGCACTGGGTGGGAGATATTTAGGTTCACAAATGTCCTCTACAGAGGACAAATTTGAACTCCTGGTAGTCAGGAGGATATGTAGCTTTCTGTTCAGCCTTTGTGTTGATGAGCTGGCATTAAATCCACCGTGAATGGAGAAAAAGTCCTTAAAAATGGCTAAATTGGTCCACAAAAGTCATAAAAAGGTCCATAAATAAAAAGCAAGTGGAAGAGTGGGAACCCTGCAGGGGTGTCCAAATTCGGTCCTCAAGGGCCGCTGTCCTGCCTGTTTTCCAGCTCTCCCAAGAGCAACACACCTGATTCAAATAATCAGGATCGTTCTAATGCTGCTTTAGAGCTGGCTAATGAGAGAGAGCTGATCATCTGAATCAGGTGTGTTGCAGCCGAGAGAGCTGGAAAACAGGCAGGACAGTGCCCCTCCAGGCCCGGAGCTAGACATGCCTCGTTGAGCTGTTGTCGTGCTAAACATTTTCCGCTAACTGGACCGCTAATTCAAGAGAAAGTTAGCGCAATATAAGGGCATAGAGGACTTCGAAGCATCCTGTGGCTGGCTTCAAAAGTTCATTGCACAACATCAGCTGAGCAATGCTGTCTTGTGTGGTGAGGGAAGCGAGGTAAAGTTTTAGACAGTGAGTGAGTGAATCAGGTGTATCTGGTTGCACCTTCTCGGCAGCACGCATGTGCCAGCATTGACTTTGATTGGGAGGGATGTCGGCACCATTTGCTGTTGGGCACGAATATTCTGTGTTTTATTGTCTCATAGGGCAGGGTTGTGAGACCTCTGGTAAATCTGGTTTGCTCTTCCATTGTTCCCAGATCTTCAAGGCCAGTCCAGGGTCTTTAGTTATAACGTCCGGAGGCGGAAGTTTGATTGGGTTGTTGTGTATTGAGGGGCATTCTGTCAGGGCATGTTGAGCTGTTCTCCAACTCAAGAGCAGTTACCTACTGGCAGGACTGGAGACAGGACCTGCTGTGGTGTCGAGTGTGTGCTCTTCGGCGTACCAAATGTGTTCTCAACCTCACGAAGACAAGGGGTTTTTCAACCCGCCCGAGTCTCGAGGGCTCGGGGACTTGGGCAGGCGACAAGGGCCACTGACACTAGCTCAACCGCTGAATGAAGTATGCAGAGTATGCGGGAAGGGGATCCGAAGAACACAAAACAAAGCAATCTGCTGTGACTCCGGCAACCCAACCCACCTGGCATGTACAAAACTGACCAGGACAGAAAGAGAAAGACTGAAGGTAGGCTCATTGTCATGGAATTGTTCTCAGCAAAACCTCCCAACGACAGCTATCCAACCTCCAAACACCGGCGACAGAAGCGACAGAGAGACCTGTGCGACCTGCACACAGAAAATTAGACAGAACAACCCACAAGCTGACTGTGCGACCTGTGGCAATACTTGACACTTGCCGTGCACAGGCCTGAATAGAAGAGATAAAGAAGCAGTACGTGACAAAAAGAGAACCTGGATATGCTGTCCAACCGTACCAAAGAATACATCAGATAGTCCCCAACTAAGCGCACAACAACGAACACACGAACACCAACCACCCCTGTTGCTGTAGCCCCCGCACAACCTTCCACACACAAACCCCCACAATGACGCTGACACAACGCTAACCCCATAACCACAACCACCACCATAACACACCCAACACCCACCACCTCACACACCACCAAACACAAGAGACGCAGCCTGCAGCCACAGAGGAGACTGACCAAGAGTTAACCAAGACGAATCCAGTACAACCAGAAGGGTCCCCATGTGGTGAATGTAGAAGAAGGATAAGAAAGGGTGAAAAAAGGTTGGTGTGCCCCACCTGCAAAGGCAACTTCCACTTCAGTTGCATGGCATTCACCAGATCACAATCGCAAACCCAGCGATCTATCTCTGAATGGTGCTGTAAACCCTGCGACGAGAGCATCTGAATCAGGTGTGTTGCAGCCAGGTCTCAAGTCGAGCGCGAGCGTTGGGAGGAGGAAATGTGGTGTGGGGGGGGTTATGTCTGTGTGTTTCGATTTCGTTCGTGTTCTTTGAAGTTCCAGCTCTCGCTCATCTCGGTGTCTGTGCATGCCTGCTTATGGGCACATGTGTGTGCGTGCGTGTGTGTGTGCACATGCGTGTGTGTGTATATATGCTTGCACGTGCGCAATCAGGTCGATGACGGGAGGTTTGTCGCTTCAAAAGTCGATCTTCGGTCAAATATGTAGCAAGCTGACCCAAGTAGTAAGAAACTACTGCAGCTCGTCTGTGTGTGTGCGCACGCGTGCGTGCGCGTGCATGTGCGCGATGTGGCTCTGCAGTAACACAGTAAAAAATGTTTTAATTTTTGTCGATTGTACATTGATTAAAAATGGTTCATACTGCAGGTAAAGGGCACACACTCCCCTCCAACGTATTTGAACTGTGATGCCTGTTTACTGTTACGATAGAATGAGGCCCCTCCACACGAAAAAGGGTTTCATTGAATGTGCACAGGTTATTTACTATTTGAGCTTTTCATCTACAGGGAGGCAGAGTTTTGGAGCCTGAAAACAATCACTTTTATAACTGGGCCCTACACCTTCTTTCATCATCTCAATCTGGCCGAAGTCAACTATGATGTGGGCAATCTTGAACTTTTTAAGATAAGATAAGATAGAAAACCTTTATTAGTCTCGCAATGGAGAAATTCTCAATTCACAGCAGCAAAGTTATGAAAGGAAGAAGTAGAACAACAAAATATAGGAGCTGCTGGAAAGGCAGCCACTCACGCGGCGCCATTTTGAAGTCAAAATAACAAAAATAACACAACACAACACATGGGACACAGACAGTCATGCAATCTTCACCACTTTTCTGCATACACTTTGTTGTCTGAAGCAGTTCTCGATGAAAGAGGAGAGGATCAAAGTGTCCTTTCACCAGTGGATCAGAGACGTCATGCTGAAAATGTGCACGCGTCTGCTACAAGCTAAGTTTTGAAAGCAAACACGAAGCTGTAGCGTCCATTGACGAAAAGAGATGAGTTCACTTCTCCTGTCCCACGTAATCCGCTTCAAACTTTAGCCATCGTATTGGGATTACAGGAATGGAGGCACAGGTTCGAAGGTGTTAAGGAACAATCTACCATGTACATTGACCACAAGAATCTTGTCTATGTCCATGCTGCTAAAAGACTGAATTCACATCAAGTTCATTGGGCTCTGTTGCTTACCTGTTATGATTTTATGCTCGCCTATCGCAAAGCCTCCAAGAATATTAAACCCGACCTACTTTCCTGACTCCACGATGCGGCCAAGGAAAAGTCTGAACCAGAGATCATTATTCCCAGTCACTGCATCATGGGGGCGCTACAGTGGTAGATTGAGAAGCGGATCATCGCAGCCCAGAAGGACACCAGTGTACCTGTGGGTTGACCTGCTGGAAAGCTCTTTGAAATTTCCGGTTTATGCCCGGAGGTGTTGCAGTAAGGGAACACTTCCAAGACTGCTTGCCACCTGGGAATTCAGCGCACCAAGTCACTCGTTTCACAAAGGTTTTGGTGGCCAGAGTTCAAGACAGACATCACCAACTTCATTAGTTCCTGCTGCACTTGTGCCTGCAGTAAATCCCCTCATCGGCCTAATGTAATGGCCATGAGCAGTCTTACCTCGTCCCCAGCTGCACATTTCTCTGGATTTCATCACGGTCCTGTGGCAACACTGACATACTTATCGTGGACGGATTCAAAGTTGGCCCATTGTGGTTTCTCCTTAATGGCATCTCAGTCTGATCGGTGTCCACAATTTGTATCAAGGATCTGGAAGCGTTTTTGGCGAGCTTTAGGAGCTATGGCGAGTCTGTCTTCTGGTTATCATCCACAGACTGAATTGCCAGACTGAACGTGTAAACCAGAAACTGCATACTCCATCCATCTGCCTTGGGTGGAGTATACACTCATCACACTTGACTCGTCAGCCACAGGTCGGTTTCTCTTTATGTCTGCCTATGGTTATGAACCACTGTTGTTCCCAACTCAGGAGGGCCTTGTAAAGATTCCGTCAGCGCCATCTACGACAGGCCCATCGAGTTTGTAGGGAAACCTGAGCTGCCCTTTCACACAGGGCATCTAGGAACTGGCGGATTGCGGACCGATGTTGATGTCCCGCCCCTAGCTAACAACCTGGGTAGAAAAGGTATGGCTTTTTACTGGGGATCTGTATCCAGCCGGTTCATCATGCAAGCTGGAACCTTCCTACGTTGGGCTGTTCGAGGCAGATTCCATCGTCAACCAAGTGTCCATCAAGCTCCATCTGCCACAATGCTTCAAGTTGCGTCCGATTTTCCACGTCTACCTTCTCAAACCTGTAGAGACCAGCCCCCTGGCGCCAAACCCATCCCGCCTCCACCTCCATGAGTGATCGACAGAGATCCAGTGTACACAGTGAAGAACATGTTGAACTCTAGGTGCAGGGACAGGGGAATCCAGTACCTGGTCGAGTGAGAGGGCTATGGACCGGAAGAACCTCAGTGGATCCCCCTCACCTGGATCCGGGACCCGTCTCTTTTCCGTGATTCCTGATTACCCCAGTTAAGATTGTATTTCGCTTTTATTACACACTACCTATACACATCAGTACATTTTAATCACATGTAAAGATGGGTCCTAAACTTTATAATCTTAACACATGATTCATATTGTTAGACAATGATCATGGGTTTACACTATTTCTTCACAAAATATGAAAAGCAGTGAGTACTGTACACGCTGAGCCTTTTAATATTAGTTTTTGATTGTAAAAACTATGAAACTGAAATTGTTCATGTACAATTAAAGTCTGGCAAACTAGTGGTTAAATTACAATTTTGTAAAATTTACCTGATACTAAACCTGTCACGTAGCAAGGTGGTGGTGGACCCCAAAAAGCAGGCAGGAGGGAGGAGCAGGGTGTATTTGAAGAAGTGTATTGATAAAACACAGAAAACTAAATCCAAAACAAAGTCATGAAAACAAAACGAATCCAAAGTAACAAACAAAAACCATGGCAAAAACTAGTGATGGGTCCAGCGACACCGATGCGTTGACGCATGCGCCGGGCTCACAGAGCAAACCACGTGTCGGTGCATGTGCTGCTTCATTACGTCACGTGATTGACACGTGAACTGCACCGGCGCAGTTTAGACTGCATCGGCTGCGTTGACACAGTCCAGGCTGCTAATTGACACATCGGCTGCGTTGACACAGTCCAGGCTGCTAATTGACACATCGGCTGCGTTGACACAGTCCAGGCTGCTAATTGACACGTGAACTGCACCGGTGCAGTTTAGACTGCATCGGGTGCTTGGCACAGTCCAAGCTGCGCCACTTAGTCCAGGGGGCGTCGACTCAGTGCAGGGGGCGTTGACGCAGCAAATGCCCGCACAGTGTATCCTAAGGAAGTGCGTATGGCGACACGATGCCGATTGCCGAAACAAGCCAGACCTCACCCTCGCTCGAATAAAAATATATGTTTGGGCAATACGGAAAACACACTGATTATCAGAAAAAATGTGTCCGTCTGACTTCGAGCGTCATGTCGGCTGTCATATAATAGGCTATTATTATATGAGAAGTGCTTTATGAACGTTTGTACTGTACGTCATACTCCAGTTGATTGAGAGGTCCCGCCTATAAGGGGGAGTTCCAGAAAGTGACTGCGAGTGAGCACACCGCATGTTTGATGACTCTGCCACGTTGCTATTAAGTCACATAAAACGTAAACCTTGTCTGCTGACCATCATTACATCGGCTAGGCTAGTTTAGCTGTTGTCGTAGTTCAAAGCTTAATATGTGGCGTGGGTTGGGTCGGCGCCGCGAGTACGTGCTCGCGCTCACGCGCTCACAGCAGATTATCGACTGCTGAGATGCGCTTCACTCGAGTGACGTTGCTACAGTACGTGCATATTATGGAGCAGCTTCCGCACAAATACAAATTATCCACCGTGTAGAGCCATTTTGATCTCCTTTTGGAGAATAAGGTATTTATTAAAATCTCCTTGTCTCACCAAGTGCCTCTCGGATTTTTGACATGTCTTATTCCATTGTGTGTGTGTGTTCTCCACAACAGGGGAAATAGCATGCATTAAACGCAACAGACTGAAATTTAAAACACTGGAGCATCTTATTTTTCTAAATCAAAATTTGTGAAGACAAAGCCCACAAGCATCCTCATTCACATGATTTTCACATTATTGAAACACATTGAATGATACAATATGAATGCATGGATGTGAATGATAGTCAAGGGTCAATGTCATCTTTATTGTCAAATATGCTTTATGTATGACATGCAGCATAGATGAAATTTCTTCCTCTCAATCCTCAGTGCATACATGCATGCAAACATGCTGTGCATTAAACACACACAGCTAAGAAAGGATAGCAGCTACACTGTATAAAAAAGACATGTAATCTGAACAGTATAGACAATATAAACAATATAAACAGCATAAACAACAACATAAACAATGGCGCATGTGGCTATTGTGGGTAGAGTGAGGTAGTGCATTGTATACACGTCATCATCAAATCAGTTTGTTCAGTCTGTCAAGTGGGTTGGCTGCAGGGATTTTGGAGGTCCAGCAGGTGGCAGTGGTCAGCGACACAGTATCAGTACAGTATCAACACAGTGTGTCATTGTGTCGACACGCCTCATGAGGCCTCATGGACCCATCACTAGCAGAAACTAAAAACTCTCAATAACAAAAACATGACTGAAACAAACATGACAGTAGCATACCAACAGCCACAAACAAACATGACAGCAGCAAAAAGCAACAATGACCCGACACTGAGTGTTCGGGCAGGAGTCCTTTTATACAACTAATAATTACATAATGACCAACAAGTGTGCAACTGCAGGGGGAGCCCTACAGTGCCACCTGTTGGTCCCAAACCAAATCATGACAAAACCCAACACTTATTTTGCATTTGAAATTTGTCATATCACCATACATGGTGCTTTTGTGACCCAAATTGTGCTACAACATCACATTTTGTGACATATCGCCTTCACAACACTTAATAACTTGAAAGGAACTTTTCTTTGATTGGCTCATTGGGATTAAAACATTCAGAGAACAAAAAAGGGCTTATTTGCTATGGAATTAACCATGGCTACCATTATGGATAGCAAAGGGTAAAGGCGGAAGTGGATCAAAAAGCAAATGGGAAGGAGGAGAAGTGTCGGTGGTCCGTGGAGGTAAATGCCGAGCCAGGCTGGGCAGGGAGGCAATGGAAAAAGACAATCAAGATTAAATGGTTAGGCACAAAAATCCAAAATGGCAAGCGTGTGCACGAGTAACGGCCTAGGTACCACTCATAAACATCTGGCACTCGCTTGCAGATCAGCAGAGCTCTTATACACAGGAGGTGATTGCTGATTAGCTACAGGTGTGGGAGCACGCTCCTGCCCAGCCTGATAAAGGAAAGAGAAACAGAAGGTCCCTGGACTCTTCAAAATAAATGAGCAAGTCAAAATAAAAGCACAAAAGGAGGAGGGTCTGTGACAACACATCACAGTACCCACCCATCAACGGGTGTCACGTGGTGCCCGCCCAGGCTTGCCAGGATTGGCTCTGTAAAAGTCCCTCAGGAGAGAAGGGTCCAAGATGAAGTGGCGGGAGACCCACGGCCGCTCTTCAGGGCCATACCCCTCCCAGTCAACAAGAAACTGGAATCCCCGACCCCGGGTGCCTCGGGAGTATGGGGTACAGCACCCCCTGATATGGGCTGTTCGTCCCAATACCACCAATGTCAGAGTTTGGTTTCACATTTCCAGCAGTCAGTCAGGATCTTGTCCAGTGAGGGTTGGCCTCTGCCAAGGCTGCCCTTTGTTTGGTTCATAACCTTTTGGGATTGAATTTTTAAGCACAGCCGAGGCATCTGCTACTCTCACTGGAGCATTTCACAGCCAAGCCCTCTCCGGGTCGGGGATGAGATCTTGCTCCAGTGAGAGGAGTTGAAGTATGTTGGGATCTTGTCATTGAGGGCAGGAAGGAGCGGATCGGTGCAGTGTCTGCTGTGATACAGACTTTGTATCGGTCCGTTGGGATGAAGAATTAGCTGAGTCAAAAGGCAAAGCTCTCAATTTACCGGTCGATCTATGTTCCAACTCTCACCTACGGTCATGACCGAAAGAACGAGATCCCGGATACACGCGGCCAAAATTAGTTTTCTCCATTGGATGTCCGGGCTCTCCCTTAGAGACAAGGTGAGAAGCTCAGTCATCCGGGAGGGGTTCAAAGTCATGCCGCTTCTCCTCCACATCGAGAGGAGCTGTTTTCAATGTTTTCTTTTTCACAGATTTAAAAATTGTCTATGTATACTCCTAGTATTTTTTTGTATGCCACTTGTTTTCCTCTGCTTTGCTTCTGAATATCATTAATTGTTTTGTTTGTCAAAGCTTGTAGGTGTTGTTTCCTTAATTATTTGAACCGCATTGAGTTGCCTTGTGTATTAAATGCTCTGGAAATAAAGCTGCCTTCCCTTGACTTGCCTTGTGTGGATTAAATGGATGGGAACAATGTGGAAATGCTCGTATTTTGAGGGTAATGATGGCTCGTTGTCATGTATTGTAAAAAAATAAATACATAACTATGAACTTGTTCATTTTTGTATTGATGAATTTAGTTCAATAGTTTTTATATGAACTGAACATTTCATTAAATAATTAGTTAGCTGAACTCTGAACTAGTTGAGGTAGAAAATGGACTGTCCCAACACCAGTGGTGGACCCTCAGGGGCCTTCTCTGCTGGCCGAAACATTCATACAAGAACATAAATTTAATGCATGTTATTTTATTTTCATAAATATGCAAACAAAATTATTCTCTGTATTCTTTACGTCATATTATTTCCACTTAGTCGAGTGGATTTCAATGTTATTTTAAATAACATTGGAAGCCACTTGATAAATAACTTATTTATTATGGTAGAATTTTTAACCAATCATATTTCAGCGAGCTTGTGTTGCCAGGTAAATTAAACTTGCTCGGGGCCTTCAGGTTAAACAGAGCAGGCCCCTGTGCGCTGAAAATGAACGGGCACAGTCAGGTTGCAATAGCCAATCAGATCACGAGTCTGCGCACCGGGGCCAGTGAGAATGCCTTACGTCGAGACTGGACGTGCGTGTTCGGTGATTGGATTAGCGCCTGCTAGAGGGCGCTATCACTGCATTTCAACCCAAAATGGCCGAAGAAGAAGACGTTGATCTGGTTGCAGAACTGCTTTGCACACAATTTTCAAGACAGACCTTCCACAAAAAGCTGGATATTGTGCAAAGAGGTCGCCCGACTCTTGCGCGAGCTAGCCTGTCCCAGCAAGGAAAAGGGTTTGTCCGTCATTTTCAGACGAGCAATTATGAACGGTACCCGTGGCTCACAGCCTCTGAGAAACGCTGCAAATTGTACTGCTGGGAATGCCTATTGCTTGCAACGGACCGATTTGGTGTTTGGAGCCACACTGGATTTACCCATTTAAGTTGTTTTACCAAGGCAGCAAGGAAACATCAGAGCACGGCTGGGCACTTACAAACTACGGTGCGTTTAAAAAACGTTTGGGGACACTCACGTAGATCTGCAGCTCAGTGAACAGGCACTACATTGGTGAGTAAATGAATTTTATTTTACATTTCTTCTTGTCATTTTATTTTGTTGGAATTAAATTAATGGTAACGAAATAAAATGACAAAGATACAAAAATGTATCAAATAAATCTGCTCACCTGCAATTTATAATGGCGCATTGTAGTCACCTTCGTGCACGAAAGTTCGTTCAAACTCAGCTGCTCAACATCGTCAGTTATTTGCTGTTGTATAGCCTATTCTCAAAATGCAAATGATCTGTTAACTTTATTTTCAAAGAATAGTTTTTTTTGTTATTGTTTGGTTGGTGTCTTATATGAAACTTCGACATTGCGCAATTTATTGGACAGACTTGTTTAAGATCACACTGCGTAATTTGGGTGGCATTTTATTTTGTATTTTTAAATCTTTTTATTTTTGACAAGATCTGTAAATTTAGTTTCCTGCTCTTAATTGTGAATGCATACTTGATGGTTTTAAAATTTAAATGCTCCTGAAATTAAGTGCTGCTTGACGAGCCTATACTGTATTGTTGTCATGTATGTGACGTCACTGAAGGCCTAAGGTAGAAATGCATGGCCCGCCACTGCCTCACACGATCTGTAGAGTACAGAGAGAGAGAGAGAGATAGAGAGAGATGAAGGGAGGGAGGGAGGGGGAAAGAGAGAGAGAGATAGAAAGAGAGGAAGGGAGGGAGGGAAAGGGGGGAGAGAGAGAGAGAGAAACGTGCTACGTGAAGGACCAAAGCATGATTTAAATTACTCCCTATGACCCGTAATATTATTGAATGATAATAAGAATAAGAATAATACATTTTATTTGAAAGCGCTTTTCATCATACTCAGACACTTTACAAGAGCTTAAAACACAGGATAAAAATGTGCACTTAAAACAAGCATACATAATTTACAAAAGCACATTTAGATGAACAAAAAAGCAAAAATTGGTAAAAGAGATTAAAAGGTGTTAAAAGCATTGTGGAACAGATGAGTTTTAAGAGATGATTTGAAGGATTGGAGGTCAGTACAGTTGCGGATGTGTTGTGGTAGAGCGTTCCAGAGTGTGGGGGCGGCAACAGAGAAGGTTTTGGAGAAGGCCCCAGGTTTTGAGCTTGGTCACGGGGATGGCGAGGAGGTTTGTGTTTGAGGAGCGGAGGTTGCGGGAAGGAGTGTATTGGTAAAGAAGATCGGAATGGTAGGAGCGGGCCTGTTTATGAAGGGCTTTAGGTGAGTAGGAGTTTGAATTGAATACGCTGGGGAGCCAGTGGAGGTTTTTAAGGACGTGGGTGATGTGATCACGAGTGCGGGTGTGGGTGAGTAAACGGGCGGCGACATTCTGGATGTATTGTAGTTTATTGAGGAGTTTGGAGGTTGTACCGTAGAGGATGCTATTGCAGTAGTCAAGGCGGGAGGTGATGAAGGCATGGATGAGGGTTTGAGCAGCGTTGAAAGAAAGTGAAGGGCCGAGACAAGAGGTGGAAGAAAGCAGTTTTGGTGATTTGGGTAATGTGTTGGTCGAAAGAGAGGTTATCAAAAAGGACACCGAGGTTGCGACAGTGAGAGGAGGGGAACAGGGTGCAGTTGTCAATAGTGAGGTAAACCGATTATTAGCAGTTGAGATTTAGTGCAGTTAAGAGTGAGAAAGTTTGTCTGCATCCAGGATTTGATATCTGAAAGACAGTTAGACAGGGTGGAGTGGGTTGTTGGGGTAAATGATTTGGTGGATATGTACAATTGGACGTCATCAGCGTAGCAGTGGAACTGGAGACCATGATGACGAATGATTTGGCCGAGGGGTAGAAGGTAGAGAATGAAGAGAAGAGGACCAAGCACAGAGCCCTGGGGGACACCTTGGGACAGTGGGGCAGTGTAGGAAGAGCAGTTGTTGATGTGTGTCAATTGTTTCCTGTCTGTGAGATATGAGTGAAGCCAGGTGAGGACTTTGTCGGTGATGTTTAGGGATTGCAGGCGAGAAAGTAGGATGGAGTGGTTGATGGTGTCAAAGGCAGCTGTAAGGTCAAGAAGGATGAGGATGGAGAGTAGGCAGAGGCGAGGAGGAGGTCATTGGTGATTTTGAGGAGGGCTGTTTCAGTGCTGTGTTGTGTGGAATCCAGATTGAAATTGTTCAAAAAGTTGGTTATTGTCTAGGTAGGTTTTAATTTGAGATGCGACGGCACGTTCTATGACTTTGGACAGAAAGGGGAGGTTGGAGATGGGTCGAAAGTTGCTCATGATGTCAGGGTTGAGTCCAGGTTTTTTGATTATGGGGGTTACAGCAGCCAGTTTGAGTGAGGAGGGGACATAGGCAAAGTTGAGGGAGGAGTTGACAATGTTCATGACGAGGTGGGAGATGGTGGGAAAGCAGTGCTTGACGAAGGAAGATGGGATGGGATCCAGTGTGCAGGTGGAGGAATTCATTGTTTAGATGATATTGGTGAGTTCGGCTATGGAGACAGGTGTGAATTCAGAGAGGTGAAGTAGTTGGAGTGATGGATGCTGGTAGGAAGGGAAGGGGGACGGGTGAGGTGGTGGGTGAACTGTAGAGGATGTAGATTTTGGATTGAAAGTAGGATCGGAATGAATTGCATTTGTCAACGGTAATAGAGGTTGAAATATTGTCGCTGGGTTTGAGGAGTTTGTTGACGGTGGAGAAGAGGGAATTTTGGTTCTTGGAGTCGGTGTGGATAAGGTTGGAGTAGTAGGTGGAACGGCTGGAGTTGAGTGCGGTCTTGTATAACTGAAGGTGATCAGTGTAGGCGAGGAGATGAACAGTTAAACCAGATTTTTTATAGAGTCTTTCTAGCTGGCGTTTTCGGGTTTTAAGTTTGCGGAGTTCTGGGGTGTACCAGGGGGCTGAGTGAGTGAAGGAGACAGATTTGGTTTTGATGGGGCCAAGTTGATTGAGACAGGAGGAGAGAGTGCTGTTGTCGTAGTTGGTGAGAACAGTGGAGTCATGGGACAGTGGAGGAGGTAGTATGGACAGGTGGTTGAGGACAGAGGTAGAAAAGTCAGTTGGGGAGATGGATTTGAGGTTTCTGAATGATATGGTGCGCTTTTCCTTGGGAAGGGGGGTAGGGAGGTGGAGATCCAGAGTGATAGCCAGGTGATCGGAGATGTTGAGGTTGGTGCTAGAGAGTTTTTCAATGGTGAGACCGGTGGAACAGACTAAGTCCAGAGTGTGACCGTGGGTGTGGGTGGGGAAGTTGACACTGTGTGACAAAATCGGAGAAGTCTGAGAAAAATTGAATTTCGGGGGACGATAAATGACAGCAATGACCAGGGGGAAGGGACCAGGGAATTTGAAGGTGATATGTTCAAAGGACTCAGTGGGTGAGGTGGATATAGTGCTGATTTTAAACTGTTTTATGGACTGATGCCACCCCACCACCTCGGCTAGTGAGGCGGGGCTTGTCGATGTAGGTGTAACCAGGTGGGGTGGCTTGGTTGAGTGAGAAGTAGTCCAGGTGTTTGTGCCAGGTTTCGTGATAAAGAGGAAGTCCAGGTTATTGTCAGTTATGAATTCGTGTAAGATAAGTGCTTTGATGTTGAGTGAGCGGGTGTTAAATAGAGCCAGTTTGAGGATTTTGTGATGTGTGGGTGACAGTGAGGATTGGGGGAGTGGGCGGAGATTGGTATTTGACATTTTAAAATATTTTCTCTTGTTATTGTAGTCGTGAGGGTGTCTGGCTGTGACGATGGATTGAATGGGGTAGATGGCAGCAGGATGAGACAGTGACAACTGGGGCCTGTAGGGGGGACTATGGCAAGCGGAAGTGCTGTATGTTGGTAAAGTGGAGGAAGGGGAAGGTGCAGGTGTGCGATTTGTGACTAGTCAGCTAGAATGATGTTTTCTCTTGACTGAGCATCGATCAACAGCCCCCCCGTAACCAGACCCAGAGGTGAGGCTCGTTTGGCCAACGCCCTGATAACACCTTGGGGTTGGGACCTGGCCGGGCATCGCCTGAAATGGTACTTGGGGTTCCCCTTCTTATGGACTTACCATCTGTGGGAGAGGCCAAGGGGGTCGTGGTGCAAGAAGAGCTGAGCGGAGACCAATTTGCATGTTGTGAGGACGCCACCGCATTTCATTTACCTGCCAAGCAACCTAAACCTTACACCGCAGC
Source organism: Hippocampus guttulatus (assembly GCF_054856545.1). Classification (NCBI taxonomy): domain Eukaryota; kingdom Metazoa; phylum Chordata; class Actinopteri; order Syngnathiformes; family Syngnathidae; genus Hippocampus; species Hippocampus guttulatus. The sequence continues at coordinate 3,466,469 of NC_141262.1, read as the reverse complement.
AAGAAGCCACAGCATGCAACAGCTCCAATTCAAATGCAAATCTATGCTAATTAATTTCATGTTTAACTGAATCAGACATTATACCAGACAAAGAGGCTCCACTGGTGAGAGTGATTTAATATAGACCATAGAAAAAAGAAACATGTTGCTCTGAGACAGACATGCTTTAATTGCTTTGCCCCATTGAGTATCAATTCAAAATAAAAGGCAAGGTCACACAATGTAGGCTTAGGAGAATTGGCTAATTTAAAAATAATAATAATAACAAAGGATCATTGCTTTTTCGTATTGAGATTTTACTCCACTGTTGTCAGTGGTTGCTCCCTCCATTCACTCAATACACAGACACAAAAAGAACAAGTGCAGCAGGGCTAAGTGCCTATTCTAAAACACATATCAGCTTATTAACCTAGGCGCATGCGCGCACACACACACACACACAGCTCTGAGGTGGGCAACCATGATATCAGGTGGTAATATATTGAGGTTGCATTGAGGTTGTAATGGTGTTATTAAAGAAACAAGCCCAGGCGGAATAGAAAAAAAATCCTATTAAAATAATTATAGAGGCCAAGATAACTGCAGGTGTGTGTGTGTGTGTGTGTGTGTGTGTGTGTGTGTGTGTGTGTGCGTGCACGCATGCACGCATGCACATTTGTGGGTGTTCCAACCCAAAAATGTTTTCAGTCACATTGTGGGATTGGCCCTCCCCAGGATAAACACCCATGAATTGTATGTCCATTAGTGAACACAAAATATTTAAGGACTATACAGTTTTAAAGTAAACATAATTTAAAATGTGACTTTAAAGTCAGAAACTTTGAGTTTAAGTAACACGATGGATGCAAAAAAAAAAAAAAAAGCAACTTGCTGCAGAGATGCTAGTTTGCCCTTGAGCAAGGCATTGTCCGCAGTACCCCAGCTCCAGTGGTACAGCTTTCTTTGCGCATCTCTTTCATTCTGAGGGCTCTATTTTCATGCTCAGCGCAAGTCTAGCACAAAGTGCAGTCTAAAAATGTGCACATGGGTGGAGTTTTCTTTCTTATGATATTTTGCGAAACTAACACAGGTAGAAGAAGACACTTTCACCATTGTGCATTATTGTGGGAGGGACTCCGATCGACTCCCAGCCAATCAAAGCGGCTACCCACCTTCCTTTTAACTTCAGTACGGAGGGAGCCGCATAGTCTGCATGACATGGAGAGGCAGGAGATTGGCGCACCAGTACATTTAAGTGGAACTGCGAGGAGATCTCCACTTGCAGATGATGTAAAGTTGGTCGCTGTGGATGAGCATTTGGAGACCGTTAATTGTGCATGCATCAGTTTTTGCACTGAGCGAACAGGTGCCTGTCCACTAAAATATCTATACCTGCATGCGTGTGATCTGGTTCTTAGGGTATTGTGCAACCACCGAATGTACCGTATTTTCACGACCATTCGGCGCACCGTATGGTTGGGCGCAGTCTCATTAATGGGTGCTATTTCTGTATTTTACACATAGACAAAACGCACTGTATTATTGGGCGCAATTTTAAAGTGGTAAAACATACGCCAGCTTAAACATACGGCATGCATGCGCGCATGCTAAAAACACGTTAGCTTGAAGCATACGGTAGCATGCCAATACATACAGATACAAGCTAAAAACACGTTTTTAAAAAGGCAACGGAAGCAAAATTAAGTTCCGTTGTATTTTATTTAGCCATCGTACAATGTACTCACGTTTTTCGATCAATCATCACCCAGAAATCCATCAAAGTCCTCATCCTCTGTATCAGAATTGAACAATTGTGCAAGTACCGGTAATCCATCAAAAACGCCGTGTTCCCTCTCGTTGTCAGTCACTCTCATTACCATGTGGCTCCACAGAAATGATGCCGGCTTTGCCAAAAACTCGAACAACAGTGCAAGCAGACACGTTTGTCCAAGTAGCCACAATCCATTCGCAAATTGTGGCGTAACTCGCCCGGCGCTGCCTCTCACTCTTTGTAAAGTTGTGTTTGCCATCGATCATTCATTGTTCCCATGCCGTTCGCAACTTTACTTTGAACGCCCGGTTGATGCCGATGTCCAGCGGTTGGAGTTCTTTAGTCAAGCCTCCGGGAATAACGGCAAGCTCAGAGTTCATTTGCTTGACTTGGTTTTTCACCGCTGCTGTGAGATGGGCACGCATGCCAAAAGCATAACCGATGGCTTGAAGTTTGAACTGAGCTTCGTAAGCGTGTCTCTTTGTAGAATTTATTTTCGGGGGTTCTTAGAAACCAAAACTGAAGTTGTTTTGCAACAATGCACATAGCCACACTCTATACAGGTGTTGGTACCTGCTTGTAGCGTCCACTTACACGCCCACCCTTCACTCATTGGCGGACTTCTTCCCCGCATGCCTGTCACTCACGTCTGCCTTTTCTCTCTCTCTCTCTCCATATATGTATATGTAAACGCCCACCCTTCACTGATGGCCGACTTCTTTGCCGCATGCCTGTCCATAGTCACTTCCGCCTTTTCTCTATATAAACAGCGTGTCGGCTGTCAGTCAGGTCTTGGAACTCAGCGCATACACAAGACGCTCCGCATCATAAGGCGTCCTGTCCATTTTGGAGAAAATTTAAGACTTAATGGCGCCTTATAGTCGTGAAAATACAGTACATTCGATTTTGACTTGAATTTTCCTTGGGATGCCGGTAAGTAGTAAAAAAAGAATACCCAAAAAATAAATACATAAATAAAAGACTGTTCGTGTCGAATGTTGTCTCTGCATTTGTCTGTGAATGCTTGTGAGTTTTCCCAAGGCTTACTAATATGAGGCTTCTAATTCAGTCTGCTAAAAATGACTGTTCCCTTTCATTTGTGCAACTGCACACTGGTAGCACACACTCAGCGCACAAGAAAACCTATTCGCGCAGTGAACGCACTGCAAATGAAATAAATATACAGTATATACCTTTTTTTCCCTGCATCATTTTGCTGTGTAATTCAGTGAGTGACCGGTGTCCAGCCAATCATATGATATGATGCAATGACGCGATGCAACCAATCACGGCATTGACAGTACTTGCGCGTGTGCTCTGCTTATACGCGCTCCATGACAATAACGATGCGTCGGAGATAAGTGACGCTAATGTTAACCCCTTATCATGGCTAAACGAGCGGGCAGTAAATGCAATATGTCGACTCCCCAAACCAAAATAAAAATGAACAGCAGTTCTTTTAGGTTGGAATGGCTGTCTGAGTATGTGCATTTTTTTCTTATTTCAATGGGACAGTACACATTAATCAACAAATGAATTCGAAGAACAAGCGGTGGAACTGGGTGAGACCTTTTCTTTTTCGAGTGAGAAAGTTCTGCTCTGCAAAACCTGCAGCGAAGCTGAAGTTGTAAGCAAATTTTCCGATGGAAAATATGGACTAAATGGAAGCTGGACTACCTCAAGCGACACATTCAGCAGAAGAGTCATTGGAATGCTGTTGGAATTATACCAAGACTCAAGTGTACAACCATTGGAGAAGTGAGAAGGACAGACGTGAAAAATAAGATCAAAATTGAAGTCCAATTTGTGCATATTCTAGTCACATTTATTAAGATGTTTTATTTATGGATATTAATCATTAAATTCTATTATGACTAGATCATTTATGAGTAGTAGAAGTGCTAATAAAAGACACTGTATCACAAGATGCAGCACACATCATTGTGGAAAATGTCAATGTTTTAATGTGAACAAAATGTGTTATGTCTGAAAGGTGTGTATGTCTCATTTCTTACAGAGCAATACGTTCATCCAGGCCAAAACTGAACCTCACTGACCAAAGTCAAAGTTGGACTCTCACGAACAATCAATGAGTTTTGTCTTTTTCATTTAAAGTGGGCCAAATTAGTTATCTTAAAAGTAAACTTATGGAAATTGCTGTTGTAATTTGATCCTTGAACCACTATGCCATGAGCCTTCTATGATCCCATGTGTGACACTAGTGTGTGGCCACAGCGAGCACTTCTGATTTTGCTCACAGTGGTCCTCGGTGTGCTCAGCGAGGTTGGCTGTTTGCCCAGACATATGATAGATTCCAGGGAACATTGACTGACAGCTGTTAAAATTTCTACTTTTTTGTGAACCACAACTTTATGTAGAATGGATTTTAGCTAAATTGCCAGTCTCTAAACCTCTTTACAAATATTTTTTTTTTGCATGTTGATAGTCAGATATCAAAACTGATGCAAAACAAATCAAAATAAAAAAACTTTCTTTGATCCCCCCCCCCCCCCCCACACTCACATACACACACATTTACTTATCTGGAGTCCACCTTCTGTTCAACTGTAGAGGACAAGAGGCGTTCCGAGATCAGCTGAGCCATCCCCAGCATGTCCTTGGTCTGCCTACAAACCTCACTCTGGTTAGAAATTATATACCGTATATGCAGTATACACACATGTGGACCCCCCCCCCCCCACCACCACCAAACATACAAACTCGCAAACACATACCCATTTTTGTGTGTTTATGCGCGTTTGTGTGTGTGTTACATCAATGGAGATTTGCAAGCATGTTAACAAAATACATTCGTAACAACACAAGCAATAAAATGCAAACATTTCTTGTCCAAAAATTGTTTATAAAACAATAACTGCAGTATACAGCACAGGTATATAGTCTCAAAAAAATACAGTATAACAAGACTAGCCACAAAATGCAAAAACCAAACACTGTTTATAAAGTAACACTAATACTGTATTTTAAAGTTGATTTTTTTCTGTCTTGGAAAAAAAAGGATGTTTTGGGTTGTTGTATTGGCATCATTCTTTGCTGTATGAAAATATTTGCCTGCATATCATACAGTTTTGTTGCTAATTGCAAGTAACTGTCCCGTTGGTAATCACTGATGTCTGGTGATTCTTGTGCATAGAAAAGGATTATTGCTGCCATCTCCACAGCTTCATTGCTGGACGGTGGCTTGACATCAGGAGTTGAACTGGGCACATCATCTTCCTCCTCTGACTCGATCAAACTGGTGGTTTGCTCAAGGGATTCGTTGAGATCTTTTGCTGTGTAATCCATAGTGACAGGCAAATCACAGTCCACATTGAGAAGATCCTGCTTTATCAGGTCAGTTACAATAAGACGCAGTGGAATGAGATCAGTCTCATCCAAATTTTCCCCCTCAGCATCATCGGTGATGGCATTTGTGTGTGAAAATCCACACTTCAAGTTCAAGTCAACTTTATTGTCAAATGTGCACTATGTGCAACATACAGCACATTTGACAATAGCACTTCTTTTCTGCTTGGCTCTCGACGAAGGCGGACGCTTTTTTTGCTCTGCTCCTGCTCCTCTCCCCCCCTTGCTCGCCACTCAGTCTATGTACTGTCCTTGTGCTGTCTTTTCCTAGCCTCCGCTGTATTTTTCATCCTAAAAACAAACCATGGAATTGGTTGGCTGGTCTCTTGATGCAATCGACAAAATTTCCTCGACGAGAAGAGCAGGCAGTGGGGAGCCTGCGTGCCCTCGGGACATTTGCTGCCGGGTACACCCGAGATCCATGGAGGAAGCGGAGAATGGTGTGCCTGTCAATGCTGTCAGTTGAGGAGGAGGAAGACATCTACATTATCGGCCTTTTGATAACAGGTATGCTGCAGTTTGGTCTTAGCAGTTTCCTGTTCTATCGCAAAATCCAACCGACGGCAGCAGCTTTATTGGAAGTGAAGAAGCTGCCGGTCATTCTCGATGGTCTAGCGCGAATGTCCAACACTCAGACTCAAGCGGTGACTGAGCTCAACCGCAATTGCGGTTCTGGAGCGTCTCCGTACGATCGACAACAACATGGAGAAGTCAGAATTCTCGCTTCGAAAAGGAATTGAGGATTTGGCTGATCGGCGCCAATGAAGGGATACAGCCACGGACTCAAGGCCACCTGAAATTGTTGCTGGCCGTCCCTCCAAAATAAACAACGCTATTTGGACCACTTTCCCCTGGATGGAAGGTATGCACGGAAGCTACTGCCCCCACCATCACCCCCTCCTTCTCGGCCATGGACTGATAAGCCAGGACTGTCTTCATGAGCAGACCTTGACGAAGCAGCTGCGGCCTATTCACGCATACACAACCAGACAATCACACGTGCATACACATCCTTATCATCACCGTCTTCATCGTTCCTATTCTTTTCCCCCGCGACGTGGAATGATCCGCAGAGCGCTCGGTGGACCGTGCAGTTGGTCGGACGGGCCGCGTCGCGGTCGCCCCTCCCCCTTCCCATTCATCCGCCCCCTCATTACATGTTATGTCTTGTGACTTATTGTAACTGTCATATGCTTATTTATGTGCTCAGGTCTTTTTTTTATCCTGGACTTAAATTATCCTCAGAAGAGGATAGCTCGAGCGTGGTTTTTTTCCTTCTCCGTACCCAGTGTTTTTCCTTTCTGAACTCTGCCTGTAAATTTCCCCATTGCGGGACAAATAAAGGATATCTTAATCTTTAACCTTAATCTTAATCTTCCCGCAGGTAGCGATCTTGAATGGTGGACCGTGGGGTCGCTTGGGAGGCCAGTCGTGACGATGAAGATGCAACCGCCTGTAATGTTACCATCTTGTGCTGAGCCGTCGGTGTAGATCAGGGGTGTCCAAACTTTTTGCCAAGGGGGCCAGATTTTATGTGGTAAAATGTCGGGGGGCAAACCTTGGCTGACATTCTTTACATTGAACAACAATATTGTTCAACAAATTTTAGTAAGCCAGTCTGTGTTTCACATTTCCATTTTTATTTTAATTTCAACAATCTTAAGAATTTCTTTTGGGTCATTTGAAACAGGTATATCACACGCAACTGATTATTCACTTGACTTTTTCTTAAACAGAAGTCTCCTGAGTGCAAATTGCAACATTTGAAACATAAAATGTATCACCATGACTTTTCAATAGTCACAAAACCTTTGACTCGAACAACAGGGAAATGAACAAGCAATCCACATATCCACAACTGCAGGGATCATTTGAAATATGACATATCAGTCAATATAAATGTTGATTGAACTTTTTAAATTTTACTCTGGAATGAAACTTAGGACTGATGTAGATCTTAACAAACATTTATTCAGAGACTTATTGCCAGCTGACAAATGATCTTAATGTGACAGGTGATATTGAGATCTGGATTGAAGCACAAAGGGCGGGTCTGGCTCAAAAGCAGTGGTATTGATGCGCAAAATGTCTTGCAGGTGATCGTCCGTTAGCCGTGTCCTCACACAGCTTTTATTTATGTTCATAACCGAGAATGTCTTCTCACACAAATACGTCGACCCAATCAAGCTCAGCATTTTCTTAGCAAACGCTCGAATCTCTCGGACCTGTCCTTATTCAGCTGTCGGTAAAAGTTGGCGAGAGAAAGTTGCTGGTGCCGACTCCGGTTCTTCACTTACTTTGTTACTTATTAGTGTTGCTAGTCCACTTCGATCGCCGGTCATGGATGGTGCACCATCAGTAATAATCCCAGAAATTTTATTCCATGGGAGTTTCATGTCATTCACGGCAGCGCAAACAGAAGAGAATATGTCCATTCCTCTTGTTTGGGTTTTCAGGCTCTGGAGGTCCAGTAGTTCTTCAGTCACGTTCATTTCATTGTCCACTCCCCTCAGAAAAACAAGTAACAGTGTCCGAGGCGTCTGTGCTTTCGTCGCAAGCCAGCGAAAAAAAATCTAACTCTTTTCCTCTGTCTCCCAATTGTCGTTTGATGTCCGCTGAGAGTTCTTCAATCCTGCGTGCCACAGTGTTACGTGCCAGGCAGACTTCGGCAAACTCCTGCTGCTTCTCAGGGCATATTTTCTTCACCATCGTCATCATGCAGTCTTTGATAAATTCACCTTCGTTGAAAGGTTTGGAACGTTTTGCGATCAGCGTTGCTACCGCGTAACTCGCCGCTGTGGTGTTCTCGTTTGACTCTCGAGCTCTTGCAAAATACTGCTGCTGTGAGATTAAACGAGCTTCAAACTGCTTCAATTTCTCGATGCATTCCTTGCCTGTAATCATGTCGTACATGTCAGCGTGTCTTGTTTGGTAATGTCGCTTGACATTATAATCTTTAAAAACAGCCACTGTCTCTTGGCAAATGAGGCAGACACAGTTGTTGCGTATTTCAGTGAAGAAATAGTCCAATTTCCATCCATCCTTGAATCGTCATCCCTTGCAGTCAACTTTCCTTTTTCTGTTGATTGTCGCCATTTTAGTAAACTGGGAGGTTAATATGTTCACGGAGTGATGCCTCATTGACTCGTGAGTGATGTCTCGTAGAGTGCTACTGCCCTCTAGTGTCTAAATGCTATTACTCATTTAGTGAATGCTATTACTCATTTAGCCACTAGAGGGAAGCAGCACTCTATGAAACATCACTCACCAGTCTACGAGACCTCACTCAATGCAACACGTGTCCCATTGCGCCCAACCTGCGGGCCAGACGGCACTGATTTTATGAAAGAGGCCGAGGGCCGGATGAAATTCGACCGCGGGCCGGATTTGGCCCGCGGGCCGGACTTTGGACATGCCTGGTGTAGATAGTCCCCCCGAACTCCTCTCAATTCTCCTGTAGCTTCGCCATACTTAAGACTCTATCACTGTCTGGGTCTGTTTTCTTGCTGAAGTCTCCATGGGATGGTCACCAACGTTCAGCCATGGTGGAAGTAGGCTTGGGGTGGTGGTGGGCCTAACCGCACCAAAGATCCTGTGCCATTCTGCAGTGCCCTTCATTCGCCACCCAGTCTTTTTGGTCCTCTGTCTCACATTGTCTGTAGCGGTTTGGTGGTGGGGATTTCCCTCGGCGCAGCGCAGTGATTTCTCATAGGCTATCGTCGAGAGCTGAGCGGTGCGGGTCTCAATGGAGAGAAGGTTGGCCTCAGCCAGAATTGCCTGCCAGAAGCACCTCAGTTGGGGTGGACATCAGCTGCCCGGTAACCGCTCTCCCCGCATATCTTTGACAGCCCTCCAGTCTGTCTAGGGTCGTCTTTGACACCCATGGTAGCCATGCAGCGGCAGCGTACTCCACTTGGGAGCGACCTGTAGCAATGTAGGTGGCACGAAGGGTGGATTTGTCATATCCCCAGTCGGTCAACACTAGGCTCCTCAGCGCTCTCCCTTGTCTCTTCAGCTTGTTGCCAGCAAGCGATGCCCGAAGATTGAATGATAGCTGCCTGTCATAGGTTATTCCCAGGAATTTAGATGTTGCGTTGAAGCAAATGGGTTGACCTTTGAGCGTGAGGGTTTGTTCCCAGCGTGCCTTGTGGGAGGGAATTGGTTGTGAAGACGCTACACTCTTTTGGGCTGAGATAGTCATCTTCCATTTGTCACTCCAGTCTGCTATTGAGTTTAGCACCGTCAGTCACTTGCTCTCTGCTTTCTTTAGGTCCTTGTCCGGCTCTTCTTCAGGTAGATGAGCAGCCCTCCGCCTCTCGCCTCCCCTGGTACTGGTCTGTCTCTTCTCACGATTGTGTAGTCTCAGGGCTGTGGCAGTTTGTCTCTTGGGAGCAGTTTAGACTTGTGAATACAGGCCACGTTTCACCAGATAATTTTCGAGTAGAGGCGTTTCTCGGAATATTCCGTTGGCGTTGCACTGCAGCAATCAGAGTTGGTTCTTGAGCAGCCCTTTGGAGTTCTTGTCAAATGCCGGTGTGGTAATAGCCAATGGAAGAGCAAACCAGATTTACCAGAGGTCTCCCAACCCTGCCCTATGAGACGATAAAACACCGAATCTTCATGCTCAACAACAACAACAACAGCACAAATGGTGCCGACATTCCTCCCAATCAAAGTCAGTGCTGGGACACACGTGCTGCCGAGAAGGCGCAACCAACAAGCACAGATTCTTCTCCTTTGACGAATGTCGTGGCCAAAAAATGCTGAAAACAATTCACATCAGGTCCGATGGCTGCCTACTCAGACGTCATCTTGGTAAAAATAATAAAAAAATAATAATTATAAAAAAAAAGGAAAAGCATTTACCAAATGGTAGACGATTCTAATTTCATCCAAGCAAGTTCAATCCAGTGAATGGCATCCTTGATTGTGATTCTTTTCACAAGTTCACTTGCTTTGTTGCGCTCATCCATGTTCAGCAAAATACTTCTCAGCATGCACTTACGAAAGCTTTACATTCTGAATGACTCCAGCATCCATCGGCTGTAAGTGAGAGGTTGTGTTTGGTGGAAAGAAAATTATCTTTATGTTTGATAAGGTTGATGGGGTGTGGGCTCCACAATTACCCATAAACAATAAAATCTTTGGATGACCATCTTGTTATTTTGGTTATTCAACCACTTCATAAAGATTTCTGAACTCATCCAAGCTTTGCGGTTGGCTTTATATGGCTTTATATGAAGCACTGTGGGTTTGTTGATTTTCCAATGACCAATGGACTTAACTTTTCACCAGCCATTGAACTTGCAAGTCGTACGGTAATCCGGTCTTTAGCAAGTTTACCATTCTTTGCAGTATCACATTTACTCACATATGAACAGAATAGAAGAGTTCTGAAAAATAATCCGGTCTCATCACAGTGATAAATATCATTTGCTGAATATCCTTCAATGAGACCTGGCAGCTTTCTTTCCACTCACTCACTGTCTCAAACTTTACCTCGCCTCCCTCACCACACAAGACAGCATTGCTCAGCTGATGTTGTGCAATGAACATTTGAAGCCAGCCACGGGATGCTTCGAAGTCCTCTATGCCCATAGATTGCACAATGGAGCTAGCCTTCTCTCGAATTAGCCGTCCAGTTAGCGGAAAATGTTTAGCACGACAACAGTTAAACCATTGCAGGACACTTTCATTTACTCCACTGTACCTCATCCATCCAGCCACAAGCAATTTCCTCTGAGCAGGGAGATTGCCAGAATCGTACTGAGCAAGAATTGATGCCTTGTTTTTCAAAGTCTCTTAGATTTGAGTATGTCTGACTCCAAGTATCTCCTGAATGTTTTTTTACATTGTATCCGGCTTCTCTTGATCCGATGCATTCACTCGCTCCTCCACGGTCATTACCATTTTTCTGCGTTTCAATGATCTGCAGGATGTAAATGAATAAAATTAAGATCTTTTGCAATTACAGTAAAACTAATGCCAATAATGAGTCATTTAAATGTCTTCGTTTTGGAGCTGATGGTAGAAAATAGCGAAGCGGACACGGTTACTCCGTTGTATCCAGCGGGAACTTCTTGAATGTGCGCTACTGCGGCCTTCCGTATGGCTTTTGGGTTCCGGATTCAGGAACGTCCATTGAGAGGTTCCGATCGTTAATGTAATTGAGTAGTAGAAACTTTTTTTTGCCCAGTAAGGGAATTGACGTTTGACAGCGGTCCATAGGTGGCAATACTTAATTGTTTTGTGGAAAGTCCAGGCACTTCATCAATTAGTGTGAACTTCTACCCAAGAGCCCACTTAATACCACAGAACGTTGCCGTAAGGTAAGTGACACCAACACCTCAAGTGAATCTTCTCATTGGATTATTTTGACTGCCACTGTCTCATTCCCAAATAACTCAGCCTCCCTTCAAGTGATGGTCGATTCAGAGGCAGATGACAATTATCTTGCTGGAGTTTGTTCCTCCTGCTAAATTGTCCCCTTTGGACTCGTCTGGACCAGTCAGTCCGATCAATGGAAGCCCCCTAAAGACTGTTACACACCAGACTCTCTCTCTCTCTCTCTCTCTCTCTATTTCATGTAACCATCACGAGCACATCACGTTTTTGGTCATCCCTTGTCCTTCTTCCTCTATTGTTCTTGCACTACCCTGGATAATATTTCATAATCCGCATATAATTTGGGTGTCATCATCCATGGTCAGTGGGAGCAATTTCTATCATGCTCATTGTTTGCGTACTGCATCTCCAACATCCCATCCATCTCCTCTAATTTCTTCTCCTGAACATTCTTTGGTTCCCCCCCAAATATCATAACTTGGGCAAGGTGTTTCATAAGTCTCAGGCGTGTTCCCTTGCCCCTCATCGACCATATGACAGTGCCATCGACTTACTCCCTGGACTTTAAAACCTGTCACGCCCCAAGAGTAAGGCCACAGAGAATATATCAGTGACTCTTTGGCAGCAGGCCTTATCTGTCCACCCCCTCCTCTCCTCTTGGGTCTGGATTTTCTTCTTGGACAAAAAAAGACAAGACCCTATCACCATATATCGACTTTAGAGGACAAAATGACATCACCACCAAGAATAGGTATCCGCTCCCACCCATTGACCCCTCCTTTGACCCTCTCAATCAAGCCACCATTTTCACCAAACTACGGTAGATCGTTGCAACGCTTACCATTTGGTGCAAACCCAGGAGCGGGGTGAGTGAAAAAGCGCCTTTAAGATGGCCATTGGCCACTTTGAATATTTGGTGATGCCTTTTGGTCTCACCAATGCTCCAGCTGTTTTTCAAGCATACAATAAGAGATATGCATAACCAGTTTGTGTATGTTAATCTTGATGCCATTTTGATTTTCTCTTGAACCCCCGAACAACATGTCCAAGATGTTAGATTAGTTCTGCAGTGCCTCCTATTAAAAATATATATATATATACAGGTATATATCCATCCATCCATCCATTTTCCGAACCGCTTGATCCTCACTAGGGTCGCGGGGGGTGCTGGAGCCTATCCCAGCCGTCTTCGGGCAGTAGGCGGGGACACCCTGAATCAGATGCCAGCCAATCGCAGGGCACACAGAGACGAACAACCATTCACGCCCACACTCACACCTAGGGACAATTTAGAGCGTCCAATCAGCCTGCCATGCATGTTTTTGGAATGTGGGAGGAAACCGGAGCACCCGGAGAAAACCCACGCAGGCCCGGGGAGAACATGCAAACTCCACACAGGGAGGCCGGAGCTGGAATTGAACCCGGTACCTCTGCACTGTGAAGCCGACGTGCTAACCACTGGACTACCGGGCCGCCCACAGGTATATATATACATATATATATATACTTTATCAAAGCAGAAAAATGCAAGTTTGGTGTTCCCTGTATTGGTTTTCTTGGTTACATCTTCGCTCAGGCTCAGTTTAGGCCAGATCCTGTTAAGAGTGAGGCAAGTGGCTAATTGGCCCCCACAAAGTTGACGTTGCCTTCAAATGCCTCAAAAAACCTTTCACCTCTGCCCCGGTCCTCTTCCATCCTGATCCTGCTCTCCAGTTTGTCATCGATGGTGGATGCTAATAATTTCAGGGTTGGAGCGTGCTCTCCCAGAGAACTTCCACAGATCAAAGGGTGAGGTACTGTACATCCTTTTGCATTCTTTTAATGCAAATTGTCCCCCCAAGAGAGAACCGACGACGTCGGCAACCGTGAATTGTTGGCTGTGGCAGCTGCCCTTCAGAAGTAGAGAGATTAGCTAGAGGGAGCAGAGATCCTTTTTCTGGTACTAAGAGATACTGAAAGGATACTCAAAGATGCTGAACAATATGACTCTGTATATTTAAAGTAGGGCTGCACGATATTGGAAAAACATGTGGGTGTTACATATTGCATTATCGATTTTATATTTAACATGTACCGAAAGAAATGGCATCCTTTTTTTTCATGTGGGGGATTTTTTTTTTTTATGTATTCTTATACAATTAAACTCTTGAGTGTTAGTAATGCCCCTAGATACTGTTCTCCTGTTGTAATGTGATGGGCTTTTAAGGTTGCATCTGATTGGTCAAAGATAGATGAAAGCATACAATTCCATATGAATTTATTGCACATCATTGCTTTCGGGGCACTTAGCAGTGAAACACCAGACTTATAACCAAGTAAATAATATTTTTTCAAGAGATTGTGAAGCCCTTTATTAAATTATGCTTCCTCTGTATTGGAAGAAAAAGAAACATAATCGCTCTCTTTTGAAGTCTTCCTTAAATATGATGATGTTCTGAATAATACCTCTTCTGTCAAAAATCCAGCGTTAACAAAATATCTTTATACCGTAACAATGTCAATAATATAACAGTAGTCTCGTAAGGATATTTAAATAAACAGAAAGAATTTTCAATTTAGTCTTTAGTTTTCTTCCTCCTAATTATTTTCTTGTCCATCCGGTGTTCCCGGGTCGAACAACAAAGGATCTCAGTCAACTTTGCATGCAGATACCCCCCTCATACTGCTTTTTTTGTATCGATATGAGCTTTGAGATCTCTGACTGGCACAGTAATGAGACATCGAAATATGTCCGTGCAAGGTTTGCACACTGCTACCTTTTACGTGTCATCACGGTCCTCAGCTCCAAACCGTAATTGTAATGCACCTCTCGGTCCAGTGACTTCCAACCACCAAAGAGAGAGAGAAAGAGAAAGCATCACTGCAGGCCTGTGTTCAACCTTTCTGTTCTAATACATTTACTATCTTTAAAACGATACATTGATTGAAACATTTGTATTTTCAACATGTTTGAGTATGAAAATGGTCACATGTGCATTTCCTCCATGACATGGACAAAGAGCGAGAGTTCAGGATGAGAAGCGAGGGGAACCCAGCGAGAGATTTATGAAAGGACGAAAAATGGAGACTGTCGACAACAGTGATTCCACTGGAGTTGAGAGTACTGCCTCACAAAAGAATGCGCGGGAATCAATAGAAAGACCATCTGTCTGAAGCAGATAAGGCAAATAGGCAACACACAAATGTTGACAATTAAATAGTTTGAGATCTCACTCTAATAATTAAGCTTTCATTTGAAATATCTTTAAATTGTTTCCATTGTAAATGCGAATATCATATAATCATCGTGATATCAACGTTCCGAATTGGGTGTAAGTACTGGTGAGGGTTTTGCGTGTGTCTGTGCGTGTGAGTGTGTGTGTGATGCAAAATGTGGAAGGAAGTGTGTAAAGAAGATCAACTATCTAATCTAAATGAGTACCTTGACGAGCCACAAAGAAGCAAAATAGGAGGGATTACAGTAGTACTGGGGTAATGAAAACAGTTTCCCTGGATCCTGGCAGCCAGGGACACATTTATCCATGCATTCATTTTCCGATCCACTTTATCCTCACAAAGGTCGTGGGAGCCTATCCCAGCCATCTTCGGGGAGTAGGTGGGGGACACCCTGAACCGGTTGCCAGCCAATTGCAGGGCACACAGAGACGAACAACTGTCCTTGCTCACACTCACACGACAATTTAGAGTGTTCAATCAGCCTGCCGTGTGTGTTTTTGGAATGTGGGAGGAAACCACGCAGGCCCGGGGAAAACAAACAAACACCATATAGGAAGGCTGGAGGAACTCACCTCTGCACTGTGAGGTCGACGCGCTAACCACTGCTCCACCGCACCACCCGGGATACATTTCTTTTGAGCAATATCGAAACAGTGTTTTGAAGACCATTAATGTTAATCCTGCTGTGTTCCATCTATCCATCCACCCATCCATTTTCTACCACTTATCCAGGGTCAGGTTGCGGGGGCAACAGCTGTAGCAGGAAAGGCCAGACTTCTCTCTCCCCAGCCACTTCTTCCAGCTCGTCCCGGAGGATCCCAAGGCCAGTTCCTAGACTAGCCAGGAGACAAAATCTCTCCAGTGGGTCCTGGGTTGTCCCCGGGGCCTCTTGCCAGTAGGAAATGCCCTGAATACCTCACCATGGAGGCGAGCCACTTCATCTGGCTAGTCTCGACGTGGAGGAGAGGCGGCTCAACTGTGTCATACTTTGACGGGGTCAAACTGCGTGAAGGCAAAGCTGATGAAGTGAAGTGGCTCACCACACGCTTTGCTTTGGCTGGGCAGGTAGCCGCAAGATGTCCAGAATCCCCACAGTAAAAGAACCTCCCCATCTTGAGACGACGCTGGCGTTCAGCCTGAGCTGAGTTCTTCCCAGCTGCATGGATTCCTCCTCTTCCACATGCAGAAACTGGCGATGTTCTGCCGATGGATGACTCAAAGAAAAACTGGTGACTGCAACCTGCTGCGGGCGGAGCGGCCTCTGTTGGTGTCTTCCTTGGCGAGCCCAGAACTCCTGAAGCCGGTTTTCAGTTCGAAGGGCTAGAACAGGCATGTCCAGCTCCGGGCCTGGAGGGCCACTGTCCTGCCTGTTTTCCACTCTCCCGGCTGCAACACACCTGATTCCGATGATCAGCTCATCAGCCAGCTCTGAAGCAGCATTAGAATGTTCCTGATTATTTGAATCAGGTGTGTTGCTCTTGGGAGAGCTGGAAAACAGGCAGGACAGCGGCCCTTCAGGACCGACTTTGGACACCCCTGGGCTAGAGCAATGAAAGAGTCCAGATCTGCAGGCAAGTCTAATGGCAGCAGCCAGCCCTTTCAGAAAGACATCATAAAGTGCCATGGCATTCCACCCACTCAGCAGTCAGAGTCCTGAAGTAAATGGCATATTCACAGACAGACTCACCCTTGCCTCAGTCCACTCACTTCCCTTGCTTTCTTCCTTCCAGATGAAATGAGGTTAAAAGTCTTTTGGAGAGCCGGACACAAGGATCGTTTAATTGCAAGGTCAGGGGCAACAGGTGGAAAGAATCAGGGCGGGGCAAACAATCGGACTGGCACAGGAGGAAAGGGAAGTGAACTGAAATGAGAGGAGAATCATTCTTTCAAAATAAAACAGGCAGTGACCAGACAAACAACCTTCATCGTAGTGTGATAATATTTGTGTATTTTAGTTTTGCACTCGAATGCAATGTCTAAATATTATTTATTTCCAATATTTATTTTTATACATTTTTATTTCTAAGCATGTGGCAAGTTGCAGTCTGTTAGGTTTGAGTAAATATCAAATGTTCTCAAATATATTGTTTTTATAAATCATTCAGCTACTATTATAAAATTGCTTACACTTTAGGTAGAACACAATTGAAAAATAATATTACTTTGCTGAGTAACTAATTACTTTTACAAGGCAGTAACTGAGTTAGAGCCTCAATTTCTTTTTGGAACGAATAATTTGTTACTATAACTAATCCGTTTGTTTTTTTTAATTAACATGACCAACACTACATGTCACAGGCTATTTTTCAATATACAGGTATTATTGTTTCCATTCTTGCCTGCATGTAGGTGAAGGAATGCATTGAACACAATACACATAAAAGAGTTTTGTTTTTATATTTTAATTTAGCGGTAGCTCCTGTTTAAAATGTAATAAATGATGACAATGAGTTAACCTTGTTATCTGACCTTCTTTGAGTCGAATCTTGAATTTCAAATGTAGAATGAGCTTTGCAGGAGCAGACATTTTATATTTGAATCTGTTTTTTTTTTTTTTAATTGAGTCCAATCATGGTAGAAATACATTTTTCCTTGTTCTTCTCAGTAAAGCGGAGGTGTAAGAAAATGCTCTTCATCTCACTGCAGTCACTCGTATCCAATTAGGCAGCTCAAGCTGCAACGGCGATTGTACTAATTAAGATTCTTTACAGTCTGCAATTAATTTAATAAAGAGGTGGCTATACTGAGCTCATTAACCTTAATGAGAATTATTAGTCACTAGACAGACACTGGCTCTCTCACCCGTACATGTACATGTTTGTCTTGGGTGGTAAAGGGAGGGCAATTACTCGTAATTATGATTCCGTTACAACCGCTGCACACAAGTAGCAGTACACACAAATACGTGCTTGAAACGTTTAAAACGCTTAACGCTGCTGGGAATACATCACAGTCCGTTTACTTTGCTCTTGACACCAGTCTCTAGTTAATGGTTGGAAATGATAAAAAACAAAAGCTATTCATTTTTCACCAAACGTTTTTTTTAGGAATACAGTATCTTATAGAAAACTTACTTCTTCATGGTCATACCGCCTACGTTACTTGGAAAAGATCCGCGTCAGTGTATGGCCCGTAAGGTCCGTACGCATGTGCGCCCCCTGGTGTGGCGTGCTCCAAAACAATGTGGTTCTAAGCAGGGGTGTCAAACTCATTACACATTGTGGGCCACATACGGCCTCGGTAGATGTCAAGTGGGCTAGACCATTAAAATTATACCCTACTATGCTATAAATAACCAAAATATCATGTCTTTCCTTGGTTTTGGTCTAAAGAAGCACAAGAACATTAGGAAAATGTTGAAATTTAATGAACATATCTTTTACAAAAGATTTCATGAAGCACCTTAGATTTCCTTCGACCAGGTGTCACCAACATTTTTGAGGGTGAGAGCAACTTCATGTGCACTGATTGTGTGAAGGGCTACCAAATTGATACACGTCTGAAATAACATATTTGTCGAAAATACCTTCAGTAATATGAGCATGTGTTATTTTTAATACTTGATGATTTAAATTGTCAGACTTTGATCGTGTTTAAAAATGTCTCACAGTACTGCCAGTGTTTGCATATTTAAATCATAATTTCTACTAGCAAATCACAATGTCCAGGCACTCAGGTTACCTGTCTTGGTCATGTTGGTGACCCCTGCCTTAGACAAATGTGCTTTTATCATTCACATATATGCATTGCAACTGATCCCACTGAGTGTACACAGGCACAAAACTAACAGGTAATTGGTATTGAAAAATATAGTAATGCACTAAGATTAAATGAGATTTATAAAGAAAGGAATTTTAAAGCCATTTACACATGTGCACATAAAATCAAAATTTAATTCCTGCCTACACCTTACAAACTAAGGAGAGTGCTATCAAATGTGTAAAGAATAAAGTATTCACATGTACTTGATAGCGTCTGCTGTGTTGGATATGTCTCAGTGACAGACTGAGAATGCTGATGTCTTCTTCTCAGATTAAAACAATGTTGTCTTCTACTCTGATTAAAACAGTGTGTCCCCTATAATCCATGAATTGCACCGTATTAAAAATTTGCATTCCGTGTCTTTTAAATTATTCTGCGGGCCTGGTTGAACCTACTTGGGGGCAGTTCCGGCCCGCAGGCCGTATGTTTGACCCCACTGGGTTATAGCCTATGAAATGTTTTGTTATAATATCAAAAGGGAATGGTGGGGGCAAAATTGTTTTCAGATGAAACGATGTTTTACATTTTCCAATTCATTGTTCTTGCTGGATGGCAAACAAGAGTGATTGTAATAACAAGCTACATGAAGAAATAATTTACAGTTACCGGTAGATGAATTATCTTTGGTAGATGAATTATCTATCTGCCTGCCAGCCTCCCTGGCCGCCCGTCCGCTTGCCAGCCTGCCGTTCCATTGTATCCGTCAGCGTTTAAAGAAGCCGTACAAACCCCCAGGTCAAAGCAAAATACATTATCTGCAGTAGCTACAGCGATCTAACTGGCTAATCAGATCTCAGTGTTCCATTCAATTATTTTGCCCAACTTTTAATTTCTTCCTCCTAAGGTTCATTAAGCAAGTCAATTACATAGACACGGTGACGTGTATGAGGGAAGCAGCGTGTGAGGAAAGATGTCGTGTCAACTTTTTTTTTCCTCTGTGCAACAGTATACAATAAATGTGTGGTCTTGTCCTTCATCAGCCCACCCCCTCCACTCAATGGTTAAAAGTCAGTGGAATGTTAAGATCCCAGCATTAGAATAAACACGTCATGTGTTAAATCAAAATCCAATTCTGTGGTCTATTACTTTCTGGCATAATAATGACTGCCAAGGATTAGGAATCAATATTTCACTGCAGCAGGGACATTACCAGCTTTATTCGTCCGTAATTGAGTTTTGGGGAGAGGCCTTGCTCTGGAATCAGCATTAAAGATAAGGGCTCTTCTCATGGGGATGCACAAATAAACCTCTAGAGGCAACACATCAGCTACACATCATTTAAAATTGCTCATCAATAAGCGTTGCAAAGCACTTGATAACTCCACTT
Organism: Hippocampus guttulatus; assembly: GCF_054856545.1. Lineage (NCBI taxonomy): Eukaryota > Metazoa > Chordata > Actinopteri > Syngnathiformes > Syngnathidae > Hippocampus > Hippocampus guttulatus. The sequence goes on along the minus strand of NC_141262.1, from coordinate 3,446,703 downwards.
GGCAACATCTAACGCCAATTCGAGCTGACTGTGACTCTTGGAGCTGATCGTGATTCACAGCCACTACTGCATTTGTCTTCATTTCTTCGCTGCATCATTGTCTTTGTATATAAACTAGATTCCAATATCTTGCAACCTAAACCCTAAAAAAAAAAGCATATTTCTCCATTCAGCTCATGAATGAAGAAATATAATCTGTTTTTTTAAGGTTCAAATTAGAATTGATCTACATGTGATGTGTTGTTGCATAAACTTGCTCAATGTTGGTTCTGACTTAATTGTGTGTTTATACTTACTTTTCACGAGAATATGTCATGCCTAAGTTATAGATAAATGGGCTGCTGTTGAGTATTGTGTTGTGCAAAGTAGTTGGTTTACTCGTACGAATTATAGCCGATGAATACTTTCTGTGTGGAACAGCAAAAAATGTATTGTGTAGATCAGTGGTCCTCAAATCGGAGTATGTGTAATTCTGGGGGAATGTGAAGGCACTTCAGGGATTTAATGAGAATTTAAAATATGTTTTAAAAGTAGCATCAATGCAAAAAAAAAAGCTTGATCAAAAGAGTTGCCCCCCTCCCACCAAAACGACAAAGATTCTCTTTGAAGCACAAAGCCAAGTGTCACGAAATGGTCCCATGAAATGCAGTTTGGTGCAACAATGCAATATTTGGTGTTGACAGATGGTCATGTTGTCCGTCCTCTATTTAATTATTCAATTGCCTTTTTTTTTTTCTGCTTTTATTTTGCACAGTGGATGACTGGTAAGCACATCCGTCTCACAGTGCAGATGTCTGGGGATTGATTCCAGACCCAAACTTCCTGTGTGGATTTTGTATTTTCTCCCCGTGCCTGTGTGGGTTTTCTCCGGGTACTACGGTTTCCTCCCACATTCCAAAAACATGAATGGTAGGTTTATTAGACGCTCTAAATTGTCCCTAGGTGTGACTGTGAGTGCCAATAGTTATTTGTCTATGCACCCTGCCTGCTGCCCGAAGACAACTGAGATTGGCTCCAGCACGCCCGCGACTATTGTGAGGAAAACCGGATCAAGCAATGGATGGATGGATTTCTTCTTCAGAACAGTGGAGACCTGTTTATTTAATGTGCACAAATATTTATTTTAATTCAACTGATCATTTCTTTCTTTTTTGTCTTTATTTTTGACTGTGTTTTTAAATAGTTGTAGAGATACGTGACCTGCAGGAGTATCCAAATTTAATGAATCGACACCGATGACACAATAATTGACTCTTGCGTGACCTCGACCCACGCCTGCAGCCCCCCCCCCCCCCACCCATTCAAAATGGTTTGCGATGATTACGGGAATGAAAAAAATATTTCACAGGGTGCACATAATTGAAAAAGAAAGTTGAGAATCACTGCTGTAGATTGTCAGAAATAGGCGTCAGTGCCCCGCTTTCGCTGAGCATAGGTGGAGGTAGAAAAGCCCGATTTCACTTCAAGCGGAAGGTGGGGTCGCGGTTACGGGGGCGGGGCCCCTCCTCCCTCGGATGTTGTCAGGCTCCTGCTGCAAGCAGAAGACCGCGACATACCGATCGCGCAGAGCTCTCGGGCGAGACACAGAGCGCCGTACCGGGAACAAACTCGAGTGCGATGTTTTGTCGAAATATAACAAATTACAAATGTAAAGACTCTGTGCTGTGACGCAACGGATGATGACGGGAGGCGCGGAAGACAAGAAAACAAAAAGTAGACGGAACCTGGCATACGAACGCACTAATTAAAGCCTCTCATAATCCTATGGAAAACTTAAGCAGTGCGAAAACTCTGGATGTCGACTGGACTCACTAACCGCCTCTGGTGGGAGAGTAGCTGATTTGCTACTTTGATATGAAAAACAAAGTTGAGTCTGAGCGATTCTCTTTTTAAAAACTCGCCTTTTTTCATCTGGATTTGAAATATATGGCAGAGGAAGATTAAAGTCATGAACCGGGACATTGCGGTACAGGGACCTGGGGGGGATTGTGTTCAGACATTGATAAATCGAGGGGGGGCCGCTGCGTGCCCCGCTGCAGGATTCCAGCCTTCAATGACGAGAGAAGAACCGGTACCGAGCTTTAACGAGGAAGGAGTCCAACCCATGCTCAGCCCGGATCATTTGGACACGCAGAATGGAGCAACAGCGGGTGAAAAACGCTTGTTCTCCGGCACGCTGTCCGGGATCGGAGACAGTCATGCACAGAGCCACTCGGAAACTCCACCGACAAACCCGGGTTTAGTCCCACCGCAGCAGGTAGATACTAAGAAGCGCTTCCTTTGTGAAAATGTATTTTGATACAGTTGCCACAGCATGATTGAATGCATGACATCGAAACAAAACGAACACAAAACAAAAAAACGTTGTTGACCTTCTTGTACGAAAGGAGGAAACAAATAAACCAAGGCTCCATTGACCACACTTTTCGAATTGAAGAAGTAGACTAACGATTCGCATCGAAATAATTCGATTTTGAATATGATTTGACGTGACAAAGTTAAATTACTAGTAGAAATGGTCGTGAACTGCACAACCCGATTGCGTGGCTAATGCGAAAAAAATATAAATGATTGGATTGGATAAACTTTCTTGTCAAATGTACTGTATGTGAAACATGCAGCACAGATGAAAGTTCTTTCCTCTCAACATAAAACAAGAGGTGATCAGTGCGGTCTGGTGATACAGACGAGTAATTTATTATTTTTATTATTATAGTTTGATGGTATTCAGTGAGTAATTTATGAGCCACAATTAGCTCTTACTCGATCTGTCTTAATTGAAGACCTCCCTTGAACCGTTGACATGGCCCCAAAAATTATATATACTGTATGTATATATATATATATATATATATATATATATATATATATACATGTTTAAATTGTATATATACCCCGCGACCCTAGTGAGGATAAAGCGGTTCGGAAGATGATTGAATGAATATATAAATATATATATATATATATATATATATATATATATATATATACATATCTCCAGTAGTAAGAATAAGTCAACTTCGTATGTGGGTGTAGGCAAAAAAAAAAAAAAGAACTGAGGAAACCTGACAATTTCTTTAAAATGGTTAGCCATGGCCGAATTTACGTTTTAATGTCCTGTTTTATTGCCAATTCCAGTGTTACCGTTTTCGCAACGGGTAAATGTCAATGCGCTTCCTTCTTCGTGTTTGTGTGCGTGTTTATTTTTAGTCCCGTTATTATCAAAATGTATCTATTTGATTAATTCAGAATTTTAAAAATGGCAGTTTAAAGATTGTTCTGTGATTTATTGTAAAAGAAAGGAACGCATTTGTTGACATCAATCAAATGTACGTGACAAAGAGATTTGCGAAATACTTTTTTTTTCACTATCCACACAGTTCATTGCGACCTCCTAATGATTTTATGGATGCTATCTATCTATCTATCTATCGTGATAGCCGTTGTTGTTCATCGTGCGTATTCCTGTTTTTATGAACGTCATGTTTGAGAAAAACAGCATCAAGACAAAAAGAAACGCACCAATAAAATATTTTCAGAGGTAGGCCATAATGAAAATCGGTCTGTATTTTGTGACTACATTTAATTGTTTTCAAATTAGCTCGTTGTTGCACTTTTATATGTTATCCGACACACACACACACACAAGAACGCGCCGTTGAAACTCTCCAACGAGTTCTCATTCAAGTTCCAAAGTTTCTCGATGAAAAATGTAACATTCACCACAAAGTTGATGTTTTTTTTTTTTTTTTTAAATTTTTGAATGCGCTTTTGCAGGGTCCAACCGGTCATCGGACTACCTCATTCTCCGTCTTGGACATTCTGGACCCCAACAAATTCACCAGCTTTCGGAGACTCGCGCGACAGCAGAGCAGCCAGGCGGATGACCGGCACCTGGTCGCGCAAAGTGGAGACGTCAGAAGGGGGCCCGCTGGTGAATCCGAAGTCGGCCTCGAGCCCAATTATGGCGCACAGGAATACCACAGTAAGAGCGATTTTTACGGTTGTCAACCGACAAAATCTACTCACCTCACTTCGACGTTTTGGAAATTTTATCAGTTGAATTAGTTAACATATTCAATTGTATTTGTTAATTTCGTTTTGCAAAAGATATTTCAGATATATATATATATATATATATGTGCAGGGATCAGTTTAAAATGGAAATCGATCATGATCGTTTAAGTTTCATGTTTTCAAAACACATATTAATACTTAATCTTAAAATTGATATTTTACCAACGACTATCAAAATACCCCCCTTTATATCGTGTTTCAGGAATAATATACAGATGTGCTGACGCTGTTTAAAACGACATTGTATTTCCATTGGGGGTTTCAAGACAATAAAAATGCGTATAGCTCCACTGTGTTTGGTACGACATAATAAAAGGCACCTTTAATTAAGACGCAAAAACGAATTGTTTACGTTTTATTGTGGTTGCCGTAAAATAATTTGTCGACATTTTTCCAAGTCTTCATCAAAGCACATTAGACACACTGTCTTAATTAGAAATCAGAATGACTCTTTCCTGTATTTGAATTATTTCCACTCATCCGCTTGGCTTGCAGGCTGTACCTTTCATTAAATGTCATTAATTTGAATCTATACGTCAAAAAAAAAAGCAAAAATCTTCACATAATCCACATGGTCCTGATATATTTTCCCTCACATTACTTCATTTGAATAATATCATATTTGAACCTCATTAAATAACTAATTCTTTGTTTTGCAAATACATCAAATTCTATGCTCGCAAATTTCAATGACAATGTACATTGCACCATGGACTCTTTGATTTATTTGCAAAGGGTTGGACAATTGCAACGTTTGGTCAATTCAGAACAAACTCGGCGTGGTCTTTTCAATTTCATTTCAAGTATCCCCTTTTGTGAGGCCTGCAACAAAGCCGAAAAATATTTCGGCTGGAGGAACTCACGTTTTGAAATATATACAGTAGATATATTTTTTCAATACGTAAATATTAAGTGTCATCCCATAATATAACGTGGCTGTCGTTTGCGCCGCTGCCTTAAGGACGAGGAGGTTCGGTGATTTCATCGGTGTCCGCTCTGGCCCATGTCGGAGAACGTGCGTCATTCTGTTGGGCTCTGACGAGAGGCCGACGTGGCCTGAAAGAAAGATTCCTAACAGGTCTCAGCAAGTGGTTGTAATCGTTCGTGGAATATCAAGGGCCCACCTACTGAATTCGTCATAAGGTTTTCCATAAAGATACTTGAGAAAACGTTTGTGCGTGTGCGTGTGCGTGTGCGTGTGCGTTGCATTTATGGTTACGTGCAGGGGCCAAATAACCCTCAGAACGATGCGGTGGTGGACCATTAATCAATACTGTACTTGGAAAATATATGGATATTAGTTCTTTCTCCAAAATAAATGAAATAAATCAAAGTGTTAGTATGGGTTTACCTCTCATACTGATGGATGAGAACACATTTGCCTGTGTAGTACATGGTATGTGACAAAGTGTCGGGATGTAATAATCATACATTTTATTTATAAGCGCCTTTCAAGACACCCAAGGACACTTTACAACAACAAAAAAACACCAAAACAATACGGGTTGAGCAGCGGCAGCCAAACGCGCCAGCGTTCACTCAACCCGGAAGTCAGAAAGAAACCACAAGGGAGGGAGAGGGGGAGAAAATAACCACGCTCGAACTATCCTCATTTTGAGGATAATTTGAGTTAGGCAAAAAAACTCCTGCACAAGGATATGACAGTGTGCCAGTCCCCTTGAAGACAAATTTGATTGTTTCACTGTCAAGTATGGCAATTTTTATACAATAGATCATGTAAGTCTATCCTGTATGCTGTATTTGACAATATCTTTTTTCAAAAATATGAAAGTAAATGATTTTAAGAAACAATTCTATCCACCACATACATTATAAAAAAATGTAATCAATCCAAATAAAGCAAAACAAAAATATAAACTTTTTGTATATGGTTGTCTTTCAGATTGTGATTATGTGCAGGCAAGTGTGACCATAACTATGAACCTTAATAAATTGAGTTTAAAAATACTAGTAAACTGGTTACCTAAAAAACAAACAAACAAACATTAACAAAAAATCTCTGTCATGAAAGGGGAAAACTTGCTTCAGTGAATATTTTCAGTATTTACTTCAGCACAGTAGTTAATGGAGGACTATTCTACAGAATATCTTTAATTGAATAAACATAATACATTCCAACTTCAATTATTAAGTTGACAATAATTTTGAAAAAAACAATTTTCATTTCCGTGGGTTTCATTCCGAGTCAATTACAGTTCAAATCTTTTATACAAATAATAGAAGAAGTGACTTTCACCTTTTCCTCTAGTCAGAGGTCAACCACTGCAAGACACTCAGATGGCATATTTGGCACAGGTTCCACAGCCATCTATTTTTATTTGGGTTAAGGGACCAGGGTGTCATACCTAAGGTGAACATTAGTATTTGCCCTGACCGTGAAGGGAACCTCAGCCCTTGTGTTCAAAGTCAGTTGTGTTATCCATCAAGCCATTCAGCCATCAAACGCTACTCTCATGCCTTACACAGAGTTACCATGTCAGCTGGTTAGATGTGTTAAACTCACTTTAATTCACTCAACGAATATGATCACAATGCAAGAGACACATATTAAAACTGTATCTAACTGATGGGCCAATGTAGAGAATGTTGGGTTTTCATCAGCGTTCATCAAAGGTTGCAAAGATATTCGGAAAACAGTTTGCCGCGTTGATATGTTTCCCACCGTTAACAGACTGTCGCCTGTCCAAAAATCCATTCTTCAAATTCACATTACTCGGTGAGCAGAAAAACCACACACACCAGCCCTGAGGGGGCCAATCTTTTATGGCAGTCATTGGTGTGTCCAGGTCTTGTGGTCCCTGTCCTGCCAGACAATCACTAAGCCCCACTTCCTTTTTTAATTGGAACAGGGGTATGGTTAAGACTAAAAGTAAACATTATTATTATTTTCAGCTGAAATGTATGTAAATTCGTAAAATATGCTTGAGTTACGCAAGTTGTGCAACAAAACATTTTACCTTTTCGGCGACAGTGGTTACTACAGTGGACAGCTTATGTTATCAGGTTACAGGTTGTCATTATTGGTGCATGAAAGGGTTCAATTCGTGCACACTGTACTTGAATTTCTAATTGGAATATCAAATTTGAATTTTGAGCCTTGATCATTTTGGTTTCTAAGCAGGTGATGTATACGAGTTAGAATAGAGGCAGTATGACAGATGCATACAACCCATGAATACAAGTTAATTCATGGGTATGCAACCGTTTGACATGGTATAAAAACACATCACACAGCAACATTTTTCCCTTGTCACTGGACACATCCAAAACAAGGTGTGGAGGGAACCATAAAAATAATTGGTAATAACTTGCACAATCTAATGCGAGCCAAAGCAAAAAATGTTTTGTTCCAAAAAAGATAGTAGCGAGAAGTTGAATTATGTTTATTTTTTTATTTATGATATAAAAATGTGAGAGCAAAAAAATGGACAAAAATACATAAATATTAGAATATTTAAATAAATAAATAAAAATACAAGACAAATAATTCAAAGAGATCAGAAAATATGTACCAAAAATTCCGAAGTGATTGACAAAATAAATCCAAATAAACAAAAATACACATCATAATGTGCAAAAATCTCAGCAAAAATATAACACAAAGTATTAGCTGAAAGGAATACAAAAACATGACATGACAGCAACTGTCACGTTGCAAGGTGGTGGTGGACCCCAAAAAGCAGGCAGGAGGGAGGAGCAGGGTGTATGTGAAGAATTGTATTTAAAACAAAGAAAACTAAATCCCAAACACACAAAGTCCAAAGTATCAAACAAAAAACCATAACTAAAGCTAAAACATAACAATGAACTAAACATGACAGAAACTAAGAGCAAACAGCAACACACAAGACAGTAGCAAAAGCAACAATGACCCGACACCGAGTGTTCGGGCAGGAGTCCTTTTATACGACTAATTACCAAATGGCCAACAGGTGTGCAGCTGCCGGGGGAGCCCTACAGTGCCACCTGTTGGTCCCTAAACCGAATCATGACAGCAACGATCTAAATCTGGGGTGCCCAAGTCTGGTTCTCAAGAGCATACATCTAAAACAGGCTGGAGCGGCTCCAGCCTGTTTTAGACGTATGCTTTGTGCAACACACTTGATTTATATGATCAAGATCGTTGATCAGGCTTTTGCAAAGCTTGCTGATGAGCTGATCAAAATGCTGGTCAAAAATATATTCACAAATACTTCCACAAAAAAAGCACCTTCACACTGTAACTTTAAAATAACTTGGACGTGGGCAGCAGGACACGAGAAAGAAGAATGAGTCACTTCGATGACATCAGTTCAGCCTGCTGGCACAAGTTACGAGCCCTCCAAACCGACCGGATTTCTGCAATCTCAGCATCATCACCACTTTGTGAGAACCAAAAATTTGGTGGACAACGGCACACACAACACGATATTGACCCGGTTTGTTGAACACGGCACACACGTGTCCCCCAGAACCCCCACACACAAATGCCCACACAACCGGGGGGTTGGGAGCGTTACTTTAAAAATGTATTCCGATACAGTAACCAGTGACCTGTCATAAAATGTATTCATTAACCTAATCCAAATACCATAATATTAAAGTAAAATAACTTGAATACTTTCACCCTTTCATGCACCCTGTAACCTGATAACATGATAAGGTGTCCACTGCAGTAATAACCGCTGTCCCTGAAAGGATTGATTATTCTTGGATAACACTGTACCACGTATGCTTAATAAATAAATTCACAAAAACAATCAATATGATAAATATTTTTACAAATGTGTCTGGTCTTTTCTGCCCTATGGTTGTGTAACATGCATGGCTTTGAATGCTAGAGGAAGTTTGAGCACCTGCAATTCAAATCCAAAGCACAAGAACAGTGAGGCAGATGTGCTAACCGTTAGCTGGTGCACCATTGATGAGAGACGAATGGATGGATTGGAGGTCAGGTGAAAAAAATGGTCGTTGTCGAACTGTTCCTGAAGGCTACGCCTCAGATAGATAGATAGATAGATAGATAGATAGCCTGAAAGTTTAGCTAGCAACAAAATCCTGTACGTTGGACGACCTTTGAGCTGTACTGGAAGTCAGGGAAACTGACGAGGTGATTGAGGACTCGACTTTGCTGTCTCTCCCCCCCGCATTGAAAATATAATGCAGTTTTAAAAAATATACATGTAAACTCGTTTTAAACTTGTTTTTTTTTTCTGTAACCGTCATGGGATGAAGTTATGTTTTTTTGTTTGTTTGTTTTTTAGCATCCTGCATACTTAACACTGTTACATGTGTTCGGTTTCTCCCCAAGCCTGCACACAACGTGAGGTAAAGAGCAGCGTTGTCCCCACCAAAACCATACATTTGTTCGCGTGGAATTCATGGTAACATGAGAGAAACTCTCCATTTCATATTGAAATATATGAATATATCCAGCATGATGGCCCCTGAACAAGAATGGACATTAGTTTGATAAGATAAGATAAGAAAACCTTTATTAGCCTCGCAATGGAGAAATTCCCAATTCACAGCAGCAAAGTTATGAAAGGAAGAAGTAGAACAACAAAATATAGGAGCTGCTGGAAAGGCAGCCACTCTCGCTGCGCCATTTTGAAGTCAAAATAACAAAAATAACACAACACAACACATAGGACACAGACAGTCGTGCAATCTTCACCACTTTTCTGCATACACTTTGTTGTCTGCAGCAGTTCTAGATGAAAGAGGAGAGGATCAAAGTGTCCTTTCACCAGTGGACCAGAGACGTCATGCTGAAAATGTGCACACGTCTGCTACAAGCTAAGTTTTGAAAGCAAACACGAAGCTGTAGCGTCCATTGACGAAAATAGATTAGTTCACTTCTCCTGTCCCACGTAATCCGCTTCAAACTCCAAGCCGCGACTCCCAGTTCCAAATCCGCATCGGCGCTCCGCGCTAACGCTCCTTTCTTCTCATCGGCGGCTCCTCAAGCCTTACATCCATCCAGCCGCAGACCGTTCAACAGCACCGATCTCTCCGCTGAACAAAGCGAGGCTGTGAAAAATGCTGCCCATTACAGGCGCAAGACACAAGCGCCCCGGCTGTCCAGCAACGACAGTCAAATGGCGCCGACATTCCTCCCAGTCAAAAACAGTGCTGGTATACCCATGCTGCCGAGAAGGCGCAACCACCGAGCACAGAGTCTCCTCCTTGATGAATGTCGTGGCCAAAAAATGCTGAAAAAAGTCCACATCAGGTCCACACGACGTAACAACAAACAAAGTGTTAAAACAAACACAAAAACAACAAAAAAAGCAAGGCTCATGAGAGCACTTGCCGACGGCTGCCTACTCGGGCGCCATCTTGACTTCAAAGTCGTTGTCCAAAGTTGCATGTACAAAAGAACAACAAATGCCCGTACTCGATCTGGTTAGCGAACTATTAGCCAGTGGCAAATAGACACTGCGATATATTACCTTTTTTTTTTTTTCAGACACGACTGTGGCAATACGGCCAAACACTTGACTTGAATGACTTGACTTGAATCTTGACTTGAAGCCTCACTTCATTATACTACCGTATTTTCTGCACTAAAAGCCTTCCATTTTCTTAAAAGCTCACAGCGCGCCTTAAAATCCGATGTGCCTTGTGTATGGTCATTGTGGTAATATTTCGACCCCAAAAATGGCTCCTTGCTCGAGGCATGCTGACAACGCAGAGTTCAAACTTAAGGCGATCGGTTACGCAGTTGAACACGGAAATAGAGCAGCGGCAAGAGAGTTCAACGTTAATGAGTCAATGTTATAACTTACTGTTGTGTCGCTGCTTTTTAAAATAAGTTTTACTGACATCTGATCGTTCTGTTGCTGTTTCCTTGAGCGTAGATACATCTAGTGGATGCATTGTAGATTGCGTCTGATAGTGCGGTGCGCACAATAATAATAATAATAATAATAATGTATGAAAGAAATTACAAAATAGGCCATTCATTGAAGGTGCAACTCATAATCCAGTGCGCCTTTTTGTGTGGAAAATGCGGTACCATACTGGAAACTGATTATTAATAAATACACAATGCAAAAACATAAAGAATATTTTACTTAGTTTTACATTCGGCATAGTTGTTGCCAGTATTCCAGCAGCATGAAGAACAAAAGTTGTCGGAAAAAGTGCTGCCTCATCAGACGCGCACCTGTGGAAGAACCCCTCACCTTGTTGCAAAAACACTAAATAGCCTCCCTGCTTAACATGATCATTACACTGTACATTACTGATGAAATATTAGAAACTACTAATATGGTTTAGTGGTGCGAACATTATTTTCAAAAACATTCAAGAATAATTAATGATAAACGTTTTACAAAGTAGGACAAACAAATTCCGTGTTTACAATGTAGATAGTATTGACTGACATCACAGTTTTGTGTGATCTCCAGAAGGCATAATTTTGTAGGTCTCGCATAAAGCGTGTCAGTCATTCGTCTTGTGCCATAAAAGACACCAGGGTGTTGAAATTTCATTCCTAAGGGCCCATGGCGCTCCGACAAAAAAAAAAGCACAAGTGTAAATTACAGTACATACAGTAGGCGCAAAATGAAACAGAGAATGTGCGGGGAGGGGGGGGGGGGGCAGGAGGAGGAGACAATGAAAGGCAAACTACCGGTACTAATTCAAATGTTGGGACTGGTTACAAAAGTAACAACAAGACAAAAAATGGCCAAGGCGAACATAATAAGATTAGTGTCACCCAAAGAATAGTGCTATTTTCAATGTGGCCCACCAACTTTGCCACATCAAATAATGATAGCAGTACATGATATGGAATTTTTTTTTACTGTTAATACATTGCAATGAATTTTTGCCGAGGCCAGATGAGCATCTTTTTGTGACAAAATGTTTTTTTTCCATTCAAATTTGGTTTCTTGGTATTCTTTTTGTTTATTTCACCTTCCACCCATCCAAGTGCTTATACAGGCCCCCTAAAAAGAACTAAAGAGTGAAGAGGGTTGGAATAGTAACAAATAAAATGTAAACAAAATGATAATATGCTCACTTGATCAAAACTGAACAAATAAGTGACACGAAAGACAGTCGCGACTCCGCCACATGATGCATGGGGGACACACTCATTTAAAATATTACATGCGCAAGAAACGAGGATGGAAAAACATTGATTTGCTGGTGTTTTTCTCATTTTTATCAGCAAAATGAATGAACGAATCAAACACGAGGCCGCACTGCGCGGCCTGCGGCCGAGGCCCGCGCTGTAAAAGCTTTGAGAGTTTCGCTCCCGTCTTTCAGGACGCATGGAAGTGCCTGGCTGGTTGTGGAGGTACATTCCTCTGATTTTTCAAATGACAAATTATTATCAAGAATGGTCTTTCCCAACAAGTGGTACAGGTACCCCTCAGGGAATGTTAGCACATCGCAGGGGGTATGTGGAAAGATTTAATAATTTATTCCCAAAATCAATAGCATGTTGTTTAGGCACTCCCAAATCACAGCAGTCTTGCGTGTCAACACAAGTGTCTCATGAAAGCTTATATACCTGATGAGAAAGTAAGTAGTTGGTCTGACTATTGTTCTTGTTCAGTGTTTCGTTCCTGATATTTAAAGCTTAAATGCCTGCTTCAAGGAAACTCATTCAAAGGAGTAGCTTTTTTTTGTGATAAAAAATGTTATGAGTTACATGATTTTTTTTTTAAAAGACAATGCCTGACAATTAACTCATTCACTCCCAAAGACATATGTCTTTCCACACTCCACACGTTCAACCCCAGATACTTTTTTTTTTTTTTAATTTTTCCTTAGAGTAAAAACAAAACAAAATGGGGTCTAGAATTGGCTGGTACTGAATGAGTTAAATGTTTAAATGAAGGAAACAAAATAAAATGATTTTTATGTATTGATCAGTTGTGTTTCACTCGCCACATGGATGAGTTACGGGGTACTCACAGTGAAAACAATGGTTTGGTGGTACCCACGCCTCAAAATGTTGGCAACCACTGATATAGAATCTGTGTGATTCATTTTTCAAAGAAAGCTACTTTCAGAAGGTTCCAATCAATCAAAAAAAATGAATGAATAAATAAATAAATAGGTGCAATTTCTACAGATTGTGCTGGCTTGCTCTGTCACATTTTTTGCAAAGTGAACATGACCAGCACAACACTTCACTCTGATTCAGTCTGCCTCCCGCCCCCACCCCCATTCAAGACAGTAATCCAGCAAATACTGATGGATGATTTATTTTTTGCCACTAAATCAGTTGGATTATGGTCTGGACACTCCGTAACTTCCACCATGTTTTCCCCGTGTGTGACGCATTCATTGCTCCCGCACTCTGATATGTCATTGGTTGGCTTCAGTTGACATGATATGAGGTTTATGATTGGTTAGCCTTAGCGTTGCATTCAAATGTACACCATCTTGAATGTGCCTATCTAGATATAGCTAAGATCACGACACATTGTTCAGCCACACAGCAAATATGACCCACGACACCAGGTATTTTTCAAGGGTCAGCAGAGGTCCATCAGCAAGGGCACACAAACACACACATGCTCTGAAACTCATTTGGGGCATGTTGTTGTGCATTTGATTTCTGTCCATTAAACAAACACTATGTTTTGTTTAATGGTTTTATGGGGTGATAAACAACTTTAACACAAGCCTTTCTTACCACAAAGGTAGAAACTACGATGGTAGGGGAGTTCTGCTCAGGAAGGCCGGAGCCAGAATCGAACCCTGCACTTCTGCACTGCGAGGCCAACGTGATAACCGGTGGATCAACTTGGCTACGAAATCGTACAACAACTTTGATCGAGCTTGTGGTGAATGAATCTGCAGACAAGAAACACAAAATTACTGGACTGACATTGCCCTAATGGCCATAACTGCTTTCGGGAGCCAGATAATCTGGAAGGCAGTTGAACATGGCACCCTCCACACTGCGCAAAAATATCCAACCGACTATAATCACGGGAATATTGCCGATTCACCAAAGGCCATTAATTCCTTGCTTTGGTAATTGACCAATCAGAGCTGTTCGCGGGAAAATTATGCAAGTTAGAGTTGCCAATCATGGCAAAATAATCCATCCATCCATTTTCTGATCCGCTTTATCCTCATAAGGGTCGCAAGGCATGCTGAAGCCGATCCCAGCTGTTTTCGGGCAGTAAGCAGGGTACACCCTGAACCGGTTGCTAGCCAATCACAGGGCACACAGAAACGAACAACAATACGCACTCACACCTACGGACAATTTAGAGTGTTCAATCGGCCTACCAAGCATGTTTTTGGAATGTGGGATGAAACCGGAGGACCCGGAGAAAACCCATGCAGGCACGGGGAGAACATGCAAACTCCACACAGGAAGGCCGGAGCTGGAATCGAATTCGGTACCTTCGCACTGCTTGGTATCTCTACCAATGCCCTTTTGTGCTTCGCTCATGTATTGATCCATGTGTCCACTTATCTTAGCCGCAATGATGCCTGACATGAGCTTCCATGTTGTGGAGAGACAGGTTATTGACCGATAGTTGGATGGGACTGCACCCTTTGAGGGATCCTTCATGATCAGGATCGTTCGCCCTTCGGTTAGCCATCCTGGGTGAGTCCCATCCCTCAGCAGCTGGTTGATTTGTGCTGCTAGGCGCTCATGGAGTGCTGTGAGTTTCTTTAGCCAGTAGGTGTGGACCATGTCCGGGCCTGGTGCTGTCCAGTTCTTCATATCTGAGACTCTTTCCTGTATGTCTGCCACTGTTATGGTAACTGGGTTCTGTTCAGGGAGTTTGCTGTGCTCCTCTCTCAGGGTCACCAGCCATTGTGCACTGCTGTTATGTGCAACCTCCTTCTCTCATATGCCTTTCCAGTACCTTTCAGTTTCCAGTCTTGGTGGGTCAGCTCTGTTGTTAGAACCCTGCCACTGAGCGTACACGTTGTTTCGCATGTTGTGTTGCGAACAGCCTGTTTATTCATCTGGCCTCATTCTCTTTCGTGTACCGCTTTAGGCGGCTGGACAAGGCTTGGAGCCTTTGTTTGGCAGTTTCGAGTGCTTCAGGTATGGTCATGTGGATGTACCTCTCGGGTATCGGCCTTTTCATCACACCTCTCTGGGCCTCCGTCAATTGACTCACATCTTTCCGAGGCGCCTTGATCTTAGCCTCCAACCGTCTTTTCCATGGTGGGTAACGTATCTCATGGCTTCCATGGTTGCTCTTATAGCCAAGCATCTCAAGGATCATTAATCGTTTGACAGCTCTAATATACGGTGTGTATATACTGTATATATAAATAAATATATATATATGTATATAAAAATATAGCGGCTGGATGGCTCAGTTGGTAAGGCATCGGTTTGGCATACGGGAGACGGTGGTTCGAATCCTGCTTGGGGCAAAAAATGAGCACATAACACCATCCAGTGTGGGTCCTTGGGCAAAATCCTTCACGCTAACGCCTACCTCATACAATGATGAGAGACAGTAAAATGAATGACATGCCGGCTCAGACGTCGCCCGGCCAAACAAGGTCTGCGTCAGGTGCTGGGGAACCAGAGCACCTTGATGAAAAATGGGCTACTGGAACAAAGCGGAGATGGGCGAGACAGTCGCACAAGACTGCAGATCCCGACATACCAACCTGTGCACAGTCTGGATTGATTACAAGATAGCCTATGACTCGATGCCACATCGGGATGTCATTCCGGCTTGAGAAATGTAGTCGGATGGTGACTAAGAGAGGAAAGGTAGTCCGCACTGAAGGGGTCTCACTCCCTGAAGGAACAATAGCAGACATTGAGGACAGCTACAAGTACCTCGGTATACCACAAGCCAATGGCAACCTCGAACTGGCAACAAGGAAAGCGGCTACGGCCAAATACCTCCAGCGAGCTCCTAACCATGCACGGAGGGTTCCATCCCAAATCCAGCACCCTGAGACTATACGCAAGCTGAAAGGAAGGAGGCCGGGGACTAGTGAGTGTGAGAGCCACTGTCCAGGATGAAACGTCCAAGCTCCATGAATACATCAAGGAGAAGGCTCCAACGGATGACGTACTCAGAGAATGTCTCAGACAATGGGGAACAGAAGATGAGACGCTGGAAGAGGGACCATCATGGGAGGACAAGCCCCTACACGGGATGTACCACCGGACCATAACTGAAGTGGCCGATCTCAAGAAGTCCTATCAGTGGCTAGAGAGGGCTTGCCTGAAGGACAGCACAGAGGCACTCATCCTGGCTGCTCAGGAGCAGGCCCTGAGCACCAGAGCCATTGAGGCCCAGATATACCACACCAGACAAGACCCAAGGTGTAGGTTGTGCAAAGAGGCACCTGAGACGATCCAACACATAACTGCAGGGTGTAAGATTCTGGCAGGGAAAGCCTACATTGAACACCATAACCAGGTGGCTGGCATGGTCTACCGAAACATCTGTGCGGAGTATGGACTGGAAACCCCAAGGTCAAAATGGGAAACACCTCCGAAGGTGGTGGAGAATGACAGAGCAAAGATCCTGTGGGACTTCCAGATCCCGACTGACAAGATGGTAATGGAGAACCAACCAGATATCGTGATCATAGATAAGTGTCCTCTCTCCACTGCTCTTCTCTCTCTACACAAACGATTGCACCTCAACAGATCCAGCTGTCAAACTCATAAAGTTCGCAGACGACACCACGGTCATCGGTCTCATCAAAGACGGCGACGAGTCTGCGTACCGCCAACAAGTGGAGCAGCTGGAGCTCTGGTGCAGCCGACACAACCTCGGGCTGAACACGCTCAAGACTGTAGAGATGATCGTGGACTTCAGGAAACATTCTTCTCCACAGTTGCCCCTCACACTATCCAACTACCCTGTGTCAACCGTCGAGACCTTCAAGTTCCTGGGAATCACAGTCTCCCAGGACATGAAGTGGGAAGTCAACACCATCTCCATCCTGAAAAGGGCCCGGCAGAGGATGTACTTCCTGAGGCTGCTGAGGAAGCATGGCCTGCCACAGGAGGTGCTACGACAGTTCTACACGGCAGTCATCGAATCAATCCTGTGTTCTTCCATCACGGTTTGGTTTGGGGCCGCCACAAAAAAGGACAAAATCCGACTTCAACGGACAGTTAGGACGGCGGAAAAAATCATTGGCACCGCCCTACCCACTCTTGAGGACTTGCACACTGCAAGAATCAAGACAAGGGCACGGAAAATCCTCCTGGATCCCCCGCACCCTGCTCACCACCTTTTCCAGCTACTCCCCTCAGGCAGACGCTACAGATCCATGCGCACCAAATCCAGTAGACACTTAAACAGCTTCTTCCCTCTAGCCATTAACTCCTTAAACAGTCACTGACGTACTCACTCTTCTTTTACTAAAAATACTGCTACTGGTTACTCTAAAATGGTTCAATGATTTGTTGTTTACGATGATACTAATGCAGCGTGTTATACCGGAGACAAATTCCTTGTGTGTTCTACATACTTGGCCAATAAAGATGATTCTGATTCTGATTCTGATCTGCGAGCCAGATGCAATCATCAAAAGAGGCATATATGGCTCGCGAGCCATAGTTTCCCGACCCCTGTGCTAACCAATGGCCCACCGGGCCGCCGGCAAAATATTCACTGCCAAAAATTCACTGGTTACTGGTCTGAGCAAGTGTGTTTAGACTATAAGGGCGGTAATGGGGGGTGGCTCCCCACATTGTTTCATATGAAAGTGAGGCTTCTAGTCCTTTTCTTGGCAGTGGTTGCTTGGCAGTGGTTTCCCGAGTTTTTACAGCAAAAACCTTTGTTTAAAAAAAAAAAAAAAAGTCATTTTACAAGTACTATAATAGTGGGCATTCTGTCAGTGTTTTTAAAAACAAGGCATTTTTTTCCTAAAATACACTTGTATTTATTGTTTTAAGCCACTGCAGAAATAAGCATATTTCGAACATTAACGCTGAGCTTGAATGTCGGGAAAAAAATATGTACTCAAGTCATGATTACACTTAAATTTGGGCTGCCCAGAATAATTTAAGGGTGTTCCAGCCCTCTGTGTTCTTTACCTGTCATCAAGATTTTAAGGCGAACTCTTGGTGCTTTGTTCTGCCAAATAAATTTTAATATTAAATGATCTAGTGATCTAAATGCAACAAATTGGAGGCTAATGGGGTGATAAGATGTGCACAGGGTTGTGTCCTTCCCGTCTTTAGGACTATTACAAATAATTGCCTTAGAGCACGACTGAGGAGGTTCACCTGTCAAAGGTATATAATTATACAACTTATGCAAAAGCAGCCTCAATTCCTTTTCAAAAGCATTATAGGGTTCTACCAAGATGCCAACAATCCCAGGAGTTTTATTATTCTTGAGTTTCAAAATTCTTTTTTAATCTCTTGCTTTGTAATTGGACATCGTATCTGATCTACCTCCTCTGTAGTCAATTTATTAAGATTAATTGAATTAAGGATGTTTCTAGTTTTGTCTTTCTTATCTGGGTAACTTTCTGCTTTATAAGATTCCTGGTTATAAGAGGCAAATGTATTTGCAACATCTTTGGGTTGAAGCATCATATCTCCAATATTTGGGCATCTCATTTTACACACGGGCGGCCCAGTATTCGACTGGTTAGCATGTCGACCTCATGCTACAGAGGTGCAGGGTTTGATTCCGGCTCTAGCCTGCCACGTTCCCGACCCCTGGGTTAGCGCGTTGACCCAGCAGTGCGAAGGTACCGAGTTCGATTCCAGCTCCGGCCTTCCTGTGTGGAGTTTGCATGTTCTCCCCATGCCTGCCTGGGTTTTCTCCAGGTACCCCAGTTTCCTCCCATATTCCAAAAAACATGTGTAGCAGGTTCATGGAACACTTGAAATTGTGTGTGAGTGTGAGCACGGATCGATGTTCCTCTCTGTGTGCCCTGCGATTGGTTTGCAACCAGTTCAGAGTGGACCCCGCCTATTACCCGGTGACAGCTGGGATCGGCTCCAAGGTGCCCGCAACCCTTGTGAGGATAAGTAGATTAGAAAATGGATGGATGGATGGATGGATGGACATTGGAAGAGCAACTGTGGGGGGTTTTCCCTCCCATTTAGAATTTAGGAGGTACTGTATAGTGATGGCCTCCCCATTCTCTCCTCAATGTCTCATGTTCTTCACCAGAGAGATGTGTTTCCTGGAGCGTTGCTATTGCACAGTTAAGCCTTTTCAACTGGTTCATTACTTGTTTTTCTCTCTCTTAATAGGGCTACCCAAGCCTTTAAACATTATATGCAACAAAGATTAGCCATCTTTTTTGCATAACACACTCCTCTATTTAAACTCTCCTTTATTCACTTTGATCACACACACACATGGAAAAAAAAACAAGAACCTTGTGTCGCTGTCATCCTTTGAAGTCTGATTTTTGTAACTTTCAACGAGACTTCTGTACCTCTCTGCAGGTTCTGGCCCACTCTTCATGGGCAAACTGCTCCAGTTGTCCCAGTTTTGAAAGGGTGTTTTTCCTGACCGTATGTCTCAGCTCCTTCCACAAATTTTCAATACGAGATTTAGGTCAAAGGCTCATAGAAAGCCACTTCATAATCGTTCATTGTTTTGCTCTTAGCCATTGATGGGTGTTTTTAGCTTTGTTTTGGGTCATTATTCTGTTGCAAGACCCATGACCTGTGACTCAGACCAAGTTTTCTGAGAGTGGGCAGCAAGAATACCGCGACAGTCTTGATATTTTAGTGTACCCTGCACCGATTCAAGACACATGTTTCAGGCCTCACAGTGCAGAGATACAGGGTTTCATTCGGGGCTACAGCCTTCCTGTGTGGAGTTTACATGTTCTTCCCGTGCCTGCGTGGGTTTTCTCCGGGTACTCCGGTTTCATCCCACATTCCAAAAACATGCTTGGCAGGTTCATGGAACACTCTAAATAGTCCCTCGGCATGAGTGTGAGTGCGGATGGTTTTTCATCAACGTATGCCCTGCGATTGGCTGGCAAGAAGTTCAAATCCTGCCTTCTGCCCGAAGACATCTGGGATAGGCTCCAGCACGCCCCACGAACCCTGTGAGGATAAGCAGATCAGAAAATGGATGGATGGATGGATGAATCTTCCATACAGATGTAGAGAACCAACCCCAGAGTACAACAAAGCCTCCTCCATGTTTCACGATTGTTTGTTTGTTTGTTTTGTTCTGCTTTGTTTCTGCATCTGTGAATGAAGAGCTGAGGTACCTCGACCATAAATTCCAAATTAGTCTCATCTGCCCATAGGACATTCTTCCAGAATCTTTATGGCTTGTCACCTTGCAGTTTGGCAATTATATGCAACATTGGTATTCTCCTTGGCTGTCTCCTATATAGTCCTCCTTATCTCAAACGTGACATATGTTGCGATCTGACACTGATGTACTGTGACCTTGGTGTTCACCTTCAAATTATTTTTAGGCTGTTCTGGGCTGTTTTGTTACCATTTGTATTTTCTGTCTCTTCAATTTGTCATCAATGTTCCTCCTACGACCATGTCCAGGGAGGCTGGCTACAATCCTGTGGATCTGAATAATATGTCCGATTGCAGTTACAGGAACTTCTGTGACAATCTCAAAGCTGCTTTGAGATTGTCACCTGAACTTAATATGCCGTTAAATGGCCTTCTGAAGCAATTACTGCAATTATGCATCATGTGTGTCTTTCATTTCCTTTCCAATGCTCTGCGACAACTCTCTGCTTCACTTTGGTTCATGTTTAGTGTGTTTACACAACATTTTACCAGATAGTACAGATAGTACTGACTGCTTACACTCTTAAAGACACCGTGATGCTGATTAGACGACACACCTTGGTTGAATCTGTCCCTACGGTCAAATCTATCTTTTCTCAAGGTACTATATTTTATTGTTAGGCCTGTTTCAAGTTGTTGTTTTTATTTCAATAATTCAATTGAACCGCAATTCAGAAACAGGGTCTGATTTTGAAATGGAATTTCATGGTCACAACAATAAACATTGTTTGGAAAGGAGTCCAAGGCTTATGACGAAAAGTACACAATCTCCACTCTGAAACATGATGGTGGATCTCTGAGTTTTATTTTTATTTTATTTTTTGGGGGAGCTACAGTGACAATCAAAATTTATGAATGCAGCATGTTATCAGAAAATACTGGAGGCCAATTTGCATTCTTCAGCCCAGAAGCTCTACCTGGATTTTACAGCATGCCAGTGATCCAAAACAAAAGCAAAGTCTGTGCTTTGTGTGGCAAAACCAGAACAATGTTAGCATTCTGGAGTGGCCACAGTTTTGTGACCTCAATTTCCTTGACACACTCGGGGGAGATCTCAAATATGCTGTTCATGTAAGACAACTGAGAAATTAACAGGACCTGAAGGCATTTTACCATGAGGAATGGCCAGATTTACCACCTGAGAAAATAGAGAGCCTCATCGACTGCAAGCTCTCTTTGATGCTAAACAAAACAATCCACGGTTATAAGACCTAAGGAAATGTAAACTTTTGAATGGTGATCATCAGGAGCAAGGGATTCATGCAGCAGAGTAAAAGGTACTTTTGCAGTGCTACAATGGTAGTAACCCCAGTGAGACACACGCACAGAATGTGGGACACATGGATTCGTTGGAACTTCACATCCATACTCAGCAAGAAACACTACGGGCTCAATGTTCAAACATCAGCAATAAGAAATTACTGTCACAGTTGGCATGTACTGCAGCACCCCCCGCAACTCTAGTGAGGATCAAGCGGTTCGGAAGATGAATGAATAAGTTGGCATGTATTGATGATGTCAAATACTACATGTGCTGGATGACACTCGCATTCTGACACCATCATCCCGGAACTCCTGACCTCCAAACTTCTCCAGCTCGGTGTGTCATCAACGATCTGCCAGTGGATCCTCAGCTTCCTGATGGGACGGACACAACACGTGAGGTTGGGAAAGACAACAACATCAACACATACCACCAGCACTGGAGCCCCGCAGGGATGCATCCTCTCTCCACTGTTCTTGTCCCTCTACACGGACGATTGCACCTCAACACACACAGCCGTCAAACTCATAAAGTTCGCAGATGATACCACAGTCATCGGTCTCATCATCGACGACGATGAGTCTGCCTACCGCAAGAAGTGGAACAGCTGGTGCTCTGGTGCAGCCAACACAACCTGGAGCTGAACACGCTCAACATGGTACAGATGATCGTGGACTTCAGGAAACATCCTTCACTACAGCTGCCCCTCACACTGTCCAACTGCCCTGTGTCAACCGTCGAGACCTTCAAGTTCCTGGGAATCACAATCTCCCAGGGCATGAAGTGGGAGGTCAACACCAACTCCATCCTGCTGTACATCCTGAGTCTGCTGAGGAAGCATGGCCTGCCAGAGGATGTGCTCAGACAGTTCTACACAGCAGTCATCGAATCAATCCTGTCTTCTTCCATCACGGTTTGGGGCCGCCACAAAAAAGGACAAAATCTGACTGCAATGGAAAGTTAGGACTGCGAAAAAAATCAATGGCACCGCCCTACCCACTCTTGAGGACTTGCACACCGCAAGAACCAAGGGCATGGAAAATCCTACTGGACCCCCCACACCCTGCCCACCACCTTTTCCAGCTACTCCACTCAGGCAAGTGCTACCGATCCATGCACACAAATTCCAGCAGACATTCAAACAGCTTCTTCCCTCTACCCATGAACTCCCTAAACAGTAATCCAAATCTACTTGTATAGTGGCTCTTTGCAATTTTACACACCCCTGTGGAACAGCATTACCGCAATACTCTTTGTAGCTCCAGCTCTGTACTGACTTGAACCATTGTTACTGATTTCTATTTCACAGCACCAGACACTTGAAAGTTCTCAAGGACTTCTGTACAATTGCACACTTAAACTTGCTCTACAAATACTGCTAATGGCCACTTTAAAATGGTGCAATGATTATCTGCACCAACTGCACAACTGTTATAGTATTGTATTCTACCACTGATCACTTGAGCTCAACTTGATACTTTGCACATTGTCTCATGGCTGTCATTGGGTGGTACAACCGCACAACGGTACCCTTACATAACGGAATGTCTTTCCATACTTATTTGTCATGTCCTTGTTTATCGGAGTTGCTTGTTATTGATGATAGTAGGGTAGCCTGTACTACCGGAGAAAATTCCTTGCGTGTTCTACATACTTGACCAATAAAGATGATTCTGATTCTGATTGCTTCAGCAACCTGTCCGATTGGTCAAGAATGTGGCCCAGTCTGAACAGGGCCAAATCTGATTTGTGCACTTGCTAAAAACAATGTGGCTAATCAGATAAGTCTGTAGTCTGAAGGCAGCCAAAGATGAGCCAAACAATTTTGCAACACAAAACAAGAACAGCAGATGATGTGGTACTGTTGGCTCCTTCAAGCAGGGCTCTCCAACTCTCTCTGGAGCGTTTTGCAGCCGAGTGTGAAGCGGTTGGGATGAAAATCAGCACCTCCAAATCTGAAACAATGGTCCTCAGTCGGAAAAGGGTGCACTGCCCCCTCTGGGTCGGGGAGGAGATCTTGCCCCAAGTGGAGGAGTTTAAGTATCTTGAGGTCTTGTTCACGAGTGAGGGCAGGAGGGAGCAAGAGATCGACAGGCGGATCAGTGCAGCGTCTGCTGTGATGCGGACTTTGTATCGGTCTGTCGTGATA
This sequence comes from Hippocampus guttulatus, assembly GCF_054856545.1. Classification (NCBI taxonomy): domain Eukaryota; kingdom Metazoa; phylum Chordata; class Actinopteri; order Syngnathiformes; family Syngnathidae; genus Hippocampus; species Hippocampus guttulatus. The sequence goes on along the minus strand of NC_141262.1, from coordinate 3,422,988 downwards.
AAGAAGGAATTGAGTCAAAGGGCGAAGCTCTCAATTTACCGGTCGATCTACGTTCCAACCCTCATCTATGGTCCCGAGCTATGGGTCGTGACCGAAAGGACGAGATCCCGGATACAAGCGGCCAAAATGAGCTTTCTCCGCAGGTTGTCGGGGCTCTCCCTTAGAGATAAGGTGATAAGCTCGGTCATCCGGGAGGGGCTCAGAGTCGAGCCGCATCTCCTCCACATCGAGAGGAGCCAGATGGGGTGGCTTGGGCATCTGATTCGGATGCCTCCTGAACGCCTCCCTGGTGAGGTGTTCCGGGCATGTCCCACCGGGAGGAGACCCTGAGGACGACCCAGGACACGCTGGAGAGACTATGTCACCCAGCTGGCCTGGGAACGCCTCGGGATCCCCCGGGGAGAGCTGGAAGAAGTAGCTGGGGAGAGGGAAGTCTGGGCTTCCCTGCTAAAGCTGCTGCCCCCGCGACCCGGTCCTGGATAAGCGCTAGAAGATGGATGGATGGATGGATGGATGGATGGATGAAAACAAGAACATCGCAACTCAGAGCAATGCACATGTTGAACAGCCAAATTATTCACAGATACAAGAAGCAAGAACCCACAACAGCACCAAGATATTGGGCATAGTCCTACAACAGGGGTGTCAAAGTCAAATGGACGGAGGGCCAGATAAAAAATTTTGCTGCAAGCTGAGGGCCGGACTGATCGAATATTCATTAAAAAATATTAATTAAAAAAATTTAACAATTACAACATATTTAACCAAATTTAATCGACTGACAACCTAACAAATACATTCCAATATGATCAGATAAATAAAGCAACATTTTCGTATGGCTCTGTCAGTAAACTTTAATTTTCAACAGGCACAAAAATCAAATTTCCCTTGTATAAAAATACCCATAACATGAATGAAAGAAGCCGGTATTATTCAATAGTCCATATTTTCTCTTTAAGCAAAAGTATGCTTAATTTACTTCAATGACAAATAAATAATAGCAATTTTCGATCATTCACTCGAATAAAATATTTTTAAAACATAATTGGATTGAAATGCACTAAAATAAAGTGCAAAAATGTAATAACCAAAAACAACACTTTCTTCAAGGAGAAGTAACATGCAGTTAAAGCAAATATTATACTTTCATTTTTAAACTTGAACTGAGTAAAAACTCTTCATATATGATTGCACAGTAATCCTGTGTTCACTTCTTTGAGACTGAAGCTGATACTTGGTGGTGTCTCATCTTTTCTACAAGTTCATCAATATTTGGGGTCAGGCTCTGAGCTGAGCAAATCCTCGAAATTGAGTGAAGGTGTTCAGCAGTAAGTCGAATTCTGTGTGATGTTTTGTTCAGCTTCATCAAAAAATATATATATACTGTATATATAGTTGTTCACACAGGTATGTGCTGCCAAACATCTACGTTTAAGCAGCCTGGATGTGCAGCTGGGCCATTGTGTCGGGGAGGAAACGGGCAAACTGCGCAGCACCCACTGCCGTATCTTTTTCATGCACTATAGTTGTGTCGTGCATAGGATGTAAAGCCAAAAACTCCTCTGTCCCGCTTAGGCTGGAGTCCACTCCGCGGCTGAAAATTGACAACTGGGCAACGTCAGAAACTTCAGCGTTCTCATCCACAGCCAAGGAATTTGCGATGGCATCTTTTCCGTTTTTCACAAGCTGCTCTTTTAGATAAATGGACAACTGCTCTACTCGCTCGGCAATTGCGTTTCTGCTCATGCTCACGTTTAAAAAGAGTTGCTTTTTTTCGGGGCAAATTTCATTACAAACTTTAAGCATTCAGTTTTTAATGAAATCCCCCTCCGTAAGTGGCCGGGGCTGGTTTCGCGATCTCTTCTGCCGCAATAAAACTGGCCGTGACAGCAGCCTGGCTTTGTGATTTGGCTTTTTTGAACAGAGCTTGTTGAGATTTAAGGCTTCGTTTTAATTCCTCAACCTTCTGTAGCCTTTGTTCCATGTCCATATTCTTGTTTTTGTTCGTGTGTTTCGTTTCATGATGTCATCTCAGATTACACTCTTTCAATACCGCCACACTTTCTCCGCACAGAAGACACACAGGTTTTCCAGCTACGTCCGTGAACATGTACCGTATTTTCACGACCATTCGGCGCACCGTATTGTTGGGCGCAGTCTCATTAACGGGTGCTATTTCTGTATTTGACACATAGACAAAACGCACTGTATTATTGGGCGCAGTTTTACAGTGGTAAAACATACGCCAGCTTAAACATAAGGCATGCATGCGCGCACGCTAAAAACACGTTAGCTTGAAGCATACGGTAGCATGCCAAGACATACGGATACACGCTAAAAACATGTTTTTAAAAAGGCAACGGAAGCAAAACTGAGTTCGGTTGTATTTTATTTAGCCATCGTACAATGTACTCACGTTTTTCGATCAATCATCACCCAGAAATCCATCAAAGTCCTCATCTTCTGTATCAGAATTGAACAATTGTACCGGTAATCCATCAAAAACCCCGGGTTCCCTCTCGTTGTCAGAGTCACTCTCATTGCCATGTGGCTTCACAGAAATGATGCTGGCTTTGCCAAATGCTCGAATAACAGTGCAAGCAGACACGTTCGTCCAAGCAGCCACAATCTATTCGCAAATTGTGGCGTAACTCGCCCGGCGCTGCCTCTCACTCTTTGTAAAGTTGTGTTTGCCATCGATCATCCATTGTTCCCATGCCGCTCGCAACATTACTTTGAACGCCCGGTCGCAACTTTACTTTGAATGCCCGGTTGATGCCGATGTCCAGCGGTTGGAGTTCTATAGTCAAGCCTCCGGGAATGACGGCAAGCTCAGAGTTCATTTGCTTGACTTAGTTTTTCACCGCTGCTGTGAGATGGGCACGCATGCCAAAAGCATAACCGATGGCTTGAAGTTTGAACTGAGCTTCGTAGGCATGTCTCTTTGTAGAATTTATTTTCGGGGGTTCTTCGAAACCAAAACCGAAGTTGTTTTGCAATAATGCATATAGCCACACTTTATACAGGTGTTGGTACCTGCTAGGGGCGTCCCTTTAGCGTCCACTTATACACGCCCACCCTTCACTCATTGGCGGACTTCTTCGCCGCATGCCTGTCCTCACTCACGTCCGCCTTTTCTCTCTCTCTCTCTCCATATATGTATATATACACGCCCACCTTTCACTGATTGGCCGACTTCTTTGCCGCATGCCTGTCTACACTCGCTTCCGCCTTTTCTCTATATAAACAGCGTGTTGGCTGCCAGTCAGGTTTTGGAACTCAGCGCATACACAAGACCAATTATAAGGCGTCCTGTCCATTTTGGAGAAAATTTATTGATCTGGCCTGCGGGCCGGCACTTTGACATATATGTCCTACAATGTCAAAATAATAAGAGAGTTCTTGGTTCAGCAACAGGGTCTTTCCATTTTGACAACACAGAGCATTACTGTCTGCAAAAGAGATCAATTGAAATACAGACACTTTTTGATGTCGTTCCAGCGTGGTGCGAAGAGAAAAACTGAGAACTGAGTATTGTCTATACTTCATGCAATAACGCACAGGCAGAAAGCCCAGAGTTGGTCAGGAGTTGTTGGCACATGAAACCAGATCACAGTTATTGGGAAGCAAAGAGCCCCTTGGAGGAACATTTTAGAAATGCATACACTAACACAACGGCATGCATCAAATAAAGCTTTGAATTGGCCTTCCATAAAGACAGACAGTGAAGCTACACAGAACTTGCACTTTCTCAACACCTACTGTATATCACGAGCCTGTCAGATGCGGATCACCTGGATGAGTCACTGACATGAAAGCCATCATCAATTAACATCCCTAATTGAGGAAAAAGTGGAGAACTGTTGCAACTTGCTTTGAGACTCATCAGAATCAAGGTAAAAGATCCAAGTGTTAAGATCTAGTTGAGTTCGTATGCAGCAATGGCTGTTTGAAAGTGCTTTATAAATACAGTTGAGTTGAGTTGAGTTCATCAACATAGAGGCAAAGATTGAGCTCTTTTGGCAGTTTGATGAGATCAAGGGCAGTTCATCCAGTTCATCAAGAGCAAGCAAAACGTAAAACTCACAATGGCAGAGAGACATTGTAAAGTTTGGACAAGACACAACAGATAAAAGATATGAGAAGAAAACCTTTGTCTCACAATGGAGAAATTCGCAATCTACAGCAGCAACATTTGGAGGGAAGAAAGTAGAAAAAAACATGGAGTAGATCCGCTGGTAGACCAGTTCTTTCACAGACATCTTTGTCATAAGGATGGGAGAGTTTTACCCAGCCATGTCACGCTTCTTGCATTGTTTCAATTTACGGGGAATGTATTAGAATTAAATAAACTTATCTGCAGCATATGGTTTCAGCACTTTTTCCCATTGTCATAGCAGGGGAGTATTACCTGTTTGTGTTTAATACATGTACAGTAAATGAAAACTTCACATAATTGAGATGCCACGAAGATGGTTAAAATATAACTCATACTGCACAGTATGTAATAATATTAGCAAATGACTTATGTTCAACAAAATTCTAAGGGGTTTTCTTCGTTTTTTTTGGAATTTGATAAATTCCTGGCGACTTTTCCCAGCTCAATGACTCTACTCCACCGGGATTTGTTTACCCATCCAAACCACGCGGCTCGGGTCACGGAGGTGGTCTTGCGATATTATACCACGAGAAGTGGAAAGTCCTCTCTCCCTTGCACTCTCCTCATTTGAATGCCTCACCTGTCAAATTCCCGGACCCACTCCCACGATTATTGCCACAGTCTACCGTGCCCCCAAACCTCATTGTGACTTTTTAAATGAATTGTCTGCTGTCCTCACCCATCTCTCCTCTCTCTCACCAAATATAATTATTCTAGGGGATTTCAATATACACATGGACAATACCGCCCTTCCTCTCACCATGGACTTCGCCTCTTCACTTGACAGTTTTGGCTTCCATCAGTTTGCAGACTTCCCCAGACACATTAAAGGGCACTCCCTGGATCTGATTTGCTGCTCTGGTCTCAACCCCTCCAACTGTACTGCTGATGAACTTCCTATAACGGACCACTTCCTCATTTCCTTTAATGTTACCCTGTGGCTCTCTATCTCAGAATCACCCCGTATCATCTCTTACCATAATATCAAAGACATCAATATTATCTCTCTCGCTGCAAAGATTGCCACCCTGACTCCGGACTCAGACTCCTCTCCTGATGATTCTCACCTACACTCTCAATATGCTCGCTCCTGCAAGTCCCGCTCTGTCTTTTTTACTCGGTCTGCCCCCTGGTTCACCCCTCATCTCCGTTCCATTAAATCCAAAACTCGGCAGCTTGAAAGACTGGTCTTACTGTTCACAAGGACATCTACACATCTCAACTTTCCCATTACAAGGACTCCATCTCTCAAGCTAAATCACAATACTATTCTGGACGCATCTGCTCCAATACTGTAAATACTAGGACTCTCTTTTCTCTCTGGAACAAAATCATTCAATCAGCCCCCCCCCCATACACACACACACTTTTAGTCCTCTGACACCTGCAACACTCTGCTTCGATTTTCAGTGAAAGAGGCAACAAAATCCACCAGCACCTGGGCTCCTTTGTAACCCCCCCTCCCCCGACTTCCCTACCCCTTGTCAACTGTTATCCTCTTTTGAACTCCCCCATCCTTCAATAATCTCAGACTTCATTATCAAATCCAAGACCTCTTCCTGTTAGCGAGATCCCCTCCCCACAGTCTTGGTCAAATCCTGCTTACCCTCTCTGCTTCCCTTAATTTCAGCCATTATTCATTCCTCACTGTCCACTGGAATGGTTCCTGTCCCCTTCAAAACTGCAGCTGTCACCCCAATCCTGAAAAAAAACTGGTTCAGATCCCAATGATTTCATAACCCATGCCCCATTTCTCACCTTCTTTTCATCTCCAAACTTCTTGAAAAAATTGTTGCCTCTCAACTTCCCTCCCACCTCACTCATAACAATTTCTACGAACTATTCCAGTCTGGTTTTCATCTCCGCCACAGTACAGAAACAGCCCTCATAAAAATCACCAACAACCTTCTCATGGCAGCGGACGCCGGTTGAATGTCCCACCCTCATCCTCCTCGACCTGACTGCAGCTTTTGACACCATTTCTCACCCCATCCTCCTAAATAGACTCGCTACCATAGATATCACTCACACCCCCTTACGCTGGTTTCACTCCGATCTCAGTGGCCACTCTCAGTTCATCCAACTCAACTCCTTCACTTCACAGTCCTGCCTCTTCTGGTGTGCCCCAGGGCTCTGTCCCGGGACCCCTCCTATTCATTATCTACCTTCCCCCCCTTGGCAATATTTTCCATAAATTTGGTATACACTTTCACTGCTTCACAGATGACACCGAGCTCTACCTCGCCAGCAAACTGGACGCCTCCCTCCCACCCTCCTCCCTCTCACACTGCCTCTCAGAAATTAAATATTGGTTTACCCATAAGTTCCGCAAACTTAACAGTGATAGAACAGAAATCCTCCTTGTCGGTACCAAATCCATCCTAAATAAAGCCCAACCGTTTCTCCCTTACGATTGATAGCTCCACTGTGTCCCCCTCCCTTCAGGTCAAGAGCCTGGGTGTCATCTTCAATAGCTCACTATCTTTCCACTCCCACATAAATAACATAACCCGGTCCGCATATTTCCACCTACGAAATATCAATCATCTCCGTCCCTCTCTCACCCCTCACACCACTGCTATCCTTGTCCACAGTCTCGTCAACCCCCGTATTGATTTTTGCAATTCACTTCTTTTCAGTGTCCATCACAAATACCTCCATAAACTTCAACTGGTCAGCCCAGATCATCACTAGAACCCCCTCTTTTCATCACATCACCCCCATCCTCTGACTCCACTGGCTCTCTGTCAAACTCTGAAACTCACTACACCCAACAACCGAAATATTGAAAATGTTGAAAAAATTTAAAATCACAAACTCGGTTTAAATTAATCTCCTCTTTTATTATTTATAATTTTATCTGTGGTTTTATTGTTCTTGTTTTTGATTGTAAAGTGTCCTTGAGTGTTTTGAAAGGTGCTTATAAATAAAATGTATGATGATGATTATTATTAATGAAATATACTAAATAAACTAACTGATGACATTAATTTAAGGCACACACATTGAGTGTTTGGCTTAGCTCTTCATGACAGAAGCTGATCAGTACATTGTGAGGTGAATAATATTAATTTGAGGTGAATGCTCAGCAATAGTGATATAAACTTTCAGGTCGGCTTCCCGTGTTGAACCAAGACCTGTAAACAAGACCTAACATTACTTGTCAAAAACATCGCCAAATTTTACACAGCAAATAAATGGCATGCTATTGGTTCAACTGACGTTGTAAGTCGCTACATTGCCTTTACATTGAACAATGTAAACCGAGGTACTTGTAGCTGTCCTCAATGTCTGCTATTATTCCTTCAGGGAGTGAGGCCCCTTCGGTGAGACCATTTTGACCTTGGGGTTTCCAGTCCATACTCCGCACAGATGTTTCGATAGACGATGCCAGCCACCTGGTTATGGTGTTCCAAGTAGGATTTCCCTGCCGGCATCTTACACCCTGCAGTTATGTGATGGATCGTCTCAGGTGCCTCTTTGCACAACCTACACCTTGGGTCTTGTCTGGTGTGGTATATCTGGGCCTCAATGGCTCTGGCTCTCAGGGCCTGCTCCTGAGCAGCCAGGATGAGTGCATCTGTGCTGTCTCGCCACTCTCTAGCCACTGATAGGACTTCTTGAGATCAGCCACTTCAGTTATGGTCCGGTGGTACATCCCGTGTAGGGGCTTGTCCTCCCATGATGGTCCCTCTTCCAGCGCCTCATCCTCTGTTCCCCATTGTCTGAGACATTCTGTGAGTACGTCATCCGATGGAGCCTTCTCCTTGATATATTCATGGAGCTTGGATGTTTCATCCTGGACAGTGGCTCTCACACTCACTAGTCCTCGGCCTCCTTCCTTTCGGTTTGCGTACAGTCTCATGGTACTGGATTTGGGATGGAACCTTCCATGCATGGTTAGGAGCTTTCGGGTCTTAACATCCGTGGTCTGAATCTCTTCCTTTGGCCACCTTATTATTCCTGCAGGGTATCTGATCACTGGCAGGGCATAGCTGTTTATTGCCCAGATCTTATTCTTTCCATGGAGCTGGCTTCTTAGGACTTGCCTCACCCACTGGAGGTATTTGGCTGGAGCCGCTTTCCTTGTTGGCAGTTCGAGGTTGGCTTATGGTATACCAAGGTACTTGTAACTATCCTCATTGTCTGCTATTGTTCCTTCAGGGAGTGAGACCCCTTCGGTGTGGACGACCTTGCCTCTCCTAGTCACCATCCAACTACATTTCTCAAGCCCGAATGACATCCCGATGTCACTGCTGTAGATCCTGGTTGTGTGGATCAGGGAGTCTATTGGGGTGTTCACACGGCAAAATTTGGTCCGGTGTTACGCCGGGGCTGCCCCAGGACAGCGTTCACACGTGCAAATTAGCTCCGGCATAGCCCCGAAAAACAGCTTACACCGGAGCAAATTGGATCCACCTCAGCGAGGTGGTTTAAAAATTTGCTCCAGAGCAAATGGTCGTTAGCGAAGCAGCACCGATGTAAATTTACACGTGTGAACGCAACTGGGTTAAATTTGCTCCAGAGCAAATACTTGTGAAGAGTTGATTACGTACGGCGAGAATGCATTGCTTTCGTGCTCTGTCGGACTTCCGTAATGTGTGTGTTGAATAACGACACAAGACTTGGCTGGTAACATATTTCCTTTTGTAGGAGACTGGACTGTCTCGGAGTTGCTTGTGTAGTTTGTTCCTTTGTTGTGTGTTCACAACCCCTCCGTCCCCCATATAATTTATTTTGTGATTTCCTCTCTTGATTTTCTGTTTGGCACATTACGTGTTTGCTTTTCTGAGTGTCATTGAAGTCATCGTTGATTTACGTTTTCGGGGGCGGTCACTCTTGAGCAGAAGGCACGAGACCGAGAAGGACGTACCTGTCCAGTAGTCGCTTGAGTTGTGTATACATTTTAAAAAGAACCAACACGACAGCTCATTTGTTTTCTGTCGTTTTGCTCCGCTGCAGAAACTGCCGTGTGAACGCAAGTGGGGCTGCACCGACGCTGTGCCGGTGCTGACACGCTCAGCGGCTTTGTACGTGTGAACGCTCCACACAATTTGCTGCGGTGTAAAATATATCGCAACAAAATACATCGGTGCAGCGCCGGAGCAAATGCGTGCCGTGTGAACATCCCCTTATGTCCCTTTCGCTCTTAGCATATAGCTTTGTGACATCCATGTCGAGGAGGTGACTGATCGTAGCTCCATTTCTGAGGCGGTATCCGTAGCCTGTCTTGGCGATTACAGTGATCCCTCGCTATTTGGCGGTTCGTTTATCGCGGCTTTGGTGCATCGCGGATTTTTTCATTCATAATATATATATATATATATATTTTTTTTTCTTTTTAAGTCCGCAAAAATCAGTGCTAAGTGTTGTTTACTATGCGTGCTAGTGTGTGCGCACTCTGCTCAAGCGCGGAAGTCCACGTGGGGCATGCATGGGCCACGCAGGTGAGTGTATGTGTGTTGCTGAATGAAAGAGAGAGACAGAGAGAGGAGGCTTATAAGAACAGAAGCAGGTCTCTTTCATCCTTAATTGTCTTAATTGACTAATCATAAACACGTCTGATGCACAAGCTGGATCACTGGCCTGTGTGCGTGTGTGTGTGCGCGTGTGTGTGTGTGTGTGTGTGTGTGTGTGTGTGTGTGTGTGTGTGTGTGTGTGTGTGTGTGTGTGTGTGTGTGCGTGCGGCGCTCTGCTCAAATGCAAATGCCCACGTGGGCCATTTTTAAAAATATATGTTAATTGTTAACTACTTCGCGGATTTTCGTTTATCGCGCGGGTGGTTTTGGTCCCCATTAACCGCGATTAACGAGGGATTACTGTACTTGGCTTACAGGGTTCAGTCCGATGCAGAACAGCAGTGGGGATATGCCACATTTGATGGACACTTGGCTAAGTGGCTACCATTGCCTTCAAATGTGGTTTTCCACATCCTCATTGAGTTTGCAACAAAGGCTCTTACGGTCCTGTTCACCTTATACAACTCCAAGCATTCAGTGATCCATGTATGTGGCATCGAGTCATAGGCTTTCTTGTAATCAATCCAGGCTGTGCAGAGGTTGGTATGTCGGGACCTGCAGTCTTGTGCGACAGTTTTGTCAACCAGGAGCTGATGTTTGGCTCCTCTGGTATCTCTACCATTGCCTTTCTGTGCTTCGCTCATGTATTATCTTAGCTGCAATGATGCCTGACATGAGCTTCCATGTTGTGGAGAGACAGGTTATTGGCCGATAGTTGGAGGGATCCTTCATGATCAGGATCGTTCGCCTGATCGTTCGGATAGGTTTGCTATCCTGGGTGAGTCCCATCCCTCAGCAACTGGTTCATTTGTGCTGCTGGGTGCTCATGGAGTGATGTGAGTTTCTTTAGCCAGTAGGTGTGGACCATGTCCGGGCCTGGTGCTGTCCAGTTTTTCATATCTGAGACGCTTTCCTGTATGTCTGCCAGTGTTATGGTAACTGGGTTCTGGTCAGGGAGGTTGCTGTGCTCCTCTCTCATTGTGCACGACTATGATGTGCAACCTCCTTTCTCCATATGCCTTTCCAGTACCTTTCAGTTTCCAGTCTTGGTGGGTCAGCCCAGCCTTGGTCCCAATCTCATCATCTGCATTCATTCCTCCCAATCTCTGGTATAATGTTCTCCTCTGATCTGGCAGCCTGGGGCCCTTCACCACGGAATCTGTGTTGTACCTCGTCATTCTCAAGTTGTGATCGCAATTGCCGTTTGTGGATGTTGGAACACTGAGCGACTAGTTGTCAACCGTGACTGTGGGTTTCAAAGTAACCATTCAGCCCACATTCTCTGCATGTAAACCCTCTGACTAGAGTGCTTGAGTAGTAGCTTTCCAACAGAGGCCTGTTATCGCATCTCGCCCATCTCCGCTTTGTTTCAGTAGACCATTTTTCACCAAGGTGCTCTGGTTCCCCAGCACCTTACGCAGACCTTGGCCGGGCGACGTCTGAGCCGGCATGTCATTCGTCATTGTATAAGGTAGGCATGAGCGTGAAGGGTCTTGCCCAAGGACCACACTGGAGGGTGTTATGTGCATATTGCTCCAATCGAGATTCAAACCCCCGTCTCTCGTACGCCAAACCAGTCCTTAAAAACTGAGCTATCCAGCCGCTCATCAGAATCAGAATCATCTTTATTGGCCAAGTGTGTAGAACACACAAGGAATTTGTCTCGGTATAACACGCTGCATTAGTATCATCGTAAACAAGGACATGACAAATAGGTATGCAAGGACATTTCGTAATGTAAGTGAACCGTAGTGCGGTGGTACCACCCAGTGACAACTGTGAGACAATGTGCAAAGTATCAAGCAGAGCTAAAGTGAACAGTGGTAGAATACAATACTATGACAGTTTGTACAGTTGGTGCAGAAAATCATTGAACCATTTTAGAGTGACCAGTAGCAGTATTTGTAGTACAAGAAGAGTGACTACGTCAGTCACTGTTTAGGGAGTTAATGGCTAGAGGGAAGAAGCTGTTTAAGTGTCTACTGGATTTGGTGCGCATGGATCTGTAGCGCCTGCCTGAGGGGAGTAGCTGGAAAAGGTGGTGGGCAGGGTGCGGGGGATTCAGGAGGATTTTCTGTGCCCTTGTCTTGATTCTTGCAGTGTGCAAGTCCTCAAGAGTGGGTAGGGCGGTGCCAACTATTTTTTCCGCCGTCCTAACTCTCCGTTGAAGTCGTATTTTGTCCTTTTTTGTGGCGGCCCCAAACCAAACCGTGATGGAAGAACACAGAATTGATTCGATGACTGCCGTGTAGAACTGTCGTAGCACCTCCTGTGGCAGGCCATGCTTCCTCAGCAGCCTCAGGAAGTACATTCTCTGCTGGGCCCTTTTCAGGATGGAGATGGTGTTGACTTCCCACTTCATGTCCTGGGAGACTGTGATTCCCAGGAACTTGAAGGTCTCGACGGTTGACACAGGGCAGTTGGATAGTGTGAGGGGCAACTGTGGAGAAGAATGTTTCCTGAAGTCCACGATCATCTCTACAGTCTTGAGCGTGTTCAGCCCGAGGTTGTGTCGGCTGCACCAGAGCTCCAGCTGCTCCACTTGTTGGCGGTACGCAGACTCGTCGCCGTCTTTGATGAGACCGATGACCGTGGTGTCGTCTGCGAACTTTATGAGTTTGACATCTGGATTTGTTGCGGTGCAATCGTTTGTGTAGAGGGAGAAGAGCAGTGGAGAGAGGACACATCCCTGTGGGGCTCCAGTCCTGGTGGTGCGTGTTGATGATGTTGTTGCTCCCAGTCTCACCTGTTGTGTCCGTCCCGTCAGGAAGCGGAGGATCCACTGGCAGATCGTAGGGGACACACCGAGGTGGAGAAGTTTGGGGGTGAGGAGTTCCGGGATGATGGTGTTGAATGCAGAGCTGAAATCCACAAACAGAATCATTGCGTAGGTCCCTGTGCTGTCGAGGTGCTCGAGGATGTAGTGCAGACCTATGTTGACTGCGTCTTCCACAGACCTGTTTGCCCGGTAGGCAAACTGGAGAGGGTCCAGCAGGGGTCTGGTGACGTTCTTTAGGTGGTTCAGCACAAGGTGTTCAAAGGACTTCATGACCACAGATGTCAGGGCGACAGGCCTATAGTCATTCAGTTCCGATGTTGCCGATTTCTTGGGAACTGGGATGATGGTAGACTGTTTGAAGCAGGATGGGACCTCACACAGCTCCAGGGATATGTTGAAGATTTGTGTGAAGACCGGAGCCAGCTGGTCAGCGCAGACTTTCAGGCAGGAGGGGGACACTTTGTCGGGCCCCGCAGCTTTCTTGATCTTCTGCTGCTTGAAGAGCCGTCTCACGTCCTGTTCGTGGATCTGTAGTGGAGAAAAAGAGGGTGGGCGGGTTGATAGAGTAGTTTCTGGTAGAGGTGGGTGTGTGTGGGAAATGGGGGTGTCCTTTTCAAATCGGCAGGAAAACATGTTTAGTTCATTAGCAAGACCCTTATTGTTCACTGTTTGGGGCGATGGCATTCTATAGTTAGTGATTGCTTTCAGGCCATTCCATACAGATGCAGAGTCGTTAGCAGAGAACTGGTTTTTCAGCCTCTCTGCATAGCTTCTCTTAGCGATGTTAATTTCCTTTGTCAATTGGTTTTGGCCGTGTTCGTACAGTGCCCGATCTCCACTTCTAAATGCGGCCTTTCTCTTTCCTGAGTTGCCTGAGTTTGGGAGTAAACCATGGCTTGTTATTGTTGAAGGAGCGGAAGGACTTCGCTGGTACACACATGTCCTCACAGAAACTGATGTATGATGTTACAGTGTCTGTGTATTCATCCAGTGTGCCCGTTGAAGTTTCAAAGACGCCCCAATCAGTGCAGTCTAAGCATTCTTGTAGAGCTAGCTTTGCTTCATCTGTCCATTTTTTCACAGTCTTAACAACCGGTTTAGCACATTTGAGTTTCTGTCTGTATGTAGGTATTAAGTGGATTCAATTGTGGTCAGAAAGACCCAATGCTGCACGGGCGACCGATCGGTATGAATTTTTGATTGTTGTATAGCAGTGGTCTAGAATGTTGCCTTCTCTGGTGAAACAGTCGATGTGCTGCTTATATCTAGGAAGTTCACAGTTAACATGTGCTCTATTAAAATCGCCCAAAATGATCAGGGGTGACTGGGTATTTTAGTTCGAGTTTTTTACTTGTTCGGCTAGCGTTTGTATCGCCGTGTTAGCGTTAGCTTGTGGCGCAATGTAAACACCGACTAGTAAAAAGGAGGTGAACTCACGTGGCGAGTAGAATGGCTTGCAGTTTAAAGACAGCGACTCCAGGTCCGGGCTGCAGTGTGCGTCGAGCTTCGTGACATCAGTGCACCATTCTTCGTTGATATAGAAGCAAATCCCACCACCTTTCGATTTCCCTGTTAGCTCCGTGTCGCGGTTGGCTCGAAGAAGGCGGAAGCCGGGTAGATGTAGCGCGGAATCCGGGTGGCGGTCACTGAGCCACGTTTCAGTGAAGCAGAGCGCAGCAGAACGTGCAAAGGTTTTGTTGGTCTTTTTGAGGAGAATAAGTTCATCCATCTTGTTTGGCAGAGATCGTAGATTAGCAAGATGGATCGATGGGAGCGGGGTTCGAAATCCGCGCTGCCGGAGCTTGACGAGCACGCTGGCTCTCTTCCCCCTCCTCCGGCGGCGTTTCCATGCTCCGTACAGCGCAGCCGCTCCGCTCGCGATTAGCTCCGAAAAACCTTGTGGGTTTTCGTGTGCTGGTGAAAAAAGACCGAGCGTAGACTCCCCAATGCGCAGCAACTTTTCCCTCGTGTAAGTAAGCCGCTCAGGGTCGCCAAAAACTAACGAAAATGACAAAAACAGGGATAATACTAGGGAGCGTGTGACCGAGGCTGCCATACCTGTCAGCGCCTGATGACGTATATCATATATATATATATATATACAGGGTGACCCAAAAAAACGGTTATAAAAAACGTTATATTCAAAACATCACATCAAAACATTAGGGTCTTTGGCCTTTTTTCTCCGTTCTACAGCCTATGTTCTAGATGGCCTCCATTTAGCTCCGTGCATTTCTTGAGGCGCAGCACTAAGTTGTCCATGACGTTCTGACAGACTGAATTGGTAATGGCTCTCATCTCCTCCCTGATGGCTTTCTTGAGTTCCGTGATGGTTCTGGGGTTCCCTGCGTAGACTCTGTCCTTAAGATAGCCCCAAAGAAAAAAATCTGGGGGGCTTAGGTCCGGGCTATGGGGTGCCCACTCAAAATCAGTCTTGAGACTGATCACTCGGCCTCCGAAGTTCTCTTTCAGCCAATCTCGGGACAAGTTTGAGGTGTGAGAACTTGCTCCGTCTTGCTGGAACCAGAACTTGCTCATGAGCGACGGGTAGATGGTTTGGAGCTCATTCTTGAAGGTTTTGAGGACCTCCACATACCGCTCCTTGGTGACTGTCACTGCTGTGCCAGATTCTTCGATGAAGATTGGTCCAATGATGCCTCTGGTCGAGATTTCTGGTTCTTGAGAAAAACGAAGTCTGCAACCATGGCTTAAATCCATTATCGGCTGAGTACTAGTTTACCTTAGATGTGCACTTTATAATGTTATATTGCTCTGTTTTGATTCCATAAAAAGCGCTGTGAAAGCAGCTGTTGTGTGACAAAATATTTTTTTCACTGTTGTTGATGGACAGTAATTGTGAGAGATTATGTGTGAATAACTGCTCCAAGTGAAAAATGCTCATGTAAAATTGAAAATCGAAATTGTTATTTCAGTAAATATTTGCATTTTGCACATAGAAAACTGATTCATGATTCCATGTTGATGAGAGCATTAAAATGGGGAAAAATAGGACAAAAAATATAAAAGGAAATTCAGAAACGATAAAAAATGCATGAGGAATCACGCTTAATTTTTTGTGAATTTGAGTTAATTATGACAGTTGCATTTTTAATTAGATTAAATATTTTAATCGTTTGACAGCTCTAATATATATATATATATATATATATATATGTATGTACACACACACACACACACACACATTTTAATAACAAGATTATTGAAGCTACATAACCTCTGTCGACAGCACATAGTGTGCATCCATCCATCCATCCATTTTCTGATCTGCTTATCCTCGCAAGGGTCGCAGGGCATGCTGGAGCCTATCCTAGCTGTCTTCGGGAAGTAGGTGGGTTACACCCTGTACTGGTAACCAGCCAATCACAGGGCACACATTGACGAACAACCATCCGTGGTCACACTCACACCCAGGGACAATTTAGAGTTTTCCATTAACCCGCCACGCATGTTTTTGGAATTTGGGAGGAAACCGGACTGGCCAGAGAAAACCCACGCAGGCACGGGGAGAGCATTAGAAGTACCAAGAACTAAACTGAGGCTCAGAGGGGATCAAGCCTTTTCTGTTGCTGGTCCCTCTCTCTGGAATGACCTCCCACTGAACATTCGGCAAGCCTCCTCGCTGCCCATCTTCAAAACCCTCCTCAAAACTCACTTGTATTCTTTGGCATTCGACTCAGCATGACTTAGATTTGTTCTTGGTTTTACTGTTTGGTGCTTTCTACCGTCTTTATTCCCGATTAGTTTTACTGTTTATTGCATATTTAAATTTGCTCCATGTACAGCACTTTGTCTGCAGCAATGGCTGTTTGAAAGTGCTCTATAAATAAAGTTGAGTTGAGTTGAGAACATACAAACTCCACACAGGAAGGCCAGAGCCAGAATCGAACCCTACACCTCTGCATTCTGAGACCAACGCGCTCACCAGTCGACCTCCAGGCCGCCAACATGCTGTGCAATAAACCTGAATATTTTTGTTTTTTTGCGAATACAAACTCAAAATAGTGACTATACTTCAGTCTTGAAAATAAGAGTCTGTAGGAGTTCCTCCAGTGCTGTTCATGGACAGTAGTCATTGTTGCCATCAATATGCTGAAAATGAGATGTCAATACCTCAGACGGTAATGTGAATTGGAATGTTCCTATCATGACTCATCATTTTCAAGCTGTAAATACCATTGTTTCGCTTTCTTACATGTAGTAAAATATATGGTTATTTGCATCATGACTATGGTGAGCACCGTAGTGTTTGGAAACTCCTCTCCTTGGGGCAAGATCTCCTCCCCGACCCGGAGGGGGCACTCCACCCTTCTCCGACTGAGGACCATTGTTTCAGATTTGTCGGTGCTGACTTTCATCCCAACTGCTTCACTCTCGGCTGCGAAACGCTCCAGTGGGAGTTGGCGAGCCCTGCTTGAAGAAGCCAACAGTATCACATCATCTGCAAAAAGCAGAGATGCAATCCCATTTTGTGTGTTATCAAGTCAAGTCAACTTTATTGTCAAATATGCTCTTTGTCCAACATACAGCACAGACCAAATTTCTTTCCTCTCAACCACATTGCAAACACAGGAGAGAGAGGAGCCGCTGCGGGTACCCGTGCCACCATCAACATAACAGTTAACATAAAATAACAAAATAATACAACACAACACATAATCACAAGTGCCCTTGGTTGTCTGTTGTTGCTATTTGTTTATTTATTTTATTTTTATTTGCCATATTTATGTATTTATGCCTTATTTAATTTTCTGTAAATTTTAGCTCTTGGTTAGCTCTTGGCACGACATGGTTGCACTGTGGTTGAGAGAGGAAAGTAATTTCATCTGTGCTGTATGTCACACATAGAGCATATTTGACAATATCAAATCAATGAATCAGAGATGTCATGCTGAAAATGTGCAAATGTGCAATGTTACAAGCTAAGTTTGAAAGCAAACAAGAAGCTGGTGTCCACTGACGAAAAAAGAGTCACATCTCCTGTCCCATGTAAATGCGCTTCAATTCCAAGCCGCGACTTCCAGTTCCACATACGCATTTGCGCTATGCTATTCCTTTCTTCTCATTGTCGGCTCCACAAGCCATCTATCCGTCCAGCCGCAGACTGTCCAACAGCACCAACATTTCTGCTGAACAAAACGGAGCTGTGAAAAATGCTGCCCACCACAGGCGCAAAAAACACAAGCGCCCTGGTGCTGTCCAGCACCGACAGTCAAATGGCACCGACATTCCTCCCAATCAAAATCAGTGCTGGTACACTAGTGCTGCAGAGAAGGCGCAACCACCAAGCACAAATTCTTCTCCTTTGATGAATGGCCAAAAACCCCCCGCTGAAAACAGCCCACATCAGTTATGGATCGGACGTCAGAGATAAAAAGGCTCGGCAGTGGAGTTTAAGTGGTAAGCATTTACCATAGCCTAGCTAGAGGCCATCTCGGTAGCCCTGATTTTCTTTTCCGCTGACTACCGTGCCTGCCAGACCCAACACCCAGGTCCCGCTCTGCTTGGGCTCAGGTAGCAAGTGAATGACTTGTGATTGAAAGACTTGTATCTCAATTATATGGATTATATTGAATGGTAACAGTTATTGAGGTCCATATGCAGGTTATTTTGTTCAAAAGGTAAGATGAAGGTCTTGTAGTTTCAACAATTTTAACGACTTGTATGATATAGCTGCTGAGGTGAATTTCTTCGTGTTTTGTATTTTCTGTCTTAAAAGTGAACCTGTCACATGATATGTAGTATATCATGTAGATACATAGATAACCATGTAGATTGCTAATCAAGTGTAAGAAATGGTTTCAACCAAGACAGCCACAAATGTCAAGATCGATGAAGCATGGAGGTCATTAAATTCAAGAAAAAATACTTATTTCGGAGCAACTAGTACCTTCTCACTCTGCAACAGTGAAAATTAATAGTTGCCTCTGACCCACATATACTGTATGTAGCCAGTCACATTTTTCTCCTGCGGCATCCACCCAACTTGGGGTTTGAAACTAGACCACCACTACCACCACTAATGTATGTCTCCAGTTTATGAGCAGAGAGCACTGACCAGTGAGCTAAATTTCCAGGCCACCGACCCAGCTCAGGGTCTGACACAGTGGTCTGACCGCAGACCGTATGGACTGGATCCCACAAACAAACAAAAGAGGTTTATTTTAGTGATGGGTCCAGCAACAGCGATGCGTCAACGCACGCGTCGAACACACAGAGCAATCCCTGCGTCGGCGCGTGTACTGCTTCAAGACGATCATGTGACCAATACATGAACTGCGTCGACGTACTCCAGGCTGCGTCGACGCCGCAAAAGCCAGCCAAACTGTGTTTATAAGGAAGTGCGCCGAGTGACGCAATGGCGCCTGCTGAAACAAGCCAGAACTCACCCTCCCTCGAATAAAAATATATATTTGGGCACAAAGGAAAACACACAGATTCTCAGAGAACGTGTCCGTCTGACTTCGAGCATCGTGTAAGCTAGGCTAGCTTAGCTGTCGTCGTAGTTCAAAGCATCTTTGATATGTGACGTGGGTTGCGTCGGCAGAGGGCAGCGGACTATTACGCAAATTGTCCGCCGTGTAGAGCCATTTTCATCTCATTTTGGAGAATAAGGTATTTATTCAAATCTCCTTGTCTCACCAAGTGCCTCTGAATCTTTGACATGTCTTATTTCATTCTAATTCAAATTAATTTCATGGTAACTCCTAGTTTACTATTCACATATTTTATTGCAGGTGAAATGTCGAATTTGCCATACAGAAATATCAAATACCAACAAAAGCTTCCTCTGCAACTTCATCTGGCATATTACTCATCATTATTAGTTTTTTTATTTTGAAACTGTTCTAAATGCCAAAGTTGTTAGGTTTGTTTTTTTAGATGACCTGTGGCAACATTTGGATGATGAGGTAGGGAGACTGGGAAGAAGTGCAACAGCAGATGCTATACCTGAGGTTCAGGGATACCTGGCAGAGGAGAAAATTGCACGCAGTCAAGACCGCTGTTATAATTTAAGGACCAACACACTGCTTTTCGAAACCTCTCCCACCTCGCAAAGCAGTTTCTCTGTACACCGGCATCACCAGTGCCATGCCTTTCTCCACAGCAGGGAAAATAGCATGCAAGAAAGACAACAGACTGAAATTCAAAACACTGGAGCGACTTATTTTTCTGAATAATAATTTGTGAAGACAAAGCCCCCAAGCATCCTCATTTACATAATTTTCACATTATTCAAACATATTGAATAATATAATATGAATGCATCGATGTGAATGATATTGTATACACTTCATCATCAAATCAGTCAGTTCAGTCTGTCAAGTGGGTTGCCTACAGGGATTTTGAAAGTCCAGCAGGTATCAGTGGTCAGCGACACAGTATCAACACAGTGTGTCATTGTGCAACACCCTTCATGAGGCCTCATGGACCCATCACTAGTTCATTTAAAGAAAAACGAGGGACCGAGAAAAACCGAACGAGAACAGAAAGCGCTTGCCAATTACAAGGACAGAATGATCAGCGAGAAAAACATAAACCAAAATGAGGTTAGCTCAATCAAACGAAACCAAGGACAAATACTAAGCTGAAACAAATACTCACAAACCCGAATTGACAATGATGAGCGACTAGTAACATGAACGAGAGCTCTAGGAACAAAGCATTGGGCAAAAGCAGTGAACAAGGGCAATTGTCCGACAACGGGGACAAGAAGTCAGTGTCCTTAAGTAGGCCACCACTAGATTGCCTTGATCAGGCACAGGTGCACCGCTGAAGGGTAACGCCCCACACTCCAGCTGGTGCTGAAACACAACAAGAACAAAACAAAAGAGCGGAACATGACAGAGTCGGCGGCCTGAGGAAAATATATAATAAAAAAATGTATTCTAATAATAATATAACAGACACACAAACACACATACACACACACACGCAAAACGTTTTTTTTCCTGCTCCGACATCTCGCGACTTGGCAACAGTCGACCAGTTGACCGCGATCTCCTCATTGGACACTCGTGTTCTTTGACATCCAACAGATATGCATTTACTGCCTACATTTGTATTAAGCAGGATTATCTCATAATACAAAATACTGTATTTAATCTTCATTGTCATATGTTTCAGAAAACTTTGGGTGTAGAAGTCCAGATGAGGATGACCTCAACAGAAATTGTACCCCAGATTCAGAGGCACCGGATGGATCCTCTTGCAGTGAGGAGAGCAGTTCAGCACTGCTCTTTAGTGGGGACAGAGATGTTGACCAGCAAAGCCTCCAGGATCCAATCAAACCGACCAAGAGTCCCAGAAGAGGCCCAACAGCCCAAATCACCAATGTACAGCCCAATGGGAACCAGGGCCCACAAGGAAAGCCTAAGAGAAAACGTTCAGGCTCAGACTCCAAGTCAGGGAAACCTCGCAGAGCTCGTACTGCATTCACCTATGAGCAGTTGGTTGCACTGGAGAACAAGTTCAAGTCTACAAGGTACCTATCTGTGTGTGAGCGTCTCAACTTGGCACTTTCGCTCTCCCTCACTGAAACACAGGTTAAGATCTGGTTCCAGAACCGCCGGACAAAGTGGAAGAAACAGAACCCTGGCGCTGACACTTCTGCTCCCACTAGTGCAGCTGGCACTGGGGGAGGAATAGGAGGTGCTCTGGGAAACCTGAGTCCACTCAGCCCATCACCTCCAATTAGTGGACATCTAGCCATGCACACAGGCTATGCATCAGGCCATCATCACCCTTCGGCAGGCAGCCTGGTCCAGCTTCCTTTCCTCACTACCAGCCATGTTCTATCCCCGTTCATGTTGGGGACACAGAGCTATGCTGCACCTGCCTTCTACAGCTCCCACCTGTAGACACACAAATACAGGAAACACATGCACACTGAGCCAAGAGATTGACATCTTTCAACATGTGAATAAATATATCATTTCTTTAACTCAGCTTGAGTTTTCAATTGTTATAATGTCAAAGGTTGATTTTTACGGATCATTTTGAATGAATGCTACTCTCTATATAAATGTGGAAATAGTTATAATGCTTTAGCTCCATATTCTGAATGCTGTTAAACAAAGACAAGCTGATCTGTCCATAGCTGGGTTTCCATTGCCCCGAGAAATGTGCAAAATGCAAATTGCGCAATAGCATACTGGTGATGGAAACAGAAAATTCCCCCCAAAACGTTGTAAAAAAGTTTTTTTATGATCTCATGAGGTGATTTTTGAGACATGTTGATGTAAAAGTATACCTCAAAAGTGTAATGAACATTTTTTTGCATTTTCACCAGTCATGTGACCCGGTCACGTTCAAAGGGTGGGACACAGTACTTCAGCCCCTCCAGCAATAGCATGCCGTTCAGAAACACCCCCAACAGCCACAGCAATGAGTGTCAGATCGACGGAGGACTGCTGGGGGCAAAGGGAATGGGGGTTTACCAGGTGACCCCATCAATCCAGATCATCTTAACAAGGGCAGATCAAACGGCACATCCCCGTGGACTCCTGACACCCGTTAGTGGACTGGTCCGGACCCAGGTAGAGCTGAGGCAGCCGGGCTGTGAACAGGTCGCCCCGTCCAAGTGGAGGGCACAGCGAGCGCTGACCTAAGCCATGGGTGAAGTGGCAAGGTCTGGGCAGGAGAGGGCTGCCTCCCCACACCACAGTCATCCCAAGCCTTGACAGCCTGTATCTGTTGCGGCGCACATCGGCGAGGGAAATGCGCCCAGCCATGCCCTGATGTGGGGGTCACCGCGGAAGGAGACACCATGCTTCCTGGAGGTCCCGTACCCACTAAGTTAATGAAATTTCCCTTGTAGACTGCACAGGCCCCACACGTTTACCACTCAATGGTTTTACACCATGTCATGAGTCTCGTGAAAACAGTTCATGAGATTTTACAAGAATTACAAGATCTCATGAGATGTGATGTTACTCTTCAGTGGAAATACCTTCACGTAGCAATTGTAATTTTCTCGAAATTGTACAAATATCACTTTTATTTTGCGAAAACTGTAATGGAAACCCAGCTTATAAAACTGTACAGAAACTGGATGTGATAAATCACTCAAGGAATGACCAGATCTATTATAAATCCTGTGTAGCTTCAGCAGTGCTTTTGTTTGGCCATTTTGGCCAAGGTGCCACAGGCAAACTGATACGCAGCTCATATGGTTACGTCTTTGATAATAAACTGACGAAAAACAAAAGCTGGTCAGTGTGTGTGTGTGTGTGTGTGTGTGTGTGTGTGTGTGTGTATATGTATGTATGTATATATATATATATATATATATGTCCCAGGGACTCGCTGATCAGAAAAGTCTACTTATTCAATTGCATATGATAATAACACAAACAACAACATATACAGTACATACAATGATAAACAAATGCTGCAAAAATTTAAATAATTCAGGAGCAGGCCTGATGATTTCGGAAATTCATGGTAACCGTTTTTCGGTTCCGTCGGATTACCCAAAGGGAAACCACGGGAACTAATTTTGGGTTCCGTAAACGTTCATCATGGGAACCCATTTTTCTATTTTGACTGATATTAATAATCAAGAATTCCGAAACTCAAAAGTATAATGTTTCAAGGGTCAATGTTTGAAATCAATGCATTAACAATGAACATTACATCAGTAGCTGTGTACTCCAGGTTTATTCCAAAAAATAAATGGATCAAAAACTGGTGTACTCATGTGGCATCATTAGATTATTTTTTCCAATCTCACACTGCAAAGATTAATTGACTGGTAATCATTAATACAGGTAAGTATTGATGTGGCTTGACATCCTCTTCCCAAGACGATGCATGTGTAATCTACGATCAATTTGACGAAAGAATTTAACACACCTCATCATGAGTTCTACCAACAGTTAACATTAGCATTACTACACCTTGTGACGAATGTTTTATTCATAAATTTATTGTAAATTTCCCCAGTGTGGGACAAATAAAGGATATCTTATCTTAAAGTTACCATGCTACAACCAGTAAATTATAGAATAACCAATACTGTTTCATCATATTTTTCACAGCGATTAGCCTACAAATCTAATGACCAATTTGCCTCATAATCGTGCCTCGCGTCGTATCTCGCTCTCGCGTTCTGTGCATACATTCCAGGTGAGTTTAGTGATACGCCCTTTGGACGATTCATACGAAAAATCAGACTGGCATTCCCATTTCTTATATATCGTAATTAGTAGACCTTGGTGAGTTTTTTTCGCCGCCATCTCAAACTTTCATCCGCGCAATTCCTCAGTTTGCGGACTAAAATAAACCGCATGCGCACATAACGTCATCTGTTGTGTCCCCTCCAACATTGAAAACAAAACGAAAGTAAATTAGAAGAAACACACTCGCACACCACACCACATCACAAACGCACATACAGGCGCAGTGAAATCGCGTGGATCACACAGTCAATTCAAGTGCGGTGACTTTTATAATTAAACTATTTTTCGGTGTCGTGAAAATGATGCCACGGAAACGATACGCTACCGGTAACGATTGTTACTGTGAAATCCTCAGGCATGCCGTAGTTATTTTTTTGTTTGTTTATTTGTTTTGACTGAGAAATTTCCTTGCGTCCCAAAAACGCACATTGTTTGGAACTGTGCGTCCCGTGGGGAAATTATGCGTCTCGAGGTAACGAGATGGCTGAATCTCTAACCATTCTCTGAGTACTACTATTATTACCACTACCACTAATACTACATTAATTAATACCTTCAACTTCACAATAATAATAATAAATAATTAACCATGATTTTAATTGTATTGTATGTACTATGTATTATCAATATTCATTATTCCAAACATGAGAAAGCATTCAGCAAACATAACTGGAATCGAGCAAAAGGACTCCAAATCCCAACGGCCAAACCCAGAAGTGAACTGCCGACATTATTGACTCCAGCTGTAACGCAAATTACTTGGTTCAAACAAACGTTCTAGTGCCACCGCACAAACGTGACGACTGTGCAAAAATAACTAAATAAAAGACACCACTGTTACAGAAATGCTTTACACGCTATTTAAACTGCCGATCGCGAACGCAACAAACCGTGATTGAAACTAACTGTGATGCCGCTCTTTATAGGTTGTACTGACTATCAGTGGCAGCCCCGCCCCTCTTAAAGCGCCAGAGTTAATCCATCAATATGGGTTTCCTTGGATGGAATTTATTAGATTCCTTCGTGATTATTGCGGTCCTTATACACGGTTTCGAGGCTCTAATCCCTCATTGTGTCCGAGGACCGGCATTCCGAGGCCAAGGCCAAGGATTTGACTCCGAGGCCAAGGCCGAGGACCAAGGACCGCCCCTCGGTCCTCGAGCCGGTCCTCGAGGCCAAGGACCGGCTCGAGGAACACATCTCTGTAATTTAGCAGATCTAGAGACTGTGAAATCCGTGGCTGATATCTCGGTTGTGGAGTTAGAGCCTGTGAAGAGAATAAAGTACAATCTCATGGAGTTGGAGAACTATAGTCATAAGGAAGTCGGCAGATGACAAAAAATAGATTTGTCAGCAGAATACCTTAAGGCTAATTTATAAAAATGGGTCATGTGTTTCGAGAGCTAAAGATTCTTTGCTACTGAAGCTGTCAGTGGTCAGACATTTTAGACAGAATCATCAGCTATAATCCTAATGCAGATAAAGACCCTAAATGGTATTGATGCAAATAGTGAGTGTCTTTTTTTCACTATTTCAAACATCTTGGGAATCTTTGATGACAAACATCATATATGTGAGCGAATCATGTTTGTCTGGTACAATTTCAAACATTTTGTAAAATTTGGAGAATGAAATAGATGGGCTAATCATACTCTGTTATATCATTGAATACCACCCCTTTTCACTGGAGCAGCCCCCTCAATCCCTCACATTTTACTGAATTTTGACAGATTTGCAAGGCCCACAGAATTTTCTGTTCTATGGCTATATATACATGCAACCTGTCAAAAGAAAGGTGAGATTCTCTTCTTTCAGCAGAAAGAAAAAGTTAGTTTCTATCTTTCTCCGTTCGTTGGCAATCAGCATTAGAAAACTGCTAAATTTTATGGAAAAGGCCGATTTTCTGCAGAAATCCAGAGAAAATGAGCTTTTTGTAAAAGCATGCATTTCAAGCATCATTTGAAGTTTTACACTATTTTTTGCTTTCGTGACAGCTCAAATACCTCAATAATGTGTTGTTCCTACAAAAGAACATTACAAATAATGTTTTTGTAGCAAAATAATTTATTTGCACACAACAAAACTATTGAACTATGAACAAAAGTGCAGCTGTGGAGAAGATGGTTTTTGGCTTCCATCCAGTTTGTCACCATCGATTCATCCCACCACGTCCAGATGCACGACCTATAAATTATAGAAACATAAAAAGTTGCTAATATATCTTGCTGCAGAGTGAGGTATAATAATTTTATTTACCTTTCTTTCCACCACCAAAGCGAGGAGTCGTCATCTTTTGGCTTCTGGTTGGACAATCTGTAATGTATAGAAGTATGTACAATTACCACACTTTTATTTTTCTATTTTTTTTATTGTTGCTTTCCACATCTCTCACACACACACATGCATGCTCGCACACTGCTATTTACACCATTCATTCCACGTTGCTCAGCATCCAATTTGAAATGAAATGGAATATGAATTTAACACTAGTGGTTTTAGCAGAGCTGAGCGGACCAAATGTGTCCTGTTTTTTTTTTTTTTTTTTTTTAAACCTATGGCGACATGCAAGTCAGCGCATATTTTCATCCACATCTACGAGGCGCATCAACCGTACATAAATGATTAGTGTTACTTGCAACTTCATAGTATAGCGGGGAATGTAGCGGTACATAAAAGTGACTGAGGAGGCATAAGAAGTGATGAGGTTTTCAATGGGAACTTGCAAGCTAGTCAGCAGTTATCTCCTCGTTCCAGCGGCTCTGGCGAGGACTCTCAGCTGCTTTCCGTTATGTCCGAAGGCACATATTCGTCCGACATATCGGGATCCAAATCGCTCTCCAATTCATCGTTTTCGCCGTCGTCTTTACGAGACGATTCCAACGAATCGCTGACGTGTGCCCGGCGTCGGCCATGCGAAGCAATGCAGCCTCTTTGCCGTCATCGCTGGAAGTCGCCGGGGAGACGATTTGTGGGCGATGTGGGGCATCGGGAGGCACAAAATGCTCTGCCAAGCGATGATCGCTGACGTGGAGCAAGTTCATCTTCATCAGATGAACTCGAAACTCGGCGTGAGCTATGCGGGCCGCGTGTAGCACGCCATGTTTGTGCAGGCCGACGTTCGTTTGACGGGTGCCGCTTTCGATGAGTGACCGAAGCGTCATTTTCTGTTCCACACAAACACCATCTCCTTTGTTGTTTTGTTTCGAGGACGCTTTTATACCGAAAAAAAATCATTTTTAGTTAGTTATTTCCTTTTCTCCATCGTTGCTGGTTGCTAATGTTCCAATCCACTATCCACATACGCCCCTCCTTCACTGTACGCCCTTTCTACTACTTCTGCGGCGTGATCCTGGTTGATTTTTGCACCACTGCCACCCGATGGCCATTTCTTTGCTATTTAACATTGCCGTCAAGCCTAATCCTGTGGTGAGAAGTTGCATCGGACTCTCTTGCACCCTCCCCCATGAAAACACGTGATTGACGTATTAATACGTCATGGGGAGGGAACGGCTATGCGCTAATTGACGTATTTATACGTCAAAGGGTGTAAATGAGTTAAACAACATCATAAGATACCAACTGCATGATCACCAACCTGTCAACATATGTGAATTGACGACCGAAGTGATGTTGGAGTCAAAAATGAAATCCTATACCAGACCTATATGTTTATTAAGATTTAGATATTTCTTCTTGAAAGTTCTTTTCATTATCATTTTCATGATTGTAATTAGCTCCTACGGACTAACCAACCTCTGTGTTATTCTCCATGATGTGGACGAACAAAAACATGTTACAGATGTATCCGATGTAACTTGTGTGTGTATATGAAAAAAATTAATAAATACCAACAAACCACATGAAGCGAGAAAGAAATTGGGAAAGCCTGAGAAGAGATGTATGAAAAAATGTGACCCCACTCTTCCTGTCAGTTTCAGCGGTGTAGACCACGATCATTTGGCTGTGCCTCCTGCACAAAATAGGTCCAAAAGTCAACGATTTTCATCAGTGCAAGATGCTTTCACCTTGCATGATCCTGCCCCATTGAATTTCCCCAGAATTTTTTTGTACCGCGAGCTTTGAATCAATTTCAAGCTGATCTACAGTATGTGACCTGCAAGCTCTAGTCTCTTTAGATATCAATTCATGGTAATAGACATGTTTTGAAAACATGCTTAGGCATGCGCCATGAGGAACAAGATGGCCCCGAGGTAGACTGGGCCGTTTAATCCATTCTGTTAATTAGCGGTATGCCTGAATAGTTACAAAATGATCAGGGAAACACACTCTCCAACACACAATTCCCAAAGCTGATGAAAAGAAAACAAAACATGAAACATTTTGCTTCCACCAGTGACTGAAAACCTCTGTGGTTCAAAGGTTCAACTGAATTTTAAAAACCAGAATGTGGAACTCTTTCACAGCTAACATCACGTGAAGTTGTATAACATTACTGTATCTGGTAAGTAGCCACAATGAATGCATTAAAGTGTATAAATGAAATCCAATCAAGTTGATTCTCAGAATACATGTATTCCAAAACCTGTACGGTAACCTATCTCATGGTGTCAGCAATACATTAAAAATGAAATTATAACAGGGGATCTAGTTTTACCAATGAATTATTTACAATACCTTAAGCAATACCAAATGTGCCTCCAAGTTTTCGTGGATGTAGGCTTCTTTATTAAAAATTGCAGGGGCCGTTGCTGGGCAATTTTTTTGGAAAACCGCACAATAAACCTCTAAAATCAGTGCAGCACATAAGATGACCCCAACAAATGAGTTTGTAGCCTGTTGGGAACATTTGCCCCCTCAATCAAAAACATATTCCTCTTCAATATGTGATGGTGAGGAGGGGTGTTGGCTGTGGGTGGACAAACCTTTCAAGAAGTACATGTCTCCACTGTCCCACCAAATGTTGGACGATGTCCCTTCAGCATGTGCATTAGTCTATTATTGATTGGCAACGTATAAGCCCCAAATACACTTATGTCAACCGGGGTGCCTGGTTGCGGTGGGTTGCCACAGCAACAGCAACAGCATCCTTCTAAATAAGCTTTGAACAACTTTTCAGCTTAAAAATCTTTATATTGTTGGGAATTCATAGACCGCGGCCAGGTGGTCCACCTCACAGTGCAGAGGTACGGGTTCAATTCCAGCTCCAGTCTCCCCGTGTGGAGTTTGCATGTTCTCTCCGGGCCTGTGTGGGTTTTCTTCAGGTACTTCGGTTTCCTCCCACATTCCAAAAACATGCATAGCAGGCAGATTGAGCACTCTAAATTGTCCCTAGGTCAAAGTGTGAGCGTGGACGGTTGTTCGCCCTGCGATTGGCTGGCAACCAGTTCAGGATGTCCCTTGCCTACTGCCTGAATAAAGCTGGGATAGGCTCCAGCACCCCCGCGACCCTTGTGAGGATAAGCGGATCAGAAAATGGATGGATGGTTGGAATTCATAGACCAGGCTCACAGACCTTGTCAGGAAAAGTATTCACAATGGAATTCCTACTTTCCGGTTCTTGTAATGTTTATAGATGATGGTGCAAACAAATGGAATTCCAAAACACTATACTTCTCTTTGAATATTAAATACAACAAATAGGAAGTACAAAAATTCAAGTAGAAACAGCAAAGCTGGGTCACCCCTCCATCTCACATGGGATCAGGAAGTCAGGTGACCCCCCGCCCCCCCCAATCGTGAGATAATGGGTTATAAATCAGTGTCAGCTCCTTCCCAGCTGCTATTCTCAAACCTGTATCCCTATGTGATAGCATTATTATTTTGTTTTATCGTGTGTGTGTGTGTGTGTTGTGTGCCTGCATGCATGTATATCCTAATGTGTTGTGAAAGCTGCATCAGAAGAATATACTTTATATTGTCACCCTCCTAAAATAATGGCCCAAGTCATTTTCCCAGTTTTTCAGAAAAAATAAAAAACAGAACCAAATTCTGATTTAATTAGATAAAGGAATAATGTAATTTCAGGGGTCGAGTCCAAGTCTCCGTCAGACAAAGGAAATCCAGGTCATTGGAAAGGACAAACTCCCTCAGGACATGGGTCTTGTTTGTCAACGACCGGGCGTTTCACAATGCAATTCTTGTGGAAGGAACAATGGAAATGCATGTTTTTTCCGATCATCAACCTTTAGGAAATTCCCTCTAAAGCTGAAGATGGACCCCTCATCGAAGGAGGTGCAAAGGGCTGTAATGCCGTGACGCTACGGGAAAGCCAACGATTAGTTTCAGGCATGAGTCGACAGGGTCCGGGGCAAGCCATGACAGAGCAATTCTGTGCGTTCGGGAGCGAGTAGAGGTCAAAGCATGTTTCAGTTCTGTGTACCTTCATGAGCTGACTGCTGCATTTGTCACAGTGGCGCTTCGCTGAAGCGTGTGCGTGAACGCGGAAGAGTTCAGCTGGTATCTGCCAGAAACCATGCTCAAACTCAGTGGACCTTCCGATTTATTGTTGAAAATCCAAATTAGCGTTCAGAAACCAGTAGACTGAGAATTATAACCAAGCACTGTAAATAGGAAATAAAGCCAAAGCAGCAGTAGCATCGCCACACACAAAACATAACCATTGTATTTATTTTTGATCAATATCACTTTGCGGCACAGTGGTCGACTGGTAATCACACCCACGACAAAGTGCAGAGGAACCGGGTTCGATTCCGGCTCCGGCCTTCCTGTGTGGAGTTTGCATGTTTTCCCGTGCTTGCGTGGGTTGGCTCCGGATAGTCCAGTTTCCTCCCATGTTCCAAAAACATGCATGGCAGGCTGATTGAACACTCTCAATTGTCCCGAGGTGTGATTATGAGTGTGAATGGTTGTTAGTCTATGTATGCCATGCGACTGGCTGGCAACCAGTTCAGGGTGTATCCCGCCTACACGGCCAAAGATAACAACTGGGATAGGCTCCAACACGCCCGCGACCCTTGTGAGGATAAGCCTATCAGAAAATGGATGTGTGTGTGTGTCTCTCTCTCTCTATATATATACTGTATATATGGAAAAAACACAATTAACTAACAAAATAGTGATTATTTCGCAAAGCATGATGTGCATGCCGAGTTACATATGTTATCATGTATTTTAAGACCATCAAAATCAACATAATGTTTTTGGGCATACATCGCGAAACCCCGGCAACAGTGTTGAGTAAAATAAAAGGCTCAGATGTTCCTGGTCGTCTAAATATCTCAGAATGAAACACCCAGTTTCAAGAAAATATCGGAGTTTTTTTTTTAAATGTAACCTTTGTCAAAGGCTCAACATGTAAGAAAATTAAAAATGGCAGAGTTCCTGTTTGCTTTAGCATATTGTTCCAAGATACCTTTTTGTAGGGTTGTTACATATGCCTCCAAAATGTCTGTAATCTCGGCCCGGTGCTTCAGTGGTGAGCGCGTTGACCTCACAGTGCAGAGGTCGTGGGTTCGATCCTGGCCTTCCTGTGTGGAATTTGGTTTTCCAAAAACATGCATGGCAGGCTTATTGAACACTCAAACTTGTCCCTCGATGTGAGTGTGAGCGCGGATGGTTGTTTGTCTCTTTGTGCCCTGCGATTGGCTGGCAACCGGTTCATGGTGTCCCCCACCTACTGCCCGAAGACGGCTGGGATAGGCTCCAGCATCCCGCGCGACCCTAGTGAGGATAAAGCGGTTCGGAAAATGAAGAAATGAAAGTTTTTCTCTTACCATGCGTGTTTAGTGCCTGAGTGCAGGGACTTTTGGCATTCCTTTTCTTGAACAATCCTCTTCAAATCTGGTTTGTATTCCGTTGTTACCACTCAAAACAGGGCACTGTCTGCATGTGAGCTGCAGTGGTTACTTACTTGGGTCAGCTTGCTACATATTTGACCAAAGATCGACTTTTGAAGTGATGAACCTCTCACGATCGACCTGATCGCACACGTGCAAGCATATACACACCAGTGTTGTGTCCATGGACCGGCAACCCGAGGCCAAGGCCAAGGCCAAGGACTGATTTTGAAGCTGAGGCCTAGCCGAGGACATGTATAAAACAATGCTATCATACCACTTGGCAGGTCTTCATGATTTGCAACACCCCTCCATCATAACCCCTTGCACTCCCTAACGCTTGAATGAAGTGTTTTTATTCAAAGAGTAGAACAGTCAGGGTACGTGTTATTTATACTGAGAAAAAATAAAATAAAATCATATGATATACATTTATGAATTAATGTTTTAGTGCAGTAGTTTCTTAATATGAAGTAAATCAACACTCAACAGGCATGACGTGGCACGGAAGACAAGTTGAGAAATGACTTTGCATAGAAGTCAATCACTGAGTGCAGAAAAAGCGGTAATCTCTGCAGTGATAATTTTACAGGTTACCGGCAGCGAGTCCCAGGGACTCGCTGATCAGAAAAGTATGAGTCCCATTATGGATTGAGAGAGTCCCAAATTTCGAATTCTGAAAGGGTCTACTTATTCAATTGCATATGATAATAACACAAACAACAACATATACATACAATTATAAACAAATGCTGCAAAAATTTCAATAATTCAGGAGCAGGCCTGATGATTTCGGAAATTCATGGTAACCGTTTTTCGGTTCCGTCGGATTACCCAATGGGAAACCACGGGAACTAATTTTGGGTTCCGTAAACGTTCATCATGGGAACCCATTTTTCTGTTTTGACTGATATTAATAATCAAGAATTCCGAAACTCAAAAGTATAATGTTTCAAGGGTCAATGTTTGAAATCAATGCATTAACAATGAACATTACATCAGTAGCTGTGTACTCCAGGTTTATTCCAAAAAATAAATGGATCAAAAACTGGTGTACTCATGTGACATCATCAGAGTATTTTTTCCAATCTCACTGCAAAGATTAATTGACTGGTAATCATGAATACAGGTAAGTATTGATGTGGCTTGACATCCTCTTCCCAAGACGATGCATGTGTAATCTACGATCAATTTGACGAAAGAATTTAACACACGTCATCATGAGTTCTACCAACAGTTAACATTAGCATGACTACACCTTGTGACGAATGTTTTATTCATAAAGTTACCATGCTACAACCAGTAAATTATACAATAACCAATACTGTTTCATATTTTTCATAACGATTAGCCTACAAATCTAATGACCAATTTGCCTCGTAATCGTGCCTCTCGTCGTATCTCGCTCTCTCGTTCTGTGCATAAGTCACAGGTGAGTTTAGTGATACGCCCTTTGGACGATTCATACGAAAAATCAGACTGGCATTCCCATTTCTTAAATGTCGTAATTAGTAGACCTTTGTGAGTTTTTTTTCGCCACCATCTCAAACTTTCATCGGCGCAATTCCTCAGTTTGTGGACTAAAATAGCAACCCGCATGCGCACATAACGTTATCTGTTGCATAAACACTGAAAACAAAACAAAACAAAAGTAAATTAGAAGAAACACACTCGCACACCACACCACATCACAAACGCACATACAGGCACCGTGAAATCGCATTGATCACACAGTCAACTCGTGTGCGGTGACTTTTATGGTTAAACTATTTTTCGGTACCGTTAAAATGACGCCACGGAAATGACACGCTACCGGTAACGATTGTTCCCGTGAAATCCTCAGGCTTGCTGTAGTTTTTTTTTGTTTGTTTATTTGTTTTGACTGAGAAATTTCCTTGCGTCCCAAAAACGCACATTATTTGGAACTGTGCGTCCCGTGGGAAAATTATGCATCTCGGACGCGGGACGCACAGGTAACGAGATGCCTGAATCTCTAAACATTCTCTGAGTACTACTATTTTTTTTACCACTACCACTAATACTACATTAATGAATACCTTCAACTTCACAATAATAATAAATAATTAAATCAACCATGATTTTAAACTATGTATTATCAATATTCATTATTCCAAACATGAGAAAGCATTCAGCAAACATAACTGGAATCGAGCAAAAGGACTCCAAATCCAAACGGCCAAACCCGGAAGTGAAGTGCCGACATTATTGACTCCCACTGTAACGCAAATTACTTGGTTCAAACAAACATTCTAGTGCCACCGCACAAACGTGACGACTGTGCAAAAATAACTAAATAAAAGACACCACTGTTACAGAAAGGCTTTACACGCTATTTAAACTGCCGATCGCGAACGGAACGAACCGTGATTGAAACTAACTGTGATGCCGCTCTTTACACGTTGTACTGACTATCAGTGGCAGCCCCGCCCCTCTTAAAGCGCCAGAGAAAATCATCAACGTGGGTTTCCCTGGATGGATTTTGTTTGATTTCTTTATGATTTTTGCGGTCCTCTGGCCCACTTTATACTTGTGGACGAAGGATTAGAGGCTCTAATCCCTCGTTGTGTCCGAGGGCTGGCAACCCAAGGCCAAGGACTTGACTCCGAGGCCAAGGCCGAGGACCAAGGACCGCCCTTCGGTCCTCGAGCCAGTCCTCGAGGCCAAGGACCGGCTCGAGGAACACATCACTGATACACACACACGCACGCAACACGCGGGCACCCAACCACACACATGTGCGCATATGCACGCACGCGCGCATGCCGAGATGAGCGACAGACGGAACGTCACCGACCATGAAGACACAAAGTTTTTTTTTTTCCGCCTCATTCCCTCCTCCCAAACCTCGCGGTCGACTTGGGACCAGTCTGCTGGCTCCGCTTGATGTATTGGGCACCCCTGCCTTAAAATCAGAGGTAATTCACTGACTAGCTTAGCACCGTTGTTTGCGCATGCGCGGTGATTCAGTTGTCATCTGACTGGCTGACATCGTTAATTCTGCTGTACATAGCGCCGTTGTTTGAATGTCAGCGCCACCGCGGAGGCGTTTCAACGCTTGTCATGTGAAAGCCCAGGAGTCACATTGAACCGGTCCAAGAGCCGCATGTGGCTCGCGACCCGCGGGTTGGCCACCACTGCTTTAGATATTTCAGACAAAGATTACAACAGTACACGTATTTACTTCAATCTTTAATTATAAAACCTTCGACAGTAATTAACATTCATCAACATTGCCTTCTTAGAGAGGTGAAGAGGCTTGTGTTGGTGGCTGAGACGAAGGCTCTCAATTGATCGGAGGGTTTTGGTTTCATGCGAGACTCTTCTGCTGGAGGCATTCACAGTGTAGCTGATATTTTTAAATTGCCGAAAAAGATGCTGATGGGTAGCGCTATGACGTTCATCTTGTCTTCTTATTAGTTGAAATAGGTTTCAGATTTTGTTTTTTTGAGGCATGGTCTTTTGGTGAAGAAAAAAACACTTACTGAGCTGACAGTTTCAGTTGTCATTTTAGCCTTCGTCTGAGCTATCTGTGTCACTGCTTCCTTGTGACGTGTCTAAAAAAAACTAATGACCGGGTCAGGAAGCCTTCAAAATAAACCGGTCAAGCTTGCAAACCAAGAACTCCCCGCCGCCACCGTTGAAACAATGTGTACCTGATGATGGTGCCATCCACGACGAATGGGCTTTAAACACTTCCATACAGCCAGAAAGCATTGCTTCAGCGTCGGCAAGGGGTTGGAGCGCAGCCTAACTAATCTAAAAAAGTTGTCATTAACACAACACTAAGATACAGCATGCGAGACAGTCAAAAGACTAGCGATGATCCGCAGCCAATCAGCTCCCAGAAGTCACGTCAGCCCTTTGTTCGGCATGCAGGAAAACCTCCTCTCTCGCACATCAACATGACGCAAAGCGTCTTTCTGCAATATGGGTGCCGATATGGCTGTATTCTTTAGTGTGCTTTTTCAATTCATTTTTGGAAAAAAAACCGCAAAACACTGAAGCCACAAAACTTAAAGTGCAAAGTGGTAAAGGATCACTGTACAGTTATTGATAAACAAAACAAATAATGAAAAATAACTGTGAAGGTCAGTTGAGGGCATAGTTGAATTGGTTGGAAAACTTTTCATGCTTTTTCCTGTCAACTTTATTCATCGTCTCAGCAACTCTGCGCATGGCGCCCCTAGAGGGAAAATTGAGAAAATAAGGAAAAGTAGAAAAAACAACAAAATACGATCTGTGTTACATAGACAGTGTTAAATCATGAGATTAGACCTGAAAATAACCTACTTGTTGAATATCCGCTTCTCAAGCCGAGCCCGTGATGTGTTGGCGCTGTCCTTCAGATTGCTGAGGTTGGGGTATTTATTCTTCTTTCTTCTGCGCCGTTTATCCAGTCTTTCAGAACCTAGGTTTTGTCCTGTTGCAATCTCAATGTCTCGAACTAGCCCTGCATCATGCCAGTCTGCAACATACAACACAGATAACATAGATCAGATCAAAAATCTGAGTGGGCAAATAACACACAATAACATTAAGATAAGATCACCTTTATGTGTCCCACACTGGGGAAATTTGCAATTCTCAGTCTTCCCATTTTGACTTCCCATGTTTGTACAGTTGAAACAGGTCAGTGCACTTCTCAGAATATACAGTAAGTCACACTTTTTCTCATAGTTTGGCTGGTCCTGTGACTTATACTCAGGTGTGACTTGTATATATTAAAAATTGAGCTCAGACTGGCACCCAAAATCCCCACTCCCAGACCCTGTTGACTATCTTTTGGTGGTTCGTGAACTTTTGGTGCATCACTGTAAGTGGACAGAAGGTGGCAGGAATGCAATGGCCAACTGTGAAAATAAAGTGAGGAAAAAATGGATAAAGAAGATTATGAATATGAAGAAGTAAGAATCAGAAGAAGATATGGAAGAACAAATTAAAAAATGGAAGATGTAGTCATGCATTAAGATATCCTTTATTTGTCCCGCAATGGGGACATTTACAGTTAGAGTTCAGAAAGGAAACCACTAGGTAGGGAGAGGGGGAAAAAAAACACGCTCGAACTATCCTCTTCTGAGGATAATTGAGACCAGCCAACCAATTCCATGGTTTGTTTTTTAGGATGAAAAATACGGCGGAGGCTAGGAGAAGACAGCACAAGGACAGCACATAGACTGAGTGGCGAGCAAGGGGGGTGGGGGGCAGGGGGGGACAGGAGCAGGAGGAGAGCAAAAAAACGTCCGCCTTCGTCGAGAGCCAAGCAGAAAAAGCTCCGTCCACGTCAGGCCACGCCCAGCCAAAGGGTTGCCGTCGCTTCTTGATCCTGTTCTTCAGCGAGGCGAAGGTCGTCGTCGCTTTTGTTCCAGTTCCTCGGCGAGGCAAGCCGTTGGACAATTTTGGGACGTCTGGGATCCGTCCCTTGAGGGAGGGGTACTGTCATGATTTGGTTTGGGACCAACAGGTGGCACTGTAGGGCTCTCCCTGCAGCTGCACACCTGTTGGTCATTATGTAGTTAGTGCTTTAAAAGGATTCCCAGCCCGAACACTCAGTGTGGGGTCATTGTTTGTTCTTGGCTTCCGTCATGTTTGTTTGCTGCAATCAGGTTTGTTTCAGTCATGTTTTGGTTGCTGTTATCTTCAGTCATGATTTTTGTTTGATACTTTGGACTTTGTTGGTTTTGTATTTAGTTTTCTCTATGTTTAATACAATTCGTCAAGTACACCCTGCTCCTCCCTCTTGCGAGGTAGGTGGTGGACTCCAAAAAGCAGTTTTGGGTTCCACCCCCACCTCGCAAACGTGACAGAACTCGACTGGACGTGAGCTCGACATAGCGGGGGGCATATCGTCATTGCCTACTTTCTTTATCGTATTCTGAAGAACGAGGTGGTAATAAACCAAAAGTATTTGCAAACCGTCAAACAAAAGTTGAAGAAATGGAAGTAGAAGAAGCAGTAGTCATGGCAAAAAATGTGTGACGTATAGCTAGTTTAGCATATGGCTTCCTTACACCACAACATGGATTTACAGCAGTAAAAAGCATGATAACCAACCAGGATTCTACCTTTGGCCACTTAAAACTTTATCGTGGCGGTTCACTTCCATACCCATCATGTTCGCCAGCACACCACACCAAAAAAATACACACCGACCACAAAAGTGTTTAAAAAAAATGAAACAGCATCTCATTCCAGATATCAAAAGATTTTCTGCTCATTCCCTTTTTATATGTCCAGTATGCATTCCAAGTGGACACGCAGATATTTATATGTGGTGACCAACCCTAATTTGGATGGGCAGATGCTGAGATCTCCGCCTTCCAAAACCCACAACGATTCATTACGCAGATTCAAATGAACAGGTTCAATGTCAGGCTTCCGCAGAGTTTGCTGATGATCTGATCATTTGAATCAGGTGTGTTGCAACAGGGAGACTTGGGAAAACATGCAGGGCAGCGGCCCTCCAGGACCTGAGTTTGACACCGATGATGCATTGTATTGTATTGTATTAGCTGTATTCAACACCAGCCCTTTGTCTCTGCTCCATTGTGTGAAGTCACAAATCACACTTCTGTATTCCCCTCGAACCTCTCCTTCTAGACAAGCCACCAATTTTTGTCAGAAATAGGAAGAAAATACTCAATATCTAAGTACACTTTGCTCCGATTAGGTCACTTTTTTCCATAATTTGATCTAGTTCGGGTCATGGGCATGCTGGAACCTATCCCAGCTGTCACTGGGTGAGAAGCGGGGTGCACCCAGAACTACTCTCACCACAAAAGGCGATTCAATATGATTCTCGATACATGGGGTACAATATGATGTCACAACTTTCAAATTCCATTCGGTGGGATTACATCTTGATTCGATCCTGGGCCGTCAGTAAAATTTGAGCCGGCCATGGGGCACTCTGAGCCGGCCATCGCAGCGCGCTGACCTGAGTGACCTCCATGGTGATGCCTTACGACCTCATGGCCGCCGAGCGAATCACCACCAACACAAAGCCACTGTCTCAGGCTCGTTCTCAGTTGTAATCAGATTTTTCTCTCTTTTTTTTTGAATCGACCTACTTGGTGACACTGTGCAAATTCGCAGTCACCAGATGGGACTGACCACCAATATGTGTGTCCAGTATGTTTTGCTGTGTCACTTCAAACCCAGAAATGTATTTAAAGTATGTGTGAAAGCGTACGTTGATGAATACATATTCCACGAACTGTGCCTCAACACAGCACAATTCTGGTTACAAAATAGATTGAAGCCATTTATTCCTCACCTCCCCCGAGGTTGACAGCTGATGAAAAGTTTCAGCTTTGTACAAGACACAGGTGTGTTGTTTCCGTCAGCCATTTTTCCTGAGTTGAGCGGGCGTGAAGTAACCACAAATTGGACTGGGACTTGAATCATGAGTTACTAAGTCACAGTGACAATTCTACTCGTGTTTGGAGGCCTTTTCTTTTCACAGCCTATGGAAATGACAAACCTCATATATGTCAAGCTTAAACCATTCAAAGACTCCTTTTGACCTTTTGTAGAACAGTGAAAAAAAGTACAATATTGTGATGGCATGAGAACTCTCTGAAGGAAAACATAACATGAAATCTTGACCTTAAAACGTACCAGCACCGAACTATACAGTTTTTACAAACCAAAATGTCACACGTTTAAAGAATGAGGCTATTTCCCTGTCAGATGGCATCCCAGTCGCTTGAAACAAATGGAAATTGGTATGCTGCCTAATCTTTCGACTGGAAATACATGATGTGATAACCGCATACATGGTCCATTGTATTTGGCCCGATGGTCCAGTAGTTAGCACGTCGACCTCACAGTGCAGAGGTCATGGGTTCGATCCGGCCTCCCTGTGTGGAGTTTGCATGTTCTACCCGGGCCTGCGTGGGTTTTCTCCGGGTACTCCGGTTTCCTCCCACATTCCAAAAACATGCATGGCAGGCTGATTGAACACTTTAAATTGTCCCTAGGTGTGAGTCTGAACGCAGATGGTTGTTCATCTCTGTGTGCCCTGCGATTAGCTGGCAACCGGTTCAGGGTGTCCCTCGCCTACTGCACGAAGACAGCTGGAATAGGCACCCCCTGCGACCCTTGTGAGGATAAGCGGATCGGAAAATGGATGGATGGATGTCGAACAATCTTATTCACTATATTCCAAGGATGTATAAGGATAATAACTGTGTTGAATGAAGATTGATTTCTTTCTTTTTACCTTTTTTATCTACCTTATTTTCTGTCAAATTATTACTGTATATATGTTTTATGTTCAATAAACAAACAAACAAACAAAGACGTGGTCCATTCTTACAATGATCACACATTCTCAACATCTCTCTTATCATGTCCGTGATGTTCCTGTTCTAATAGTCTACAGACCACCCAGACTCAATAATGTTTTTAACCAGGGGTTTTCTCTCATATTTCGTTTCTAAATTGAAGATAATCCTGATTTTAGGTCATTTCAAGCAACATTCATGGCTGTTGTCCCTCTTAGACTCAACCTCTTTTAATCCACCCGGGCACTACTGCAGGGGTGCCCAACCTTTTTTGACTGAAGATCTCCTTATCGATTATACAAACTTTCCGCGATCGATCTGTTACTGCACACGCGTGCAATAGGCACACACTTACACACCATGCCATGATGAACAACTGCCATAACAGCCCCTAAGATGAATGAAACATAAAAATAAAGTAGACACAAGAGTTTGTGAAAATCACTGCCGACCTTCGTCGAGACCTGACACGGAGGCATGGGATGCACTTTTGCAGCAATTGTAGCTCACGTGAACCGTTTTAAAATGCATCTCCTGGTGCTCCAGATTGCCATTTTCTGCCAGTGCCATTGGTGAATTGTACATAAAACAAACTCTGAATGAGAATAATAACAACAATAAAACATATCATGTGTCACCGTAGGTTAAACGTGACCTGCTTTTTTTATTTTTATTTTTTAAATACTTTTTGTGATAGTGAGACTGATGGGATGGGTTCAGTGTGCACACACAAAAATATATCATATTAATAACATGCACACCGACACACAAATGTTTTTTTTTTTCTTCCCTCTACACCCATCGCGATCGACTTGGGACCAGTCCACAAGCTACCGGTCGATCACGATCGATCTATTGGGCAGCTCTGCAATACAGGAACCCATCCATTCAAAGGACCATACTCTAGTGAGCCTTGATAACTTTGCGGTAAAGAATATCAGTGTATCACACTATTTAAAAAAAAAAAAAAAGTTGGAGGTCCGACACATATTCCTAAATGATCCCCCCCACCCAGCCAGTTTATATGAACAATATTCAGCGTTCAACACCGTATCCTGAAGTCAATGTCTGTGAGTAAATCTTCTGGACTCTGTCTGACCTCAAATCAATTTGAGCACAGAAGCTCTGGCTCATAAAATCCATACAAAAGTTAAAGAAAAACTAGAAGAAATGAATCATCATCATTCGCATCATTTAGAAGTATTTAGCATTTGATTGGCTTGTCTTTGTGGGACATGAAATTTGGCATGATGATCATCAGAAACAATTAAGTGTGATAAATAGGAACAAATAGTCAGGAAGGGGGCAAACACTTTCTCACGGCACAGGAGATATAAATGCCTCTAAGACTTGGTCATGCCTTCCGTAAGAATCTGCCATGCTCTTTCTTGCAGGTTTCATTCTGGCTTGCTTTCTATCCATCTGAACTGGCAGGGAGACCAATTACTGTGTGGCTTTCAAGAAGAAGAAAGGAAGGGGAGCAGGTAATACGAGCACTAAGAAAGACAAGAGAATGTGGATTTTTTTTTTAACCAACTCAAAAGGATAAACCAGAGAAATGCGTATCTGGTATCAATGTTACAGCGGTGCCCGTTTCTCTTTCAACACTCTCGAGCCACCTCAGATGGGGTCTCTCTATTTGTTTTTACAAGTTTGTGTCTGAGTAGGGGATCAGAGTGCAGACCACACACATGACTACAAACACACATGGTGTGCCTTTGGTTAGTTTCAGGTTTTAGCTCATTACAATCACTCTCAGTGCATGAACAGTCTGCACCTGTGACACTACTAATTTAATAATTAAAATATATATTTTACTAATTATAATCCCTCAACGGAAAATACAAATTGCACTCTGCTGTACATGTTTTGTGGCGCACCACGCAGCACCAGATCAAACCCACATGCAGGCATACAAGGAGAGAGAGAGTGAAAAGGGAGCGCAAACAATGCTTCACAGATGAGCCACTTGCACTCAGCTACTAGATATTCATATATGCATTGCGATACGATGAGTCGTGAGTTATATCACTGTCACATTGCATGTTGTACTCTGGTAATCTTGAAACATGTTCCTCGTAATGGATATATATGAGGCAGAGTGGACACCCACCATTCGCAGATAAGGACCAGGTCAGCCCGTGAATAGTCAAAATATGAGTGCAATTGATGGTCATTGAAATGCAATAGGAAAAGAAGATGTTTTATTTTCTAAACCCCTAAAATTCTTCAAAAAATGATAATTAACCTCCAATATACTTTTTTTTTTAAACGGGAAACACCGATCCAAAAAAATATTAATGGCAAGTAAACATGTTTGGTGTGTCCCCCAGTTGGCTTGGCAAACTTCAAATGGGACTTTTTATGGGCGTGTTTGACATCTGGCTTTCTTCTTGCCACTCTTCTATAAAGGCCAGATATGTGCGGTGTGCAACTAATAGTTGTCCAGTGGACAGATTTCCCCACCTTACCTGTGGAGATCTCATTCGGAGTAATCATGGCAACATCTCTGATCAGTGCTCTTCTTGTTTGGGCCGTCAATTTTGAGGTATGGCTCTTGGTGGGTATTCAGTGGTCTGATACGCTTTCCATTTTAATCTGACTGATCGAAAAGTGCTTGTTTAAACATGTTTAAAGCTTGTTAATTTTTTTTCAGATCCTAATCCTGCTTTAAATTTTTCCATAACCTGCCTTGCGTGTTCCTTAGTGTTCATGCTGTTTGTGCGGTAATAATCTTTTCACAGACCTCTGCAGCCTTCACAGAGCAGGTGTATTTATACTGACACTAGATTACACACAGATGGACTCTATTTATCATAAGATATCCTTTTATTTATTTGTCCCACACTGGGGAAATTTAAAATCATCATCCGTCATTTAGGTCAACGTTGAATTGGCTGCACCGACAGTTAAAAGGGCCGAATAATATCACATGCCGCACTTTTCAGTTTTTTATTTTTACAAAAAGTTTATCTTTATCTTTATGTTTGAAGCTAGAAATGTGGCGATGGGTCAAAAAGTTCAAGCGG
Organism: Hippocampus guttulatus; assembly: GCF_054856545.1. Taxonomy (NCBI): domain Eukaryota; kingdom Metazoa; phylum Chordata; class Actinopteri; order Syngnathiformes; family Syngnathidae; genus Hippocampus; species Hippocampus guttulatus. The sequence goes on along the minus strand of NC_141262.1, from coordinate 3,380,238 downwards.
GTCGAATACTTTTGCAAGTCTCTGTATAGGGTACAGAGAAAATGCATTCAAACTCTTCCAGATTTGTTGTTGTTTTATTAGTCTCAAGACATTTTGGGTCATCAAGCCAATTGCTCACAAAAACCCCCAAGTAAATACAAAATGCAGTTTTCTGGGAAGTTGTGATCAATTTCACTGGTTACACTCATGCCTCCTGTAACTAAATTTATTAACTCAAGTAATCCCTTAAATCAGTGGTAACAAACTCATTGTAGTCCAGAGGCCACGGAAAGACTACCGTAAATTCCGGGTTACAAACCGCTACTTTTTTCCCACACTTTCAACACTGCGGCGTGTAATATGAAGCAGCTTTTTATTTTTATTTTTTCCATCGCGGGAAAAACATGGACCAATAAAATGAATGAGTCTTTCACTGAGGTCCAATGAGATTGTATGACTAATCGCAACTTCCGCTCTTTTTGCCGCGGCGGGGGAAAAATGTGTTACCCGGCAACAGTCGACCAATAAAATGAATGAGTCTTTCACTGAGGTCCAATGAGATTGTATGACTAATCACAACTTCCGCTCTTTTTGCCGCGGCGGGGGAAAAATGTGTTACCCGGCAACAGTCGACCAATAAATTGAATGAGTGGTACACAGGGGTCCAATGAAATTGTATGATTACCGGGAATCACAACTTCCTTATTTCAGTCTTTCTTCTAACCCTGATCAACATGGAGAATACCAGACAAAAAGCACATGATGCAGCTTTTAAACTAAAAGCGATCACTCTGGCAGTTAAAGAAGGAAATCGAGCTGCTGCCCGTAATCTTGGCATAGACGAGTCGATGATGCGAAGGTGGAGGCTCCGGCAAGAAGAACTGAACCAGTGTAAAAAGATAACCAAAGCTTTTAAAGGTGGGCCGTCGTGGTGTTATGATTCATGAAACGGAAAAGCCCGTCTATTAGGGCACGCACGACGTTGTGTCAGCAGCTCCCTCCCAATTACGAGGACAAACTTGCTTCATTCCGCACAATCACACAAACAAAGATAGCGGAGAATTCCATCAGCCCAGATGAAATAATAAATATGGACGAAGACCCTCTGACATTTGATTTGCCTCTCACTCGGACTGTAAATAAAAAAGGTGACTCCTCCGTCATACTGAAACCAAGCGGCCTCGAGAGAACACATTTTACCTGTGTTTTGAGCCGCACAGCATCGGGCCTAAAGCTGCCAACGATGATCATTTTTAAGCGGCTGACTGTAGAAATTATTTCATATATCTTTTCCCATTTATATGATTTGCATTACTCTATTTAAAGCCTAGTGGGCTGCAGTATTTCTCCTCGTAATTACGCAAATGCACATCAAGATCTCTCTTTGTCTGGCCTCTTATTATGTGTTTCAGCGTAATTTCGTTGTGCAAATGCATTTATCATGCTCATAAAAATATGGAGATTATTTTAACCTTAAGAAATTTTGCGTTTTTTTTCTGCGGGGGACCACGTCAGCGGCCTCACCCGGAGGCGCTCCACGGCGGCAGGGACGCAGAAGCAAACCCCCGCCTACTCATTGGCCAGCTTTTTATAGTACAAATTTGATTTTTCCTCATAAATTTGAGCATGCGGCTCTTAATCAGGTGCGGTCTGTAGCCCGGAATTTACGGTAATTTGGGACATTAAGACCAAAATTGATATCAATAACAAGTTGGTGATTCCCTGGTTATTTTACTAATTCATTCATTCCCGAACTCATTATCCTCACTGGGGTCACAGGTATGCTGGAGCTTATCCCAGTCGTCTTCGGGCAGTAGGTGGGGGACACCCTGAACCAGCTAATCGTAGGGCACACAGAGACGAACAACCATGCGTGCCCATGCTCGCAGCAAAGGACAATTTTGAGTGTTCCATTAACCCATCCCATTAATGTTTTTGGAATGTGGGCGAAAACCGGAGTGCACAGAGAAAACCCACCCAGGCACAGGGAGAGCATGTAAACTCCACACAGCGAGGCCGGAGGCCGGAATCGAGCCCTCCACCTCTGCAATGTGAAGTCGATGCGGTAACAGTCGCCTGTGTATGAAACGTGCTGTATAAATAAAACTACCTTACCTTGCATTGCCAGAGATAGGGCGCTTTTTTGCAGCATGATACATATTTTCAATATTTGCACCTTGGGAGGCAGGCCATTCGAATAGCTACATAGAAGATGAATTAAAATAAAAGATGAATAGGAAATACCACCAACTATGTCACTGTCACAAATTTCTGCTTCACGTAACTAAATTACACTGAAGACCCCATTTATGGTGTCTAAGTGATGTAAATAATCATGCTGTCATTTTCTAAATTTAGAAAAATATTCTTTGTGCAACATTCAATCGACTTACCATGTTTCTTCTTTGTCTTCGTCCTATGCTGCTCTTCTCTCTCATGGTCCTCCTGGCTGCAGGGCCGACCGTCCTGATCTCGTGGAACAATACGGCCATGGAAAGGGCACTTAAAGACACAGTGTATTGGGTGACGAATCAGTAGATCAGATGAGCACTGCAAAACCTACTCATATGAGTTGTGACCCCGGCGACTTAACTCCTCTTGAAATGAACCCTTTCATGCAACCTGTAACCTGATACCATGATAACTGCTGTCCCTGAAAGGGTTCATATCAAAAAACATTTTAGAATTACTAAAACATCATAATCTTCAGGGAGGTAAAAATGCATTCATTCGTTTTTTTTCAATCCCTCACTTGACAGCAACTGCTATAGCACAGTCAAGAAACTCATGTGGAGTTACACATACGCATGAGTTAGAGAATGTTAAATGGGTGGCGTGATGCAGGCGGTCATGCAATGACAATGTCGCTTGGAGAAACATAATTTGAGTCGCTTTGTGATTGGACCTCTGTTGTAATCCTAGTCTGTCTGTGATGAATACCAGGAATAAACTTGAATCAGTCACTCCATCTTCAGAACACACCCTTGACACTTAAGTGAGAAGTGAGTTTGAACTATCAACCAGTCACCACCTTGTGATGAGTTGGATTAGATGGTGGGGAAGGATGTCAAACATAAGACATAAGACTTGGAATGCTCCCAGATTGTTCAAAAAAGAGGTTCAAGTCACCAAAGAACACACTTGCTGGCCTCTAGATGTGCAATATTTTGTTGACTTATGAAAACAACACCATTCTTTTTGGGTCTAGCATCATTTGTTAGAATTGATTTCAAATACACAATACGCTGTGGAGACAGTGAAGCATGGGGTCAGATGCAAAATTGAATTTTTTTCCATACTATTTACCACACAGGAGCATTCATGGATCCGTTTGAATACAGCAGAATACTTGAGGAGGTCATTGTGCCTAATGCGGTTGAGATAACCTCTTGAAGTGGGTGTTTCAACAAGATAATGGCCCCCAAACACATGAAAAAGCAAGGTAGGTCATATTATATCACTTGAGCAACTCTACTTGAGATAAAAACTTGCTGGGGAAAAAAAAACTGTTTCAAAGCTTGTTAAGTGTCAGGAAAATGAAAGCAAATCCCAAAAGGAACAAAAAAACAGATCTTGTTCTAGATCAGTGGTTCATAACCTGGGTTCGATCAAACCCGATGGGTTCGGTGAATCAGTCTCAGGGGTTCGACAGAGCCTCTGCCATGGAGGTTAAGACACATATCAATTCAACATATCAATTAGTTATGACACGCCCTCATGGCCATCACTGGCTGGTTCATTTTGTGCACAATTTAAAAACTTATACTTTATACTAAGTCTGTTTACTTTTTTCTGTTTTCAATAAATGTATTTTTTAATGTCTTGAATTTGTAAGAAAAAAGAAAAAGAAAAAAAACCCTTATTTTTCACTCATGAAGGGCTCAGTGAATGTGCATATGAACTGGTTGGGTTCGGTACCTCTAAAAAGGTTAAGAACCACTGTTCTAGATAATTCTGCTGTAATTTGCTTTTTCTATAAGCAATGGGATATTTATTTTATTTACTGTAATTTCCGCACTTCAAAGCACACCTTTAAACACGCAACAGCTAAATTTAGCCATAAAAATGTACACATTCAGGAGGCCACTCAGAAGAGTTCAATCAATCCCAACCAATATTCTAAATGGACAATCTCTGTCTTGATACTGCATATCATGTGATGTTGAAATCTCCGCGTGTCACACGGCTGTTCCGATTAATGTAGTGGTGCACATAAACAGCAGATCAGAAAAGATCACGTCGGATGTAATCAGTGTTTTCATTCATTTTTTTAAAAGATTATTGCTCATTTCATTGATTAATCAGAAAATCTGATAGAAATATATTTCGTGTTAAAATTTGTTTTTTTCCAGATTACATTTTACTAACTAATTAGTGTTACTTGTTTGGTGTTGTTTAATGATTGCACAAAATCAAATAAACAAAAATTAAGCAATATCACATGAGAGGGAGTAAAGTGGATTTCTCACGTGTGCTGTCCAGCAGCGGCTACTTATGTCTACTTTAGACCCTTTCTTCCTTCCCCAAGATGATGTGCAAACTATCCTCAAAATGAGGATAGTTCGAGCATGTTTTTTTTCCCCCTCTCCCTCCACTGTTGTTTCTTCCGACTTTCGGGGTTGAGTGAACGCTGGCGCGTCTGGCTGCCGCTGCTCAACCTGTTCTGTGTTTTATTGTTTTTGTTCCTGATTGTAAAGTGTCCTTGGGTGTCTTGAAAGGCGCTTATAAATAAAATGTATTATTATTATTATTATTATTACTTTGTTCTTGAGTTTTCATTCTAACTGGACTAGATGGATCTATGTAAAGTTTACATTGTAAACCATGACTGATATGAAGATTCAGTATGAGTGCGACCTTGGACAGTTTCATTGGTCCACGGTAACATGTTCGGAAATTTCATAGGTCAAATGTGACGAGACTATTGGGAAATGTATTGGTGGTATGAGGCTCTTTAGTAAAAAACACATGAATTAACCATGTCATCATTACAGTACATTATATCAGAAATCTGATTTTATTATAAAGCCATATCACCCAGGCCAAATTTGTCCTGAAATATTCTCTCCCTAACCTCCATGCTAACGTTGTACCTCTCGGACCAAAGTACACGATGTGTGGTATGAATGCTATCAATAACAATGATTTAGATGCATAATTCTGTTCTGGCTCCATTCCTGTCTATCCTCTGCACCTCGGACTTCAGACACACCACTCCAAACTGCTACCATCAGAAGTTCTCCGATGACTCTGCGATTGTAGGCCTCATTACAGAGTGAGACGATCGGGAGTACAAGGGACTGATGAAGGACTTTGTGGACTGGTGCCAGCAGAATCACCTCCAGATCAACCCTTGGAAAACTAAGGAGTTGGTTGTGGATTTCTTCAGGAAACAGTCCTCACCGGTGACCTCCTACAAGGACCTAGGTGTTCTTCTAAACAATAAACTGGACTGGTCTACTCACACGGACACCGTGATTAGGTAAGGACAGGGCCGACTCTTCCTACTCAGGAAACTGAGGTCTTTTGGGGATCAGGGGGTCACTCCTTAAGACTTTCTATAACTCGGTGGTGGCTTCGGCCATCCATTATGGCATTGTCTGCTGGTCAGGTAGCATCTCGGCCCGGGAGCGACTGGTCAGAGCGCCAGTTCTGTCCTGGGCTGCTTCCTAGACATTCTGGAGGAGGTGGGCAACAGGAGGATGTGAGCTAAGCTAAAAGCTATGATGGACAGTCCCTCCCACACCCTCCAGCCCGCCCTGACAGCACTAGGTAGCTCCTTCAGCCAGAGACTGTTACACCCGTGCTGCAAGAAGGAGAAATACTGCCGCTCATTCCTACCGACTGCTGTCAGGCTGCTGAATAAAAAATAAAATGATGGGATGGGAAAAACAATTATAAATGGCACAGCCACCTTATCTATGTATTTATATTGCACTTAATTGAACGGTGTACATTGAAACTGTAACATTTATTTAGTGAATGCAAACACTTTGTTTTTCTTCTTTCTTCCCACAATCTTGCTGCTGTAGACTGTAATTTTCCCCAGTGTGGGACAAATAAAGGATATCTTAACGTTGAATAAAGTTCTGTTACCTTCAATCGGTCTTGTCTCTTACACATCTTCCCATTGCCTAATGGTGCATTACAATAGTGGCTGACAGGAGTGAATTGCCCAGGGAAAGAGATGTATCTGCATCTGCTCTCAGCCTTAAGCTCCTTGTTTTCCACCTCTTCTTCCACATCGACTGGAACCCAGAATTGATGCTGAGAGGCTGATCTGAGAATGAAACACACAAGAAGATTTGTATGTAGATACAAAAGTTACAGTTTGGATGTATCCGGCCTGTTTTACATATTCCAGGTATAGTACTTGGTGATCTTGCCGGAGTTAGGCTGCTCCTTGCCCCAGTAATACAAATCTAAACCAAATGGAACGACTGGAGCCTGAGAAGTTGTTTGGTCTTTGTTGGACTGAGTTGAACTGGGTTCAGATGTGCTACTGCAAGAAAAAAAAGAAAATGTGAGTAACATTTTCAACAATTTCAATACTATTGCAATTTGTGTTTATTTCCACAATACAACAAAGCACCCAATAAATCAGATGTGCATGCAAGAAAAATATATCAAAGGTCTGCTCAAAGGTGTTGAACTCTTGAGCACTTTGAGGGTTGAGTCCCAATTAGACGAGCGGCTCGGTAGCAAATAACTCCAATTTAAACCTTCTGCTGTACATTCATCTTAAAACCAAGCTCGGGAGACACGTAAGTGGCTATGAAGATGAGCTTTTTTAATCGTGGAGTTTTTGAATAGTTTCAAACAATATCAACATGCCTTGCTGTTGTGTATCAAATTGGAGTGGGGAGGGATTAATTATTTTTTCTCTCTTCCAAGTGGAAGCAAGCCATTTCAAAAACACTGGAGGAGCCTTTGGCTGCAAACTGTTTTCACGCACAGACGAAATGACAATCAGGACTGCCCGCGTTTGGGATACTCATTTCATATCGGGGAAGTGATTGCGGCCATTTGGTTTAGCTTACTCTTCATGGAAATGTTGAGTAACTAGTCAGGAATTAGTGATAATGATGAGGCGTTGGCTACCAGTGCAAGCTAGTACCTAGTAGCCAACTCATTCAGCAATGAGCTTCGGTGCACATTAGCTCCATGTAAATTAAGCTCTTATTAATTAATTTAGCATTATTCCTTATGAGGTTAAGCTTCGCGGTTTTTCCCTGGGCATCCGAGAACACCTCAGTAATTTAAAAGTCGCGCTACAATGCGGTCCCACCGAGATTGTCATCACAATTTGATGTGATTCTCAGTTACCTTTTATAAAATATAACAAGGAAAACAAAACAAACAAACAAAGAAAACGAGCAGATAAGGAGAGTCAGCTGTGACAATGCAGTTCTCCTTTCTGTCTCTCTCATGTAAACACTAGGTTTCCTTACTAAATAAAGATGAAAATTTAGCCACTGGACAACCGGCCACATTGTAAAATCTTCCTGCCACTTTGTAATTCCATTTGCATCGATTCATTTTTGCAATCCTTTATAGTGAGTCAGCTTGTGGACATAATAAAACACGTTGTTTTTTCTCCACCAGAGGCAATTGTTCTTAGACTGCAATGGAAGTTCAGCTTCCCCTAAAATGTCAAATAATAAGTGATCAAATATATGTGTGTACATACAATTGTGTGTACATGTCATTGACTAAATATGCGCTGCAAGTTGCTCAACGTCTGTTCCGAGTCGCAGCTTCTTACTACTGGTTACGACGCGACTCTCTTCTCATTCATTCCCGCAGCTTCACTGCTTTAAACTGTGTGGACGCTGAGCGTCTGCAGCGCGGACGCTGGGCATCTCGAGAGTAGTCCCAATGAAACGAGACGAGTCATTGTATAAATGATGGTTTTGTCCCGCACATCGGATGCTCAGCGTCTCTGGGAGTCTATGGACACTGGGCGTTTATCGGCTGATCCGGATGCTCAGCTTTTCTGCATGATGATTGGATGATCTGTCTGAGGCTGAATCTCTTTTTGATTTACAGCAAAATGAGCCAATCACCAATCTTTTGGTGTAGGCATCCGTGGGAGCATTTTTCAATTCTCGTTCTGTTCCGAGTTGAACTGGAGACTTCTTCTAATCATCTTAGCGACACTCTCTTTGTTTAAAACGACTAGCGACAGATTAATCTTTTATTTCTGGTGTGTTTTATTGTCGTTGCTTGTGTTCGCAGACTGACTCATATCACCCCAGTTAAGACCCTGGAAAAGACGCTTTGTTGGTATAACAAGATCATTTTCTTGAAAAGGAATGGAGAGTAGAATTCACATATAAATAAACTGACACATTTTATGATGTACAGTGAAACTCCTCTAGAATGAAACCTACATGGGCGAAAATCCCACTTTATGTGAAAAAATCTTCATGCATTAACACAATTCCCATTCTCCTGCCCCCCCCCCATACGACGAAAACCCCCCTGTTGCGTTATACGAAATCATTTTCTCTGCTCCAGCCTCGCGAAGACATTCACTACAACCAAGTCTTACCCAACAGCGACCTCTACTGGTTCGTTCGGAAACGGCAACAGCAACCACCACAGTGGTTTACATAGTGAACAATGTTTATTTCGGTCACAGCTGCGAGTTTCCTGGACTCAACATACTCATAGCTGCTCTGCCATTGGCTTACCGAGCATCATCCTGATTGGTCAAGAGGTACCTCACTGTCTATGTGTGTAGATACTGAAACTACATCCGTAGCATCCGATTAGCTGCTCAGAGTAAATTGCTTATGGCTCGACGGACATTCAAATAAACGAACGTTTCCTCGAATGCTTTACTTGTTATCATGCTAAAAACACCCACGGGATGCTTTGTAGTCCTCGATGGCCATAGTTAGCTCTCGAAGGCTAAAAATCTTACGCTAACTGGAGCGCTTCTCCCTTATTAGCGCTCCTGTTAGCGTAAGGTTTTTAGCCTTCGAGAGCTAATTATGGCCATCGAGGACTACGAAGCGTCCCGTGGCTCGACGGACATTCAAATAAACGAACGTTTCCTTGAATGCTTTACTTGGTACAAAGGTTTTCTTATGTTATCTTGTTATCATGCTAAAAACAGCCACGAAGTGTCCCATGGCTGGCTTAAAAGTTCATTGCATGCCAGGAAGTATTTGTTATTGTTAGATTCAGACGAGGATGGACGTTGCATTGCTAAAAAGGCTACAAAACGGACCTTTTGATGTCAAGCAGTTAAGACAAGAAGAGCTCTGATGCTGGAAGAGAGGGTAAAAGTGATGAAAATGAAAGACGGAGCAAGCAAAATAAAAGACATTATCCAAGAAATTGATGTAAGTGAAAGTGAATGCCGATCGTAAATTTCGCAATTTCTTTCCCTTTTTTTCTTTCTACACTGACAATATGAAGTGTCACATAAGTGTGTGTTCATACTTATGCACTATTGGAATAAAAATAGAGTACACATACGTTTTTGTGTGTGTGTGTGTGTGCTTGCATCCGAGATCAAATTTGCTGCAGTGAAAAACTCTAAAATTGTGAAAAATTTCTTGGTGCAAACATGATTTCGTTGTAGAGGAGTTTTACTGTATCCCGAAATTGAGCTTCCCCTCCTTGACAGACCAGCATCTGCCACTGTTCTCCGCCAACAATGCAAAGGACACCCTGATTATGTCATCTTCATCTTCCCCAGGGTGGGAGGGAGGAGCCGAAAATCAACTGACCAATTTATAATATACCTTTGACTTATATGTAATTGCCCAAGACCTACAAAAAGCCTTTAGGAGCCATATGCTAAAGTTAACAGGAAGTCTGCCATTTTCAATTTCCTTTCACATTTGGACCCACTTTTGGTCTTTTAGAGAGGTTACATTTTCATTTTGATGGCCTTAACATTTGTGAAAACATGAAACCTGTCACACGTTTGTCCAAATAATCACTATGCTATGAGATTTTTTTTTTGCGGTTAAAAAAAACCAAATGCCTTAGTTGTGCCCTCTAAAAATATTTAGTGAGACAGTACTTGTTGAACTTTTCTCCAAGATCTATTAAAGGTTGGAGGCACATGCAACAGCCCAAGACCAGAAAAAAAGTCTCTGGAGCTCTACTCGAAACTCAAAAGGAAGTTGGAGATTAATTTTCTTTAAAATTTTATCTACCCTTTGGCTGTTTATAAAGGACATCCTTCATCAAAATTTTTTAAATTTTTAAAACATTTTTTAATCTGATTTACTTTATTTTCTAAAAATTTCAATTCCAATGTGTGACCTGAAGACACCTACATGGTAATACAAGGGGTGTCCAAAGTCGGTCCTCAAGGGCTGCTGTCCTGGCTGTTTTCCAGATCTCCCAGGAGCAACACACCTGATTCAAATAATCAGGATCATGCTCATGCTGCTTCAGAGCTGGCTGATGGGCTGATCATCTGAATCAGGTGTGTTGCAGCCAGGAGAGCTAGAAAACAGGCAGGACAGTGGCCCTCCGGGTCTGCCTGCGTTATACATACAGTGCCACTTAGTGATGACTAGAAATGTCATTAGCCACAATTTAATAAGCCTGTTGAAAGAATCGAACAGAAACGTTGACATATATAGTATATATATATATATATATATATATACATAAAGTATATATATATTTTTTTCACCTGGATGATGCAGTCATGGTAAGGTTTTTTTGGAAGATGTGGAATGTTGCAGCAGCACAAGTTGGGTCCTTTTCCTCTTCTTTGAGTCTTTTCAATCTCCTGTAGTAGGCGGAGGGAGCTTGTGGTCGAGTGGAAGATGTTCCAGTAACAATGCTTTTAGGGACATGCTGTGATGGTGCTGGAGTGGATGAAGTCGGACCCAAACCTAAAATAACAATAATAATAATAATAATAATACATTTTATTTATTATAGCGCTTTTCTAGATACTCAAAGTCACTTTACAGAGGTACAATCAAAGAGACAAAGCAGCAAAAGCAGACAACTATTTAAAAAAAACACTCAGAAAAGAACATTTAAGAAAAAATATAAATGATCAGAAAACATGAAATCAATTTTGAACGGATGGGTTTAGAGGGTTTTTTCCGAAGGTGCCGAGGGCAAGGAATGCTTGGGGAAATGAGTTCCAGACTGTGGCAGCAGCTATGGAGCAAAAATAGGCAGCAAATATGGTGACGTTTCAATGAATATCTGTTTTACATCGGAATTTATTATATAACAGACTTCCACGGCTGAAATGTATATCACAATATGGGTATTTCATATTATTTGGATTTTTTTTCAGCTATTGAAAATAAGGACCCTGCGATTGGCTGGCAACTGATTCAGGGTGTCCCCCCCGCCTACTGCCCGAAGACGGCTGGGATAGGCTCCAGCACCCCCCGCGACCCTAGTGAGGATCAAGCGGTTCGGAAAATGGATGGATGGATGGAAAATAAGGACCTGGAGAAAAAAGATATAATACTATCATCCTAAATCTTTAATAATAGGTCAATGCAACGATGAAAAAGTCAACTGGTTGATATAAAGATGAAATAAATGTCTTTGTGAACAAAATATGCTAAAAGAATTCAACTGTGTGTACACTGTTGTGTTGGAAGACCAGGCTGGGAAGAGGAAAGTCTGGGCTTCTCTGCTGAAGCTGCTGCCTCCGCAACCCGACCCCAAATAAGATAAGAAAACCTTTATTAGTCTCGCAATGATGAAAATTGATGGATGGACGGATAAAATAGGCCTATCTTTTTCTGAGATCTATTGATGAGAAAAGTGCATCTTTTTACTTTGAACCTAAAGGGGTTTTTGAAATCAAATTACAGTCTCAACCAGTTGCACAAGAAGCAAACTATCAACTCAAACATTTCCCTCCTCTTTTTCGACTTTGATAAGCAGTCGTGCTGACTTGAGCCCTCATCAACATGGTCACCCATGTGATCCTTGGGAAAATGACTTATTTGGAGACAAGCCTTTTTCAGCTCCCAGTCTTGACTGAAGTGAACGGTCACACTCATGTATGGCTCACATGTCCTGCTTGACCATGTCGCTGGTCAACGGGTCATGTTATCGAACTGTTCAGCAAGGCTTCGCCTGACTTCAGTGTACATTTGTGGTAGTCTTTCTCAGGCAGAGTAGGTGTGACGAAGAAGGTCATATCACCTCTAGATCTATGAAAGTGGAGAGGCATACATTATGTATGGAACAGGCCAAGACCTAAAAATAAGTCTTTGGGAGCCAAATGCTAAACCTAACACGAAGTCTGCCATTTTTTCTCTATTTTGTAATTTGGTGCCATTTTTGGCCTTTTATCGAGGATGGATTGTAAGAAATCAATCCTAGAGAATTCAAACAATTGTCTTCAAGCTCAGTGTGTTTCACCTAAATGTGTTGAAGATGAAAAGTTATTGAAAGCTTTTGATTTCGAATGCTGTTGCCATGGCGAGGCTCTGTTTGCAAAGAAAAATCATGCTGTTTTTGAGGGTCTGAACCAGGGAGAATACTCACTTCACACACACACACACATAAGGCTAGGATTACGAGGGCCCTTTAAAGCTGCTTGCAGCTCTGGTTGTTTTTATTTTTGGCAATTCTACATGTTTTGATGAAATAAAATATTTTTAATGCTTTTTTTCTTCATTCAAATACACATTCCAACATTTTCTGTTGTTTTTCTTTGTGGGCAGGGGGGCTGATAGTGATTAATGACAATTCAATTCCAATGGGAAGATTTGAAATATGAGTGTTTTCAGTTACGACTGTGGTCGTAGAAATAATTATCTCTCAAGGCCACACTGTATTTAAGTATGGAATTTAATATTTTGCAAATGACTGTGTTAATGCCCTCACTTTGCTGCTGTGAATTGGGAATTTCTCCATTGCGAGACTAATAAAGGGTATTCTTATCTTATCTTATCTTATTTTAAGTAAAATATTTCAATCAGCTCGAGTTTCTGCAAAGTGTCTGTGTTGTTAACAAACCAAATGATTGACAAAGAATTAACCTTAAGCTATAACCGTCCATCATTGCGGAGTGGTGAATGTAACGTGACGAGTTCAACCCCAACTAAGGATCGAATGACAGCACACATGATAAACGAATAGAAAAAGCGATATTGTACCACTTTGTTTCAAGCAAACCATGCAAGCAATGATAGGTGTGTAAACAGCCTCAGGGTGTAAAGCGGACACACTTCCACTGGATCTGGGATGGTCATAGGTAAATTGCAGGGTAACTGTGAACGGGGCATTGAGTGGTAATTTACCTCAGTTCCACCTGCACTAATGTCACATCTGTCAACCGGAACTCTCTTTGTCAATACTGACAACTAGAAAAAAAATGTGTCAAGTTTCTTGCTCTTTCTAATCATACAAATTTACACTGAGCAAGAAAGACGCCTTCTCATTAAGGCCACTCCTATCCTGTCTGGAAGAAATCAAAACCTGGATGGCACAAAATTTCTTGAAATTCAATGAAAAGATGACAGAGGTGATATTGTTTGGTCCCAGTGGCCCTTATACGTCCCATCCTGTAGACTTGGGCCCCCTGTCTCCTTATCTTAGGTCAACAGTCTCAAACTTGGGCCTTAAACTGGACAGTGATTTCAAATTTGATCTGCAAATTGGTGCCGTTGTTAAATCCAGCTTCTTTCACCTTAGACAGCTGACCAAAATAAAACCTCTCCTCTCACATGAACACTTTGAGACAGTAATTCATGCCTTTGTCACATCCTGGCTCGATTACTGCAATGCCCTTTACTTTGGAGTCCGCCAGTCCTCCATTAAGCACCTTCAGCTGGTCCAGAATGCCGCAGCTCGCCTCTTGACCGGTACTCGTAAGAGGGAGCACATAACTCCTACTCTGGCATCCCTTCACTGGCTCCCCATACATTTTAGAGTTATTTTCAAGATCCTCTTATTTGTTTTCAAATCTCTGAATAATCTCGCGCCACCTTACCTCTCTGAGCTCGTCCGCCCCTACACACCTGCCCGGCGCCTCAGGTCTGTGTACCAGACAATATTAGAAGTACCAAGAACTAAACTGAGGCTCAGAGGGGATCGAGCCTTTTCTGTTGCTGGTCCCTCTCTCTGGAATGACCTCCCACTGAACATTCGGCAAGCCTCCTCGCTGCCCATCTTCAAAACCCTCCTCAAAACTTATTCTTTGGCATTCGACTCAGCATGACTTAGATTTGTTCTTGGTTTTACTGTTTGGTGCTTTCTACCGCCTTTATTACCGATTTGTCTTATTGTTTATTGTGCATGTTAAATTGCTTCATGTACAGCACTTTGTATGCAGTGATGGCTGTTTGAAAGTGCTCTATAAATACAGTTGACTTGACAATGCGTGTAACACATTTTCTGTAAACATAATTTTTTTGCCTCTTGAACGCCTGTAAATATTTTCATTAATTCGTTACTGAATCGGTCGCAAATGGAATGATGTTTTTGAATACAAAGTAATTACAGAACATTTTTTTAAATAAAAATGCAACCAGTCATATTGTTTGTTGTTTTTCTGAATAAAAATGCAACCATTCATGCTAAGGGGCATGTGATTGCCTGTTGTTGTCCTAAATCCACCGTTTATATCACTCTCATTCCGTCCGAAATGTGAAAAAAGGCTCAAATTGCTGTTAATAGAAATTTTTTCTGATGTTATCAAGATACATATACAAATTGCTGTTAATAGAATTTTTTTCTGATGTTATCAAGATACATATAAATCAATGGCAGAAAATGTGTGTGTATGTGTGTGTGTGTGTGTGCACATGCATGCGTGTTCACAGAACAACAAAGTGAGGAAAGGAAAATCAGGAAAAAAACAGAAGAACACTGAAAGAGGTATTGATTTTCTAGGGTAAAGCAGGGCCTGTAATTAACATGTTAATTTGAAAAAGAAGGAGAGTGTGTCCTGACGAGCAGGGATAAAAGGACTGATTATCAATCCAACAGAATAAGAAAGAAGAAAGGCTGCGGGGATGGCATATGGACAATAATATAAAAGCAAGACGATGTATCATTTAATCCCACCGGTCACATTTGTGAAGGACAACAATGATTTAATTTACAGGGCTCTAAAATCTTTTATTACTGATTACTTAAAAGGGCGACCAATGACACCTGATTTTGACTTTTAAATGTCTGGAAAAAATCTGGGATTAAATGGGCTAAACGTAGATTCGACTGTAATCAGCAGAGCAGTGAAAGGAAATACTTTCTTACGATAGAACCCGGGGGCAACAAATACAATGAAAACATCTGGGGCACCAAAATTGAACCCTGTGGAACACCACATGACAGCATGGTGGGCAGAGTGGGACTCAGCTAAACCAAAGCTAACACAAAAAGTCCTGCCCCTCACCTAGGATCTAAAACATTCTATCGCGCTACCAAAAATCCCCACCTCGGACTGCAAGAGCCAACAGAATACTGTGGTCCACCTTATCAAAGGCTGCAATCAGGTCTAACAAAACAAGACACAGATGGTCAGCAGTGTCATTAGCCAGGAGAATGTCATTAAAAACTCAAAACAGGGCTGACTCTGTGCTCTGCACCATCTAAAAATCTGACTCGAAAACATCCATGACATTATGTTCATCACATGCCAGATAGGGAAGATTTTTGCCAGACATTTCTTTCTGTGTCAGGTAGGGCTGAACAATTTCATAATCATCAAAGCTGTGTTTACAGCACTCTTGTCTTAATGACCCAAGCTCACCAATCAAGCAGCATGCTACTTCTAGACAAGTCAGCACGCTGACAAATCAGTGCGGAGCTGTTTAAAAAGAACATTCGCTCCGTGTCACAGAGTCAGCCATCCTCCTGCTTTTCCAGCTCCTTGCGAACACAGCTAAGCTAGCTTGCTCTGTACAATGTCTTAAATATGGCAAATAAGCTACACTTCTCGCTAGTAAGGCTACCACTAAAGGTGAATGAGGAGTTGAAAATGGAGAGCTGTTCGCTCACGTAAAATGCTGAATTAGGAAAGACTGTGTCTGGACTTCCCCCTTCTTAGGGTAATACTGTGATCCTAACAGTGGTGGACTGTTTCAGCAAGGGGGTCCACCTAGTGGCCCTGCCCAAACTCCCATCGGCCTCCGAGGCTGCTGACCTTCTCATGACCCATGTGTTCCTCCTGCATGGTCTTCCCATGGACATTGTCTCCGATTGAGGACCCCAGCCAACCATCGTCGTCGCCCGGCATTGGATTACCGACCTGGGCAAAGGGTGTGGCTGTCCTCCAAGGATTTTCCTTGCTCAGTCCTGCAGTGGTGCGCTTGTGGCTCCCTACCTCCATAAAGATCCACCCTGTTTTTTATGTGTCCCGAGTTAAGCCATTCTCCGACAGTCCCCTGATGCCTCCAACCCCAGCCCCACCTCCACCTGAAATTGTGGATGGGCACGATCAGTGGAAGGTCCGTCGACTGATGGACGTCCGGGGCCGAGGATGGGGGTTCCAGTATCTGGTTGACTGGGAGAGCTACGGCGTGGAGGGTCGGAGTTGGACCCTGAACTGATTGTTAAGTTTCATCGCTCCCATCCTGACAAACCTGGCAAGTCACCGGGTGGCTCCCGTAGGGTAGGGGGTACTGTTAGGAAGGGGCCAGCCAGGCAGCCTCCTCAGACAGGGTGCTCTGCACCTCACACCTGAGGCTTGCCAGCTCATCACCCACCTGTAGCCCATCAGCTCATTTGGGCTGATATAAGTTGGCTCCCAAACCAGTCCTCAGTGCGAATTCATGTTGTAACCACCCTGCAGCAAGCTCTGGTAGAAACCTTGTGCAGTTCTTGCTTCCTCTGTGGACATTTCCTCTCCCTGTGGACTCATTGTGCTCTCGCTTGAATGCTAAGTAGGTTTTCAGTTCGAATTCTCCTGAGTTGACTTTGCAAGACCAATAAACTAGTGATGGGTCCATGAGGCCTCATGAGGCGTGTCGACACAATGACACACTGTGTTGATACTGTGTCGCTGACCACTGCCACCTGCTGGACCTACAAAATCCCTGCAGGCAACCCACTTGACAGACTGAACAAACTGATTTGATGATGACGTGTATACAATGCACTACCTCACTCGACCCACAATAGCCACAAGCGCCATTGTTTATGTTGTTGTTTATGCTGTTTATATTGTCTATACTGTTCAGATTACATGTCTTTTTTTATACAGTGTAGCTGCTATCCTTTCTTAGCTGTGTGTGTTTAATGCACAGCATGTTTGCATGCATGTATGCACTGAGGATTGAGAGGAAGAAATTTCATCTATGCTGCTTGTCATACATAAAGCATATTTGACAAAGGGTTTCCACAGTCACAGGCCTTGACATCAGCACTCACCAACCGACCGCAAAACCCGCCTGCTCCCGAAGTTTCAGCCGCAATACCCTCAGTGGTACAAGCCCCTGCTAACCCTGTAATACCTAACCCAGTTTCTCCTGAGCCCTGTCTCTCCGCCCCACGATCATTCAATGGCAACTTTGAGACCTGCGCCACGTTCATCATGCTGTGAGCTGGTTTTTGTTTACCAACCCAGCATGCTCGCAACTGACTCTGCCCATATTGCTTACATGACAATGTGCGCACGGGTCAAGCAGCACAGTGGGTCATCGCTTCCTGGTCCATGGGTGCCAGCTTCTGTCACTCATACACGGACTTTGTGCCAGAGTTGCAGAAGGTGTTCCACCACCCCATTTGCGGTCAGGATCCTGGCACTCAGCTGAGTAGTATCCAGCAGGGCAGTGGCAGTGGCAGTGTCGCGGACTACTCAGTGGAGTTTAGGCTGGCCGCGGCGTTAGGGTGTGGGGGTCCAGTAGGATTTTCCATGCCCTTGTCTCAGTTCTTGCGGTGTGCAAGTCCTTGAGAGTGGGTACGGGGGAAACTGATCTATTCCACAGTCCTAACTGTGCCCATGCCCATCTCAGTCATTGTTGTGCCGTCTGGATACATGCCAGAGCTGACGTGTCCCGCACAGCCCAGCATAACTGTCAACTGGCGGATAGACATTGGTCTTGGTCTCTTTCCCCAGACGGATCACCTGGGGCAAATGGTTTGGCTGTCTACCCGTGACCTTCCCCTCCAGACTGATTCCTGTAGCGCCCAGGTTCATTGGGCCTTTTGAAATTGAAAGGGTCATTTACCCTTCTGCCATCGTCTGAAGCTCTCAGCCGACCTCACCTCCACTTTTCATGTCTCTCTCCTGAAGCCGGTCTCCTCGAGTAGACTCTGCCCTCCATCTTCCCCTCATCTGCCACTGGGTATAGACGTCATCTCGCCTACACTGTCCTCAAGACTGTAGATGTACATCTCTGTGGTCGAGGTTTTTCAGTATTTAGTTGACTGGGAGGGTTACTTTGGAGAAACGTGATTGGGTTTCTCGGTCCCTCATCCTCAGACCTTAGCCTCGTCTAGGACTTCTATGTGAGTTCCCTCACAAGCCTGGAGAGTAGTGATGGGTCCAGCGACACCGATGCGTTGACGCATGCGCTGGGCTCACAGAGCAAACCACGTGTCGGTGCATGTGCTGCTTCATTACGTCACATGATTGACACGTGAACTGCACCGGCACAGTTTAGACTGCATCGGCTGCGTCGACACAGTCCAGGCTGCGCCACTTAGTCCAGGGGGCGTCGACTCAGGGCAGGGGGCGTTGACGCAGCAAAAGCCCGCACAGTGTATCTAAGGAAGTGCATCTGGCGACACGATGCCGACTGCCGAAACAAGCCAGACCTCACCCTCGCTCGAATAAAAATATATGTTTGGGCAATATGGAAAACACACTGATTATCAGAAAAAATGTGTCCGTCTGACTTCGAGCGTCATGTCCAGAAAGTGACTGCGAGTGAGCCCACCGCATGTTTGATGACTCTGCCACGTTGTTATTAAAAGTCACATAAAACGTCAACCTTGTCTGCTGACCATCATTACATCGGCTAGGCTAGTTTAGCTGTTGTCGTAGTTCAAAGCTTAATATGTGGCGTGGGTTGGGTCGGCGCCGCGAGTACGTGCTCGCGCTCACGCGCGCACAGCAGAGAGCAGCAGACTATCAACTGCTGAGACGCGCTTCACTCGAGTGACGTTGCTACAGTTCGTGCATATTATGGAGCAGCTTCTGGACAAATACAAATTGTCCGCCGTGTAGAGCCATTTTGATCTCCTTTTGGAGAATGAGGTGTTTATTAAAATCTCCTTGTCTCACCAAGCGCCTCTCGGATTTTTGACATGTCTTATTCCATTGTGTGTGCGTGTTCTCCACAACAGGGGAAATAGCATGCATTAAACGCAACAGACTGAAATTTAAAACACTGGAGCATCTTATTTTTCTAAATCAAAATTTGTGAAGACAAAGCCCACAAGCATCCTCATTCACATGATTTTCACATTATTGAAACACATTGAATGATACAATATGAATGCATGGATGTGAATGATATTGTCAAGGGTCAATGTCATCTTTATTGTCAAATATGCTTTATGTATGACATGCAGCATAGATGAAATTTTTTCCTCTCAATCCGCAGTGCATATATGCATGCAAACATGCTGTGCATTAAACACACACAGCTAAGAAAGGATAGCAGCTACCCTGTATAAAAAAGACATGCAATCTAAACAGTATAGACAATATAAACAGCATAAACAACAACATAAACAATGGCGCTTGTGGCTATTGTGGGTAAAGTGAGGGAGTGCATTGTATACACTTCATCATCATATCAGTCTGTTCAGTCTGTCAAGTGGGTTGGCTGCAGGGATTTTGAAGGTCCAGCAGGTGGCAGTGGTCAGCAACACACTATCAGTACAGTATCAACACAGTGTGTCATTGTGTCGACACGCCTCATGAGGCCTCATGGACCCATCACTACTGGAGAGGCACTGGGAGTTTGGCTCATTGGGTCCTTGATGCTGTTCGTTACTTTGGTCCTTTATTTGGTCACGGAGGGCTAGGCTTCTTTTTATTCACGTCCGCCTGAGTTACAGAACGTTTGGTCTTCCATGTCTTTAGAGCTGAGCAGCTCTAGTTTTATTTATTTATTTAAAAAAATATCCAATTAAGGATAGCGTTCAGTGATTTCTGTAACACAATCTTGATAATCTATAACAGCTGGTAATGCTGCAATCTGGCTTCAATTCACAACCACACCAAATGTGTCGCTAAAAATCCCTGTCTCCAAAACGTGTGTATGCATGGGTTAAAGTTTTCGTACTTACACATACTTTTCACCATCATTTTTTTTTTTTTTTTGGAGGGACTAGGTTCTTTGTGCAGGAAGTTGCGTACGCATTTTTCTGACATTTTGTGTATACGCAGCGTTGAAAAGTGAGCCCCCTGGGCTTTTTGATCTGTAGCAATTTGCCAGATATTAAACAGAACAAAACCTCAAGCAACTGAAGTGACCAAATACGATGAAAATTCTTCTTTTTTTTTTTTTTGGTGGTGCTTTCTGTGTTTAAAGCCAACACATGTGAAAGCTGTTTTTTCCACATACATGGCGGCCAATAGGTAACTCCTTTTTCATATGCTTGCCACTATTGTTGAAGTCTTGATTAGGTCTCGTGTGATGATAGCAGTTCAACACATTTTTTAATTACATTTAAGGTGCATTTTTCCATATAAATGTAGTCATAAATTCTGAATCGTACCACCCGTGGTGCATTTGACTGTTCTACGATAACTATAGAGTTTAAGAGCGCAGTGAAGTTTCAAAGGATGCAGCCAGAGATTTGAAATCATCAGTAGATGCAAAATTGATAGATGGGTTATGTCTTGAACGTGTGTGTTAAACTAACCATCTTCCACTTGTAGATGACCAGAGATATCAGACTCATATCCTTCTTTTTCTGGTACCTCAATGAAATCACTGTCGTCATCATCATCCTCTTCAACTGATGAAGCCTTAATGTGAGAAGAAAATATGTTTGAAACATTTAGTCCAAGTAGTAAATCTCCTGATGTAAAGCCATTTTCACATTGCACTCGTTCAGTGTGATAGAGCTACGCAGCAATGCGAAACAACCTGCATATACACTCAAAGAAAGACTTTTACAGAGCTGACATGACAAGAATACAAAGCACTGCAACTGTCTTGTTGGTGTTCAGAGGGAACACATAGATGAAAAATTAAAATTACATTGACGTGAAATGTAAGTAGAACTTGAAATATTTTAAAGGCGTTCCATGTCTGTGTGGGATGGATTCTTTACCTTGCATTATCCAGATTCAATTGTTCGCATGTAGAAGTTCACAACTACAATATGTTCTGGTCTGTCAGAATTAGCCGTGGTTGGATTGATTGCATTTTGAAGTCAATTACTTATTATACGCAAAGCCAAATCTGAAAATATATTGTCAAAGCTGGGCCATTATGTTAACTTCACTCTTTTTAACATTTCTTTGATCAAAGAACAGAAGGTTTTAGCGATTTGGTGCCAATTCCAACAAACTGACTGCAACGTTTGCAGAATTTAACAGATCATGTACAAGCATGTGCTTTAAATAGGGTTGAGGGGGTTAGAGTTAACCTTACAAGTCACATGTTTGTCTGGCATCATGCCATGACCCGAAAAAATTCAAGGAGAAATTAGGAAAAAAAAGTAATTGAAATCTATCAGTCTGGAAAAGGTTACAAAGCCATTTCCAAGAATCTGGGGCTTCAGCAAACCACTGTCAGAGCCACTGTCAGGAGTGGTTCTACCAGCTAAAACGACGAC
Source organism: Hippocampus guttulatus (assembly GCF_054856545.1). Classification (NCBI taxonomy): domain Eukaryota; kingdom Metazoa; phylum Chordata; class Actinopteri; order Syngnathiformes; family Syngnathidae; genus Hippocampus; species Hippocampus guttulatus. The sequence continues at coordinate 3,358,551 of NC_141262.1, read as the reverse complement.
TTATCAAAGAAGTTGCAAAAATACCTAGAACAACATCCAAAGAAACCTAGAGCTCACTGCCCTCAGTTCAGGTCAGGGTTCTCGGTGGTCATAAGAAAGACGGTGGCCAAAAAATGGCATATATGGGAGAGTTCCCGTGCGAATGCCACCGCTGTCCGAAAGGAACACAAGGTACTCAAAGGCTCGTCTCACATTTGCCATCTTGATGATCCTCAACACGTTTGGAAAAACATTCTGTTGACTGAAGAGTCAAAAATGTAACTTTTTGGAAGATTTACAGCCCGTTACATCTGGGGTATAAATGGCACAGCACTTGATAAAAAGAACATTACGTCAAAAGTGAATTATGGTGGTGGCAGTGTAATGGTCTGTCGCTGCTTTGCTTCCTCAGGACCAGGACAACTTGCTGTTATTGATGGGACAATAAATTCTGCTGTCTACCAGAAAATCCTGACGGACAAAATCTAACAATCAGTTTGCGCCGTCAAACTCAAGATGTCTTGGATCCTGCAGCAGGACGATGATCCAAAACACACCAGCAAGTACACATCTGAATAGCTAAAAAAAAAATAATAATAAAATAAAATAATAATTAGGTTTTGGAGTGACGACGTCAAAGTCTGGATTTGAATTCAATTAAGATTAATATAAAGATTAAGATAACCTTTATTTGTCCCACACTGGAGAAATTAAGATGTTGTGGTGTGACCTTAAACGGTTAGTTCATGCGAGAAAACCCTCCAATATGGTGGAGTTGAAGCAATTCTGCGGAGAAGAGTGGGCCAAAATTCCTCCCCAACGATGTGAAAGACTCATCACCAATTATCGCAAATACTTGATTTCAGTCATTGGGGCCAAGGGTGGCAAAACCCGTTATTAGGTTTTTCACAAAGGGACAGGTAGATTTGTATTTTCTTGTGTCTAAATAAATTAAATTGGCATTTAGAAATGGCATTTTGTATTTCCTTGGGTCGTCTCTGTGTGATATTAAAATTGGTTTGATGAACTGAATCTTTGTGCGTGTGTCTGTATATATACTGTACATACATATATACAGTATATATATATATATAAAAATCCTCGTCTCACCCCTCGGGTGGTGTCCGTCCCTCATTCCGCTTGGGTCATCTACCAGAGGCCAGGAAGCTTGAGGGTTCTGCGCAGTATCCTTGCTGTTCCCAGCACTGCACATTTCTGGACTGAGATGTCCGATGTTTTTCCCGGGATCTGTTGCAACCACTCATCTAGTTTGGGGGGTCACTGCCCCGAGTGCTCTGACCACCACAGGCACGACTGTCACCTTTACCTTCCAGGCTCTCTCCAGCTCCTCTCTGAGCCCTTGGTATTTCTCGAGTTTCTCGTGTTCCTTCTTTCTGATGTTTCCATCACTTGGGACCGATACATCCACTACAACGGCTTTCCTCTGCCCTTTGTAAATTTCCCCAGTGTGGGACTAATAAAGGATATCTTATCTTATCTTATCTATGATCACGATATCTGGTTGGTTCGCCATTACCATCTTGTCAGTCTGGATCTGGAAGTCCCACAGGACCTTAGCTCTGTCATTCTCCACCACCTTCGGAGGTGTTTCCCATTTTGACCTTGGGGTTTCCAGTCCATACTCCGCATAGATGTTTCGGTAGACTATGCCAGCCACCTGGTTCTGACGTTCCATGTAGGCTTTCCCTGCCAGCGTCTTACACCCTGCAGTTATGTGTTGGATCGTCTCAGGTGCCTCTTTGCACAACCTACACCTTGGGTCTTGTCTGGTGTGGTATATCTGGGCCTCAATGGTGCTCAGGGCCTGCTCCTATATATATATATATATATATATATATATATATATACACACACACACACACGGCTGGATAGCTCAGTTGGGCACCGGTTTGGCATGCGGGAGACGGGGGGTTCGAATCCCACTTGGGGCAATCAGCACATAACACTATCCAGTGTGGGTCCTTGGGCAAGACCCTTCACGCTAATGCCTACCTCATACAATGGTGAGAGACAATAAATCGAATGACATGCCGGCTCAGACGTCCCCAATGAATGCAGATGATTAGATTGGGAGGCCAGCCCCAATGAATAAAATGCTGAGCGAGGCAGCAACTGACCTGAAAGCTAAGATCATGGCGAAAATAAAGGCTGTGCAACCTAGAAACCAATTACAACGGCTTTGTGAAGTACCACCTGAAAGTCTCATGGAAACTGTGAATGCAGCACTGAGGGCGATCCCGATCGTAACAAATACGGAAACCAAATAGCTGATATACACTTCAGCATCAGTGATCTTAGAGATGCTTGGTTATAAGAGCAACCATGGTAGCCATGAGATTTGTTAACCACCATGGAAAAGACGGTTGGAGGCGAAGATCAAGGCGGCTCGGAAAGATGTGAATCAATTGCGGGAGGCCCAGTGAGGCATAATGAAAAGGCCGATACCTGAGAGGTCCATCCAGGTGACCATACCTGAAGCACTCGAAACTGCCAAACAAAGACTCCAAGCCTTGTCCAGACGCCTAAAGAGGTCCACGAAAGAGAATGAGGCCAGATGAATAAACAGGCTGTTCGCAACACAACCTGTGAAAGTGTACGCTCAGTGGCAGGGTTCTAACAGCAGAGCAGAACCACCAAGACTGGAAAGTGAAAGGTACTGGAAAGGCATATGGGAGAAGGAGGTTGCACATAACAGCAGTGCACAATGGCTGGTGACCCTGAGAGAGGAGCACAGCAACCTCCCTGAACAGAACCCAGTTACCATAACAGTGGCAGACATACAGGAAAGAGTCTCAGATATGAAAAACTGGACAGCACCAGGCCTGGACATGGTCCACACCTACTGGCTAAAGAAACTCACAGCACTCCATGAGCGCCTAGCAGCACAAATGAACCAGCTGCTGAGGGATGGGACTCACCCAGGATGGCTAACCGAAGGGTGAACGATCCTGATCATGAAGGATCCCTCAAAGGGTGCAGTCCCATCCAACTATCGGACAATAACCTGTCTCCCCACAACTTGGAAGCTCATGTCAGGCATCATTGCGGCTAAGATAAGTGGACACATGGATCAATACATGAGCGAAGCACAGAAGGGCATTGGTAGAGATACCAGAGGAGCCAAACATCAGCTCCTGGTTGACAAAATAGTCGCACAAGACTGCAGGTCCCGACATACCAACCTGTGCACAGCCTGGATTGATTACAAGAAAGCCTAGGACTCGATGCCACATACATGGATCACTGAATGCTTGGAGTTGTATAAGGTGAACAGGACCCTAAGAGCCTTCGTTGCGAACTCGATGAGGATGTGGAAAACCACACTTGAAGCCAATGGCAAGCCACTTACCCAAGTGTTCATCAAATGTGGCATATACCAAGGTGATGCACTCTCCCCACTGCTGTTCTGCATAGGACTGAACCCCCTAAGCCAAGTAATCGCCAAGACAGGCTATGGATACCGCCTCAGAAATGGAGCTACGATCAGTCACCTCCTCTACATGGATGACATAAAGCTGTATGCTAAGAGCGAAAGGAACATAGACTCCCTGATCCACACAACCAGGATCTACAGCAGTGACATCGGGATGTCATTCGGGCTTGAGAAATGCCAATGACAACCTCAAGCCAATGGCAACCTCGAACTGGCAACAAGGAAAGCGGCTACGGCCAAATACCTCCAGCGGGTGAGGCAAGTCCTAAGAAGCCAGCCAGCTCAATGGAAAGAATAAGACCCGGGCAATAAACAGCTATGCCCTGCTAGTGATCAGATACCCTGTAGGAATAATAAGGTGGCCAAAGGAAGAGATTCAGACCACGGATGTTGAGACCCGAAAACTCCTGACCATGCATGGAGGGTTCCATCCCAAATCCAGCACCCTGAGACTGTACGCAAGCCGTAAGGAAGGAGGCCGGGGACTCGTGAGTGTGAGAGCCACTGTCCAGGATGACACATCCAAGCTCCATGAATACATCAAGGAGAAGGCTCCAACGAATGACGTACTCAGAGAATGTCTTAGACAATGGGGAAGAGAGGATGAGGTGCTGGAAGAGGGACCATCATGGGATGTACCACCAGACCATAACTGAAGTGGCTGATCTCAAGAAGTGGCTAGAGAGGGCTGGCCTGAAGGACAGCACAGAGGCATTCATCCTGGCTGCTCAGGAGCAGGCCTTGAGCACCAGAGCCATTGAGGCCCAGATATACCACACCAGACAAGACCCAAGGTGTCGGTTGTGCAAAGAGGCACCTGAAAGGACCCAACACATAACTGCAGGGTGTAAGACGCTGGCAGGGAAAGCCTACATGGAACGTCAGAACCAGGTGGCTGGCATAGTCTACCGAAACATCTATGCGGAGTATGGACTGGAAACCCCAAGGTCAAAATGGGAAACACCTCCGAAGGTGGTGGAGAATGACAGAGCGAAGATCCTGTGGGACTTCCAGATCCAGACTGACAAGATGGTAATGGCGAACCAACCAGATATCGTGATCATTGATAAAGGGCAGAGGAAACTGTAGTGTCGGCCCCTAGCCCCGGACCCACGCCTCCTCCCGGAGGCAAGGGGCGCGCGGAGGCGTCTCGCCTCTCCCGGGGGTCGACGGCGGACAGGAGAGCCGACACTGATGTTCCTTCGTTGAGCCGCAGACGAGGGGATGCACCAGATGTCTCTGAGTTCAAGGCCGGAGTTGATCAGAAACTAAGTACAAACTTAGTCGTGAGTCCAAGTGACAGGCTGGTCACAAGCGAGTTTTATTCAATCAAAACCTGGAGAGGTACAGATGTGCACATCAGCACTCTGAACTCTCCAGGGACAAAACACAGGTTTTCTCGAGTTTTGTGGGGCCAACCCCTTTCATTTCATTGGCTGGTACCTAGGGACGCCCCTCACTTTATCAATTCTAATGGTATCATGATGCGTTGTGTAATTCTGATTGGCCGTGACAATCTTTGTCAGCTAGATTTTAATGATATCTATAAACAGTTTCATACCTTGGTTCAAATTTATAATGGTATCACAATGGGCTTTATTTTAAAATATAATAGGGGCCCCTACTGGGCCTTTGGGTGATTGCATCCGCTTTTAGATTTAACCATATCCATGATATGCACCATATGCTTGGCAACCTAATGATGATTATTGCAGAACAGACAATAGTCATTACATGTATGCACTTCGCTACGTATGTGCACTTTGCTAATCTCATGATGACCATTGCAGATCAGCTAACAGGCATCTTTGCTAATCTAATGATTACCATTGCAGAGCAGCTCACAGGCATCACATGCATGCATTTTGCTCCTGATTTGTTCACTGTTTGCCTTGTTCATTGTTTTGTGTGGCAACCAATGCTTATCTTCCACTCGTTACGTTGTGATATGTTAAGTTATATATTTTTCCCACAAAACACACACCACAAAATCCGTTGTCGTGGATGTATCAAGTATCAAGTACAACTTTAGCGGTCCCAAGTGATGGAAACATCAGAAAGAAGGAACATGAGAAACTAGAGAAATACCAAGGGCTCAGAGAGGACCTGTAATGTAAAGATGACAGTCGTGCCTGTGGTGATCGGAGCACTCGGGGCAGTGACCCCCAAACTAGATGAGTGGTTGCAACAGATCCCGGGAACAACATTGGACATCTCAGTCCAGAAAAGCACAGTGCTGGGAACAGCAAGGATATTGCGCAGAACCCTGAAGCTTCCTGGCCTCTGGGAGAGGACCCAAGGAGGCATGGGGGACGGACACCACCTGAGGGGTGAGACAAGGATTAAAAAAAATATATATACAGGTGTATATATATATATATATATATATATATATATTGTTTTTAATTATATATATATAAATAGCGGTAGCACGAAGACGAAAAATAAAAAATCGCGGTACGAAATAAAAGAGAAGAAAATAATCAAAGAGATAACAGAAAATGGAGAAACGTAGCGACAATCTGGAGAAAAGTGGGTCGAAGATCAGCCAGGTTAACCAGCAGCTGAGGAGAAGTTATGATGTAAACTTCAAGATGATCGTGATAAATGAGGCAGCGTCTTCAAACAATTGCAAAGCAGCTGTGAAATATGGTGTCACAGAGTGGAATGTACGGAGATGGAGAGCTCAAAAAGATCACCTAAAAAATGCTCACAATCAGAGAAAAGCTTTCTGTGGTCCTCAGAGCGGCCACTTCCAAGAACTTGACAGGAGGGTGTGCGCGTACATGGACGAGAAACGAAAGGACGGGATGCCCATCAGCAGAGCTGTCATTCAGCTCAAGGCCGTGGAAATAGCCAAAGAGCAAAACATACCCACCACTGACTTCAAAACAAGCCTCGGGTGATGCGGCGTATATAACATGCTTTTTCTCTCAAATATATTGTTATAATCATTTGTTTCAGATGTACTGTAATTATTTTCTGTATAAAAATTAATTTTGTGTTCAAAAAGTCTTTTTTCAAACTTGAGTCTTGAAAAAGAGGGGGTCATCTTATCATCAGGCCATCTTATATTCGGGCCAATCCGGTACTTCTGGAACCATAAAGGCGGCGTAGCACATTGTATGGGATTAAAAGTGCAAATTCAAAACTTTTTTTTCCCTTGAACAGATAAATAGTGCAATTTTTATTGCTCAATATATGACCAAAACATCACATTTTGGATGAGGTGCAGGACCAACCTGTGCTTTTCATCACTTCCGACTTTCTGTTGATTTTCTCACATGTACTGTTGTACAAACGGAATCAGGCAGCTTCAGCATTTTACTGCTCAGAAGCACATACCTGGGGTCCACCGTTTTCATCAAGTGGAGAAACAGACTTATCCACTGTATTTATGGCTAACATATCTTTGGCGATGTGCAACGCGACTGAATGACTCCTCCACGGGAAGCTGATTTTTAGTGGGAGTTTGTTGGATGTTGCAGTCTTGTTCCACTTGTAAAGCTTGCATTTTACTCACTTAGCTGGATGCCTCATTGCAATGCACTTTAAACAAACTTGGTGCCACACAGACACTTGTTCCACGTCTGTTGCCACAATTTCCATCACAGATAAGCGCCAGCAGGCATTACAACTCTTGGTAATCTTATTGATTAAATGTGGAGTAACTTCTTTATGTTTCTTGGGGTTCATTTATCAAACATAATCGTCAAATTTATCATTTTAATATTTGACCACTTTACAACTTTGCACAGATGCATTCTAATTTGTCACAGCTCGAGTAGTCGGACACTATATCGTGTGTGTGCTCAAACATCAGAGATACTTAAATCAAAGTTAAGCTTTTTATTGTACATGGACAGAACTCCTCCGACAGCCATTATAAAGACACTTCTACAAATGATGACAGCCAAAAACATCCCAAAATACACAACACACACAGACGTTTCTTTTCTCCCCCCCCCCCCCACACGGTGAATTTTTTTCACCTTGCGAGGCAAAAAATAAAAAATAAAAAATAAATCAAACATGCTTTAATGTTGCGTGAAACGGAAACCTCACTTGAAGCTACCACAGCAATCATGTGCCTCCTCTGAACCGCTCTGTGCCTCCCTCCTCCAACCTCACTTCTTCAGTAACCTTTTTCTCCCCTCTGCTTCTCAATAATATTATGACCTGTCAAATCACAGTCTTTGCGGTTAAAAAAAACCAAAACAAAACAAAACATGTTTTATCAAATTGCGACCATAGAGCAAATGCAATTCATCGTTCAGCCTTAGATATCCACCCCACCCACCCATCCACACACACGTATATCGATTCAAGTTCATACATTTTGTTCAAATTTGAGAATTGTAAAGAATTATACTTGCAAGTAAATATTTTGTGACCAAAACTCCTTTTTCATCGTTGGCATGTTGTTGTAAAGAAAGAAAGAAGTGTTCAGATCAGGGGTCTCCAACTCCGGGCCTCAGGAGCCCCTAGCCAGCCTGTTTTACATGTTTCCCTAGCTTCAAAACCCAGGCTGAACAGGCTTGTGCAAGGCTTGCTGATGATCTGATCATTTGAATAAGGTGTGTTGGGGCAGGGAAACATCTAAAACAGGCTGGATAGGGGCTCCCGAGGACTGGACTTGGACACCCCTGGTTTAGATGTTTGAGATGCAAAAAATTGTCAAGTCAATTTCTGCTTGAAACAAATCTTTCCACAAAAGGCTATTTTTTTTTCTGTTCTACTGCTGATTACTAAAGAACACAAAGGTTGAGACAAATTTGTTTTCCTACTGGAAAAAGATTGTCTAACCTTTATTTTGGTAGGTTCCTTGTGTATTCTGTATAGCTGGAACACAATAGTCTGTGGGCCTTGAAAGATTTATCAAAATCCTCCAAAAATAGAGTTAGCTGCTCAGAAAACTGCTGACAGTGAATGTGTGATTTGTTTGGGAAAGCTGGATTCCCTCATGAACCCTCTGCATTTAACTTTAACTGGGTTTGGCACCATCCTATAGTTTTCACTGGCCCCGAGGGAATCAGGATCAGAATCAGAATTGCCTTTATTGTCATTGTATAGCATACAACGAAATTTGGGTGCCACTCCTTCGTGCAAAGAATAACCGATTAATGGACAATTAATGTATTATCAAATGAATCAATTATTGTTTTGTTAGGGCGGCACGGTGGGCGACTGGTTAGCATGTCTGCGTCGCAGAGGTGCAGGGTTTGCTTCCGGCTGCAGCCTTCATGTATGGAATTTGCATGTTCTACCTGTGCTGGCGTGGGTTCTCTCCGGGTACTCCGGTTTCCTTCCAACATTCCAAAAATGTGTGGCAGGTTAATGGATCTCCCTAAATTGTCTCTATGTGTGATTGTGAGCAGAGATGTTTCTTCGTCTATGTGTGCCTTGCAATTGGCTGGCAACAAGTTTTGGATGTACCCTGCCCACTGCCTGAAGACAACTCGGATAGGCTCCAGCACCTTCTGCGACCCTTGTGAAGAGAAGCAGATTAGAAAATGGATGGATGGATGGATGGATAGATGAATGGATTATTTTGATAATCGAGTAATCGTTCAGAGACCTTGTTTCATTAATACATGCAATTTCATCTTCTCAACAGAAAGCATCCTGCTTTTACTTTGGAAAACAATGATGGACGTTTTTGCCTATTTTTTTTGAATTGTGACATACCAAAGCAGTCACTGAATCATAATTTGTGTGAGCATTTTTTGCATTGTATATTTCAAGTTTTTGTGGGAAGGAATGCAAATTTATTTTTTTAACTGATTCATGGACACATCTATTTTGTAAAATAATCATTCTTTGCAGCGCTAATTGAGAATGAGCTTTTGTTATGTTTTATCAAAAATAATTGAATTAATGACGTATTCCTACACATTCAATCATTAGATGTACAGACGCACCCAATCACCAAAATAGCACTTTTAAATCGAATGATCTTGGCCTGTTTTTGAAAATAAGAAACAATTGTGTGCTGCATTGGACAACTGCTACCCTCACTTAAATTGTCTCTCGACAAGTGAGATGGGACTACATTTAAAAACCCATTCAATCTTATGAACTGAAATTTAAATGTACTACACATTGTGATGGGCATTTGGTGCTGTGGCTATTTATATGCTAATGTACACTTGGCCTGCCAAGTTCTGGCAAATGATCACCGCACTGGGAAGTGTGTGTGTGTGTGCATGTGTGTGTGTGTTTGCGCGCACGCCTGCATGTGTGTTTGAAGAGGTGGAGTGGGGGATGTTTAGTCGATGTGAGGTTATCAAGGAAATAGGAAGGAAAAAACAGAATGGAGAAATAAGGATAACGATGGGAGCATACAGTGAGATGAAAAAGTGAAAGAATTTTATGATACTGTCTTAATAATCCAGCTTCTTCCCTCTAGCCATTAACCCCCTGAACAGTCACTGACATAGTAACTCTTCTTGTACAACAAATACTGCTCCTGGTCACTCTAAAATGGTTCAATGATTTTCTGCACCAACTGTACAAACTGTCATCGGATTGTATTCTACCACTGATCACTTTAGCTCTGCTTGATACTTTGCACATTGTCTCACAGTTGTCACTGGGTGGTACCACCGCACTACGGTTCACTTACATTACGAAATGTCCTTCCATACCTATTTGTCATGTCCTTGTTTACGATGATACGAATGCAGCGTGTTATACCGGAGACAAATTCCTTGTGTGTTCTACATACTTGGCCAATAAAGATTATTCTGATTCTGATAATCACATTGGTTTGAAAAAAAAACCAAAAAACAGGCAGGGTGAATTATTAAAATATGAAAAAAAATATGGCTTTAGACCAGGGGTCCCCAACCTTTTTTGCCCCCCGGACCGGTTTATGTCAGACAATATTTTCAGGGACCGGCATTTAAGGTGTGGCGGAAATAATACGACAAAATAATATGGTATAAGCTGCAAGAAAACGGTGGTGTTTTCGAAATATAATAATAAACACAAGGAGCGTCTAATCTGGCCGCAACACTCATATCGCGATGGTCATGTTTAATGCCTTCAAAATACGATACAATGCAAATTCAAAGTGCATGAAAATGACGACTCACCACAGCCCCGAGCTTGATTTTCTGCAACCAGACGGTCCCATCTTGTGGTAATAGGAGACAATGACACCTCAAGTGTGTGTTTTATGTCCAGTTTACTTCGTAATTTTGTTTTGGTCGCCGTTGCTGCAGAAAACCCCGCCTCACACAGGTAGCATGTCTGAAATAGCAACAGTGCTATTGTGGCGATCTCAGAATATTCAGCCATAACTTTAATCCAGTTGGCTCGAACGTACTTTTAAGGTCGCCGTCATTTGCGATCTCCAGCAGTTTTTTTTACTCATTTTTTACTCATTGTGTTTTTAGCGTAATCGGTCACGTGACACAGAAGCGTGGCTTGACGTATGTCAAGCGTCACACAGACGGATGTAACGGAGAATCGGGTAATTTTTCAAAATAAAACATCTTTTGTATTCCGAAATAAATAAAACGGAATTAAGGCAAGTTCTTTATGTGCGGCCTGGCACCAAATGCCCTGCGGACCGGTAACGGTTGGGGACTCCTGCTCTAGACCATATCACAATACACAAATATCTGCTCCAAAGTTACAGAGGATGTGTTCAACTCGATTGTTTATTGTAGTAAAGTTGAAGAGAGAGAAAGAGAGCTATATATATACATATATATACTGTACAAACTGTATATACATATATATATATATATATGCTGTGTATATATATACAGTATATCATGTCATTGTGTATATATAATATATATATACACACACACACACACTATATATATATATATATATATATATATACAGTATATATACACACACACAGGTATATCCATCCATCCATCCATTTTCCAAACCGCTTAATCCTCACTAGGGTCGCGGGGGGTGCTGGAGCCTATCCCAGCCGTCTTCGGGCAGTAGGCGGGGGACAACCTGAACCAGTTGCCAGCCAATCGCAGGGCACACAGAGACGAACAACCATGCACGCGCACACTCACACCTAGGGACAATTCAGAGTGTTCAATCAGCCTGCCATGCATGTTTTTGGAACGTGGGAGGAAACCGGAGCACCCGGAGAAAACCCACACAGGCCCGGGGAGAACATGCAAACTCCACACAGGGAGGCCGGAGCTGGTATTGAACCCGGTACCTCTGCACTGTGAAGCCGACGTGCTAACCACTGGACTACCGGGCCGCCTACACAGGTGTGTGTGTGTGTATATATATATATATATATATATATAATATATATATATATATATATGTGTGTGTGTATGTGTGCGTGTGCGTGTGAGGCAGCGCTGTTGTCGACTGGTTAGTACATCGACCTCGCAGTGCTGAGATACCGGGTTTGATTCCAGCTCCGGCCTTCCTGTGTGGAGTTTGCATGTTCTCCCCATGCCTGTGTTGGCTTTCTCCGGGTACTCTGGTTTCTCCCACATTCCAAAAACATGCATAGTAGGCTGATTGAGCATTCTAAATTGTCACTTGGTGTGAGTGTGAGCATGAACGGTTGTTCATCTCTGTGTGTCCTGCGATTGGTTGGCAAACGGTTCAGGGTGTACTTCGCCGACTACCCGAAGACAGCTGGGATACATCCCGTGCTGCATCTGAAACTAACAATCACAAATTTTTCCTGTACAACTGCACATGTGTAAACTAGTGTGGCGGTTGCTGTTGCCGTTTCCGAGCTAAGCAGGAGCGGTGGCTATGGCAGGCTGAGGTTGGATAAGACTTTTGCTGAAGGTTTGTTTTCGTTGTCGTCAACCTCATTGCGAGGCAAGGGTGGAGAAAAATGTTGTATTATGCAACAGGGGGGCTTTTCGTTATCGAGGGAGCAGAAAAGAGGGAATGGCTTTAATGCATGAAGATTTTTTTCACACGAGAAGGTATTTCCGCACATGTAGGTTTCGTTGTGGAGGAGTTTAACTGTATATATGCATTTACACACACACACACACACACACACACACACACACACACACACACACTGGCAAAATTCACAACAGGCGTTTGATCCTTGAGTCGACCGATAAATGTCCTGGTTCAATTAGAGCTGTCCTCATCATGCTGTTCACATTTTGACATCAATCTTTGAAGTCAAGATGGCGCCCGAGTAGGCAGCCGTCGGCAAGTGCTCTCATGAGCCTTGCTTTTTTTGTTGTTTTTTGGTTTGTTTTGTCACTTTGTGTTTGTTGTTACGTCGTGTGGACCTGATGTGGACTTTTTTCAGCATTTTTTGGTCACGACATTCATCAAGGAGGAGACTCTGTGCTTGGTGGTTGCGCCTTCTCGGCAGCATGGGTATACCAGCACTGTTTTTGCCTGGGAGGAATGTCGGTTGCTGGACTGTCCCGGGGCGCTTGTGTCTTGCGCCTGTAATGGGCAGCATTTTTCACAGCCCCGCTTTGTTCAGCGGAGAGATCGGTGCTGTTGAACGGTCTGCGGCTGGATGGATGGATGTAAGGCTTGAGGAGCCGACGATGAGAAGAAAGGAGCGTTAGCGCGGAGCGCCGATGCAGATGTGGAACTGGGAGTCGCGGCTTGGAATTGAAGTGGATTTACATGGGACAGGAGATGTGAGCCAATCTCTTTTTCGTCAATGGACACTACAGCTTCGTGTTTGCTTTCAAAACTTAGCTTTTAGCAGACCTGTGCACATTTTCAGCATGACGTCTCTGATCCACTGGTGAAAGGACACTTTGATCCTCTCCTCTTTCATCTATAACTGCTTCAGAGAACAAAGTGTATGCAGAAAAGTGGTGAAGATTGCACGACTGTCTGTGTCCAATGTGTTGTGTTGTGTTATTTTGACTTCAAAATGGCGCCGCGTGAGTGGCTGCCTTTCCACCAGGTCCTACATTTTGTTGTTCTACTTCTGCCTTTCATAACTTTGCTGCTGTGAATCGGGAATTTCTCCATTGCGAGACTAATAAAGGTTTTCTTATCTTTATAAGACCAAGGTGACAACTAACAATGGATGAACAGTACTTGCCATTGTGATGCTTCAAACGGTGTTCTCAGACACAAGTTGCCACTGAGCTATGAGTGTCATCAGCAGGTTGCAATAGAGATACTGAGAGACTGGAAGAGTCACAAAGATGTAAAAGAGGAGGTTCTTTGGCAACATACCATGCTGATCCCCGCTAGATTGTGAACAATGCTCTGAGAAACCGGATGATGAATGCCACTCAATTCCAGGCACGTTAAAGGGAGGTGACAGGCACCCAAGTCAAGTCAAATCAACAAGTCAAGTCAACAGTATTTATAGAGCACTTTCAAACAGCCATCGCTGCATACAAAGTGCTGTACATGGAGCAATTTAACATGCACAATAAACAGTAAGACAAATCGGTAATAAAGGCGGTAGAAAGCACCAAACAGTAAAACCAAGAACAAATCTAAGTCATGCTGAGTCGAATGCCAAAGAATACAAGTGAGTTTTGAGAGGGTTTTGAAGATGGGCAGAGAGGAGGCTTGCCAAATGTTCAGTGGGAGGTCATTCCAGAGAGAGGGACCACAACAGAAAAGGCTCGATCCCCTCTGAGCCTCAGTTTAGTTCTTGGTACTTCTAATATTGTCTGGTACACAGACCTGAGGCGCCGGGCAGGTGTGTAGGGGCGGATGAGCTCAGAGAGGTAAGGTGGCGCGAGATTATTCAGAGATTTGAAAACAAATAAGAGGATCTTGAAAATAATTCTAAAATGTATGGGGAGCCAGTGAAGGGATGCCAGAGTAGGAGTTATGTGCTCCCTCTTACGAGTACCAGTCAAGAGGCGAGCAGCGGCATTCTGGACCAGCTGAAGGTGCTTAATGGAGGACTGGCGGACTCCAAAGTAAAGGGCATTGCAGTAATCGAGCCGGGATGTGACAAAGGCATGAATTACTGTCTCAAAGTGTTCATGTGAGAGGAGAGGTTTTATTTTGGCCAGCTGTCTAAGGTGAAAGAAGCTGGATTTAACAACGGCACCAATTTGCCGATCGAGTTTGAAATCACTGTCCAGTTTAAGGCCCAAGTTTGAGACTGTTGACTTAAGATAAGGAGACAGGGGGCCCAAGTCTCCAGGATGGAATGTACAAGGGCCACTGGGACCAAACAATATCACCTCTGTCTTCTTTTCATTGAATCGCAAGAAATGTGCCATCCAGGTTTTGATTTCTAGACAGGATAGGAGTGGCCTTAATGAGAAGGTGTCTTTCTTGCTCAGTGGGACATAGATCTGGCAGTCATCTGCATAGCAGTGGAAGGGAATACCAAGTGTCACGTCAGACCATTCGAGACAAGTTACATAAGCGTGGTCTGCGTGATTGACGACCTGACCACACCATTAGGCACAGGCGTCATCGTCAAAGAGCATTTACACAGGTGTGTTGCAACAGAGAGCGTCGGAAAACATGCAGGGCCCTCCATGACCTGAGTTTGACACCTATGTTCTCAAAGCTCTGTGGTAAGCAAGATCTGATGTGGCACCCAAATGTTGGGCACGAAAAATATAGTTGTGGCTTTGATGAACCCGAGTAGGGTTCTATAGAAGTTCCCATAACTTTGAAAACTCTTTACTGACAAACTGTCATGTCAGAAGACCCTGTGTTGACATAAAACAGTCTATTTGCAGAAGATACATTTCTGGGAAAGCACTTATTGTTATTTATTCGTCACATTTTTTTTTTGTCACAGAGCTGAAAGAGGCTCACCACAAGAAAGATAGAACTGTTTTTGTCAAAGACAAGGGTTACAGGAGTCCTTTTATTTTTATTTTTTGTACTCAAGGAGTGAAATGCATCGCAATTTGCTGCTACAGTATACGGTGAAAAAAATCTTTTTGGCTGAAAGTGCTGCTAAGCAAGCAGCAATTAGAGGGACTGTGTAAAGGGAAAATATTCTCTGAGGTGCAGGAAGGAGCAGAGTCAATGGCACAGCATTGTGACTATAAGAACACTTGCACAACTAAAAGGAGATCAGTTGAAGACTCACCGCGGAGTTATTGGCTGCATTAAAAACACAAAATCAGCCATCTCGTTACCTCTGAGTCCCGCGTCCTAGACGCATAATTTTCAAATTTCCAAATAATGTGTGTTTTTGGGACGCAAGGAAATTTCTCAGTCAAAACCAAAAAAAACTACGGTAAATCTTTTTTTCCAGCAACGATCACAGTTTGACCATCGCCGCCATTGTTGTTTTGATGTCGCGTTAAGTAATCTCGCATGACGAGATTTCCATTCTCGCGAGACGAGATTGGCCAGCTCGGCCTTCACCTCGCGGGAAGCAGACAATTTCCAAGTTGTGTAACGTTAAAACAAGTGTTGCGAACAAGTGTTGTGAAAGTTGATTGCAGAGATATCACAGAGGAAGCAGCTAAAGTTGGATAGCCTTGCATTATTGGAAGCAGAGAAGAGAGGAGAATTTATGAATTCAAAGAATGAACCATTGGATGAATTAAGAACCTATTTCTCAACAAATCTTGTATGCCTGAATTTAATTTTTTTTGCAGCATTTGTTTATAAGAAATAAACCTATTATCAATGTATATTGTTGTTGTTTGTGTTATTATCATATGCAATTGAATAAGTAGACCATTTAAGAATTCGAAATTTGGGACTCTCTAAATGCATAATGGGACTCATACTTTTCTGATCAGCGAGTCCCTGGGACTCGCAGGGCTCAAACTGTAAAATGATCACTGCAAAATTATCAAAAAAAAATTTTTTTTTTTCAATCAGGGTGTCCCCCGCCTAATGCCCGAAGACGGCTGGGATAGGCTCCAGCGCTCCCCCGCAACCCTAGTGAGGATTAAGCGGTTCGGAAAATGGATAGATAGATGGAAACTACATCTTTTCTTCGATTTGATTCTTCTTGGGACAATTTTTCCTTTGATCACCACCTTGGTCCAAAGATAATTTTGCTTTTTGTGGAACTCTATTCACAGTGGATTACAATTTTCTGTGGGGTAACAATTCCCAAGGATTAAAAATTTCTGAGGAATGTGGTTTTCTTTTGAATATTTATTTCTGAGGATTATAGTTTCACCTAGATTCCAATTTACTGCTGAAAACACCTTGGTGAGGACGACCATTTGCTGAAATGACACCAAGGCTGAGTGGGCCCAGCGCTGGCATGGAGGGGGGAGGTCCTCAACGACAGAGAAAACCACACGCACTCACGTTGCTTGTTCTGCAAGTGCAGTAACGATGCATGAGGAGTGCCGCTGACTAACCAGGAATTGCAGAACATCCCGACCCAAACCTATGGGAGGTTTTGGAAGGAGATAGCCCCAAATCTACAACGACTACACTTGCAAAGAAGCAAGATGGCCACAAGAAGGGGTGAGGCAGACCACGGCCCGGGACTCTCTCTATCTGTAAAGAAATCTCAGGATTACATACTTTGCTTGTTCAACTTGTTTTAGATCGAAGAGAACAGGAACCCTGGACACCGAAGATAAGAGGAGTGATTGAGGAATTAAGTCCATCCACCCGGAAGCAGGAACTCCCAACAGTAATGGAGAGGTTCCTCATTGAAGGTGAATCATTTTACTTCGAATAAACTGGCTGAGATGATGGTGTATAGTCGTCATCTATCCTGATGTTAGCACTTCCAAGAAACAAACAGATGGACACACACACAAAGATGGACAAACACACACACAACACACACTTTGATTGTTGTCCACAAATATGCCTTTACTACGCTGTGTTGTCAAAACACTTGGCGTCACCATCCGTTTAGAAGATCAACTCAAGGCTACTGGTACACAAACAAAGCCCACAGAGACAGCAGGATAAAATGCAAACAGGGCTGAAATGAACAAGGGCCCCTGTTGCTTAAGCTTGTAGCACATTAACAATTTATCACCAATATAGTGTGATTTTTGCCCATCTCATATCCATTTAGATTTTGCTCTCCTGATTGTTACTGTATGCCAAGAAATGTATCTCACACTAATGAGGAAAAAGCTTTCCCTCCTTGTCACTCTTAACTACACTCTTTTTCACTGTTCAATTGTAGCCCTCAATCTGGCCAAAACACACATGGCTTCTTTGTCTCAAGGGAGTAGTCAGGTCGATGATCAGTAAAGTGACATCTTTATATCACTAATCTTCTGTGGCAGGTCTATTAGCCAGCCCAGAGCTTTCCAAACCATTTTCTATCAAGGAGAATTTTCTCAGCTGTCTAGTTAACTACCCCTTTCTATCTTGTCCAGATCATCCATAAAAATGTCATTCTACATTCTCACCATTCCAATCATGAAATTAGACTCTACACTATTTAACATGGCACACACTGAACTACCTTAAGACACAAAATTATTTTTCTACAAAGAACAACCATATAAAAGCCACGCTTGGTTTGTGGGTCCCAGGAATGAAATAACATACTAATTTAGGGACGATAAAGAACACAAGCAAATCCATCTGATCCAGCCTGATGATCCAAATGGATCTAGCAGTTGTAATGGGGAAACCAGCTTCTCATATACAGTACAATCACAATCAATAAAAGCCCCTTGAACAAGTGTGTCTCCAGTAACAGTTTATAATTATACCCGACAAATTATATATATATATATATATATATATATATATATATATATATGTCAAACGATCAAACTATTTAATCGAATTAAAAACGCAAATGTCATAATTAACTCAAAATTAATCGTGATTACTCACATTTTTTATCGTTTCTGAATTTCCTTTTATATTTTTTGTCCTATTTTTCCCCGTTTTAATGCTCTCATCAACATGGAATAATGAATTAGTTTTCTATGTGGAAAATGTAAATATTTACTGAAACAACGATTTTCAATTTTACATGAACATTTTTCACTTGGAGCAGTTAATCACACATTATTACTGTCTATCAACAACAGTGAAAAAAATATTTTGCCACACAACAGCTCCTTTAACAGCTCTTTTTCGGGAATCAAAACAGAGCAGTATAAAATGATAAAGTGCACATCTAAGGTAAACGAGTACTCAGCCTGTAGTGGATTTAAGCCATGGTTGCATATTTCATTTTTCTCAAGATTGCCTTGAACACAGCAGTCAGGCTATGTTGATTCTGTTGGTCCTTCTTGCGCGGAAGTCTCTCTATGGTTTTGTGTACACATCATTTCAGATGACTACACTTGTTTCGAGGCACAACACAACACTGGAGACATTTTATTTTCAGTGTGTTCGCTACGACTGCCCCGCTGAACTCTCGACGTGCCTCAGCGCACAGTCATTGTCAGACGAACACAGAGAAGCTCCATCCCCTTTATTTATATGGACACGGAACACGGTAACCTTCCACACAAAATGGTTCCAAAAAAGTAACAGTCGCGTCAGTAGCATACATCGTACTCAACAGGCTACCTGCTCTTTATTCACCAGAGGCTCATCAAGCTCGTCTCTTATTTCTCTCCTGAAACAGTGTCTGCTCCCGCTTGGTGTACCTTAGCCTTCTCCGCTACGTACAATCTCTGTACACAGCTTGTAATGGAGGCTCTCGCTGGCTATCCGTAGTGGAGTCGTTAGATGCAATACGAATGATTTCAGCTTGAGTCGAGCTGTGGACAATGTTGACAGGCTTGCATGCAGTAGCCATACATTTAGCTATGGCTTCAGCAAATTGGATCTTCGTTGTGTCATCCATTTTCTTCGCTTTGAAATGATCCATAGCCGTCTGTCTGAGATGAGGGGGAGGAGTACTCACGTCAGCTGTGTGCTTGGCCATTAAGTGGTATTTCAGACTTGTTAGACTTGTGCTGTGATGATAGCTCAGTTTACGACTGCTAAACATACAGGTAACTTTGGTCTTGTCGGTGGAAGAATCTGGCAACTTTTTAAAAGTAAACTTTCCCTTCATAAACTCTTTAAGTATTCGTTTTCGGTGTCTCGCGCTGCCGTGGCTGGCAAAACAAATGTGCATGGACCTGTGCAGCGCGCTTGTTGTTTGGTTTCTGGTTTATTTATAGAGCAACGTAACATCCGCTGTGACGTGTGACGCGTTAATCTCGCGAGAAAAAATTGAATCACGTTAAAATTCATTTAAATTAATGCCGATAAAAACGCGCTAAACTGACAGCTCTAAATATATATATATATATTCAGTGTATGTATGTATGTATACAGTATGTTTTTATTGTTTATATGTACGTCTGTATAAATAGATAGCGAAAAAGATAGAATCAACCCCATGACATTTGTACTACGAGGTGGATATGCTAACCAGTCAATGATCCCCTTAATTTTATGGGATACTTAAGTAACTAGCGGCCCGGTGGTCCAGTGGTTAGTGTGCCGACCTCACAGTGCAGAGGTGCAGGTTTCAGTTCCAGCTCCAGCCTTCCTGTGTGGAGTTTGCATGTTCCCCCGGTACCTGCGTGGATTTTCTCCGGGTACTCCAGTTTCCTCCCACATTCCAAAAACATGCATTTCAGGCTGATTGAACACTCTAAATTGTCCCTAGTTGTGAATGTGAGCGTGGATGATTGTTCGTCTCTGTGTGCCCATCAATTGGCTGGTAACTGGTTTAGGGTGTCCCATTCCTACTGCCTGAAGACAGCTGGGATTGGCTCCAGCACCTTTGTGAGGATGAAGCGGATTGGAAAATGGATGGATGTACTTAACTAACTCTCAGTTCCAAATATGTGTCTGTGCTCCGCACCGACTCTCCTCTCTCCTTTCTCCTCATCCTTGACTCCACCAGCCATCCATCCAACCGCACTAGGGCTGTCCAAAAGTGCCAACATCTCTGCTGAATGGGGCTGTGAAAATTGCTGCCCATTGCAGGCGCAGAAAACACAATTATCATGGGGCTGTCGAGCGGCGACGGTCAAATAGCGCCGACATTCCTCTATCAAAATCAGTGCTGGTAAACACGTGCTGCCGAGAAACCGCAGCCATCAAGCAAAGATTCTTCTCCTTCAACGAATGTCATGAAAACGGTCCTCAACAGGTCCACACAAAGAATAACAGACACCATATCACAAAACAAAAGGCTGCCAACTCAGGAGACATCCTGACATTTCTCTCAAGAACACCTTGATAATCTTGGAATTTCACTAAACCCTGCACAGATTCAAGACACCCTGTGCCAGACGTAGACACTTCCAAAACAAAGTTCTGGTTGTCAAAATCGGAAAAAGAGAACATATTAAGATTTTGAAGCCAATCTTTTCAGTGGTAGCTTCAAATATTCAATCATGGTCTGATCCGTCATCCATCATAAATCAAGCTTTGGCGGCACATAGAGCCGAGCCAATCAGAAGCCATAGTAGCGGAACCAATGAGAGGACGGATAAATTCACTCGTTACAGGGCCTGCGAGTGAATCTACAGTCTGATTGGCTAAAAGAAGAACCAGCGATTTCAGTGGTGTGTGTGTGTGTGTGTGTGTTCGACACATGCTATCGAGGTCCAGAAGGTGTGGGGAAATAATATGTGTATCGAAGCTTAAATCTTATTGGACCAAAAAAAAAACCCCTAAAAAAACCAAAACCAAAAAGAACTCCAAACATTTTTAATGACCCACAGAGGTCTGGAATCCTCCGGGTCAAAGAGGAAAAGAAACAACTGTTATGGACACAACGTTCAAAAGCAAACATCTGTGATGGTATGGGCTGTGTTTAGTGCCAATGGCATGGGTAACATACACCTCTGTGAAGGCACCATTAATGCTGTAAGGTACATCAAGGTTTGCATCGCTGTTTTTGCATCAAAATTAATATTTTGCACCTCATTACTGTATTACATATTAAAAAACAGCTGAAAATGAAAGGCTGACCGTCCAAAGTAGTGATGTGTATTGGAAGCAGTTCTCATGTTCATTTTCAAAAGCCTCCACATTTTCCAATTTCAAATTGCCTAAGACTAATTGTCAATTCGTCACTGACTGCAGCAGCCGAATGCTTTGAGGCAGTAAGAACTCACAGAGCAGACTCAACTTTCAGGAATAGTGAAAAATCTGAGGTAAAGCAGGAAAAGGATGGATATCTGGACACACAGATCAGCCACTCAATGTGGAAGCAGTTCTCCATCCATTCTCTAATCCGCTTATCCTCATAAAGATCGCAGGGCGTTCTGGAGCCTATCTTCGTGAAGTAGGTGGGGGACACCCTGAAGTGGTTGCCAGCCAATCGCAGGGCACACATAGACAAACATCCGCGCTTCCACTCACACACCCAGGGACAATTTAGAGTGTTCCATTAACTTGCCATGCATGTTTTTAGAATGTGGGAGGAAACCAGCGTACCCGAAGAAAACCCACACAGGCAAGGGCAGAACATGCAAACTCCACACAGGTAGGCTGGAGCTGGAATCAAACCCTGCACAGTGAGGCCGACATGCTTTTCTCTGGATGCCGTTTTCTTTCAATTGCTTGCATTTAACCATTTTTTAAAAATACTTTTTGGGGGGAGCTCTATGGAGAGTAAATAAAAAAAATAATAATAAATGTAAATAAATTTGACTTTTTGACTGTATTTCATTACAGCAAAACTTTTAAAAATAAATTTAGCTTCTCGACAAGAAAATCAAGTTTACTGTTATATACTATATTAATTTAAGGATAAAAAAACAATTGTTTTATGTGTGTTTAAAACTGTTCATTCATTGTATTGTTATATTTTATTGTTTAATAAAATCCTTGCTTGAGTTCCCTGGGATTAACATGCCCAAAAAAAAATTGCTCCACAAAATTAGAAGGTTGCTCTTCAAATGAAGTTGTTGATTCACAAAGTGCTCTTCAAAGAAAAAATATACAGTATATATGTATTTTGAGCCGTGTGTGTGAGGGGGGTGTATGTGTAGATAGAATGATCGACAGAGCGTCAGACAAAGTGATTGATCCTGCAGGAGCTCAGCAGTAAGTTGAGGTAAATTTGAATGGTTTGAATCTGTAACAAGATGTGAAAGGACCAGGTAAGCATGTAAAATTACTGCATTGATTTGAGAGTAATGTCATGAAAAATGTGTAATCGTGAAAAATAGTTCCCAAGATGTTTTGAATGAGCTCAAGTGCTCAAAGTTGGAAAGATGAGCTTTTTTTTGTTGTCCATTCACATAAATGTATTTGCTTGTTGCTGTTTTTTTAATTCATGACGAAAATGTGGGGTTGTGGGACAGCTGGGAAATTTTGGAATGTGGAAAATAGTTCCCTGAATGTTGAACATTTTATGAATATTTGGAAGTTTGAATTGATTGGGAAATGTGCAATCCTATTCAACATTGACGTCATAATGATATATTTTTGTTTCAGCGAGAAAGAAAATGTACATTGATTTTGAGCCATACTGTGTTGCATTTTGGAGATTCCTATATTACAATGTGCAAGATGGGAAGGTGAACATGCGGAGAAAATAAAGACTACTTGTGGTTTATCCAGCAAAGCAATGACTTTCAAAGTGTGGTGGTCTGCAGGCTCCCTCTAGCGGTACACTAAAGGATTACAGCCAAAGTAAAGTGCAGTTATATTTTTAATTTTGGCAATCATTTTGCATTTCATCTTTCAGAATTGTTTGTTTAAAATCATTTAGTCCGGTGCATTGGTATTTTACTGTTATGTGAATTAAAGTTTAATCGAACCATGAGTCAAACTTTTTTTTCCCCTATGTTTAACCGAAGTGTGTTTTTATGTTCAAACTGCATGTTAAGTGTCTTATAATAATGTTAAATATCCCTTTTAGAAATAAAATCTCTGCGCCACAGAATTTTAATGTTGGCCTTAAGGGTGGTGCTTTGACAGCCAAGCATTAATTGGGTGATACTTTGTGTAAAATGTTTGAGAACCACTACATCTAGAGTCAAGTCATCAATGTTTTAGACAAAATAATATAATTAACTCATCATTCAAAGTCACATTTAAAATCAACATTCACAAAATGTACAAAATGTTAACTCACCGTTTTGTTAACTCTGTTCTGAGAGTCAATGTTCAACTTGCTCAATTTCAGCAGGGAAGCTTCGAGGGAGCTTTTAAGATACAGTGCTCGACTCAAGAGATGCTGATTAGCACCAGACTTCGTGAAGACCTATGAACACACAAACAAATGCGCTTTATCCGTTGCCAACATACATGTGTATTCATCAGATTACTCCAGATTAAAATCACACTGATGCCGGGAATAATATGGGAAAAGAGAATAAAGAGGGCAGGGGGTGATTTGGGGGACAACATTTAAACAACAAAATTATTCAAATATTGCCGATAAACCTCAAATGCATTTTCTTTGAAAACCAGGAGTTGGATCTCCCAAAAACCTCCAACCTCCCTTCCCCCAAATAGGAGGGTTTTTTTTTAAAAACATCTTGAACATCTCTGAATCTGTGAATCCACAGGCACAAACGATGTAGGGTTCCATTGTTGACTGGAAAATAGAGGTCTACAGTAATCCCTCGTTTATCACGGTCAATGGGGACCAAAACCACTCGCGATAAACGAAAATCCGCGAAGTCGCGTCCAATTAACATAAACAGGTAAAAAACAACTTTTTTTGAAGTCCGCAAATGGTCCGCGAGAAGCTGCAAAACAACAGCGAGTCACATAGAGCAACATATACAGTACTGTACTCCATGTATATGTTTAAAAAATAATAATAATAAAATTAATATGTTTGAAAAATCCACGATGCACTGAACCCGCGCTAAACGAACCGCGAAGTAGTGATGGATCACTGTATATCATTTATTTGTTTGTTTGTTTTTGTGATAAAAAAAAAATTAAATTAAAAAAATCCTCGTCTCACCACTCGGGTGGTGTCCGTCCATTCCTCATTCAGCTCGGGTCCTCAATGTCTGTTCCTTAGCAGACATTGAGGACAGCTACAAGTACCTCGGTATACCACAAGCCAATGGCAACCTCGAACTGGCAACAAGGAAAGCGGCTACGGCCAAATACCTCCAGCGAGTGAGGCAAGTCCTAAGAAGCCAGCTCAATGGCAAGAATAAGACCCAGGCAATAAACAGCTATGCCCTGCCAGTGATCAGATACCCTGCAGGAATAATAAGGTGGCCAAAGGAAGTGATTCAGACCACGGACGTTAAGACCCGAAATTAAGACCCCTAACCATGTATGGAGGGTTCCATCCCAAATCCAGCACCCTGAGACTGTACGCAAGCCGAAAGGAAGGAGGCCGGGGACTAGTGAGTGTGAGAGCCACTGTCCAGGATGAAACATTCAAGCTCCATGAATACATCAAGCAGAAGGCTCCAACGGATGACGTACTCAGAGAATGTCTCAGACAATGGGGAACAGAGGATGAGGCGCTAGAAGAGGGACCATCATGGGAGGACAAGCCCCTACATGGTATGTACCACCGGACCATAACTGAAGTGGCTGATCTCAAGAAGTCCTATCAGTGGCTCGAGAGGGCTGGCCTGAAGGACAGCACAGAGGCACTCATTCTGGCTGCTCAGGAGCAGGCCCTGAGCACCAGAGCCATTGAGGCCCAGATATACCACACCAGACAAGACCCAAGGTGTAGGATGTGCAAAGAGGCACCCGAGACGATCCAACACATCACTGCAGGGTGTAAGATGCTGGCAGGGAAAGACTTCATGGAACGCCATAACCAGGTGGCTGGCATAGTCTACCGAAACATCTGTGCAGAGTATGGACTGGAAACCCCAAGGTCAAAATGGGAAACACCTCCGAAGGTGGTGGAGAATGACAGAGCGAAGATCCTGTGGGACTTCCAGATCCAGACTGACAAGATGGTAATGGTGCACCAACCAGATTTCGTGATCATAGATAAAGGGCAAAGGAAAGCCGTTGTAGTGGATGTAGCGGTCCCAAGTGATGGAAACATCAGAAAGAAGGAACACGAGAAACACCAAGGGCTCGGAGAGGGGCTGGAGAGAGCCTGGAAGGTAAAGGTGACAGTCGTGCCTGCGGTGGTCGGAGCACTCGGGGCAGTGACCCCCAAACTGGATGAGTGGTTGCAACAGATCCCGGGAACAACATCGGACATCTCAGTCCAGAAATGTGCAGTGCTGGGAACAGCAAGGATACTGCGTAGAACCCTCAAGCGTCCTGGCTTCTGGTAGAGGACCCAAGCTGAATGAGGGACGGACACCACCCGAGGGGTGAGACGAGGATTTTTTTATATATACATGTACGGTATGTAGTGTATAGTATATCACTGGAAAAAAGTTATTGTACATCCCTACAGTTAATATTTACATATATGACAACTGGTTAATTTATTTATAAGTGATGTTCTACATCTACAAACCTGAACCCATCGGCGCACAGCTGGTAGGTGCTTGGTTGACAGTAGTCTTTGTAGATCTAACAATGTGGAAACTACAGCTTCATTATCCTCTGTCTCTTCTACATGAAGACCTGTGTCAAATAAAAATAAGACACATTAGAAAATCCTACTATTTCCACCTCTACTGATGAAAATAATGCAATTACAAGACAAATCAATTGAAAAAAAATGTATACGAGAAACAATGAAAGGTATTAATATGGTTAAAAAAACAAGAACTCACAGTGAACCAAAGGCTTTGAATTCAACTAATTAGTACTGTGTTGAAATGACAAGTGTTTAAAGAGCAAAAATGCAAGCTCAAAAAAAAAAAAAAAAAAAAAACAACATTAGACATTTTTGAAAATGCCTCCTTACCATTTTGATCTAAATAATAAAGGACCAGGAGTGTCAAAAATAAACAAACAAAATTATAATCAATAAATAATCAAATGTGCCCAGAACTATTTAATTAGTCACATCATCATAATCATTCTCTTCCGCATATCCGAGGTCAGGTCAGGGGACAGCAGCTCACACGGGAAAGCCCATACTTCCCTCCCCCTTGTCCGGGGGTCGGCAACACGCGGCTCTCGAGCCGCATGCGGCTCATTTGCGCCCCCCAATGGCTCCCTCGAGCTTTTTCAAAAATGTTTGAAAATGGAAAAAGATTGGAGGGGAATATATATATTTTTTGTTTAAATATGGTTTCTGTCACAGGACAAACATGACACAAACATGAACGTTTTCCGATGCTGTAAAAAGCCTGCGACATGTCGGGATGTCAGTCAGGGGGCTGTTGTAAAAAATAATAACAATAATAATAATAATTTTTTTTAAAAAAGGTTCTTTTCATGTACAATTTACCGAGGGTACTTGCTAAGAATGGGAATCTGGGCGGCTAAGAGAAGCATTTTTAAACGGTACATGTGAGCTACGATAGCACGCTGTGAAAGTGTGTCCCGTGCCTCGTTCATCTTGGCTGTTGCTGATTATGGCATGTGTGTGTAAGTGTGTGCGTATCTTCATTTGGGAAATGAGCATGGTACATGTCCTTTATGTAGGACATTTCAATTCAATGAAAAGAAGACAGAGGTGATATTGCTGGTCCCAGTGGCCCTTGTACATCCCATCCTGTAGACTTGGGCCCCCTGTCTCCTTATCTTAAGTCAACAGTCTCAAACTTGGGCCTTAAAGTGGACAGTGATTTCAAACTTGATCGGCAAATTGGTGCCGTTGTTAAATCCAGCTTCTTTCACCTTAGACAGCTGGCCAAAATAAAACCTCTCCTCTCACATGAACACTTTGAGACAGTAATTCATGCCTTTGTCACATCCCGGCTCGATTACTGCAATGCCCTTTACTTTGGAGTCTGCCAGTCCTCCATTAAGCGCCTTCAGCTGGTCCAGAATGCTGCTGCTCGCCTCTTAACTGGTACTCGTAAGAGGGAGCACATAACTCCTACTCTGGCATCCCTTCACTGGCTCCCCATACATTTTAGAGTTATTTTCAAGATCCTCTTATTTGTTTTCAAATCTCTGAATAATCTCGCGCCACCTACCTCTCTGAGCTCGTCCGCCCCTACACAACTGCCCGGCGCCTCAGGTCTGTGGACCAGACATTATTAGAAGTACCAAGAACTAAACTGAGGCTCAGAGGGGATCGAGCCTTTTCTGTTGCTGGTCCCTCTCTCTGGAATGACCTGCCACTGAACATTCGGCAAGCCTCCTCGCTGCCCATCTTCAAAACCCTCCTCAAAACTCATTTGTATTCTTTGGCATTCGACTCAGCATGACTTAGATTTGTTCTTGGTTTTTCTGTTTGGTGCTTTCTACCGCCTTCATTACCGATTTGTCTTACTGTTTATTGTGCATGTTAAATTGCTCCATGTACAGCACTTTGTATGCAGCGATGGCTGTTTGAAAGTGCTCTATAAATACAGTTGACTTGACTTGACTTATGAACCCTCAAGTATGTTGACAAAATGCACGTATAACAACACAATCAATAAAATGCAAAAATATACTATCCAAAATCTGTTTATATAACAAAAACTGCAATACAGGTGTATCCAAAAAAATCACAACAGTACAATACATACAGTATTTTAATGTTTATTTTTTCCTGTCTTGGGAAAAAATGTGTTTATTTTGGATTGTTTTGTTGGATGCATTCTTTGGTTTATTACAATGTTTGCCTGCGTGTCATACATTTTTCTTGCTAGTTGCAAGTAACTGTCCCGTTGATCACCGATGTCTGGTGATTCTTGTGCATACTGAAGGATTTTTGTTCCCATTTGCATTGCTTCCTTGCTGGATGGTGGCTTGTCATCAGGAGTTGAATCAATGCCTTGTTTTTTAAAGTTTCGTAGATTTGCGTCTTTCCGACTCAAAGTGTCTCCTGGATGCTTTTTACTTTGTGTCCAGCCTCGCTCAAACGGATGCCTTTCACTCGCTCCGCTCCAGTCATGACAGTTGTTCTACGTTTCGATGCCATGATCTACAGGCCGCAAGTGAATAAAGTTAAAATCTTTCGCAATTACAGTAAAACGCACGCCAATAAAAAGTCACTTACACGTCGTCGTTTCGAATCTGATGAATGAAAACGGCAAAGTGAACACGTTTCTTCCGTCGTGTCGAGTGGGCACTGCTTTTTAAGCTAGTGCCGCGATCTACGGGGAATTTCCGCTTACGTAAGTTCCGATAACATATAATGTCGTAGTCAAAGTGTTAATGCATAGGTTTTTATTCCAGGTGAAGGAAATTCCTTTTCATAGAATTCCGGGGATGGGAATGTCTACTGTATAGCTCATAAAAATACATACAGCATGTGTTGCCTTCATTATAAGGCTTTTTATTTTTTGCAGCTCCAGACATATTTGTTTTATGTTTATTTTGGTCCAATATGGCTCTTTCAACATTTTGGGTTGCTGACCCCTGCGCTAGCCCCTTTGTTCAGCTCCTCCTGGGGGATCATAAAGTGCTCCCAAGCCAGTCGGGAGACAGTCTCAATCGTGTCACGGGTCGTCCTTGGGGCCTCCTCCCAGTGGGACATGCCCAGATCATCTCACCAGGGAAGCGTGCAGGAGCAACCTGAGCCCCTCCCAGATGACCACGGTTCTCACTTTATCTATAAAGCCCAGTTCACACAGCAGGATATTTAGCCCGGTTTCAGCCAAAAATATTGCCTTTCGACGATCGTAAGACCTCTCCAATTACCGTAATAGCTCAGATTTTTTTTTTTTCTGAACAGATATTTCTGCTGTGCGTGGCGTGTTCAGATTAATCTCTCTCAAATAGGGGATATTCAACATGTGCCCCAAGGACAAACAAGTACGCAGCGGGTTGACAGTGATGTGCAGCCAATGAGAAAGTGACGAGGTGTTAAGGGAGTAAGGCGGGAAAACCAAAATCAAATGGTGCAGCAGAAAGTATGTGCTCGCGCTGTCTCAGCTCCTTTGACCAATGGATTTCTTTCAATTGCTTTTTTTCTACTAAAAACAAACCATAAACTGTCGCACTGCCTCCTCTTTGTTTCGTCTGGTGTCAGGTTTAATCTTTAGGAGGTTTTGTGAAATTTCTTGTCTGATGTGCGAATATTCATAAATGAAATCGGTTCATGTGCACGAAGAGTTGATTTTACTGTGAAGCTGCACACCGTACAGTGCATGTAAAACAGTGATCCCCCCTCATTATATGTGTGGTGTCAACACTTAAAATGTTGCTGTGTAATCCAGGTTTTAGAGAGAACTTGGACACCCGGAGAAACTCATTTCGGCTGCTTGTATCCGGGATCATATTCTTTTGGTCACAATTCACAGCTTGTGACCATAGGTGAGGGTGGGAGCATAGATCACCCGGTAAATTGAGAGTTTTGCTGACAACCAATCGAAAATCATTTCCAGAACAATTTGCCTGAATTTCCATCTTTTCTACCTTTTGTCAAGAACTTAACCGCGGGACCCCACAGTAAATTTTGTAAAATGATTGGAAAAAAAAAATCTGCAAACTCAAATTACCCAGCATCATCATGACTGTATAATCGTAATCTGTTATTTTAATAAATATATTGCATCAACCATGTAATTTTGAGAATGCAGTCATAAAATTAAATGTACAATTATTTATTCCTTCACATGTAATTTATTGTGCTCCAACAGCGATACATCCATCCATTTTCTGAACTGCTCTTCTTCACTAGAATAGTTTTACCAAAAATGTTTTTTTAATTTTTATTTAATTTTGTTTTATTTTATTATATTTTGTTTAAAGGAGGAGGTCAAAAATACATAAATTGCTCCTGAATCTGCGAATCAACGTACCCACTTCTCTAGAGCTCTGAACAGACTGTGACTGGGAGGCTGAGGAGTCTGATCCTCCTGTAGTTGGAACACACCCTCCAGTCCCCTTTCTGAAAAAAAGGAACCATCTCCCCACTCTGCCAATTCAGAGGCACTGCCCTGATGTCTGTGTGATATTGCAGAGCAGTGTCAACCAGTACTGTCCCACAACATTCAGCGCCTTCAGGAACTTTAGGCATCCCACCACCCAGGGCCTTGCCACGAAGGAGCTTTTTAACCACCTCGGTGACCTCAACCCCAGAGGTAGGAAAGCCCTCCTCAGAGATCCCAGACTCTGCTTCCTCATGAGAAGACATGTGGGTGGAATTGAGGAGGTCTTAGAAGTATTGTGCCGTGCGACAAAACATTGATTCAAGGTATGCCGAGTCGAGATTAGCAGTGCCCCATTCCCACTATACACAGTGTTGACTCTGCACTGCTTCTTCCACCTGAGATGCTGGATGGAGCACCAGAATTTCTTCTGGCTGTCCGGAAGTTAACTCCTCCCATGCCCGAGTTCTCATCTCGGTGACCGTCAAGGCTGTATTCCGATTGGCCAGCCAGAACCCATTCGCTGCGTCTGGAGTCCCACAGGCCAAAAATGCCCGAAAGGACACATTTTCAGCTTTACAGCATCTTCTCACCACTCGTGAACACCAACAGGTTTGGAGATTGTCACCACAACCACCTTAAGGCCACTGAGCGTCCATTTAACAATGGAGACACACTGGTACACTCTGACTCCATGTGTCTGGCCTCCCCCGGGATGTGGGTGAAGTTCTGCCTGAAGTGGGAGCTGAAATTCTTTCCGGCAGGGGATTCTGCCATATGTTCCCAGCAGACCCTCAACAGGGATCCTCCCCCACCATTGGAGCCTACACAACAGCAGGTAGTGATCATTTGGACAGCTATGCCCCACTCTTAATCTGAGTGTCCAAAACATGCGACTGCAAATCTGATGATAGGATCACAAAGTCAGTCATCAAACCCCAGCCTATGGTGTCCGAGTGCCAACTGCTCGTATGGACATTCTTATGTTTGAACAACAAGGGTTGGTCATGGACAATCTGTGACAAGCACAAAAATTCAAGAACACAACACTAATTGTGTGATCTGATTGGTGGAAGGACGGGCGAGGGGGCGGACTGGAACACAATCAAGACAGACATGACAGCGAGGGTGACTACACACTTTTGATGAGTGATTCAAATAGCTCATTTATCTTGGGAACTGGCTACAATTACTCATTTCATGTCACGCTTCTTAATTTTTATGGTCAAAACTTTGACAAACCTGCTTTTTTGTAAGATATTTAATTTATTGTCTGATGTCTGATAGACATCGAATCATATGTGGTGATTTTAATTGTGTGCTTGATACTCATTTGGATATATCAGCACAATCAAATCTGTCACCTACTTCCTCCTCCATTAGTTTAAATAATTTGATGACCGCCACAAATTTGGTTGGAATTAGGAGAGTGCAAAACCTGACATACAGAGAATATTCATTATTTTCTCAAATGCATAAATCTTATTCGAAAACAGACCACTTCCGACTTGATGCGAATAGAATAAAAAAGTGATTTTCTCAAAATATAATTACCGTATTTTCTGCACTATCGGGCGCACCAAAAAGTCTTCAATTTTCTTAAAAGCTCACCAAGCGCCTTAAAATCCGCTGCTTCTTTTGTATGGTCATTACGGTAATACATCGACTCCAAGATGGCTCCTTCCTAGAGACATGCTTCCAATGTTATAGCTTGCTGTTGGTTCAGTGAACTGTGTCGCTGCTTTATTAAATACGTTATTGTTGCAGCTCCGAAAAAAAGGAGAGCTGTGGTGTTAAACAGTCGCAACAAATACAGGTATGTCTTTGACTGTCTACGTGCCTTCTTCCGTTCGACTCGAGAGGCGTTCAAGACCGCCTTCGAAAAACGTGAACGAATGATTACTTCAATGAAACTACGAAAATTGAAAATAATACATCAAAACTCAAAAGCAATCAAGGATATCACAAAATAAATTCTATAGTTACCCCGATAGAATTTATATTGTGATTTCATCATTTGTGAATACACAACAAAGGAATAAATAACTACTACTGACATCTGATCGTAGTCGTCGTGGCGCTATGATCAAGGAAATGCCAATGCGTTTTTCGGAGGCGGTCATGAACGCCTCTCGAGTTGAACGGAATAAGAGAAGGCACGGAGACGGACAAAGACTCACCTGTAATTGTTGAAAAAAGGAGAACTTTTTTTTTTTTAAACGCAGACTTTATGAATGGTTTTCACAGTCTCAACAAAATACAGATACTGTACGTCTTTGTCCGTATCGTGCCTTCTTCCGTTCCACTCGATAGGGGTTCATGGCCTCCTCCGAAAAACGTAAATTAATTATTACTTCAATGAAACCCCGAAGAAAATCAAGCGAGGAAATCACAAAATAAATTCTGTAGGGGGATACAGAATTGATTTGGTGATTTCCTCGCTTGATTTTCTGTTTTGATGCATTATTTTCAATTTTCGAAGTTTCATTTAAGTCCAGCAATAGTTAATTTACGTTTTTCAGAGACAGTCATGAAGCCTCTCAATTTGAACGGATGCCTCTCCAGTTGAATGGAAGGAGCGTAGCACCATCTAATGGAAGCATTGTAGATTGCGCCTTATAATGTGAAGCGTCCAATGTATGAAAAAAAAAAATACAAAATAGCCATTCATTGAAGGTACGCGTCATAATCCAGTGTGTCTTTTAGTGCGGAAAATACGGTCTATATTAATCTGACCACGGTCATTAGTCCTTGATTTTAATTATAAATCAAGGTGCATTGTGTTGTATAAGAAGTCTTGCTTTTGCTGGCGCTTTTCACTAATCTGTGCTTTTTGATCATCATTTTGTTAATTCATTGATGCAAAACTTTCTGACTTCTTGGCCTTAAATGATAATCATTCTGTTTTAAGGTCTCCAAACACCTACCATGTTATTTGAAGCAAATATTTCACGGTTACTAAAGGAGGGCATGGACTTCAGACATGAAGATTTTTGCAAAGACATTGTCAAACAGGCTAAACACATCTATATTTAATCCATTATCCATGCATGTCAGGCTTTCTTTGTTGCTGATACTTTGATTGTTTTTTATTGTTTAATGTGAAAAGATTCATGAACATCATGTATCATAAACATGAGAAGAGCTCTAAGATGGCCGCCATTTGCGCTGACGAGGAACAGACATTTGATCAAGATGAGTGCACATATGGTGAACGTAATTTATTTTGTGATTTAGGACACTGTATGATTGCCCATCCTCCTCAAGCCTTACAAATCGATTGGGATCAACATGTTTTTTATTGCACCATGGAACTCACCACGGCTGTCCCCTGAGTCCATTGCTTTTTGCACTTGTTACTCAACCGCTCGCTGTCAGCATTAGAAATTACCCATTGACTGACCCCATCTGATTAGGGAATGTGGATAACCCCATTTCACTGTATGCATATGAAGAAGTTATTTTTCTGTCTCAACCTGAGCAATCTGTTCCTGTTTTGCTTAAATTTTTAATATCAAGTTTCAGGATATACAATTAACTAGCAGAAGAGTGACTTTGTGTCATTGGGTGCTGATCTTGATACGGAATGTATTGAATCTCTCCCACTCAAAGTCACAGATAAATTTAAATATATCGGGTTAGCTTTGCTAAAAGACGCCAGGCTAATTTTTAATTTGAATCTCTCCTCAATAGTGGGAAAGGTGAAAAAAGACATTGAAAAATGGAGGGTCCCAAGAGTGTTGGTACAATACCGGCCTGCCAGCAGTCCGAGACCTGTGTCCCATTGAAAATATGTGGTTCATTATGAAGTGACAAATACGACCGTGGAGAGCCCAGGCTGTTGAACAACTGAAGTTGTAAAAAAGGAAGAAAGGGAAAGAATTCTAACCCCAATGCTTTAACACTGAATGTTGTTTGTTCCCAAACGCTTATTGAGTTTTATTAAAAGAAAAGGTGCCATAACATACTCCCTGGAGGGTTCCCCCAAGAAAACTTGCTAAGCCTGGTGAGAACCCGACTGTCTTAAAAAAAAAAAAAAAAAGTGTATATTATAGATATATATGTATATATATTAGAGCTGTCAGTTTAGTGCGTTTTTATCGGCATTAATTTAAATGAATTTTAACGGGATTCAATTTTTTCTTGCGAGATTAACGCGGCACACGTCACAGCGGATGTTACGTTGCTCTATAAATACACCAGAAACAAAACAACAAGCGCGCTGCACAGGGCCATGCACGTTTGTTTTGCCAGCCACGGCAGCGCGAGACACCGAAAACGGATACTTAAAGAGTTTATGAATGGAAGGTTTACTATTAAAAAGTTGCCAGATTCTTCCACCGACAAGACCAAAGTTACCTGTATGTTTTGCAGTCGTAAACTGAGCTATCATCATAGCACATTGAGTCTGAAATACCACTTAATGGCAAAGCACACAGCTGATGTGAGTACTCCGCCCCCTCGTCTAAGACAGCCAGCTATGGTTCATTTCAAAGCGAAGAAAATGGATAACATGACGAAGAACAAATTTGCTGAAGCCATAGCTAAATTTATGGCTACTGCATGCAAGCCTGTCAACATTGTCCACAGCTCGACTCAAGCTGAAATCATTCGCATTGCATCTCATGACTCCACTACGGATTGAGCCTCCATTACAAGCCGTGTACAGAGATTGTACGTAGAGAAGGCTAAGGTACACCAAGCGGGAGAAGACACTGTTTCGGGAGAGAAATAAGAGACTAGGTTGATGAGCCTCTGGTGAATAAAGAGCAGGTAGCCTGTCGAATACGATGTATACCACTGACGCGATTGGTACTTGTTTGGAACTATTTTGTGTGGAAGGTTACAGTGTTCCGTGGCTATATAAATAAAGCGGGTGGAGCTTCTCTGTGTTCGTCTGACAGCGACGATGCGCTGAGGCACGTCGAGAGTTCAGCGGTGCAGTGGTACCGACCTAGTGAACACACTGAAAATAAAATGTCTCCAGTGTTGTCATCTAACCAAGTGTAGTCATACGAAATGATGTCTACAGAAAACCATAGAGAGACTTCCGCGCAAGATGGACCAACAGAATCAACATAGCCTGACTGCTGTGTTCAAAGCAAACTTGAGAAAAACGAAGTCTGCAACCATGGCTTAAATCCACTATCGGCTGAGTACTAGTTTACCTTAGATGTGCACTTTATAATGTTATATTGCTCTGTTTTGATTCCATAAAAAGAGCTGTTAAAGCAGCTGTTCCATCCATCCATCCATTTTCCACCGCGTATCCGGGGTCGAGTCGCGGGGGCAGCAGCTTTAGGAGAGAAGCCCAGATTTCCCTCTCCCCAGACACTTCTTTGAGCTCTTCCTGGCAGATCCAGAGGCGTTCCCATGCCAGCTGGGTGACATAGCTCTCCAGCGTGTCCTAGGTCATCCCCGGGGTCTCCTGCCAGTGGGACATGCCCGGAACACCTCACCAGGGAGGTGTCCAGGAGGCATCCTAATTAGACCTTACCAGGGAGGCTGAGGAGTGTGATCCCTCTGAAGTTGGAACACACCCTCCGGTCCCCCTTTTTAAAAAGAGGGACCACCACCCCGGTCTGCCAATCCAGAGGCACTCTCCCCGATGACCACGCGATGCTGCAGAGGCGTGTCAACCAGGACAGCCCCACAGCATCCAGAGCCTTGAGGAACTCCGGGCGGATCTCATCCACCCCTGGGGCCTTGCCACCGAGGAGCTTTTTAACCACATCGGTGACTTCAACCACAGAGATAGGAGAGCCCACCTCAGGATTCTCAGACTCTGCTTCCTCCGAGGAAGGCGTGTTGGTGGAGTTGAGGAGGTCTTCAAAGTACTCTGCCCACCGGTTCACAACGTCCCGAGTCGAAGTCAGCAGCGCCCCATCCCCACTGTACACAGTGTTAGTGGTGCACTGCTTCCCCCTCCTGAGACGTCGGATGTTGGACCAGAATTTCCTCAATTTCAAGCAGCTGTTGTGTGACAAAATATTTTTTTCACTGTTGTTGATGGACAGTAATATTGTGTGAGAGATGATGTGTCAATAACTGCTCCAAGTGAAAAATGTTCATGTAAAATAGAAAATCGAAATTGTTATTTCAGAAAATATTTGCAGTTTGAAAAACTGATTCATGATTCCATGTTGATGAGAGCATTAAAATGGGGAAAAATAGGACAAAAAAATATAAAAGGAAATTCAGCAACGATAAAAAATGCATAAGTAATCACGATTAATTTTTAGTTCATTTGAGTTAATTATGACAGTTGTGTTTTTAATTAGATTAAATATTTTAATCGTTTGACAGCTCTTGGATATATATATATATATATATGACGTACTCAGAGAATGTCTCAGACAATGGGGAACAGAGGAAGAAGTGCTGGAAGAGGGACCATCATGGGAGGACAAGCCCCTACACGGGATGTACCAACGGACCATAACTGAAGTGGCTGATCTCAAGAAGTCCCATCAGTGGCTAGAGAGGTCTGGCCTGAAGGACAGCCCAGAGGCACTCATCCTGGCTGCTCAGGATCAGGCCCTGAGTACCAGAGCCATTGAGGCCCAGATATACCAGACCAGACCAAACCCCAGGTGTAGATTGTGCAAAGAGGCACCTGAGATGATCCAACACATAACTGCAGGGTGTAAGATGCTGGTAGGGAAAGCCTAATTGGAATGCCATCACCAGGTAGCTGACATATCTAAACATCTATCGAAACATCTGTGCGGAGTATGGACTGGAATATATATATAAATTATTTGAGTCAGTGTATTGTATTTACATTATCTATAGGTAGCCCTGTCACAATAGCAATTATTTTTCCAGTTGATGTATTTACCAAAAAAACTACTACAATAACGGATCATATTTTTTGATTGTTGTTGTTTTGTTTAAATGCCACTAATAAACTGATGATAGATCGCAAATAATTGAAGTACCGGTCCTGCCCAAAATGGTCGTACCATAGCCTGGCAGGGGTCAGGAAGGGCAGGAAACCCTGCCCCTCTCGTAATGCTGTCACAGCTTTCTTGGAATGTCTTAGAGATCAAATTAAAAATGAGTGAATATTTGCATATAAAATGAAAATTTGTTTTTCATTTTTAACATCAAAATCTTGTCTTTGTCATGTACCCATGAACCTAAGTTAAAAGGGAATTGTAAATCGTTATCTTTTATTTATTATGTTTTGGACAACATGATTGGAATTGGAGTGTGCAAATTACAACATACCTAGTTATCTCCAAATCGGATATCTACCGGAGATATTTTTTTGGGGTGTGCATTACAAATACACTGGTAGTGTAGTGTAGTATAAGCGGCTATCTTTCACTAAGACAAATTCTTCAAAATACAGGTGACATTTCACTTTCAAATATTGTGAAATTGAAAAATTGCACTTACCAGAACTAAGGTTCAAGTCCAGACAATATGAGCGAGAGATAAGGCCAGAGTTTCGAATAAATGAGTCTCCATGAAGGGGGTCCTCCTCTTCTACGTCACATCTGGTCTTGTCCTCATGTTTCATCTTATACCTTTGTTCCCCTTCCATCTCACCTTTGTTCTGTTTGTCACTCCTGTTCAATTCTTCATTTTCAGACCTTTTATGCTTCTTTTTCTTTGTTTTTTTCTCCTCCCACTCTTCTCTATTCTCATTGACATTTTCTGTGCTTTCTTGCATCTTCTGTGTTCTTTCATTCATTATGTTTTTGCTACAGCAGGGTTGTTCATCATCTGACAAACATCCAGTGGTTGGTTGTGTGAGCGGGCAGCTATTAGTTGTCAGGCTGTCTAGAAGGGTGAACTCATGGGAAAGCAGCTTCAAACAGGAGTCTAATTCTGTCAGTGCAACCTCAATATCTGGGGAGGAGTCTGTAAAAGAAATAATATTTTTGTTAAAAATTGTTACTGTTGAAAAAAATCTGATTTACCTCATGGAATGGTGCCTGGAGATGACCGTTTTAATTCATTCTGTGATCACGCTCGTGACAAAAACACATCTCACATCTTTCCCCATTAAAATGAATGGAAATACAATGAATCTGTTCCAACCCATCCCGAATAAAGTCTTCTATTCGAATAAAAATTCACCATAACTCCCTACACATTGCTACTTTGCACAGAGGTACAGAGTTTTACTTTTATTGCCAGGCTTATTAAGGCTGGCGCAGAGACTGCTGCAAGAAACATATTGTTTTTGGAATCTTATAATAATAACAATAATTATTTTCATTATTATTATTATTAAAGGCGGCCTGGTGGTCCAGTGGATAGTGCGTTGACCTCACAGTGCAGAGGTCGTGGGTTTGATCTGAGCTCCGGCCTTCCTGTATGGAGTTTGCATGTTCTCCCCGTATCCGTGTGGGTTTTCTCTGGGTACTCCGGTTATCTATTTCACCAGGAGCAATTAAAATTTGGTGGTATATGTACTCACCCAAGACCAACAAAAAAGTATCTTTGATCCATAGGCGACACCTAACAGGAACTCCGCCATTTTGAATTTACTTTAAAATTTGGCCTTGCCTTGACTACAAAATCTTCTGTAACTTGACCCACATGATTATATCGTGTCAATATTTGACAAAGATGATGAGTCTCGGCCTGAAGATTTTTTTATAAAGGCAGCACCACCTATTGGCTGAAGGAAATATGTTTTACGCTTTGATGTTTCTCTCCAAGCGAGTTGAACACCTCATATTTGTGCAGAAGCGTGTTTAGGACTTCAAGATGTTGCAACACGAAGTTTGTGAATTTTCACAAAAAGCTGTTGCCATGTTATTTGGCAAGATAACAACACTACATTTAAGGGTCTAAACCAGTGGTTCTAAGGGGTTCGGTGAATCAGTCTCAGGGTTTCGACAGAGCCTCTGCCATGGAGGTTAAGACAGACCCGACCCAACATGTCAATTAGTTATGACATGCCCGCTTGGCCATCACTGGCTAGTTCATTTTGTGCACAATTAAAAAAACGTATACTTTATATTTATTCTAATTGTGATTACTTTTTTAATACATGTGTTTTTTATGTCTTAAATTTGTTTCAAAAATATATATATTTTTCACGAATGAAGGGTTCGGTGAATGTGCATATGAACTGGTTGGGTTCGGTCCCTCTAACAAGGTTAAGAACCACGGGTCTAAACATTCATGAAAACTCATGACACTTTGCGAACACATCCGCATTTTTATGTTTTTTCCATTTTAGTTTTAGTTATTTCATTAATTTTCGTGAACTAAAATAACCTTGATGTGGGCGAATATTATTTAACTGCAGCATTTGATACAGTGGATCACAGTATTCCGTTGGCACTTGGTGGGCATTGGCGGTAGCGCCCTTGAGTGGTTTAGGTCCTGTTGAGCTGACAGAACCTTTTGTGCAACAACAGCATTCACCGATTTTTTTGGTCCATACAGTCGGTGACCTGCATTATTAGATGCCCCGTCCATTTTGGAGAAAATGTAAGACTCTAATGTGCATCTTCTGGTCACGGGAAATACAGTACTTTGCATTTACCCTCCAAATCTCTCATGGCTGCTTCCAGTCTCTTGCTGTATATCCTCTCCATTTTCCTTTGTCTCTCAGTTTCTCGTTCTCGCTCTGCTACTGTCCTGGCCTCAGCATCCTGAAAGTCCACCTAAGAAAACCCAAAAAATGTGTGTATTATGAGGTACGATTAGCAATTGATCTATTCCACTGGGGAAATTACATTCGAAAATGTTTCAAAACACTGTTTTTCGAGTTGCCATCGTTCATCCAAGTACAGAGTTGTGAAAAAAGTATTTGCCAACTTCCTGATTTCTGGGTTGTTGTTTTTTTTGGGGGGGGAGGGGGCACATGTAGCCACACAAAGGTTTCAAATCATCAAACCCATTTTAATATCACTCAACTCAACTGTATTTATAGAGCACTTTCAAACAGCCATCACTGCATACAAAGTGCTGTCCATGGAGCAACTAAAATATACAACAGTAAAGCAAAAAATCGGTAGAAAGCACCGAACAGCAAAACCAAGAACAAATCTGAGTCATGCTGAGTCAAATGCCAAAGAATACAAGTGAGTTTTGAGGCGGGTTTTAAAGAGGGGCAGCGAGGAGGCCTGCCGAATGCTCAGCGAAAACTTAAGAGAAAACCCAAAGAAATACAACATGCATGTTTCAAATAACAATTCGGAAAATGGATGGATGAATAATACTTAGTATTATTATTATTGTTATTCTGTAAATTATTATTGTCACTATTATTATCCATCGATTTTCTAATCTGTTTATTCTTACGAGGATCGTGGGAGTGCTGGAGCCTATCCTAGCTGTTTTCGGGCAATTTAGAGTGTTCTATTGCATGCATGTTTTTGGAATGTGGGAGGAAGTTTGAAGTCAAGATGGCGCCCGAGTAGGCAGCCGTCGGCAAGTGCTCTCATGAGCCTTGCTTTTTTTGTTGTTTTTTGGTTTGTTTTGTCACTTTGTGTTTGTTGTTACGTCGTGTGGACCTGATGTGGACTTTTTTCAGCATTTTTTGGTCACGACATTCATCAAGGAGGAGACTCTGTGCTTGGTGGTTGCGCCTTCTCGGCAGCATGGGTATACCAGCACTGTTTTTGCCTGGGAGGAATGTCGGTTGCTGGACTGTAAGGCTTGAGGAGCCGACGATGAGAAGAAAGGAGCGTTAGCGCGGAGCGCCGATGCGGATGTGGAACTGGGAGTCGCGGCTTGGAATTGAAGTGGATTTACGTGGGACAGGAGAAGTGAACTCATCTCTTTTCGTCAATGGACGCTACAGCTTCGTGTTTGCTTTCAAAACTTAGCTTGTAGCAGACGCGTGCACATTTTCAGCATGACGTCTCTGATCCACTGGTGAAAGGACACTTTGATCCTCTCCTCTTTCATCTATAACTGCTTCAGACAACAAAGTGTATGCAGAAAAGTGGTGAAGATTGCACAACTGTCTGTGTCCTATGTGTTGTGTTGTGTTATTTTTGTTATTTTGACTTCAAAATGGCGTCGCGTGAGTGGCTGCCTTTCCAGCAGCTCCTATATTTTGTTGTTCTACTTCTTCCTTTCATAACTTTGCTGCTGTGAATTGGGAATTTCTCCATTGTGAGACTAATAAAGGTTTTTCTTTTCTTTCTTCTTTCTTGAAACCGGAGTACCCGGAGAAAATCCACGCAGGCATGTGGAGAAAATGCTAACTCCACACAGGAAGACCGGAGCCGGAATTGAAACCTGCACCTCTGCACTGTGATATGGACGTGCTTGCTAAACAGTCAACAACCATGCTGCCGGGATTAAAATATAATAATAATAATAATAATACATTTTATTTACTCAACATTTATCCATATGAATTATGTCATGTCAATGTAAATGGGAAATGAGAAGACGAATTATATTGCTCACCTTTTTAAACTGTTTGAGAAAATAATAACCCAGCTCCAACTTCTTATATGCTGACCCATAAGAGGATTGCCAGGACTGGATAGTCTGGATAGCAAGTGATCGAAGTTTCCTGGCTACTTGTTGAGGAGGGGGCAGAGGCCGCTCAATGTTGGTCTCTAGAGTTAACTCCAAGAATTCCTGCCAGAGAGGATGGCTCATAATGAGATAACCCAAACAAAGCCGACTAAGATACTTTCGTGACAGATCTGGACGACTGAGTATAATCAGAATCAATTTAATTGTCCTTGTCAGTGAAAGATACAGTTTCAAATAAGACTTTTTAAAATTTTGTTCAAACCATCTCGTTATTTATTTTACATTTAATGTCATAGCTGCTAGATAAGTACATTCATTTTAAACAAACAAACTAGCAAACAAAGACAGCAGCATTAATTTGAATACCTTTGTTTTGGTGTTTTTCTCAACAACAAAAAATACCATAAGTAGAAGAACACCGTTAAAGTACCCGATTGATAGGCAGTAGCGTTAAAAGTAGTAGTATCATTAAAATCTGAACAATACTCATCCCTACTGACAAGTTCAGTCATACAGTATGTATGTAAAATGACAACAACAAATTCAGTGCATCACACCCTCCTGAACTGAGCCGTAAGATATAAAAGTTTTTCTCAGTTGCGTTGGTTCATTTCCGAGATCAGACTTGAATTTACGGGAATAGAAATCACGGTAGGTAATTAATTCTGCAGTTAAAAAACAAAACAAATAAATAAAAAAATTGCATGGTTGAGCCCCAATTTTTTTTCACGAAATAGCCCCAATTGAACATTTCACCGAGACCTACCAAAATTGGCAGGAACATGTAAAAAGCCCAAGACCTAAAAGTAGTTAATTTCCTTTCAAATGTTGCCTTATTTTTGACATTTTACAGAGGTCATTTCTTCTCATAATAGCTCATAGGGCCCTTTCAGTAGCTTGCAGCTCTAGTTTTGATTTGTTTTTTTCTTTGTAATATGCAGTGCTATCTTTTTCCTTCTGTATCGCACTGACATACAGTAGTTTGTCAACAAATTACAGTAAAAGTGGCATTTTCATCTAAACAAGTCTCTTGCAGTCAATCGTCTACATGCAAGAAGCTGTAACTTTTCAATGTAAAATACTGATTTTGTCAAGAAAACTTAAGCATCAGTTAACATCAGAACATCCTTCCAGAACACACTATTATATTAATAACATGACTCAGCATTTCGACTCTTATACATACACAGTGACACAAAGACCTGCGGTTTTCATGGCACTGACATGTGATACAAATAAGATGTACTGAGGATTTCGAGAAAGAAAATGGCTTTTGCATGGGAACCATGATGTTTTGCCATTTGTACGAATGCACTTGCCGT
Organism: Hippocampus guttulatus; assembly: GCF_054856545.1. NCBI lineage: Eukaryota > Metazoa > Chordata > Actinopteri > Syngnathiformes > Syngnathidae > Hippocampus > Hippocampus guttulatus. The sequence goes on along the minus strand of NC_141262.1, from coordinate 3,315,649 downwards.
TTTGCAAATTTCAATTCTGATCTGAAAAACGTGCCAAAGCGACTGAGAAAAACTGGAACAGCATTTCTTTTCTCAGCAGACACACCACCAACCAAGTTGGCCGGTTCCATGAGCAGTTATGATTAGGATTTTCACTAAGAATATACTTTTACAGAGAATATTATAAAATTAAAGGTAAAATTTACCCCAGTACCTGAAAGTTGTCCACCAGGAGGGTTCTGAAGTGATGTGATTTGGGGAAAAGTTCACTGGCTGTCTGAAAGGCTGACAGACGGATCTCAGCATGGTCTTGGTTGAGCTGGGACATTAATGAGTGGTAGACATGATCGATGTAGTCATTAGACTCCCTACAGGGAATACAACAAACAGCAACAACGAAAACTTGAATTAGTGGAATAACAAATGCCATGACACTGCCACTTTGTGGTTACTGTATGTGTGATGTGCATTGTTCAAATGCCACTGCCAAGTAGATTTTTCTAGCAAAAATGAGGACTTGTGCTCAAGCTGACCAATCAGGTGTGTTTGAGAAGGAGACTAAAACATGCTGGATTGGGGCCCTCGAGGACCAAAGTTGGACACCGCTGATTTAAACAGAATGACTTATTAACTCAGATATGGTGCTTGGATCACTCCGACACCTCTTCAATTATATTATTCCTCGATCTTAGCACTGCCGTTGACACCATCCATCATAATGTACTCTTAAGAGGCCTTGAAACGTGTCTTGGTATTTGAGACTCTGCCCTTTCTTATCTTAGTTCTTACATCTCAGAGAGGATGCACCATGTAATTCATGGCAATGCAACTTCTGAGTTTTGTAATGTGGAGTATACCGCAGGAATCGGTACTCGGCACCCTTTTTCTTTCTCTTTTTAAACTACTGTGCATGCTTCTACTTGTTGATATGATACATAAACATTCATTTTCACTGTTATGCCAATGACACCTAATTATACATGCCCTGAGAAATAAAACCATGCAATTGGGCCCCCAGTGCCTTATCTAAAGTCACCAATCTCGAACCTAGGTTTCAAATTGGACAGTGATTTTAAATTGGATAGGCCAATTGGTGCTGCTGTTAAGTCCAGCTTTTTTTTTTTTTCATTTTAGGGCAACTGGCTAATATGGCTCTCTCTTCTCAACAACACTTCGTTACATCTCGGCTGGATTACCTTAACACACTTTATTTTGGCGTGAGCCAGTCCTCCCTTAAGTTTCTCGAGTTAGTGCAAAATGCTGCAGCTTGCCTTGTAACTAGTGCTCGTAGGAGAGAGCACAAAACTCCAACTGTGGTTTCCCTTCACGGGCTCTCTTTGCATTTTCAAGTTTATATTAAGATACTTTTGTTTCCAAATCTTTAAATGGTCTCACATTATCATACCTCTATGAGCTATTCTACCTCTTCCCACCTGCTCTGTGCCGGAGGTAAACACACCAGACACTGCTGAAGGGACCAAAGACAACGCAATGGCTCAGAGGTGATTCAGCCTATTCCATTGCCGGTCCATCCTTTTGGAAGGCCCTTCCATTAAACGTGAGACAAACTCCCTCTTTTGATTTTTAAAACTTGTCTTAAAGCACAATTTTACTGTACATTTTTTGACTGAGCATGAGACTTAGCATTATTTTGGCGTTTTACAGTCTCTGCTGTATTTGTGTTATTGATTTATGGGTTTTATTTGGGATGTTCCGATTAGGGTTTTAAGATGCCAATATCGATACCAATCAAGAATGCTGGTTATAATCCGATACCGATACTGATCACATGGATTCGGTGGAGAATTTTCAGTTTTAGAGGTTAAACTTTAGCACCCGAGTCCGAGTGCGAGTTTTTGGTTTTAAGTATCTGCCGATACTGACACCCGATCCAATTCATTAGCAACGCATTAAGAAAAAAAATAGCATTCTTCAATGAGTTTAAATAAATAAATAAATAAAAATATGGAGTTGACTTACTTGCATATCTTCTTGACTTCCCTGATTTTTTCCTTGTCGATCTTCAGCTGTCCAGAAGTGGTAAGCTCCTCGACAAGCTCAGAGAGCCTGTCTCTCTGAGACAACTCCATCCCTAAACGTAACTCCTGTGCAGAGTAACATAGAAGTTTAACAGCAGTCTTTCAAAGCAGCGTTTGCAGTTTACTTCACCCTACTTCTCACAACCTGTTTGTATAATTAGAGAGGTGACTTAAGATAGGGTGCTGTCTCGCTGTGACCTTTCCTCCTGGCTCAGCATCTTATCTATGACACCCTTGGCATATACAGTATATAATTTCAGTAAAGATCGTAGAATCACATAAAGTCCTGGTAGGTGGCCGGCCAAAAGTACTAGAGTGGGAATCTTGGGTGAAGGAGAAGCAATCTCGCAGGAAAAGGAAAGGCTCCATGGCTGTCCCCGATCTTACTGCCATTCATTAACTCGGTCAACTGAGAATATGCAATCTCCTGGTCGTTACGATTAGCATAGTGAGCATTTAAAATAAAAGAACTCAACTCAAATGTATTAAACAGCGCTTGCTAAGAACTGTACATGGAACATAAATAAGTCACACAACAGCAAAGACAGTTAAACCATTAAACAAATAGTGAAAATAGCAAAAAGCACAAAAACAGTGAAACCGAGGCCAAGTCTCATGCTGAGTCACAAACCAAAGAATAAAGATGTGTTTGAAGACAAGTTTTAAATTTGGGCAGTGAGGGGACTTGCCGAACGTTTTAGTGGGAGGTCATTCCGAAAAGAGGGACCAGGATTGGAAAAGACTCAATGCCCTCTGAGTCTTTGCCTAGTCCTTGGTACCCCTAATAGCATCTGGTTCACTGACCTCAGGCACCGGGCAGGTGCATAGGGAGCTCAGAGAGGTAAGATGGGGCATTTAAAGATTTTTGAAAACAAAGAATAGAATCATAAAAAGAACTATACAATGTACAGGGAGGCAGTGAAGTGAGACCAGAGTAGGAGTTATGTGTTCCCTCTTACGAGTACGAGTCAAAAGGCAAGCGGCAGCATTTTGGACTAACTGAAGACGCTTGATGGAGGATTGGCTGACTCCAAAATAAAGTGCATTTCAGTAACAGGCAATATAGCTAGCTTTCTGTATGAAACAGAGCGCTAGATTCACCTGTTGCCTACTTTTTTGCAGGTGTATGTACTTATATTTTGAAACATGAATGATATTTTACTCTGGATAGTTGTATTTTATTATATTCATCCATTTAATGTTTTTTCACATTTTTCACATTTTGGACAGTTAAAAAAAATCTATATTTACCAATAACAGAAATACGTATAATGTATGAACTGCAGAAAAATTTGCCAACCCTATTTTCCGACTTTGTAGTGTTGAGCTTCAGTTTAATTGGTATTTTTAGTGCTTCAGTGACTCCTCAACTCCTAAAACATGGGGAGCTGTGAGTTTCATTTTGCATGTTTTGTTACAAATTAATCAAAAATTCAAAGCTGTTTGCGTTTTATTTTGGTGTTTAAATTTGAACTGCAGAGTGATCTTTCTGACATTTGTCAGAAATAAAAAGAAAGGCCTTTCTTTAAAATTAAATGTCATTTGTTTGAAATTATTTGTATCAAAAATACTGTGATTGGCTGGCAACCAGTTAAGGGTGTACCTCGTCTACTGCCCCAAGACAGCTGGGATAGGCTCCAGCACATCAAATGGATGGATGGATGGATTGATGAAAAACTCATTGTATTGGTTACTTGGTATCGCTATTGGTGAGTACTTGTATCGGTTTGAAAAAAGTGGTCTTGAGCATCCCAACTTCTGCGAGCATGGCTTATCCATTAAAAGAACAACCGTTACTTGCAGTCATAGTATGAATAACCTGTAATTGACAAGTAGGGTTGGGCAAGACATCGTTATCGGATAGTCATAGAGATACGGCTGAAAATTGGTGTCGATGCTAAATCCAGCACATTTACACTGTTCATTCTTGTGTTAATGTGCACTGTCCCTATGAAATAAATAAAATAAATCTACATTACAGACATTACCATTGAAATTAATATATTGTCAGTCACATGACCTTGACACACTTGTGTGGCATGTAAAGCTCAGTCCAACTAACCTCATTCATCCTTTCAAGTTTGACATTAATCGACAGCTAACGCCAGCCAATGACAATAATAATAATAATAATACATTTTATTTATAAGCGCCTTTCAAGACACCCAAGGACACTTTACAATCAGGAACAAAAACAATAAAACACAGAACAGGTTGAGCAGCGGCAGCCAGACGCGCCAGCGTTCACTCAACCCCGAAAGTCGGAAGAAACAACAGTGGAGGGAGAGGGGGAAAAAAAACATGCTCGAACTATCCTCATTTTGAGGATAGTTTGCACATCATCTTGGGGAAGGAAGAAAGGGTCTAAAGTAGACATAAGTAGCCGCTGCTGGACAGCACACGTGAGAAATCCACTTTACTCCCTCTCATGTGATATTGCTTAATTTTTGTTTATTTGATTTTGTGCAATCATTAAACAACACCAAACAAGTAACACTAATTAGTTAGTAAAATGTAATCTGGAAAAAAACAAATTTTAACACGAAATATATTTCTATCAGATTTTCTGATTAATCAATGAAATGAGCAATAATCTTTTAAAAAAATATTTAATAATTCAACAGTGATAGCCCTACTTTGGAGTCACAGCAAAGTGTATTTCACCTTAGAAAGAATGTCCTACAAGTTTGTGCAAATGCAAGAGGAAACGTAATAGTAAAGAATGTAATAGTTATTCGGGTATTTGCAATGCACATTAACGATGTTTAGTTTTGACATGACAGAATTATTACTTAAATGGAGTTAAACACGCCACAAAGTACTATATTTACAATGTATTCATGTTAAAAAGACTGTACATGTATTTTATTTTGATTACGCACTTTAGCCGTACATATTACTGTTAACAGTGCTCTTCCAATACAGTACAGTTGTCATTTATAACTAATAAAGTAACTTCAACCTCAAATTTAGTTACTTCAAAACTCAAATAATCGATGAAGTACCGGTAATTAATTTACGAGTCTGCTGTGGGTGTGGCAAAACTGCTCAGCTTAACTATTTTTCTTTATGCATTCATGTACAGTTTAGTTTGTTGAAGATCGATGTTGTAATGTAAGCTGCCGAGGCCAACATTAGTGTCCAGCCAAAATACCAATCTAACAGTGGCTTTAAGGCAAATAAAAATCCGTAATCCACTCCACTTACCCGGTGACAGCTTCTTGGGATCTCAACCTCTTTCCGGATATCAGTTTATTCAATTCAGTTTGAACGACCGTTTCCAACAGTTTCGATGTGAATAGTTTTTGTTTTTCACTCCTTTCGCAAAACGACGTTCCTCATTTGTTTCCTTCTTGTTCTCGGATTCTTGTTTTTGCCGAGGAACGTTCCTTTGCATTCCGAGCCAAACGAGATGACAGGGAAGTACTTGACGGACAGGACGTTAGACTGGAAGAATGCTCAGGAAATGTGCCTCGGTGGTTATAACCTTGTCGGGTGTGGGTCTTTGAACTCTCATTCTTGTCCCCAAAATGTTGTCTCCGACTCGACGCAAGCAAGATGAACCGGAAGTACTTGGAGAATAGACGCGTTCGAATTTTTTCAATGTTTCGTAAAGCTGCTTGTTTGCGACCTGCAACAGGACATCCACGTAGTTGACAGACGTAGAAGCTCAAGTTTCACGCTCCATACTTAAAACATTCTGTTAAAAAAATAATCCAGTGTTTTCTTTTTGTCAAAAAATGGTCTTAAATGAGGCCACTAGGTTCAAAAGCAAACTTGGGGTTCCATGCAAACAAAAAATAAAAGTGTCAACACCTTTCCATAATTTATTTGCGAATGGACAATTCCAAAAGCAATGAAAAACATCATCAATGATAACCTCACAAAAACAACAATTAGTATATGCCCTTTCAATACACTTGAGTAAAATGAACAAGTTCAATATCAGGCTTCCGCAGTGCTTGCTGAGGATCTGATCATTTGACTCAGGTGTGTTGCAACAGGGAGAGATTGAAAACATGCAGGATAGCGGAATTGCCCACCAGGAGAAAACCCACGGAGGCATGGGGAGAACATGCAAAATCCACGCATGAAGACCGCAGCAGGAATTGAGCCATGCACCACCGTGTCGAACACCGTGCTGTGCAGTTTAAAATATTTATTATGAAATATTTAATTAATAATTCAATGATTATTAGATATCAAAAAACTGCAACGACATACTGTATTTCACACGAATATTCCCTTATTTTACAATTAAATGGTATGCCATATCATATATTAGTCTCCTATTTATCAAAAGTGTTTTATTTCAAAATGCTGTGTTTATTTATTGATTACGGACACGATTTCCACAGCACATTAAGAGAGTTTCGCAATGCTACTCAGACTCCAACACGGCAGAGGGTGGTAATGATCCAAGTGCTGTTTAAAAAGGGCCAGGGAGGGGGAAGGGGAAAGAGAGAGAGAGAGAGAGAGAGAGAGAGAGAGAGAGAGAGAGAGAGAGAGAGAGAGAGAGAGAGAGAGAGAGAGAGAGAGAGAGAGAGAGAGAGAGAGAGAGAGAGAGAGAGAGAGAGAGAGAGAGAGAGAGAGAGAGAAAGAGAAAGCGTAGCGGTGGGGCTACACCGGAAGTTGTCGGGTAGATCCTGACCATAGTAACGACTAAACAAAGCATGGCGGTTGCTACGATTTGGTTTGCTCTCGGCTGCGTGGAGATGTTTTTATTTTTTGCAGAAGTCGTCTCGAACGAAAACTTTACAGGTTACAACGTGAATGCTACAGCTATTCCTGACCGGAATTTCACACATGACGAGTCTGTGGATAGTTCAACGTTTGCTTTGCAAACGTCCACTGACTTTGATTTTTCCACTTCACACACGAGTTACACTCTTACCGAAGTTACAAATCAACAGTCATTTAATGTTGAGCCGCTGCCCGTCTCCGGTCATCTACCGACCCCAACGATTGACGGTAACTAAGACCTAATTTGATTTAAATGTACTTGCTCTGTTTTGAAGGCAACTTTAACCCCTTAAACATCTGCAATTGTTGTATTTTCATTATCGAAGTAAACAAAAAGGCCCGATGAAGAAAGCATAAACTAATGGATTTAGGGGGCGGCCCGGTAGTCCAGTGGTTAGCACGTCGGCTTCACAGTGCAGAGGTACCGGGTTCGATTCCAGCTCCGGCCTCCCTGTGTGGAGTTTGCATGTTCTCCCCGGGTCTGCGTGGGTTTTCTCCGGGTACTCCGGTTTCCTCCCACATTCCAAAAAAAACATGCATGGCAGGCTGATTGGACGCTCTAAGTTGTCCCTAGGTGTGAGTGTGGGCGTGGATGGTTGTTCGTCTCTGTGTGCCCTGCGATTGGCTGGCAACTGATTCAGGGTGTCCCCTGCCTACTGCCCAAAGACGGCTGGGATAGGCTCCAGCACCCCCCGCGACCCTAGTGAGGATCAAGCGGTTCGGAAAATGGATGGATGGATGGATGGATAATGGATTTAGAAGTAATCATATGATTTTGTTACTTTCTTCCAAAATTATGAGCGTTTCATGGTGTATTTGGTGTACATGAAAGACTTGTGCTTATGTCCTTGTCAAGTTGCGTTTTATTTCACTGTACAGTAATTGTAAAGTTTTGTTGCATGAAAAAAAATCACATTACCGTGCGCAGTGTATATCAAATGACAATGTGAACCAGTTATTTGATTTTATTATTTTTTTCAAAAGTACAGTGCACTTTATTCAGTATAGTTTTATGTGTATCACATGTTTCTACCTTATACCTGCTAGTTGGCAATGTGTGTTCCTGTGATGAGCACGAAGGTCTCTGCGACATTAACTGCTGCTGCGACAGAGAATGTAGTCAGGAGATGGCTCTGTTCACTGGCTGCTCAATGCACGCCATCAGGCAAGTGTCCGCACACGTTTGTGGGGGTGTGGGTGGGAGTGAATATTTAACTAATGCTGGGTTGCTACATTCCACACCAGCCTTTTTGACCATCCATTTTGAATCTGAGAGCTACTTTTTGTGTACTGCTTTATACACAAGACACAACCTGCTTTGTAATATTTTGGCAAAAACAAATTAACTGAAATTTGTGAATAAATCATCCTCTGATTGCCATTGTGCACACTGTCTCTACAAATGCTATGGTTTGGTCATGTGCAGGAGAATTGTGAGGCACAGGCCCACGAATTCAGTGGTGCCCCAAACATCGGTCCGCAGCCTGGTACCGTTTTTTGGGCCACAGAAATAGATTTCAAAACCATAAATACAATCTTCTGTGGTGGAGCTTTTAGATGACAGAAATGTGACGGATGATTGCCAATCCACAAAATATCAGTCGGATCATGAAGCATGAGGTGGAAAATGCCTGTGCATCACTGCTCTACTATTGAGGGCTGGACTATTGACATTTTAATCGTGACATACATTATGTTTGATCTTGATCTTTAACAAAAATGTTATAATCAAAGAATTAATGTATATAATACACTCATAGAATTGGATAAAACCTGTAGGTGAAGGTTTTTAAAATGTGACCTTTACAAAAGGCCAAACACGAGCCTGAAAAAAAATTAAAATGGCAGACTTCCTCTTAGTTTTTAGCATGTGTCTGTCTCCAAGGGACTTTTTTTTTGTTGATTTTGGGCTGTGACATACACCTCAAAACCTTTGTTGATCTTTGTGACACCTACAACCAGTGCTGCTTTGCTAAAAATTTGAAGGTGATGTTGTTGAACCATTTTTTTTTAAATCGCACAATAACCAAATAAAATATTGATGCTGTTGTGAGGCCAACATGTTTGTAAAGTCTCACGGGTTAGGTGTATGTTTAGACTCTCAAAAATAGTGTAATTTTCCTGGTGAACAGCATGTTTGATGGCAACAGCTTTTCGCGAAAATACACAAACTTCGTGCCACAACGTCATGAAACCTAAACCGTCTTCTGGTAAAATATGGGGAAATTTATTTAACCCATTCTGAGAACATCCATCCATCCATTTTCTGATCCACTTATCCTCACAAGGATCGCGGGGTGTGCTGGAGCCTATCCTAGCTGTCTTCAGGCAGTGGTGGTGAGAGATACCACTGCCTGAGCTGGTTGCCAGCCAGGGCAAACATAGATGAACAACCATCTGGAGCCTATCCCAGCTGCAGGCGGGGTACATCCCGAAGTGGTTGCAAGCCAATCATAGCCACACAACGACAAACAACCATCCGCGCTGACACTCACACCTAGGGACAATTTAGATTGTTCCATTAACCTGCCACGCATGTTCTTGGAACGTGGGAGGAAACCGGAGTACCAGTGAGAACATGGAAACTCACCACAGAGAGGTCAGAGTCGTCATCGAACGCTGCATCTCTGCACTGCGAGGCCAATGCGCTAACCATAGGTGTCAAACTCAGGTCCTGGAGGGCCGCTGCCCTGCATGTTTTCCAAGTCTCCCTGCTGCAACACACCTGATTCAAATGATCAGCTCATCAGCAAGCTCTGCGGAAGGCTGTCATTGAACCTGTTCATTTGAATCAGGTGTGTTGCAACAGGGAGACTTGGAAAACATGCAGGACAGTGGCCCTCCAGGACCTGAGTTTGACACCTATGCGCTAACCAGTCATCACCAGGCCGCCGCTCTGAGAACGTTAAAGAGTAAAGCATATACAGTATTTCCTTTAGCCAGTCACTGACAACTAGCATTGCCATAAAAATAAGTTTGTAAATGTCTCCAGGCTTAGACTCATCAAATCTCTGAAGTATTGACAATTTAGACAAGATATGATCATGGTCAAATTACAGGAGCTTTTAAATTACAACTGGCGGATTTCGTGTTCAGTTTAGCAAATGGCTCCAAAATACTATTTTTGTAGGTCTTCGGCAGTTAGATATACCACCAAATTGTCAAACAAAAAACAGACCAAAAAACCCCCCAACAAACATTAAACTAACAAATATTGATGGTTTTGTGAGGCCTGGTGTTTATGGCAGAGGTCCCCAACCTTTTTTGCCCCACAGACCGGTTTCATGTCAGACAACATTTTCAGGGACCGGCCTTTTTTTTTTGAGAATAGGCCTGCAAATTACTAATGTGGTCCTTGGGTACTACCGAGTGCCCACGTTGGTGAGCCAGTTCTACACAATTTATACAAGTTATTTTCTCAACCGAAAATTGATCTTATGTCAACATATGTACATATATAAAGAACAAATAAAAATGTCCCAATTCCCAATTTCTGATTATGTATTAGTCACTGAGAATCAAAAATACAAAGAAAAGCAAGATTAGGCTATGATACATATGGATAACGCCTACACAACAACTTGTGTTTTTTTTTTGTTTGTTTTTGTTCTGTAGTGGCAACAAGCAGTTCTGCAGCCATGCCACTGCGTCATATGCTTTGCAGTATACTGTGGAGGGATACTCACAGTTGCAGTCCTTTGTCCAACAAGAGACGTCTCATCACACTCTCTGTGTTCAGTCACATCGTAAGTCCTAAATGGTCTGTTTTGATCAGAAAATATTTCAATACTTCCCCGGACTGTTGAAGCCATTCATCAAGCAAGAATGGGAAAGAATTCCACCTACAAAGCTTCAGCAATGTAACACAGTGATATCAATGATCCTGTACCAGCTATAAAATTCTAATGATGATTACTTGCTAGAAACAATAACAATGAACATGGACTATCTTGTCTTTGTAGTGCATTCTATTAAATATACGTAGGTTGAACATGATTTGCAAATCATTATGTTTAACACAACTTCCCAACTTCATTGGAAGTGTATTTGTGGCTGTAATCGTATGAAACATACCAGTAGTTATCCCTAAACAAAATTGTGTCAAGTGAAAATGGTGAGTGGATCGTAACTATGGGAAACCACTACCCTCAGTGCCTGGTGAGCAAATCAGTTAATGTCAAGCCCTGGTTGTCTCATAGCTGCATTTGTCTTTTAATTGAAAACCCGAATATATTTAATCTTTAATTAATTAAAGATTTGGCCTCACTTTTGGAGCAGATTTTGGAACTTTTTGCAAAAGCTGAGTTTGTGTCTCATACGTGTACTCATCATTTGATGTCAAACCCAAATATTTTTCATTGATGAAGATTTGGCCTGACTTTAGGAGGGGTGTGTATGGTTGGGGGTGTATGTACTTCATGTAATTTGCTTCATTTCCAAGTTTGTCCGGCTTTCTAATCATCGGTTATTTTTCTCAGGTCTTGACGGATTTTATTTTCCTGCCCCTACTCTTCCACTGTCTGGAAACTTTGATTTACTCTTCACCCAGTTTAATAGGTTTGCTTTCAGTTCACCGGAGAATAATGACATGTCTCCATATATCCCTACTATATTTTATCAGGCAAGTATGTTTAAGAAGTGAGGATTTTCTATTTTCCATCTTCACTGACAGACACAACATTTAGGATAATCTGTTTCATTCGCAAATTATTTGTGCTTTGCTTTCAGTATGGAATTGCAATCATGTCTGTTGAAGAAGAGGGAAAAAGAGGAATCTTTTACCTGCCATCTTCCGGTATTTCCGTTGACTGTGTTGACCAGAGTCCTGCAGGTAGTTACTGTAATACTATTATTAACATTCTGGGTATGTTCACACTTCACAGGTTTGGTCCGGTATTGCTCTTGGTTTGATCAATTGCAAATGTTATTGTCTTGTCCAGGGAAATCAGGACAATGAAAGTCTTTGTATAACAATTTATTTATTTCAGCTGCAGCTTTTGAGAAACACCATGTCACAGAGTGTAAAGTCTATAACAGAGCATCTCCTCCCCATTGGTCGGTGAAACATGATCTTCAGCGTGCTTCAGCCACACCAGCGAGGCATAATCAGCCCCCCCCCCCCCTCTACTGCCCACCGGCCACAGACACAGGAGAGAAACAAAACTGCCTTTGTTACAGCCACAGATGCAGATTGCATGACACAGTTTAAAATCAAATTTTCCATCACAATTCCCCTCCTTTGAAACAAAGGATCAAGAAAGAGCCAGGACAATGACCGGATGACACAAATTTCAAACATAATAATTAGAGCTGTCAGTTCAGCGCGTTTTTATTGGCATTAATTTAAAAGAATTTTAACGGGATTAAAATTTTTCTCGCGAGATTAACGCGGCACACGTCACAGCGGATGTTACGTTGCTCTATAAATAAACCAGAAACAAAACAACAAGCGTGCTGCACAGGTCCACGCACGCGCGAGACACCGAAGACGGATACTTAGAGTTTATGAATGGAAAGTTTACTTTTAAAAAGTTGCCAGATTGTTCCACTGACAAGACCAAAGTGACCTGTATGTTTTGCAGTCCTAAATAGTGATGTGCCCGACTGTGCCGAGGCTCCGATGCGTGTGCCGAGTAAACCGGAAGAAAATCTGCGAAGCGCGCATCGAGGCGTGTGTCGATTACGCTTTTGGCCACGCCCGATGCCTCGGAACGCGCGTTGCTCCGCCCGAAGCCTCGCGGGACGGGATTCCTACGTCACCGCCAACAAATAGTTTCGCGGGCGAATCAAAATAAATTCGGCGCACCGGGATGACAATGAGCTGACAGATGACACCGACTAGAGGTAAAATCGGGCCGCCTGAGCCCGCGGGTCGGGTCGGGCTTCTCTCTCGCTGACTTTTTTATTTTGTTCGTTACGAGGCCGTGAATAGTTTTGGCCACGAGAGACTGTGGTTCGCAAAAAAACAGAAGTGGCCTCATCACAACACGTACTATACTAAACTCTCGCAATGACAATTCAAAGAACTCCTTCATGTCTCTATGATCCAGCCGTCATTGCTCTAATTGGTCTGGCTGCTTCTCTCTCATCAAGTGCCACGCACGATTCTTAAGGATGTACTGCTGCTGTGGTGAAGGGCCCAATTTTCAACCCGTCAAAATTACGGAATGCCTTAAATTAAAAAAAAAAGAAAAATCCGTCAAAGATGGAAAATTGTCGGTTAATGTACCCTCTGCTGAAACAGAAACACATGTTTAAAGGATGTAAACAATTATCCAGACGTGTTTAACTTAGATTTTGTGGAAAAGACAGGCTTTAATTTGTTATCACAAATCACCCCTCCTCCTCCCGAGTCATCACAAATGAAATAGGAAATGTCGGGTTTGCTTCGGGCTCGGGCCTGCAAATCAAGTTAATTGGTCGGGCTCGGGCCGGGTCGGGCTGGATTTTTTTTGGCCCGATCTTACCTCTACATCAAATCCATGGTCTCATTTTAATCACTGTCATGACATTTATTTTCCACATGATGGCGCAGTAGTACAAATAAAGCCTCATGATGCTTCGGCCCAGGAACGAATCAGTTGGATGGAAAGCCTCATTGCTTCATGAGGCTTCATTTTCCCATCACTAGTCATAAACTGAGCAATCATCATGGCACATCGAGTCTGAAATACCACCTAATGGCCAAGCACACAGCTGACGTGAGTACTCTGCCCCCTCGTCTCAGACAGACAGCTATGGATCATTTCAAAAGCGAAGAAAATGGATGACACGACGAAGAACACATTTGCTGAAGCCATAGCTAAATGTATGGCTACTGCATGCAAGCCTGTCAACATTGTCCACAGCTCGACTCAAGCTGAAATAATTTGCATTGCGTCTAACGACTCCACTCCGGATTGCCAGGGAGAGCCTCCATTACAAGCTGTGTACAGAGATTGTACGTAGCGGAGAAGGCTAAGGTACACCAAGTGGGAAAAGACACTGTTTAGGGAGAGAAATAAGAGACTAGGTTGATGAGCCTCTGGTGAATAAAGAGCAGGTAGCCTGTCGAATACGATGTATGCTACTGACGCGATTGTTACTTGTTTGGAACTATTTTGTGTGGAAGGTTACAGTGTTCCGTGGCCATATAAATAAAGCGGGTGGAGCTTCTCTGTGTTCGTCTGACAGCGACAGTGCGCTGAACAACGTCTCCGGTGTTATCGAACCAAGTGTAGTCATCCGAAATGATGTCTACACAAAACCGTAAAGAGACTTCCGCGCAAGAAGGACCAACAGAATCAACATAGCCTGACTGTTGTGTTCAAAGCAAACTTAAGAAAAACAAAGTATGCAACCATGGCTTAAATCCACTATAGGCTGAGTACTAGTTTACCTTAGATGTGCACTTTATAATGTTATATTGCTCTGTTTTGATTCCATAAAAAGAGCTGTTCAAGGAGCTCTTATGTGGCAAAATATTTTTTCACTGTTGTTGGTGGACAGTAATATTTGTGTGCGAGATTGTGTGAAAAATGTTCATGTAAAATTGAAAATCGAAATTGTTAATTCAGTAAATATTTGCATTTTGCACATAGAAAACGGATTCTTTATTCCATGTTGATGAGAGCATTAAAATGGGGAAAAATAGGACAAAAAATATCAAAGGAAATTCAGAAACGATAAAAAATGCGTGAGTAATCACGATTCATTTTTAGTGAATTTGAGTTCATTATGACGGTTGCATTTTTAATTAGATTAAATATTTTAATCGTTTGACAGCTCTAATAATAATGCTTATATAGTAGATTTAAATGGGCGTATATCTAGAGTCGAACTGAAGCAGCGTCAGAGTTCAGGGTCAGTCGTCATTAACAGGGGACCCGTAACTATACTCAAGGGAGAGTGCAATGCTGTTTTTATGGGGAACAGAATCCTTGAGGTAATACGGCAAAGCATTAGTGTCACAATGCGTGATGGTGGAGGACCCCAAAAAGCAGGCAGGAGGGAGGAGCAGGGTGAACTTGAAGAATTGTCTTAAAACACAGAGAAAACTAAATCCTAAACAGTCCAAAGTATCAAACAAAAATCATAACTGAATCTAAACCATAACAGTGACCAAAACATGACTGAAACAAACCTGACAGAAGCAAACAGGCAAACAAACAATGACCCGACACCGAGTGGTCGTGCCGGGAGTCCTTTTAAAACAAACAAACTAATTACATAACGACCAACAGGTGTGCAGCTGCAGGGGGAGACCTACAGTGCCACCTGTTGGTGACAAACAGAATCATGACAAGTAAATAGAGCAACAGTGACAGTGGTCTGGTCAGACATTACAGTGTACGGCTCGTGTCGCGGATGTGCTGGAGCCTGTCCCAGCTGTCTTCGGCCAGTAGGCGGGGGACATCCTGAACTGGTTGCCAGCCAATCGCAGGGCTCACATAGACGAACAACCATCCACGATCACACCTTGGGACAATTCAGAATGTTCCATTAACCTGCCATGCATGTTTTTGGAATGTGGGAGGAACCCGGAGTACCCAGAGAAAACCCACCCAGGCACACATGCAAAAACCACACAGAATGGCCGGAATCGAACCCTGCACCTCTGCACTGTGAGTCAGATGTGCTAACCAGTCGACCACCGTGCTGCCCTGTATGTGAACGGCATTGCATATTACAAAAAAAAAACAACAGTGTACATTCCTTGAAAACTCGTTTTACATCCATAAAAATTTTGCATGGTATTTTCCTCTTAATTCTTATGCATTTAACATTTCAAATTATTTTGATTAGCTAAAAAAAATCTATGACGATTGATATCAACTGCTATGAAATACTTCTATACATTTTTCAGCCATATTACCCAGCCCATCACAGCATTTTACAGATGGACGTTTCCACGAAGAAGAATGTAGAAACAAACCATTCAAGCAACAACAACGCAGGAATCCACTTATTCCTGAAAAATCAAAACAGATCTTTTTAGGCTAATGTGGTCGTTGTGATGCATTTCATCAGTCATGGATGTGTTGTTTTGGCTGAGTTTAAGTCAAGGCGGAAGCTTTATTATTGATGTAGTGTTTAATTTGCCCAGCAGAGGGCCTCAGCCTTACACCTTTGGAATATTTTAAAAAAATTTGTCACGTTTATTATTTGTCATGTTAGACTGTAGGTATTTGTTCATTTCATCAAGCTATTGAAGTGTTAATATGAAAAACGGATTTTTGACACAATTATAATTTTACTTTTGTAATGTTTATTTTTTGTTTATTATTTCAGTCTTACAGGCTAAAATTGAATACATAAGTGTCAAGAAATAAAAATGAGGAATAAAAAGACTTAAAAAAAATCAATATCAGTCCTTACTCTTCAAGAAAACTCAGGAGTTTATTCTCTGTGTTCACTATCAGATTAGCTGCACAAAGAAGTCAAGGTGCACTTCATTATCTCCAAGGGACGAGACCTTTTACAGGATGAGAACTTGACCCAAAGGCAGTAAATTAAGAATATACAAATTCATCAAATTCTATCTAAAGCAATTAATACCAGAATTTCATTGTTGCTGCAATTGGCTGGCAACCAATTCAGGGTGTCCCCCGCCTACTGCCCGAAGACAGCTGGGATAGGCTCCAGCACCCCCCGCAACCCTTGTGAGGAATCCTCACAAGGGTCGCGGTTCGGAAGATGGATGGATGGATGAATTTCGTTGTTGCTTGCACGTCAATCTTCAAGGTGGACGAACAACATAACTTTCATATTTCATAAGTATCACAGCAGTGACAATCAGGCAGCCCCCACTCCCTGTTCCCCAGGACATATATGTGCAGTCCGTTATTCAACAGGCAAACAACATTTTAGATGATCATTCTCATGTGCTGCACTCCCAATTTGAGCTCCTAAACTCAGGAAAGAGGTATAGGACTCTTCTCTGCAAATTAAACCGGTATAATAACTCATTGTAATGTAGTGTCCAATGTGTGTAGAGTACAGTGAAACTCCTCTACAACAAAATCATGTTTGCAGCAAGAAATTTTTCACAACAGGGTTTTTTTCACGGTTGCAAATTTGATCTCAGATGTAAACACACACACACACACACAAAAACGAATGTGTACTCTTTATTTAACAAAAGGGAAAGAAATTGCGAAATTTACGATCAGCATTCACTTTCACTTACATCAATTTATTGGAAAATGTATTTTATTTTGCTTCCTCCATCTTTCATTTTGATCAATTTTACCCTCTCTTCCAGCGTCAGAGCGCTTCTTGTCTTAGCTGCTTGACATCCCAAGGTCCGTTTTGTAGCCATTTTAGCAATGCAACGTTCATGCTGCGTCTGAATCTAACAATAACAAATACTTCCTGGACCCGGTGGCTTTTCTTTCCACCATCTCACTGTCTCTAACTCGACCACCCAAGACAGCGTTGCTCAGCTGATGTCATGCAATGAACTTTTAAAGCCAGCCACGGGACGCTTCGTCGTCCTCGATGGCCATAGTGAGCGCGATGGAACTCGCCTTCTCTCTAATTATCCAGTTAGCGTAAGGTTTTTAGCATGATAACAAGTAAAGCATTCCAGGAAACGTTCGTTTATTTGACGGTCCGTCGAGCCATAAACAATTTACTCTGAGCAGCTAATCGGATGCATTGCACTCTATCTTCCACGGATCTAGCTACAGTATCTACACACATAGATCGTGAGGTCCGTCTTGGTCAATCGGAGGACAGGATGATGCTCGGTAAGTCAATGGCAGAGCAGCTATGAGTATGTTGCGTTCAGGAAACTCAGAGCTGAGAACGAAATAAAAATCATTCACGATGTAAACCAGTGTGGCGGTTGCTGTTGCCGTTTCCGAACAAAGCAGTAGAGGTCGCTGTTGGATTAGACTTCGTTGTAGTGAATCTCTTCGCGAGGCAAGAGCAGAGAAAAAGATTTTGTTTTACGCAACAGGGTTTTTTTTTTGTTGTTGTATGGGGGGCAGGAGAATGGGAATGGTGTTAATTCATGAAGATTTTTTCGCACTAGGTGGTATTTTCGTCCATGTAGGTTTCGTTGTAGAGGAGTTTCACCGTACATACTGTCTTGTCTTGTATTTAATTGTCCTAATAATGTTGTGTTGTGGATGTGTATGTTTTTTGCTCAATGTATGTAGCAGCACAGAGGGACTGTCCTCCGAGCCAAGTTTCTCCTATGGAAGACCTAATAAAAAGTCAAATCAAAAAATCAAATCAGTCATTGGAGGTTAGGCAGGTCATACACAAGGCACTCTCTCTCTCTCTCTCTCTCTTTCTCTTCTGATCTCATTGGCATTTCTAAATACATTAAGGACCTAAACTAGTCAATTATTTTATAGAACAGTCGCAGAATTTTATTGCATTCTGTAGCTCACTGGGATCCAGTGTAAAGACGTCAAATTTGGAGTAATACGGTAACTCATCAATTCACATAATAATCAACAGATTAATCGCTGATTAAAATAAACGTTAGTTATAGCCCTGTCCAGAACTACTAAAAACAAGGACTAAAGACTCAACATTACATCACAAGTCAAGTTGCTTAGATGATGAGCAGCAGCCAAGACTGACTGTTCATGGGGCAGGGAGAGTACCATACTGTTGACCCCGCTATTCATGCACATCTTATGCCAAGAACAGACTCAATTTTGCAAGTTGCTATACAATGATTTTTGTTCGCAGCGTATAACCTGTGAGTACTACAAAATGTTTCAGGAGGCAGTTATGAAACACTTTTGTGTTACCGCAATTTCCAGTGTCTTTTTTTTTTTAACAGCATTCCTCGTGGACAGGAGAAGTCGATGTTCCCGGCATGTGGTTCTGAAAGAGGAATGCAGCTCTCTACCACCCATAAGCAAAGATACTTACACAAACATCAGGCTCTATTCTGTGAGTTACACCTCTCATGTGTCATTGCTTTTGTTGTGTGGTTGTCACTTTCTGTATTGCACTGTCGCAGTGGTTTCATATACAGGTAAGTGTCAATTTTTGAGTTACTGGACATGTTGACCCTTGTTATGACTATCCTGTTCTTCATATAGTGCGATGAAAAAAGTATTTCCCTTTTCCTCATGTTCCTATTTTTTTTATTTATTTTTTGCCGTTTTCCTACTTTAATGTTGAAGATCACCAAACAAATGTAAATATTAGACAGAGATAGGGGGTAAAACAAGTCCTGCTTGCTTGGGGATTTTTTTTCTGCCTCGGTTATTATGTGTGCACCTTCGGGAAGACAAGGCAAGCCAGTCTCCGCAGCAATTGTTCATGCGAGGCATGACGGTAACACACCTCCAATGCAGTGGGAAGGCACACTTCCAAATAAATCTTACGTCACGAAATAATACATGGACTTCAATGCCTTGGTCTGCTTTTATTTTTAAGTTGTTCTCTGCGGCATGTGCTGGCATGGTTTGATGACTGGACTCGTCTTCCCTAATGTACGTAGTTAGGCCCAGTTTATATTGCTGTCACAAGTTGTTGCCACCAACGTCACCAAATCATCATCCTGAAATCATGTTCAGTTAAGAACGGGCAGCTATCCATGTAGGCAAAATAATACAAATGACACTACGGGTTTGACAGAAAAAATCCGTGACGCCGACAAAGTACAAATAAGTACACTGGCAAAATAACCAGGATAACGCTTGCAGTGTTTGCAAATGGCCAGGAAACGATAAACGGAAATAGCTTGTCATAAAAGGACAACAATATCAATTTGTGACAAATACAAGCCAACAATATCTATACAACGAAAACCAAGGAAACTACTTACAATGGAAGGTACAAAACGAGGCAAGAGAACTTTGGCACAATAACATTTGACGTCCAGAAAACGGCACTTTATAATTGGCTTGTGCAAGGCGAATTATCCGACATTGAATGGTCGGAGTGAGAGTCCTTAAGTAGTCTGTGATCATAGTGAGTGATTGGGTAACAGATGCAATTCTGAAAGGAAGGTGCCCCTCCCTGCCACTTGCTGGAGAATAAACAGAACGGAATCATGACGGTGATTGCAAACGGTGCATGCAAAGAACTCCTCACCTCTTGCATGCGCCACTCCTCGAATGCACCAGATTTTTCCCACTGCTGCTCGGGGTTGAAGTCGTGTTTGCCAAAGGAAAAATCGTTGGCCCGGGAACTAGTTTCAGCCTGGGTCAGCCTATACTCGTGTACCCAAGGCTCTCTGCTGAATGTTTAGAGGACACACCTTGGTTGGACCCCTGGTTCCAATTAAGAGGGATGTTCACACGGCAACTTTTACTCTAGTGTAGCACCGGGGCTACCCCGTAGAGCGTTCACACGTACAAAGTTACACTGGTGTGGCCCCTAAAAACAGTTTAACCGGAGCAAATTTAACCCTGCTCAAGGAGGTGGTTTAAAAATTTACTCCAGAGTAAATGCTCATTTGCGGGGCAGCACCGAGATAAAATTGGACGTGTGAACGCGACGAGGGTAGACTCGGTACAACGCGTGAGAAGAGTTTATTACGTCCCGGTATTGAATGCGTTGGTTTCGTGCTCTGTTGTACCTCCGTCATCTTTCCTTTCTCTCTCTCATCCTTTTACGGAGTCTGATAGACCACAGCGTTGATTTGTCTGGAGAAGTATAAACCATGGTTTTTCGATATGTCACAAACAAGGCGGAGAATAGGGAGTGCACTTTACGCATGCGCATGTTTTATTTTCGTTTTATATCGTATCGCAGTGGTCCTCAACTAGAAAGGCTGTAGGTCCACTTTTTTTTTTTTTTTTTATATAAGACCACGGTCCGGTCCCATGCACGGCGGTCATGGGGAGCAGGGCTATATGCCAATTTAGTATGGTCAAACCAAGCTTATACAAATCAACACTCCTCACAACCAACCAATAATGGGGTGCATGAAAATAACAATTATTCACTTTGCCAGTACACAGCAAATAATGAGAGGTATTGTGTTTAGGCAGAGGAACTCTTTTATTTTGTTAAGTTGTGCCTGCTTAATAATAGAAATAGCCCTTTTAGGGAAATAAGACATTTTTACTTTAACTTTGTTAAACAGTAGTTGTCTTTTTTTTCCTTAATTTAACAAAAGCAAAACAAAATACTCATTTTACCAAAATAAACACTAAACATGAAAACAAAAATATCATTTTCATTTGTACAGTTCCCCTTTTCACATCCCCTCTGAAATCACTGAAAAATATATCAGAAGAGGAGTTAAGAACCATTTTAAATACTGACACAAGGGAGCACAGGAATGTGCAGTGCTGTTCTTCCACTAAAGGTGAATGCAATGTCTGAGGCATGCAAATATTATTTGAGGACGCCATTGGGATGTTCATTTACCATGTTGCGGTGTTCTGCTGTTAAACAGCTGCAAAGATCCCCGGGTAGACGGGAGCAAAACTGCACACAATCGAAACCTCCCGCGATTCGTCTTGTCCAATTGTCTGTGTGCGGCTCTCCTGTGCTGAAGCTGTGAGCACACTGTGGCGTCGTGCATGCGTCTGTTTCCTGACACAATCATCTATTTTGAATGCGTGACGCTTATGTATGGGCACACCTTAAGTTCAGAGGTGCCAATCAGCGCATCGTTATCGCCGACATGCCCTGCTTCAGCCAGGGTCTCCAGTTCGTCAAACATTATACACACAAAGTCGCGCTGCTGCGGTCCTCTGCAATACATCTGTTCGTGCACGCAAATAATACAACGGATAATTTTAACAAGCGATCGCGGTAATGCGCAGATTATAGTCCAAAAATATAAAATGTATAACGTAAAAATCACTTTAAAATGTATTATTTTATACAATTTGCCGAGGGTCCGGACAGAGGAGGTCGGCGGTCCGGACAGAGGAGGTCGGCGGTCCGGTCGTGGATCGCGGTCCGCCAGTTGAGGAAGACTGTCGTATCGTATTAATATCGGATTACACGGCCGCAGAAACTGCCATGTGAATGCAAGTGGGGCTGCACCGGGGTTAACGCGCTTCTCTTTAGTAAGCAGCTTTTTACGTGTGAATGCTCCACAAAATGTACACCGGTGTAAGATATATCACAACACAATACCTCGGTGCAGCACCAATGCAAATGTGTGCCGTGTGAACACCCCTATTTTCAATCCTTTCTCGGGTAACATCATTTTTGTCCGGGGCTGTTTCATGAGTTTTTTTTTTTTTTTAATTATTCTGTTGAACCACAATTCAAAAGCAATGTCTGATATTCATCGGCTAATTTTATTTTATTAATATTATTTTTTTAAGTGATATTTTTCTCAGATTCAAGTTATTTCTGTGACCACTGTCGGTTTTTCTGTCATTAATAAAGAAGTACAATGTACTTTGTCCACATGTGTAAAGGCTCGTCTAACTCCTAACTCTTGCAAGAAAACATCAGAATGATTCCCAAGACTTATGTGAAAATATTCTTTTAACTGACGAGACGAAAGTGTAACTTTTCGAAAGGTATAATCTCGTTGCATCTGGTGTAAATGTAACATAGCATTTCAGAAAAAGAACATTGTACTGGATCAGCATTCAAACATGGTGGTGGTCATGGGATGGTATAGGCCAGGGGTCCCCAACCGCCGGTCCGCGGACCGGTACCAGTCCGCAGGGCATTTGGTACCAGGCCGCACAGAAGGAACTTGCCTTAATTCCGTTTTATTTATTTCGGAATACGAAAGATGTTTTATTTTGAAAAATTACTGGATTCTCCGTTACATCCGTCTGTGTCACGCTTGACACGCGTCAAACCACACTTCTGCGTCACATGACCGATTACGCTAAAAAAATTAGTAAAAAAAACTGCTGGAGATCGCAAATGACGGCGGCCTTAAAAGGAGGTTTGAGACAACTGGATTAAAGTTATGGCTGAATATTCTGAGATCGCCACAATAGCACTGTTGCTATTTCCGACATGCTACCTGTGTGAGGCGGGGGTTTTCTGCAGCAACGGCGACTAAAACAAAATTACGAAGTAGACTGGACATAAAACAGACACTTGAGGTGTCATTGTCTCCTATTAACACGAGATGGGACCGTCTGGTTGCGGAAAATCAAGCTCGGGGCTGTGTGTGGTTTCATGCACTTGTATCGTATTTTGAAGGCATTAAACATTACCATCGCGATCAGAGTGTTTCGGCCAGATTATACGCTCCTTGTGTTTATTGTTATTATATTTCGAAAACACCACAGTTTTCATGCAGCTCATAGCATATTATTTTGTTGTATTATTTCCGCCACACCTTAAATGCCGGTCCCTGAAAATATTGTCTGACATAAACCGGTCCGTGGGCCAAAAAAGGTTGGGGACCCCTGGTATAGGCTGTTTTGCTAATTCATCGCCTGGACTACTTGCTCTCGTCAATGGAACCATGGATTCTGCTTTTTACGAGGAATCTTGAGGGGGCCATCAGTTTGTGACCTTATGCTGAAGCACGTTTGAGTTCTGCAGCAGTACAATGATCCAAAATACACCCAGAAGTCAACTTCTAAATAGCTGTACATTAACAAAATTATAGAGTCGTCAAAGTCCATCGATCCATTTTCCGAACCGCTTATCCTAATAAGCACAACCTTAAAAAAAGCTGTTCATATTTGAAGAATCTGCAGTGTTGCTGAATTTTAGGAAATCCACAAGAAAGCAGTCTAAATATCATCTCAGAGATGCAAAAGACTCTTTCCCAGTTATAGAAAACTCTTGAGCATGCACCAACCAGCTATTTGGTTTGGGATGTACAGGACTCAGAGGGCTTGGTAGCTTTGAATAGATTGTTTTCCCCTGAATAAATAACATCACCGTTTGTAAACTTGATTTCATGTTCAGTTGGGTTATCTTTGTCGAATATTTATGTTTGGTTGGTGATCTTATACAATAAAGTGGGGAAACTCTTTGGGGTGTAACAAAAAACAATTTGAATCGGAATTTTGTTTTTGATTTAAAAGATGCGAGTGCATTGAATCAAACTGAATTAATCGTTCCACTTTCCACTTTAAAATCAAACTGTCCTTGCATCGTATGGTACTCCCTGGTATAAGGATTTATTTCAAATCGTCTTTATGGACAGATGCATACGCCCAGAAACTGCAAAAAAATAAGAATATGAGAAGAGGGCAAAGCCAAATGCTTTTTCAAGGCACTGTAGTTGCTGGCGACACTGCAAACGAGCGAGAGACATAATGTCACGATCATTTTTTAATTGTATGTTGTTGTTACAGGGGGAGAATGAAGATGCCACTGTAAGTATGCCTTTTTTTTCCTATGACAAATTACAAATTTGTGATTGCAAATTGGTACAAATGTTGCTGTATTTAATTAAGAAACTGATTTAAAAAAAAGTCAATTTTCAGATCAATCATTACCTCGTTTTACACAGAGACCCCACAAAATGGTTGCATCAAAGACGTAACAGAAGATATACAGTCCATTTATCTTCCCTTGCCTTTTCAAGGTTCTCACATCTTGTCACACAAAATTATTTATCAATTTTACACCCCGGCAAAATATATGGAAATGAAATTCCAGTAAAATGTTTTGAGAAAGCTTTTGCTGTCCTAGAAAATGGTTTCTCCTGCTGCTGCTATTTTCTGCCTCATGTGAGAACCCAATTAGCAACTTTCACATAAATATATTGAAGAGGGGGATGGGTGGTGGTGGGTCGGCGGAGGCCCCTTAACCATATTATGCACTCACCCAACGGCTACAATGTGTCCCTATTGCAATACACCAATAGCTGAATGTCAACATATCATTATTAATTCGTGAAAAAAAGGCTGGTGTGATTTTTTCTTTTCTTTTTTTTAACCTGTGAGGATCATTTCTACATGCTGATGGGGAGCTTTGGAGTTTTGAAGCAGCGATCTTAAACAAATACAGTCATCATAACAATGGTGCCGTGAGTTATAGATTTTTAATAAATTAATAGTTCATCGCGTGTGAGCCACAAACAACCTGGCAACCTCGCAACCTGATCAGGTCTCACTCGCTTTGCACCGGCCTTAAAGATGCATTCATTCATGAGCATATTATTTTGTTGAAATTACTTTCATTGCGTTTATTAAAAAAATTATGCCAAAACACATGCTCCTTCAAAGTAGCCTTTGAATGATGAAATTGTGCACATCACTGGCAACGGTCATCATAATTTCCGGATTCACTTGGCAAGTTAATTTCACACCTAAAGGGGCTATATCAAGCTAAATCAACTTTTTTGAGCATTTAGTCATTTAAACGCTAATTCGTCACCAGAACCACCTCCAAAGTTGCTTTGCTCTATTCACCCATCCTCTGAGCATTCCTGCTCATTCTTCCTCACTAAGCAACATGACTGGGTTCTCACTTTTATAGGCCACAAAGCAACCCCGAACAAACCATTCAGACTAAACAGATGTCCACTTTGTCAGAGTAGGCACCAGTTAATCACTGTCGTTTGTGCACCGGAGTTATGGAGAAGTGGTTCCTTCCACTGGGACCCATTCACTTGAATGAAAGGTCTCCAGCCGCCAGAGCGGAGCGTCGCCACTTCCCCGGTCCGACGGTTGTGGCTCTCGCTTTGGGATGGCGGCTTATGATTTGGCAGGACGGGCACATGAATGACAGTGAGCTTGGAGTGGTATGCTATTCCAAACAAATGGAAAAGTACCACCAGACTGCTAACTAATACCATTTAGTTAATCGTGTGAATACAACCACTTTTAGGACGACGTCATGAAAGAGTAGAGCTGGGCAATTTCCAAAATGTTGCCGCTCTGTCATCCATCAGTTGCCTGGGCACCCGTTCGTCATCATTAGTCTGTCAATGTTTTCAAGCGCCAAACCAAACTGAAGTCATGTTATTTTCACACGGGCTTGCGTTAACTCTTCCGTTTTAGGTATTTTTTATTTTTTAATACAGCTTATGCCATATGTACAGTTATTGTGTTCTGGATTCTGATTCACTCATGGACCCATTCTCAAAAAAAAATTTGAAAATGGCATGTCTGTTTCTAATATCTTCTCAAGGCATCAGAATCCTACACTGGTAGAGAGACCGTTAATAAAGCACCAATCACTAAATACAGAAAATCCAAGTATTTAGGGCATAGGTGTCAAACTCAGGTCCTGGAGGGCCACTGTCCTGCATGTTTTCCAAGTCTCCCTGTTGCAACACACCTGATTCAAATGAACAGGTTCAATGACAGCCTTCCGCAGAGCTTGCTGATGAGCTGATCATTTGAATCAGGTGTGTTGCAACAGGGAGACTTGGAAAACATGCAGGGCAGCGGCCCTCCAGGACCTGAGTTTGACACCTATGATTTAGAGCAGTGGTCCTCAAGTAGAAAGGCTGTAGGTCCACATTTTTTTTTTTATAAGACCAAGGTCCGGTCCCATGCACGGCGGTCATGGGGAGCAGGGCTATATGCCAATTTAGTATGGTCAAACCAAGCTTATACAAATCAACACTCCTCACAACCAACCAATAATGGGGTGCATGAAAATAACAATTATTCACTTTGCCAGTACACAGCAAATAATGAGAGGTATTGTGTTTAGGCAGAGGAACTCTTTTATTTTGTTAAGTTGTGCCTGCTTAATAATAGAAATAGCCCTTTTAGGGAAATAAGACATTTTTACTTTAACTTTGTTGAACAGTAGTTGTCTTTTTTTTCCTTAATTTAACAAAAGCAAAACAAAATACTCATTTTACCAAAATAAATACTAAACATGAAAACAAAAATATCCTTTTCATTTGTACAGTTCCCCTTTTCACATCCCCCTGAAATCACTGAAAAATATATCAGAAGAGGAGTTAAGAACCATTTTAAATACTGACACAAGGGAGCACAGGAATGTGCAGTGCTGTTCTTCCACTAAAGGTGAATGCAATGTCTGAGGCATGCAAATATTATTTGAGGACGCCATTGTGATGTTCATTTACCATGTTGCGGTGTTCTGCTGTTAAACAGCTGCAAAGATCCCCGGGTAGACGGGAGCAAAACTGCACACAATCGAAACCTCCCGCGATTCGTCTTGTCTAATTGTCTGTGTGCGGCTCTCCTGTGCTGAAGCTGTGAGCACACTGTGGCGTCGCGCATGCGTCTGTTTCCTGACACAATCATCCATTTTGAATGCGTGACGCTTATGTATGGGCACACCTTAAGTTCAGAGGAGCCAATCAGCGCATCGTATATGCTGACGCTTATGTATGGGCACACCTTCAGTTCAGAGGAGCCAATCAGCGCATCGTTATCGCCGACATGCCCTGCTTCAGCCAGGGTCTCCAGTTCGTCAAACATTATACACACACAGTCGCGCTGCTGCGGTCCTCTGCAATACATCTGTTCGTACACGCAAATAATAAAACGGATAATTTTAACAAGCGATCGCAGTAATGCGCAGATTATAGTCCAAAAATATAAAATGTATAACGTAAAAATCACTTTATAATTTATTATTTTATACAATTTGCCGAGGGTCCGGACAGAGGAGGTCGGCGGTCCGGTCGTGGATCGCGGTCCGCCAGTTGAGGAAGACGGATTTAGAGGGTCGCCTCACGCACCGGCGCACTGTTAGCCATCTTGATCAAAGATAACAACAAGCAAATGAATGTGTCTGTAGAGAAAATAATACAAAATGACACCAACACAACTACACAAGAGTACAGCACCACATACTGTACATCAGCCGAGAGGACGGGCCTATAGAGTTAAAAGTATATAAGATCACCTTTATTAGTCCCATAAGGTGAAAATCGGCATTGTTTCATCAGCAATATTGGATACAAGAAATAGGAAAATGGATGCAGCAGATGACATTTGTACAAGTACTTTGTACATCGGACTAATTGGAAACCAACATTTTGCCCATACTTAAACTATTGAATTCGATCTATCACCGAATGTGTTTGTCTGTTCGCAAAATATAATTATGACTCTTGAAATCTGATTCATAAACTTTGACAAAAATAAAAGATAAATAATATTAAGTCTTTGTGAAACACGAGGAATGGTACCAAGAATTTTAAAAAAAAACTAAATAAAGAATTTAAAATCTAAATAAATATATCCCACTACTATTAACAGTGAAATATAGTTTTGAACCATGGTACAAACATTTTCTAGACCTATATTGAAAACACGTACATGAAAATTTCAGAACTCTACCTTTACAGACAAGAACTTATAGGGCACTACATAAATATTCTGGACATAATGTGAAAACAGTGAATATGAAGGGAGAAATTGACACAGCTTTAACCCATTTAATTTCCGGTCACATTTGTGAAGGACAACAACGATTTCATTTACAGGCCTCTAAAAATTTTTATTACTGATGACTGAAAGGGGCTACCAATGACACCTGATTTTGACTTTTAAATGTCTGGGAAAATTTTGGGATTAAATGGGTCGTTAAGATCTACATGTATTTGTTTTCCAAATTACAGTTTTAACAGTAGATGTCGCTCTTGCCCCATGGACCTCTTGAAGATGTCAGCGTGGTGGTTGCATATAAAACCACTTTCCTAACATTCCATTTAATTTTCATAGCGTAATCAATGTGCAGGTCACAACTTTTCCCCAACAGCATTTTCGGTTGATTTTGGCGAGCTTGTACAGTATCACACAATCGAACAAACTACGAGAAAATCAAAGAGAGATGGGGGGGGGGGGGATAAACCGACGAGAGGTCTGCACTTGGAGATTACCGTATTTCCTGCACAATTGGGCGCACCAAAAAGTCTTCCATTTTCTTAAAAGCTCACCGAGCGCCTTAAAATCCGGTACGTCTTTTTTATGGTCATTACGGTAATACGTCGACTCCAAGATGGCTCCTTCCTGGAGACATGCTTCCAATGTTATAACTTGCTGTTGGTTCAGTGAACTGTGTCGCTGCTTTATTAAATAAGTATGTGTTGCACTCCGAAAAAAGGAGAGCTATGGTGTTAATTTTTTTCACCAGTCTCAACAAAAACAGGTACGTCTTTGTCTATCTTCGTGTTTTCTTCTGTTCGACTCGAGAGGTGTTCAAGACCGCCACCGAAAAACGTAAACTAACGATTACTTCAATGAAACTACAAAAATTGAAAATAATACATCAAAACCGAAAAGCAAGCGAGGAGATAACAAAATTAATTATATTGCCCCCCCCCACAGAATTTATATTGTGATTTCATCACACACAACAAAGGAATAACTAACTACAACTGACCTCTTATTGTGTTATTTTGACTTCAAGATGGCACCGCGAGAGTGGCTGCCTTTCCAGCAGCTTCTATTTATTTTGTTCTTCTACTTCTTCCTCTCGTAACTTTACTGCTGTTAAGTGGGAATTTCTCCATTGTGAGACGATTAAAGGTTTTCTTATTTTATCTTATCTGATTGTACTCTTGGAGCTACGATTAAAAGAAATGCCAATGGGTTTTTCGGAGGCGGTCATGAACGCCTCTCGAGTTGACCGGAAGAAAAGAAGGGAAGGAGACGGACACAGACACACCTGAATTTGTTGAAAAAATTAGAGCTGTGGTTATGGTATTATTATATATATATATATATATCTTATATATTTTAAACGCAGAATTTATTAATGGTTTTCACAGTCTCAGCAAGTACAGGTACTGTACATCTTTGTCCGTCTCCGTGCTTTCTTCCGTTCCACTCGAGAGGCATTCATGGCCGCCTCAGAAAAACGTAAATTAATTCTTACTTCAATGAAACCACGAAGCAAATCAAGTGAGGAAATCGCAAAATAAATTCTGTAGGGGCGGATATATAATTTATTATATGACTTGATTTTCTGTTTTGATGCATTATTTTCAATTTTCCTAGTTTCATTTAAGTACAGTCATAGTTAGTTTACATTTTTTAGAGGTGGTCATGAACGCCATCTCAAGTTGAACGGACGCCTCTCGAGTTGAATGGAAGAAGTGTAGCACCATCTAGTGGACGCATTGTAGATTGCGCCTTTTAGTGCGAGGCGTCTAATATTTGAAAAAAAATTACAAAATAGCCATTCATTGAAGGTGCGCCTCATAATCCAGTGCGTCTTTTCGTGCGGAAAATACAGTAATCGTTTTCCGCGTAATTAAGCCTACGTTATTTATTAAATGTATTAACATACTTTACAAACCTTTATATACTGTTATTATTATAATTCCTGTAATGATGATTTTTTTTAAGAACTTTATTTTTTTGGGGTGTTCTCGCTGACAAGATGATCACATGATACAAATGTGTCATCGACAAACAGATATCTAACACTTTTTACGCTTTTTTTTTTTTTTGCTCAAATTTGAAGAAAAAAAAAACGTGTCTATCAGGGACCGTATAAGACAAAGTTTGCATCTAAAGGCATGAACACCAAAGCTTGGGTGTGATCCGTCAGATGTTGCTAAATTGGGTCCATACACATAGACCATCCTCGCACACAACAGCGAAGCCAGAGAGGTCAAAGGCAAGAATATTATTCCATAAGAGCCCAGTACGATCCACAGTGGCGCAGAAAAAAAATTCCAGCACTTACAGGCTACACAAAAGAAGCCTGCAGAAAAGATGGTACAGATTCACAGATCATTGAGACTTTGTCATAATACACTGATCCTGAAGCTTGATTTAAAAAAAAAACTGTATGAGTGATTCTCAGGTTGTTCCTGTGGAGATGGCTGCAGTCATGTTGCAGTCTTCAGATGGCACTCAAAATGAAGTTACGATCGGTGAAGAGGAAAACATGAAGCCATATCTCATGAATCCAAATGTGTGTGCAAATGTTGTTTTGAAGGTAAGGTGAATACAACTCTTTGACTTATGACAACTTGGTATCGTTTCAAAATGTGAATGGGTTAACACTTGTATTGCGCTTTTCTACCTTCAAAGTACTCATAGCGCTTTCTCACTGTCCCCTCATTCTCCTACTGAGGAGCAACTGGGGGTTCAGTATTTTGCGCAAGGACACTTTGACATGATCACGAGAGCTGAGGATCAAACCCACAGCCTTTGGGTTCTGAGACTGTCGCTCTACAACGTGAGCCATGCCGCCCCATAATGTGTTTTTCTTGTTGTTGCTGTTTTCTCAGGTTGCATACTTGGTGAAGTACAACAAGGCAGGCCAAGTAGTGAATGCTGCAGTACATCTGCTGCTTGGGAACTTTCATGTCACACCATTTACCCTGGAGCAGGAGTTCTCGATCAAATTTATTCAGGTATTACTGAAGCTGAAACTGTTTTTGTTTAATCCACTTCAAAGGATGTTAATAACAAAAGAAAGCATTTTTTAAATTGCGATCAGATTGACTTTTGGTTTAGAAAAATATTGCTTCAGGAGAGAAGGATAATATTTACCGTTTACTGCATTGTGACTGCTAAATTGGAACAAATGCGTCATGTCAGGTGTGTTTGAGCTCTTCCCAGAAAAAAATGCGCTCTGACTGGATAAAAATGGGTTTTCTGCATCTATTCTTTTAGATGAAATACACGTGGAATCCATTCTATCGCTTTGTTTTCGAATTGATAATTTTCGTGCAGAACTGGAGTTTTTCACAGGCACAGCGTGATGATTCATCTTTGACCGGCCAAAAAGTGTTGAAAGGGAGCATCTTGCTATTTTGAGTCATGCAAACAAAGTTATATCCAATTTGTATGGTGCCAAAGTGGATTGGAACGGTGCCAAATTTGTGATCATTCCGAATTAATAGTTCATCATCAATCAATGTAATTATTTCATTAACAATGATTATTATTATTTGATTTGATTTTTTATTTTGTCTCCCATACGAGAAACTCAGAGGACATGCCCTCCTTGCTGCTACATGCATTGAACAATAAAAACACATACTGTACGCTACACCACATAAATTGGACAATACATACAGTGCCGGACGATATATACTCTCCACACAATGGACGGTACATCACAGTCATATGCACACCCCACCCTGCCCTCATGTCCTCCTGCTTGTCTGTCTGCCTTCCTCTAGTTGTTTGTTAATTAGGCTGATAGCCTGCGGTATGAATTAGTTTTTGTATCGGTTTAATTTGCAGAGAAGGGTCCTGTACCTCTTTCCTGAGTGTAGGAGCTCGAATTGGGAGTGCAGCACATGAGAAGGATTGTCTAGAATGTTGTTGGCCTGTTGAATAACGGACTGCACATATATATATCTTGGGGGGGGGGGGGGCGGGGGCTGTCCGCTTACCTTCCCTGCTGTCTTAACCAAGTTGGTTATGTGAGCTTTCGATTTTACAGTCAGGTTCCCAAACCAAGTGGTTATTCCAAAGCGCAGGACTGACTCAATAGTTGCTCGATAAAAGATCAAAAGAATGCCAGGGAGTGTGTTCCAGAGCTGGGGAGCAGAGCGACTGAAGGCTCTGTTTCCCATGGTGATGAGGCGAGCAGGGGGGACAGTGAGGAGGAGAAAGAGCGAAGAGAGCGGACAGGTGTAGGAATATGGATGAGGTCAGACAGGTATGGAGGGGCAAGGTTATGGATGGCTTTGAATGTAAGGAGCATGATTTTATATTGAATGCGGTGTATAATGGGGAGCCAGTGGAGATGTTGGAGGATAGGTGTAAAATGGTTTATGGATGGTGTGAGCGTGATAATGCGAGCGGCTGAATTTTGGACCAGCTGAAGCTTATGGAGGGTTTTTTTGTGGGAGACCGAGCAGGAGGGAGTTACAGTAATCAAGTCGGGAGGTGACGAGGGTGTGAACAAGTATAGCAGTGGAGTGAGGGGTGAGAAAAGAGCGGAGCCGGTGAATGTTTCTAATAGTGATGGGAATTCCGGCTCTTTTTAGAGAGTCGGTCCTTTTGGCTCGGCTCACAAAAAAGAGCTCCCAAATGGCTCCTCAGTTTTTTTGTTGCTTAAATTAATTTACTCCCAAAAATAATGTAAAATTATGTGTAAAATGAATTACTAATGTAAAAAATAAACAGTATATCAACTATTTATTATTTATATGGCTTATTTAATATTCTTCTGAACATACTCATCATGGAGTACAGCACTGAATGCTACAAAAAATAAATTACAAAGTAGAAGAACAAAGACCCATCTCAAAACAAGGTCAACAAAAAGTTCCAATCTCTGATTGTGTATATTTATAAGCTTTTAACTATTTACAGTAAAACAACATAAGTAAGCTTCCCACTAAGATTACCACACAATAAATTATGAATTAAAATTTGATATTGGATATTTTAACCATGCACTCTCTACACGCTGCCTTTGAACTATCAATTAAGTTGAAATGAGTCCAAATTTCACTGCGTTTCCTTTCCATTTTCTCACCTTTCCACTTTCCACCGTCTTGTTTTTTTCTCTGTAGTGCTATCGAGCTCTCTCTCGTCTCCCTGTCTCTCCTGTTCGTGTGCTGCTCACAGTGTGTGTCTCTAACTCCTCCCCCTTCTCTTCACTGTAGCGTGTGTGTATGTGTGTGTGTGTGTGTGTGTGTGTGTGTGTGTGTGTGTGTGTGTGTGTGTGTGTGTGTGTGTGTGTGTGTGTGTGTGTGTAACCCTCCCCTCCCTCTTCTACCACGGATCTTGACCAATCACGTGCGGCTTTAACCAAAGGAGGGGACAAAAAAGGAGAAAAAAAAGCCGGCTCCCGTCGTTCACTTCAAAGAGCCGGCTCTAAGAGCCGGTTCGTTCGCGAACGACACATCACTAGTTTCTAAGATGATAATATGCAGAACGAGTGATATTGTTGATATGTGAGGTGAAGGAGCGGGTGCTATCATGGATGACACCCAGACTCTTGACCTGAGGGGAGGGGGAGAAAGGGAATGGAGAAATTGTTTATTTTGTTTAGGATGGATTTGGTGCCAACAATGAGTAGTTCAATGTTATTGCTGTTCAGTTTGAGGAAGTTTGAGGTGAACCATGATTTTAATTCCTGCAGACAGTTGGTTAGGGAGGATGGTGGGAGTATGGCAGACATGTCCAGCTCCGGGCCTGGAGGGCCACTGTCCTGCCTGTTTTCCAGCTCTCCCGCCTGCAACACACCTGATTCAGATGATCAGCTCATCAGCCAGCTCTGAAGCAGCATTAGAACGATCCTGATGATTTGAATCAGGTGTGTTGCTCCTGGGAGAGCTGGAAAACAGGCAGGACAGCGGCCCTTGAGGACTGACTTTGGACACCCCTGGAGTATGGTGTTTGGTTTGGTAGAGATGTAGAGCTGGGTGTCATCCGCGTAGCAGTGAAAGTGAATGTGATGTTTCCTGAAGATATTACCAAGGGGGAGAAGAGAGATTAGAAACAGCAAGGGGCCAAGGACAGAACCCTGAGGAACATCTGAAGTGAGGGGAAAGGGTTGACATCTAAAACATTTGAGCTGAATAAACTGGGTGCGGTCAGAGAGATAGGCGCAGAACCAGGAGAAGGGGGTGCTGGTGATGCCAATGGAGGAGAGTCTGTCGAGGAGGATGGAGTGAGAGATGGTGTCAAAGGCTGCACTGAGGACAAGCAGGCGGAGGATGGCGAGTGAACTGGAGTCAGCAGAGAGAAAAAGGTCATTGGATATTTTGAGTAGGGCAGTTTCAGTACTATGGAGGGGACAGAAGCCAGATTTAAATTGTTCGTAGAGGTTATTGGAGGAGAGATGGGTGTGAAGTTGAGCAGCCACTGTTTTTTCTAGAGGTTTGGAAATGAAGGGGAGGTTTGATATGGGATGGAAGTTGTTCAGGTCGGAGGGATCAGAGCCAGGTTTCTTAAGTATGGGAGTGACAGCAGCAGTTTTGAGATGGGAGGGTACATTGCCGATAGAGAGGGAAGTTTGAATAATGTTAGTGATGAGAGGGGATAGAGGCTTTGACTAGAACAGTCGGGAGAGGGTCAAGTTGACAAGTGGAGGTTTTGGACTTCTGAATTAAGATGGAGATTTGGTGGACAGATGGGGAGGTGAATGCAGAGGACAGCTGGGTAGGAGCCGGGGAGAATGGAGAAGGAGGGTTGGGAGCATATGAGGGGGTGAGTTCCGGGTGGATAAATTGGATTTTGGATGTAAAAAATGAGGCCAGATTATTACAGAAATCGGTGGAATAGAGATGTGATGGAAGAGTGTCAGCAGGTTTAGTGAATTTAGAAATGAGTGTTTTGGGGTTACCTTCATTGGAACTGATTAAACCAGAGTAGTAGGTTGATTTGGCTTCGGAAATTGAGTCCTTGTAATGGAAGAAGTGGGTAGTGTACATTTCTTTATGAATTGCGAGTCCAATTTTCCTGTATAATCTTTCAAGTTGACGTCCTTTTGATTTAAGTTGTCTGAGGGTAGGGGTAAACCAGGTCCTAATATGTGGAGGTAGTTAAACATTTAGATGGTTTCAGAAAATTCACAGTCATAACGGCCCTCCAAGGGAAACCGTAACAACAATGTGGCCCGCGACAAAAATGAGTTTGACACCCCTGAGCTAAAAACACTTACTCGGTACTAAATGCCAGCTTCTTTGGTCACCATTCTGTCCCGGAATTGGTCGCTGTACATGTTGTCACGCTCCGTGATGACTACAGGTTGCAATTGTTATTTTCCCCACCCCTGTTCTCAAATCTCCACACAAAATCCGTCTTTACCGGACTCTGTGTGTGATGTAGTACGTTGCTGAAGCCGGTTGGCTGCCGTGTGGCCATGTGTGACAGAAGTTAAAGTGTTCTAACTCGGAAAAATAGATCAATGTGCAGATTTTCCTTGCACGGCCCCGTGTGCCACTATTCCAAAAGGTAAATGGGCTGTCACTTGTGCAGCAGGAAATGACCACTTAGCCATGCCGCCAACCACACACGTCATCCGCGCCACCCCGCACAAACTACTTTATAACGAGAATTGCACCGCTAGAAATGCTCACCCTGCATTAGTTTGAACAAAGCATAAAAGAAGTGCACAAAGGGTGCTGCACCACAAGAGTTGACGTGGTAGAGACGACGCCTTGCCCAAAATGGAGATCAGCAATGGAAGCTGCACTTTTACTTTTGACCAAGTACTGATTTGAGTTGCCAACTGTCATTTAACAGGAGGAGAATAACAACGTGCCATTCCATTACAGTGGAAATCCCGGTTATATCGTCGGACTTCCTATTTTGTCTGGACAAGAAATTGCTGAATATCCTTTACTGGGTACGAATGGTATTATCAGAAACAATGACTTGTTTAATTTTCTTGCCTTCTATTGTCCTTAACAGTTGTTCTTACAGAAATGGTGCAAAACCCTGGAGACACACTGTCAATTCTCCCGATTTCCGCAAACCAAAACTGTATGAACGGTCCTCATCAGCGTTCTCCTGTCTTGTTTGGTGTGGACTCAATATCTGGCTGCACATTAAGGCATGACTTTTTCAGCACAAACCCACTAACCTCACTCCAGTGAAAAGATGTGTACAGTATGTGATTGTATGTGTTCTGTCTTCTGCAGACTGGAGGAAGCAGCCAACTGCTCCCTGGTTTCTCAAATTATTATTGATGTTCTGCGAGGACAAAACCACCCCCAATATGTTGCGACATTTGGAAACTCTGAATTACAAAATTCCCTTGACTGGTTGCCTATCAAGCGCAACTATAATCAGAGGGTAAGCGCAGTCTGCTTGAAACTGAAAACTCACATGCACACAAGCAAGTGCGCAATTATTTACAATCAAGAGCTAGATCTAACTGTCCTGTGCGCACAAAGGTACATGCTTGCAGTTCTGGTGATCTCCGTCACTCGGAAGTCATTTTTTCAAGACCACCCTCATCATGGTTCCATCAAACAAAATTCAACACATATCTACAACCAACATACAACATCTCTGTAACACACATCGGACAATGTTCAAGAAAAAGCAAGGTTTTGCTGAGCTTAATTTACTAGATAAAGCTTTTTTTCCCTGGCCATTAACGGGACTTGTATATCATGCACTGATTGGCATTTGCTGGCTAACAGCCAATCAGTGATTGTCACCGACAGCATGTAGACAGAGATTACCATATTTTCCGCACTAAAAGATGCACTGGATGGATTCAATGAATGGCTATTTTGTAATTTATTTTCATACATTAGACGCTTCGCATTAAAAGGTGCAATCTACAATGCACTCCTTCCATTCAACTCGAGAGGCGTCCGTTCAATTTGAGAGGCGTTCATGACTGCCTCTGAAACATGTAAATTAACTACTACTGTACTTAAATGAAACTACGAAAATTGAAAATAATGCATCAAAACATAAAATAAATTCTATATCCCCCCTACAGAATTTATTTTGTTATTTCCTCGCTTGATTTTCTTCGTGGTTTCATTGAAGTAAGAATTAATTTTCATTTTTCGGAGGCGGCCACGAATGCCTCTCGAGTGGAGGCACGGAGACGGACAAAGACGTACAGTACCTGTGTTTGCTGAGACTGTGAAAACTATTAATAAAGTCTGTGTTTAAAAAAATAATAAAACCACAACCACAGCTCTCCTTTTTTCAACAAATACAGGTGCATCTTTGTCCGTCTCCTTCCCTTCTTTTCTTCCAGTCAACTCGAGAGGCGTTCATGACTGCGTCCGAAAAATGCATTGGCATTTCCTTTCCGTTTTTCGGAGGCGGTCTTGAACGCCTCTCAAGTCGAATGGAAGAAGGCACGGAGACCGACAAAGACGTACCTGTATTTGTTGAGACTTTTTAAAAAAATTAACACCACAGCTCTCCTTTTTTCGGAGCTGCAACACAAACTTATTTAATAAAGCAGCGACACAGTTCACTGAACCAACAGTAAGTTAAAACATTGGAAGCATTGTCTCCAGGAAGGAGCCATCTTGGAGTCGATGTATGACCGTAATGACCATACAAAAGACGCACCGGATTTTAAGGCGCTCAGTGAGCTTTTAAGAAAATGGAAGACTTTTGGGTGCGCCCTATAGTGTGGAAAATACGATAATTACTTATGAATTCAAATCTAATCTAAAAAGCACCATTACGCAAAAGTATATTGATTCCCCACAATTCTGAACACTGCATTTTACTTTAGGTTTGTTCCTACCTCCACCATGAATATGCTGAGCCAGATTTTAGACATGGATGCATTCCACTTTATGAAACCATGACTTAGGACCGCACAACAAACAATGATGTGGCAGCCCTGTCACAAACATTGTGTTGTGTTAACTGCAATTATGTTGACTATTAACAATAAAATTCTAAAATACCCAAATATTAAATTTTGATACTACACTTCTCTGTTGCCACGTAACACATTACATCAGGGGTGGCCAACCCGTAGCTCCTGGGCTTTCGCATGACAATTGAAAATGCCTCAGCAACAGCCCTGCTATTCAAACAACAGTGCTTAATACACAGAACGTACTATGTCAGCCTATCATCAATCCCGTAACTTGATTGACATAGAGGGCAACCAATCAGATGACTGAATCACCGCTCGTGCGCAGACAACGGCGCTCAGTGATAAGCTAGTCAGCAAATTGTGCCTGTTTTTAGGGCAAGGGTGCCCAATACATCTATCGCAATCAACCAAGAGCCAGCAGACTGGGTGAGTATTACTGTGATCAAGTTTGACCTAGTGGGGGTGGGGCCTGGTAAGGATTTTATTCTATAAATTCCAATTTCTGGATGAAAAGCGGTCGATCAATTAAGTTTTGATTGCTTTTTTTAATTGATTGAAGCAGCATCTTGAATACCCTGCGCTGAAAAGGCAGAGGAGGATGGTTGCAGCGAGGCTATAGTTCTATATCTATTTTATTCTGTGGACTAGCGTGGGATTAAGGAAAAGGCGCGGGATTCCCTCGCGACAGTGTCTCCGTTTAACCCGGGGGTTGGCAACACGTGGCTCAAGAGCTGCATGCAGCTCTTTAGCGCGCCCTAGTGGCTCCCTGGAGCTTTTTCAAAAATGTTTGAAAATGGAAAAAGATGATGAAGGGAAATATATTTTTTGTTTCCATATGGTTTCTGTCAGAGGACAAACATGACACAAACATTAACGTTTTCCGATGCTGTAGAAATGTGGCGAATTTGCACATTTTGCCATTTGCAGGGCGGGATATCAGTCGGGGCTGTTGCAAAAAAAAACACAAAAAAAACAGCCTTTCTTGTGCAATTCATCGAGGGTACTTGCAAAGAATGGGAATCTGAGCGCCCGAGAGAAGCATTTTTAAACAGTACATGTGAGCTACAATAGTTAGAACACTGTGAAAGTGCGCCCCGTGCCTTGTTCATTTTAGCCGCCGGCTGTTGCTCATTACAGTATGGGTGTCTAAGTGTGTGTGTATGCGTGCATGTGCGGTCATTGGCCGATCGCGGGAGGTTGGTTTATCGAAAAGTAGATATTCGGTCAAAAAGGTTTGGGCACCCCTGCTCTACAGGATGAACTGCAGGGGGGAAAAAACATTTAATCATGATTACTTGTGTATTTGTAGGCAACTTAGTCATGTTGATAGTAGGCTAATATCGCTAATATAGATACATACAACATGTGTTGAGTTCATGATAACGATTTTCCTTTTTGCAGCTCCAGACATATTTGTTTTTGGGGGGGGGGGGGGGGGGTTTTGGTCCAATATGGCTCTTTCAACATTTTGGGTTGCCGACCCCTGGTTTATCCCAAGTCGCTGCACTCCATGTTCACGCACCGGCTGTTTGTTCAAGCCTTTAGCACAAGATTTGACCATGTGTTGGTCTCAATGAACAATGGGAGGAACAGTTGAAATCTCCTGGTCTTCTCAATCCTCTCTCTAACGATGTGTTGTGTACACCAGCCCCGTTTTTGAAGCAAATTAGCTCATTGTGGCTGCAAATGAACATCATAAACAACATAACCAAATAACAAACAGCAAAGAAAGTCCTAATTCTCTGCCAAAAACGTCTCTGTCAAAACACTGTAAATGCTTAGACTGTAGGATGACACAAAAAGAACGTTAAGTGGCAAAAAAAAAAGAAGTTACAATTCAAGGAAAAGAAGTCAACGGCGCTTATGTAAGAAGCTGCCTATTCATAAGCACCTCCCATACAGAGAAGAGACTGACTTTCATTGGTCGTTTATTAATGCAGACATACAGGGTTAATAACATCTCATGCGATATTGAGCTCTCGGTAATGAATTCTGACAAGTCACTGCTTTTCCATAACACCAGGTGCACATGAAAGGGACTTGGGTCTGGTGCTGAAACAAATTAATTTTATTTCCATTCGTTTTATAAATATTAATTTGCAGTCTCTGAACGATTTATATACATATAGAAAGCAAGGTTCTACTTTGTGTTAGCATGTTTATTACAGATAACCTTCAAAACACTCCATCCATTTTCATTTGCAGGCTTCGCAGGTTTGCAGTATCCCATTGTCACTTCACTTGGAGATTGAATGGACCAAATATGGTTCCTTGTGGAATCCCCAAACTCAGATTGTGAGTGTCGAGGAAGTTATCCAAACCAATACCACCAGTTTGGTAGGTAATACAGCTGACATGTAGGTTAATATACAGTACACTAACACAGGTACAGTGTATCTCCAAACTGTTGATGAAATATAAATAGCAAAAACACAAAAACTGTCAATGGTATTTATTAGTCTTAAAAGCTAACCTATGTCCACCTCTTTGAAGTGGCCTGTAGTACTTTGACCCACATGGCTACAGTTAATTGAAAGAATTCCATGCCAACCCCCCCCCAAAAAAAAATCTGAAAATTTTAAACAGGCACCAAAACAATAAAATAAATAGTTCGGTGAGCCGTAGCTCCCAAGCCTCTGTTTCGATTGACCTAAAATTTGAGATTTTGTGTCATGCCAACACTATCGGTAAGTGCATCAAGTTTCATTCCAATCAAAATCCACTTGGTTAAACCCACTAGGTGATTTGGCATGGAAGGACAAACAACCTCCTAGATGGCGCCAATTGGATTGTAAATCTAGTTTGGACCAATTTGGAGACCCAACCACTTGAGTTTTATACTGAATTTAAAAAAAATGCAATCCTAATGAACTCTTCTGTTTTTTTTCATAGGCTGGTTTTATCAGAGGCAGTGATGCGCTCTCAATTCGTAGTTCAGTGAGCTTCAAAGAAATTTCTGCTGCTGCCCTTCCTGGTTACAGAGCGACACCGACCATTGATGCCAAGCTGCCGATTAACTTCTTCTTTCCATTTGTTTGATTGAGCAACTTCATCCAGACTGTCCTTAGAAAGTGTCCGAAAAGTACCCAAATGTAAAATTGTAATTACCATAGAGGGCAAAGAATCGATTGGATAAAACAATCAAGCATTATTCATGAAGATAGAAAACTGAAATCATGAGCTGAACAGATCAAACAATTCAGAAATTAATGCATGGATTAATGCGGAAAAAAATACATAAAGTTGCATGATATGAATTCATTTAAATTCATTATCGATCAGAAGTCAATGCCATGCATCTTGAGAAGTGTCTGAAGCTTCTGGTTATCTTGTTGCTAGGACAGATGATAAGAGGGAAAAAAAAGTTAATTTGATGTTTGAGACATCAGGTAAAAATCAACATGTGTCTGTAGGTGTCTTAAGTTATTAGATTCACTGGATGAATCTTTTTCTTTTTTTCCAAATAAGTTTTATCATTGCAAATAAACACAGACTAGATTTAATGGCAGTGTTTGCCAGGAATCAGTGGAGATCCATTTGTATTATATATACATATATATATACACATATATATATATATATATGTATATATATATACATATATATATATATATATATATATATACAGTAATCCCTCATTTATTGCGGTTAATGGGGACCAAAACCACCCGCGATAAACGAAAATCCGCGAAGTAGCAACCAATTAACTTTATATTAAAAAAAATCCCCCACGTGGGCCTTTGCAATTGAGCAGAGCACGGGCGCGTGTGCGCGCGCACACACACACACACACAGGCCAGCGATCCCGCCGAGTGCAGCAGACGTGTTTATGATTAGTCAACTAAGGTTGTTCAGACAATTGAGGATGGAGAGGCCTGCTTTTGTTCATAGAAGTGTCTCTCTCTTTCTCCCTTTCTCCCTCTGTCTCCCTCTCTCTCTCTCCCCCCCCAGCCCCCCCCCCCCCACACACACACAGGCCAGTGATCCAGCTTGTGCATCAGACGTGTTTATGATTCGTCAATTAAGGATGAAAGAGACCTGCTTTTGTTCTCCTCTCTCTGTCTCTCTCTTTCTCTCAGCAACACACAAAACACTCACCTGTGTGGCCCATGCGTGCCCCACGTGGACCTTCCGCGCTTGAGCAGAGTGCGCACACACTAGCATGCATCGTAAACAACACTTAGCACAGATTTTTGCGGACTTCAAAAAAATCGTCTTTTTTTTTAATGAATGAAAAAATCCGCGATGCACCGAAGCCGCGATAAGCAACCGCGAAATAGCGAGGGATCACTGTATATATATATATACACACACACACACACACACAGACTCTCTTACAACACCTAGATTGGTTTTTCCCTAAAGTCTACCAGCAGCTCATCCTTCATTTAGGACACATGATTTCGTGGGCCGGACCTCTTGGACACGAGTCAGTCACTTGTTGCACCAGATAAAAAGTCTTGCCCGGGGTTGTTTACAGCCTGCCTGTCATAAGTGTTCCACATGACAGCCATGGACATTATCAGCCCATTACAAAAGAGTGGCTCAGGCTGTAAGTGCAATGGTACCTCTACTTACAAAATTGATTGGTTCTGGAAAAAATTTCGGAACTAGAACATTTTGGAAGTCGAGATGTGTTTTACATGTAAATGCCCTAATCCGTAACACCTCCCCACCCGCCCCAAATTCAGACATAAATGTTTTCTAAAGCATTAAAACGCATCAAAATATGTAACAAATAAATACATGTTACACCTCGATTATTGCACACTAAATGATAGTTGTGCATAATGTAAAAAACAAAGGAGAGTAAAGAATAAAAATGGTCATTTAACTTTTAACTGCGCCCTCGTTGTTTTTTTCTGCCCCCTTTAGTTCATGTTCTCTCTCAGAAGTGTTTTTTGCCTGGCGTTCTGTAAAGAACTAATCCAAGGATGTTTGCTTTTGTCAGCTTTTAACAATCCTTCAAAAATTTCCAAGGCAAACGGCATAGTGAGCTATCGCCCGACTGGTGAACACTTTTTTTCTGGGTGATTCACATTTACGTAAAACTATCGGAACACCTCAGCTATTGATGAGGACACTGCATCAACACGTCGACACACACGGTAGAGGTCCCTTTGAGCCAATGGGATGCCAGGATGATGCTCAGGAATAGCCAATGGCAGAGCAGCTTCAAGTATGTTGCGTTCAGGAAAAACAGAGCAGACCGAATTTTTACCTTTCGTATCTTGAAATTTCTTTCGCGATAAGTGGCAACATTTTCCTGTTGCGGCGTTTCGCAACTTGAAAAATTCGTATGAAAAGAGATTCGAGAGTAGAGGTACCACTGTATACTCTTGTAATTTGCAACCAGGTATCCGGATGCTTATCCTCTTTGTTCTATGCGGGTTAAACATGCAGTTTGGTGCTTGGTTGTGTTTTCAAGAACAGGGATCCCTAAGGCGATATTAACCGACCAAGGCACAAACTTCATATCTCACTTGATGAAAGGCCTACATAGCCAGTTTGGAGTAAAAGGGATAAGAACCACTCCTTACTATTCTGAAACTGATGCTCTTGTTTGAAACAGATGTGTGTGTGTGTGTGTGTGTGTGTGTGTGTGTGTGTGTGTGTGTGTGTGTGTGTGTGTGTGTGTGTGTGTGTGTGTGTTTATATCATTGATTAATATATATCATTGATTAATATATATAAAATTTTGAAAAAAACTCGTCCACCTTGTTCCTTAGTTCTGTAAATCACAGAGAAGCATTACATATTGTAAAAACATTCAAAAATAAAAAGTCTGATTGTTTTAAAATTGGTATGACATGAGTAAAACCAATTACAGAACATGTAGTGTGAACTTTCACATACATCTGCAACTTGTCATTGAAAGCTGGTATCTTTCCATCAAAAATGAAAACAGCTAAAGTTATTCCTATTAAAAAGTGGACACAGACACGTGTTCACTAATTATAGACCAATATCCCTACAGTGAAACTC
Organism: Hippocampus guttulatus; assembly: GCF_054856545.1. Taxonomy (NCBI): domain Eukaryota; kingdom Metazoa; phylum Chordata; class Actinopteri; order Syngnathiformes; family Syngnathidae; genus Hippocampus; species Hippocampus guttulatus. The sequence continues at coordinate 3,271,880 of NC_141262.1, read as the reverse complement.
CTCTACAACAAAACCTACATGGGCGAAAATACCCCCTCGTGTGAAAAAATCTTCATGCATTCACACCATTCCCATTCTCCTGCTCCCCATACAACGGAAAAGAAACCATTGCGTAATACAAAATTTTTTTCTCTGCTCTTGCCTCGCGAAGAGATTCACTACAATGAAGTCTAATCCAACAGCGACCTCTACTGCTTCGTTTGGAAACAGCAACCACCACACTGGTTTACAGTAAATATTCCCATCTACGAAGTTCTTTCAAAAGGAAATTCCTTCACCTGGACTAAAAACCTATGCATTTGTAAATTTCCCCAGTGTGGGACAAATAAAGGATATCTTTAATCTTTAAGATTTCGACTACGATGTTACATTAACGATCAATTCATAAAACCAGAATTTCCATTACCCGGAAGCCATACACAAGCACGCAGTGGCGCAAACACAAGCAAGTCCTGCTCGATACTACGGAATAATTCTGTCCGCGCCGCATTTTACTCTCATTGGATACGAAACGGTGACATGTAAGTGACTCTAATAGCATGAGTTTGACTGGAATAGTGAACGATTTTCATTTCGTTCACAGCTCCGAGTTTCCTGAAAGCAACATACTCATAGCTGCTCTGCCATTGGCTTACCGAGCATCATCCTGGCCTCCGATTGGCCAAGAGGGACCTCACTATCAATGTGTGTAGATCAGGGGTGCCCAAACGTTTTGGACCTAAGATCGACTTTTCGTTCAACCAACCTCCCGGGATCACCCCTTACTGCGCGCGCGCCATGATGAGAAACCAAACACTGAAGCAGGCGATGCACTTTTGCAGCCTGTTGACTATTGTCGCTCACATGTACCGTTTTGAGGTACTTCCCTCAACCCTCTAGATTCCTATTCTTTGCCCGTGCCCTCTGTGAATTGTACACGAAGCAAACTGAATGAGAATCATGACGATCAAAGATACATGTATAGCGCAACAGCTCTGATCGACGCAAGATGGTGGCGCGGCTACCCGCAGCGGCTTCTCTCTCTCCCCCTGCAAATCTGTGTTCTTTGTGTTCCTTGTTTTCACTGAGTTGCGCACCAAGGCGCGCATACCCTCATGAGTTTCTGCTCGCCATCGGCAGAACTACAAAAACGGTCAGTAATCCAACGAAGGTGAACAAACTGCTTGACTGCGGTCTGCTGCGTGACTGCGGTCTGCTGCGGAGGCCTGCTCGATCACCGACCCCCACTCCTGCAACCAGCCCGCAATGGAAGTGCCACGGACGGAATCGAAGGAAGCAGAAGAGGGGAAATCGCTGAGGTATCCGGGCTAGGCCAGCAGCTAGCCCTCATCGACCGGCTATCCCGACCATCACGCTGGCCAACGTACGCTCGGTGGACAATAAATTGGACTATACCCGCTTACTTCGAACAACTTGCAAAACCGTGAATGACTGCTGCGTCTTTGTTTTCGTGGAGACATGGCTCAACGACAGTGTCCCGGACCGGGCTATTCGGCTAGCCTGGCTAACGTGCTACCGAGCAGACAGAGAGCTGGGGGGGACTCGCGGCAGGGGGACTCTGTGTTATCAACGATGCCTGGTGCCGTGACGCTGTTGTGGCTTGCAAGCGCTGCTCACCAACGGTGGAGTTTATGATTATCAAGTGCTGGCCATTCTACCTGCCGAGGGAATTTTGTGCCATATTGCTGGTAGCAATATACATCCCCCCTGGCTCAACCAACAGCAGGAGTATGGCTCTGTCTGAACTCCATCAGCATTGTCAGGGTAAGAACAATGTGATTGCTGACTATTTGTCAAGCTTGTCGGCGCTAAGGGGAGAGGGGGTGAGCGGTGTCATAAAGCCTAATGACCTACCCTCATAACTGCTGACTGTAGTCAATTTTGGATGGGGAGAAAAGTGCACATTCCCCTCTATCCAAGAACTGTTGCTGCGGTGATGATTGTTTCAGGGAAGGAGATAGCAAGGAGACTGCGACCACTTGCAGGTGGCATATTGCAGAGCTCTGACCTTATTGGCCTGCAGTTCAGGTGTACTCCTTCCAAAAAGGGGTTGACAATGTCATTGGGGGCAGCCTTGACGGCTGTGTGCTTTAATCTGGTTACCTATGTCTAAATAAAATAAACAAAACTAGAAATTGTCCTCCCTGGATCGGGCTGAACCGATTAAGTTCGCCTCTCACATGACCTGCTCTTTCGCATCATAACATCATATTTAAAATAATGTCCTGTTTTTGAATAGATGGATGTAAAAAATGTTTTTTTTTCAAAAACGGTTTAATCACTTCACAAAATAATTGAGAGATTAATTGATTATAAAATAATTGTTGGTTGCAGCCCTAATATAAAATTATGGCAGTTCCACCACTTAACATGAAGCATATTGAGTTGCCTTGATTAAGAAATGTGCTATTTAGTGTAAATAAAACTGCTTTGCCTTGCCTTAGCATCTTTTGCCCACAATCTGTGCGCTCTACTTGTGAGTGAAAAGGCATTTTTGCTGTGACATTTGGGATCTTAATGAAAAAACGTTGATCACACACGACACGCCGAACAACAACCCACACAACCTGTGAATGTGCACGCATTGTGATGCTCAATAAGAGTAAACACTGAATACTTACGAGTTGATCAATGTGCTGTTGCAGTTCGGTGACTCTCTGTACGAGGAAGTCATAGCTCCCCTTCAGCTTGTGCATCTTCTGGTCTGCACGGGTTTTTACCGACACTAGAATTCCTGCAATATATTCAATCATCACATAAAGGATTAAGATTTTTATGACCGTGTTATACCGTATTTGTTGTAATGGAAATCAAGAGGTAAATGACAATCCTACAACATCTTGTTGCAATGCCAAGAGCAAGGTTAAGTAAAATATACATTTTTTAAATTGGTGTTAAAGATAATATCCCAATTATACTAAACAAAACAGATAAAGATAATGCCACAATGATACTATGGCAGAACGAAGGAGCACACATTGCTGACTGTAAATCACGTCTTTATTCTGCCAAGTGAATTGTCAACAATCACAATTTTGCGCCAAAACATTCAGACAAACACTTTCCCACCGACATACCTGCTGGACAATAGGCATGGTCCTAGACTTTGCCACACAGTACCCCCTGCCCCATCCTGCCGAACACCCAGATAACCTTAGAGGGTGCTTTGCTTTTCTGCGATGATGACTAAGTAGATCCATAAAGCCATCCATTAAACTGCCCCTGCCTTCCGCAGTGCATTACTCACACCCACTCAAAGCCTCCACGAGTAGATTCTACTGACTTCACCAATCTCAGACCAACCTTTCCACCATGGGAGGGAGAGCCTTCCAGATAGTTGCCCCACAGCTCTGAAATGCCCCAGCAGAGACCCAAAACGTGTACGTCTTTCAAAAAAGGCCTCATAGCATTTCTTTTTCAAAAGGCCAATTAGACTTCTTTTCATGACTATTGTAAATTTGAATTTTAAACTGTTACACTTTGACTAAATTGTTTGTTTAACCCAGTGCTTCTCAATTAAATTCTGTCATGCCCCGCCCAGGAAGACGAAAACATCTCGCGCCCCCCCCGCACGACTATAAATAGAATAATTTGTCTATAAAATTGGTACAAGTACACCTTTGCATAACACTGTATCCTTCTTAACATATAAGAGAATAAAAAGAAAGAAATATGGGCCAACTTACAACAAAGAATAGCTTTAGTAACTGTAACAGAAAAGATTTAAAGTGCATCTGAAATTCAAAAATAAAAATAAATCCTAAAAATCCCAAAAACAGCTTTTTGACCGACCATGTCAAACCATACGATACTGAAAAATAAAATTACATCAAATCATTAAATAATAATGCATCCAAACTGATCACCAACATTAACTGAGGAGCGCAATATTAAATAAAAAACCTTTAACCTGCAAAACAAAAATATATAATATAATTTGTGCAAAATTTTTTTTTTTAATCAAAGATAAGTAGCAGTCAAAAAGCGGGATGATTGTTGGCAATATTCGGCACATTTTCACTGAAAAAACTCAAGCGCTTATCAGCGTGATTGGGGTGTAATGTATTTAAGTGGCACCTTAATTTACTGTATTTGGCTTCATGCTGTCTGCTGCCAACATTTTTAGACAGTCAGAACACCGGTCTTTCTTCGTCTCCCACCGTAGTCATAGTGAAGCCAAGCGCTACATACGCTTCGTCATATGTCCTCGTCTTAGCTTTCGGGAGACTTTTGTTTGTCTCAATCTCCGTCTCTCTCCGCCTGTCGACTTCGTGTCTTCACGTCATACTCATAAGAGGTGTTCACACGGCAATATTTGCTGCGGTGCAACGCCGGCGCTGCGCCAGTGGAGCGGTCACACGTGCAAATTTGCTCCGGGGTAGCCCTGGAAAACGGTTTACTCCGGAGCAAATTTAGGGGTGTTCACACGGCAACATTTGCTCCAGTGCTACGCCGGTGCTGCACCAGTGGAGCGGCCACACGTGCAAATTTGCTCCGGGGTAGCCCCGGAAAACAGCTTACACCTCAGATAGGTGGTTTAAAAATTTGCTCCAGAGCAAATGCTCGTTTGCGGAGCAGCACCGATGTAAATTTGCACGTGTGAACTCTCCAATTTGCTCTGGAGCAAATGCTCGTTTGCGAGGGGGGAGTAGCCTCGCTCCGCATGAGAAGAGTTGATTACGTACGGCGAGAATGCATTGCTTTCGTGCTCTGTCGGACTTCCGTAATGTTTGTTTAATAACGACACAAGACATGGCTGGTAAAAGTCGCAAAGCACCTTTTGGGTTATACCATCTCAACTAGAACGGGGGGGGGGGATAGTTCCCAAATGTCATCTTTCCTTTTGTAGGAGACTGGACTGTCTCGGAGTTGTTTGTGTAGTTTGTTCCTTTGTTGTGTGTTGACAACCCCCCGCCCCCCATAGAATTTGTTTTGTGATTTCCTCCCTTTTTTTTATGTTTGGCACATTACATGTTTGCTTTTCTGAGTGTCATTGAAGTCATCGTTGATTTACGTTTTCTGGGGCGGTCACTCTCGAGCAGAAGGCACGGAGACCGAGAAGGAGAAGGACGTGCCTGTACAGTAGTTGCTTGAGTTGTGTATAAGTTTTAAAAAGAACCAACACGACAGCTCTGTTTTCTGTTGTTTTGCTCCGCTGCAGAAACTGCCGTGTGACCGCAAGTGGAGCTGCACCGACGCTGCGCCAGTTCAAACACGCTCAGCGGCTTTGTATGTGTGACCGCTCCACAAAATTTGCTCCGTTGTAAAGTATATCGCAACAAAATACATCGGTGTAGCGCCAGAGCAAAACTGTGCCGTGTGAACACCCCTAAAGTCTGTGCCGTGTGCAAAGCGCGCATGCTCAGTGAAAACAAAACACCAAATGAATGCTCCCTGCGCACTCTGCCAATGAGAGCGTCACTGTCCCCTAATGTAGTGGAGGTGCAATTGCACTTTATTCTAGGACAAAAAAATAAAAAATAAATTAAAATAAAAAAGCATGTTCCCCGAGGTCAAACGTGACTCCCTTGATGGAGCCTCGCACCCCCCTGGGGGCACCCCACTATTTGAGAATCACTGGTTTAACCCTTTATTTCTTTTGTCCTGATTGTTACGCTTATATTTTAAACTGCTATATTTTACTGCGATTTGTTTTTTATTGACCTTCCACTGTAGCACTTTGAGATTTTCCTGAAATGTAAAGCGCATTCCAAATTACATGTACTATTATTATTGTTATTATTATGTCCCAGGATCACTCTGCGCTTGTGCCTGGGACCGGGTATTCTGGAATCGTATTTGATGTAGGTTTAATTATCTATCATAAGTAGTTCTTCAAAAGCAGGTGTGATACAATGGATGCCAATAATAATCTTCCGGATTGCGATTGCAAAAAGGGGGGTGAAAGGATTGTATTCAGCACCTTTCAAAAACAGGTTGAGTGCATTGTGTTGCTGTCCATGTCATGCTCCTCAATTTGCACAGCTTCTGAATTCACTATTTATAAAATGAGGGTTTTACTCACCATTGATGATTCTAGCCACTCTCCAGAGACGCAGCAGGATCAGGAGACCCATTCCATCAAATACATCATCGTGGAAGATGAAGACTACGTCCAGCACAAAAGACACCATCACCACCAAAGCATCAAACACCTCGAATTTATGTTGGAAGAACTCAAGGCGATATGCGAAGAGTTTCCCGGCTATCTCCACCATGAAGAATGTGAGAAGTGCCAGGCTCAGGTAGTGAAACACCTGCCAAGTGAGTTATTGATTACAATAAATTATTGTCTGGATAGCAGCAGAGTTTAGGTACAGTGAGAGAAATAAGTATTTGATCTGCAAATGTTGTTCAGTTTGCCTACTTACAAATAAATGAAAGGTTTCTCTTTTTGTTATATGTTTCCATTTTAAAGAGTCAGATGATTAAATATAAACTATAGAGGGAAAAAAAACCAACAGAAAATTCATTTGTGTGTGATTGAGGAAAACAAGTATTAAGGTTCCAACCATATAGGGATCTAGGCTTATTCCACTTTCCAGATCTTCTCTATTTCCAGTTGCATGACAACTCCAAGGTTCAGATTCCTCCTCAGTTCTACTGCCTTCCCACTAAGGTCTGGTTTTTGGCTCGGCCACTGTTTTGCATGTGAATTGTCTTGATCCATTCTGTTGCCATAGCCATGGTTTTGTCCATTAACAAACTAAAAGACAAATCCAAAACCAGTGGACAGAACTTCAGTGTTCCGTCATATGAAAGAAAAGGTCTTCAACCAGAATCTCAAGGTAGATGTGTCGATACAGGTCACCCTAAAATAATAATAATAATTGAAAAAGTTCAATATCATTTGTCAGTCATTTCAGAAAGTGACATTTTATTTCTTCTTTTTTAATATTTTATTTTATGTAGATTCATTGACAGTGTCAAGTTTCAAGATTTAATTTGTTGTCATTTTGATCTGTTTGGCTACAAATAAAACCTAAAATTCAGTGTCTCGGAAATGATGTCAAATAAGACCAATGAAAACAGGCTGTGTTAAGCACAAATGTCAGGCTTCTGAAAAATATGTTTAATTCAATGCACGCAATTCTGTACCTGGTTAGGCCTTCTTTTGCATCAATAATTGCATCGATCAAAAATTTGTCAAGGAACTGGAAAATCCATACTGGACTTAAAGGAACGTGGATTCTGTGCATCATAGTCGAGAAATGTTCATTTCCAAATGAAATGCATAATTTCATTAAATCTGAAAAAAGGACTATGGACCACTGAGCTATATCCGGTTCTTTTTCCCCTTAGCTCAGGTGAAAGGCTTCTGACGTTGTCTCTGGTTCAGGAGTGGCTTAACATGAGAAATGAGGATTTCTGAATTTGTAACCCATGTCTCGTATTCGTCTGTGTGTGTGTGCATGTGTGTGTGGTGGCTCTCGATGCACTGCCTCTAGCCTCAGTCCACTCCTTGTGAAGCTCACCCAAATTCTTGAATGAATTTTACTTGACAATTCTGTCAAGGTTGTAGTTATCCCTGTTGCTGGTGGTGGTTTTTCCTTCCACTCCATTTTCTGTTAATGTGATCGAATACAGCTCTCTGTGAACAACCAGCTTCTTTAGCAATGACCTTTTGGGGCTTAACCTCCTTTTGAAGGGTGTCGATGACTGCTCCAGACAAGTCAGCAGTCTTCCCCATGATTGTGGAGCTTACTGCCTCAGAGTGAGACCATTTAAAGGCTCAGGAAACCTTTGCAGGTGTTTTGCGTTAATGAGCAAATCGGAGTATGACACCATGAGTTTCCAAAATTGAACTTTTTCCAGAATATTGAAATTTTCAGAGACTGAGTTTGGGTCTTATTTTCTGGGAACTATAATCAGCAAAATTACAAGAAATTATTAGTTATTATAATTATTTCTAGAAGGCAATGATTGTCCATACGAGTTTCCCTTTCTGAAATGACTGACCAAAAAAAATCCACTTTTTCAGAATACAGTTTTTTTTAAGGTACCTCGATACGGTATAAATACATACATACAATCATACATACATACAATAGAGCACTGGTGGTAGGAGAAATTGGATTTGGGGCTAGGTTTCTTTTCTACATTGCAAAGCTCAAAATATTTTTGTTACCTCGCAGAACAGTTTCGCAAATCAACGATGTCATTTGAGTAGCAATTTTCTAATTTTGTGGACCATTTTTGTTGATTTGTTTAATTTTCTTTGCGTGTTCATCCCAAGGACCTGAAGCAAGGGCTTTATTCAACAATATAAACAGAATACATAACGAATGAACAATTGGAGTTTTTTGGGGGGGTTTTAATACAGTAATCCCTCGTTTATCGTGGGGGTTATGTTCCAAAAAGAACCAATGATAAGTGAAATCCGTGAAGTAGGATTTATTTTAAAAAAGCAAACAAATGTGAGAGGGACGAAATAGCAAAAGAGCTGTATGTGAAACACACAACACATTTGACAATAAAGTTGATCTTGATACTTGATAGTCAGCTTTATTTTTGACAGTTATTATACAATAGTGAACGATGTATACAATGCAGAGGCGATTGCTCTTAGACTGCAAGGGAAGCTCAGCTTCCCCTAAAATGTCAAAAATAAGTGATCAAATATATGTGTATACGTACAATTGTGTGGACATGTCATTGACTAAATATGCGCTACAATGCGCTCAACTTTTGTTCCGAATCAGCTTCTTATGACTGGTTACGACGCGACTCTCTTCTCATTCAGTCCCACAGCTTCACTGTGCTACAAACTGTGTGCACGCTGAGCATCGACCGCGGACGCTGGGCGTCTAGAGAGTTCAGTGTAGGTTGTCCCAATGCATTCAAACGAGACGAGTCATTGGATAAATGCTGGTTTTGTCCCGCCCATCAGACGACGAGTCATTGGATAAATGCTGATTTTGTGCCGCCCACTGGACGCTTAGCGTCTCTGGGAATCTATGGACAGTGCGCGTTTATAGGCTGGCCAGGAAGCTCAGCTTTTCTGCATGATGATTGGATGATCTCTGTCTGAGGCTGAATCTCTTTTTGATTGACAGTGAAATAAGCCAATTACCGAACTGATGGTGAAGGCATCCTTTTCATTTTATTGAAAAGGAACGGAGAGTAGAATTCACGTACAAATTAACGGACACATTTTATGATGTGGGCCGAAATTGAGCTTCCCCTCCTTAACAGACCAGCATCCGCCACTGATTCAATGAAACCAAAGACCCAAACTTTGCAAAGGTAAATTTGGCAAGCTGTACAGAGACGAGGTACGTAGACTGTTCACATTGGTCAGTCCCTTAACCAATCAGGAGGCACAACACAATTCACTGTTTAAAAAAAAAGCATTGAAAAAACTGCACTAAAAAAATCCGCAAAACAGCAAAGCCGCGGAAGGTGAACCGCGTTAGAGTGAGGGATTACTGTATAATCAACACTTGTTCCTTAGATTCACATTGTGTATAGCAGCAAACTATTTTCGTGTTTTGTCAGACCTCCCCTTGTCCAGCTCTTCCGATTCAGAGACAGTCCCAGGCCACCTATGTGACATCGTCCCTACAGTGTCTTCTCGGTCGTCTTTGGGGCCCGCTAACCAGTGGGACATGTCCAAAATACCACTCCAGGGAGGTACTGTATTGGGGAGGCATCCTAACAAGATGCTGGCTCTTTTCGATATGGTGCCGATGCTCCCGGATAACCAAGACATTGAGAGCTGAGCTTTTCGGCTCAGCTCCTTCTTCACCACGATAGACCGATGCAGGGTCCGCATAGATGCTGCACTAATCCACCTCCATTCTTCCCTCATTTAAGAAGAAGCCCTCCAGATGCTTGAACTCCTCCACTTGTGGCAACATCTACAGTCGAGAGCAGCAGCACCCGATCACCACTATACAGTGTTGATTGTGCACTGCTTCCCCTGCTGAGACGCCAGATGGTGGACCGGTATTTCCTCAAAGCCGACAGGAAGTCATTCTCCATGGCTACACCAACCTCCTCCCTGGTCGCCCCAGCAGCCAACAAAGCTGCATTCCGGTTGGCCTGCTGAGGCCAAAAAGACCAGCTTGATGGCATCCCTCACTGCTGCTGTCCACTAACGAAGATAATTTCGATGTTTGACAATGCGTCAATTGGAGAATCTAATCCAATGTTTGTGCTGTTCACTCACCTTCTCACCGATCCCCTCATAACCGAATGGAGAAAAGTCACCCAATAATTGAGTGAAAATCTCTCTGTACAATTGAAGCACATTACCGTAACATTTACATGAAGTGTCGATTGCCAATCTGTCATGCAATTCACATGCGCTCTCACAGGTCCGAGTTGCCTGTGTCATTAATGCACGAGGAGGGAATGAGCTCACTTTGATGGCTCAGTCCAGGGGCATAGTGAGTCATTTGGATACCCATTTCAAATGTAATCAGAGTCCCTTGCCCTCTGTACATGCTCATTTTTTACAAAATGTAACCTATATAATAAAGGGTGCTTTTTGTCCTGCTTTTTAAATCTGCTACAGTGATCTGACAGCTTCAGTTAGCCTAAAAATATTTATCTCCAACGACTTTGAATTAGGGATCTCCCGATCACACTTTTTTGACACCCGAGTCCGAGTATTAGGTTTTAAGTACAGTGAAACTCCTCTTCAACGAAATCATGTTTGCTGCAAGAAATTTTTCACAACAGAGGGTTTTTCACTGTAGCAAATTTTATCTCAGATGTAAACACACACACACAAACGTATGTGTACTCTTTATTTTTATTCCAATAGTGCATAAATATGAGGATACACTTATTTGACACTTCATATAGTCAGTGTAGAAAAAAAAAAGGGAAAGAAATTGCGAAATTTACTTTCACTTACATCAATTTATTGGATAATGTCTTTTGGGTTTTTTTGTCATTTTGATCACTTTTAATCTCTCTTCCAGCGTCAGAGATCTTCTTGTCTTAGCTGCTTGACATCCAAAGGTCTGTTTTGTAGCCATTTTAGCAATGCAACGTTCTTGCTGCGTCTGAAACGAACAATAACAAATACTTCCTGGACATTAGCGCATGAGTAAACCAGTGTAGTGGTTGCTGTTGCCGTTTCCGAATGAAGCAGTAGAAGTCGCTGTTGGATTAGACTTTGTTGTAGTGAATCTCATCGCGAGGCAAGAGCAGAGAAAATTATTTCGTATTACGCAACAGGTTTTTTTTTCGTTGTATGGGGGGCAGGAAAGTGGCAATGAGGTTAATGCATGAAGATTTTTTCACACTAGGGGGTATTTTCATCCATGTATGTTTCGTTGTAGAGGAGTTTCACTGTATCTGCCGAAACAGAGTCCCGATTCGAAACCTCAGCAGTACATTTTAAAAAATTACTTTAAAATAAGCACTTATACAATGGAGGAAAGGAACATGGTCCACTCAGACTCAATGTCCCTTGCCCCACCCAGGACACCATCGAAGTTCTGATGAAAGTTTAAACTCCTTGATGGCGGACAGTGCCAGATGTTCCCAGAAGACCCTCAAAATATTTGATCGGACTGGCATCTTCCCCAACCATCAGAGACCACACACCACCAGGTGGTGACGATTAACAGCTCCGCCTGCCCCTCTCCTTGAGTGACCAGGCATGCAGCCGTAAATTCCAATGATACAACCAAAGTTGATCATCAAACTATGGGCTAGCATGTCCTCATTAAGAAGAATCTAAATATATCTAGTCAGAACTTCTCATCATTGCACACCAGCTCATGCTCCTTTCCTGACAAAGGTGACACTCCACATCTCTAGAGCCAGCTTCTGTCACCGGGGATCGGACAGCAAAGGTTCCGCTGCCACCCGGCTTTTTGGCACCTGACCACCATGGCCTCTCCCATAGGTGATGAGCTCATGGGAAGGGAGACCCACGGTGTCCCTATGGGCATGGGTGCACGCCCCACCACTAGACACTTGGCATCGAGCTCCACCTCCTAGATTAACCTGTTCATAGGAGTCATAATTCTTGCCGTCTCATTGGCGGTCATCAAATATATCACTCAATCAAACACAAATTAATCTCTATTGTTTATATATAAAATGTATATTAAAAAAAAGCCATTAAAAAAAATGACATGACATTTTTTAAGTCCACCTTATATCTCATCTCAGGTAAGCTTTAGCGTATCTCAGGTGAGTTTGAGCCAACCGATTGTGGGACACAATTCCTTCATGAACAAAAAAAAAGTACCAAAAAACTATTTTTCCACTGCAGTCGAAACTCTTTTCAACGTACTCCGTTTTCAACCCTATAATGTTCACATTTCAGTCCCAATTTCACATGGTTCATTTGCCGATTTTGCTGACAACGAACACCTTTATTACATAAACTTCATTATAACGACCAGATTTTTCCCACAAAATAGTGAAAAGTCCTTTGATACAGCGAACCGTGGGAAGCTAACTGCCGCTGCGACCTTGCTTATGAACAAAATATACAGCGCGGGATTACCCTCCATTGCTTTGCAATGCTACTGATCGAATCGTACATTGCACATGGTCTGAAAACATGTCTGGTAAATGCTGTTTGTGAAGGCTGATGAAGTAAAAATGCTCCAGTTGTTTGTTTCATGTCTTGTAAAATATTTTTTTCTTCATACTCTACACACATATTTGTAATTGACATGTTTATACTGTATTACATATCCATGTTTTTACATATATAAATGTTCATACAGGATTATAAATCTTAGTTGGCGGCCATTTTATTGGAAATGATTACAATGAACAACCATGATAACGTACAGATTTGTTATGTCCCTCAGGGTACGTTGTATTGAGGTTCGACTGTATATTTGGATCAAACAAGAGAAGTCTTACCTCAGGTGCAATATGGCCATGTTCCAGCTGGATAATGGATAAATCGATCAGCACCTCTCCCAGAACAAAAATTGCATCCAGTACCACTAAACACACCACCAGCACCTGTTGATAAGTCAAAGAATCAGTATTATTTAAAAATACCCTTACTCGTTCATGAAGAAATAATGACATAGGGTGTTTGGACTTTCCATACAATGTACTGTACTTTTTTTTTTTAACAAGTGTACTGTGCATTTCTTTATTTCATGAAGACAACAACAGGACAATACCAGTGTTCTATTTAAGTTCTCATGAGCAAACAAAACAATACAGATTCAGGAACGGGCAATATGAATAAAAAGTACAGTATATCACAATATAAGTATTTCATATTGGTTGAGATCAATATCTATTCTTTTTTTTCTTTTCTTCTTAACAATTGAAGATAAGGACAGAGAGAAAAAAAGGCAGAATTTCTGTAATTTTACATTAACAAATAGTACTGTAATAAGAAGTCAATGCAACTTTAAAAAAGACCAAGAGACTGGTCAATAGAAAGATTAAACTGGCGCCTTTTAAACAATGTGATTAGCAAGGCTGGACGATACAGCTGAAAAATGTTCCACAATATAAGTACATTATGTCAGTCAATGTTATAGATTTTTTGAAAAAAAAAAACTTTTTGTGTACAGTAATCCCTCGTTTATCGCAGTTAATGGGTACCAAAACCACCTGCGATAAACAAAAATCCGCGAAGTAGCGAACCCCCCCTCCATATAGGTACATGTACATAATATTTATAAGGGCAAATTTAATGGTATACATGCATGAAGAAGTAAATTTTGAAGTAATTAACATGACTTAATGCTGTATACTAATAGATTTAAACATGTATAAGTTAGGTTAGTTTATGAATAACAAAATACAGTAAACATAAAATTTATTTTATTTTTTTAAGTCCACGAAAAGTCGGCAAACTGTCCCAGAGAAGCTGCGAAAGTCAGCAAAAAAACAGCGAGTCAAATAGAGCAGGGGTGCCCATTAGGTCGATCGTGATCGACCTAATGATCAGGGACTGGTTCCAAATCGATCCGAGGGGTGTAGAGGGGAGAAAAAAAAAAAAACTAAAACATTTGTACATGTTAGTAAGATATATTTTTGTGTTAATGCACACTGCACCCAATTCATTCTTTCAGTCTGACTTTCACAAAAAGTATTTAAAAAAGACACTAAAATAAAGCAGGTACCGGTAATCTTTAACCTACAGTGACGTGTGACTGCGTCACCGGAAGTTGTGAGCGCTCAGCACTCTGCAGTTGCAGCTTGTGAACAGAGTTGTTGCGCTGTATTTTTTATCGTTATCATTATTCTCATTCAGAGTTTGTTTTGTACAATTCACCGAGGGGACGGGCAAAGAATGGGAATCTGGAGGGCCGAGGAAGCATTTTAAAACAGTACGCGTGAGCTACGATCTTTAACAGGCTGCAAAAGTGCGTCGTGTGCCTCAGCGTCAGGCTGTTGCTCATTACGGGTTGATCCCGGGAGGTTGGTTGACCGAAAAGTAGCTCTTCCGTCAAAAAAGTTTGGGCACCCCTGACATAGAGCAACCTATACAGTCCTGTACCACATGTACTGTATATGAAAAAAAATTCCTCATCTCACCCCTCGGGTGGTGTCCATCCCTCATTCAGCTCGGGTCCTCTACCAGAGGCCAGGAAGCTTGAGGGTTCTGCGCAGTATCCTTGCTGTTCTCAGCACTGCACATTTCTGGACTGAGATGTCCGATGTTGTTCCCGGGATCTGTTGCAACCACTCATCTAGTTTGGGGGTCACTGCCCCGAGTGCTCCGACCACCACAGGCACGACTGTCACCTTTACCTTCCAGGCTCTCTCCAGCTTCTCTCTGAGCCCTTGGTATTTCTCGAGTTTCTCGTGTTCCTTCTTTCTGATGTTTCCATCACTTGGGACCGCTACATCCACTACAACGGCTTTCCTTTGCCCTTTATCTATGATCACGATATCTGGTTGGTTCGCCATTACCATCTTGTCAGCCTGGATCTGGAAGTCCCACAGGATCTTCGCTCTGTCATTCTCCACCACCTTCGGAGGTGTTTCCCATTTTGACCTTGGGGTTTCCAGTCCATACTCTGCACAGATGTTTCGGTAGACCACCTCGGTATGGCGTTCCATGTAGGCTTTCCCTGCCAGCATCTTACACCCTGCAGTTATGTGTTGGATCATCTCAGGTGCCTCTTTGCACAACCTACACCTTGGGTCTTGTCTGGTGTGGTATATCTGGGCCTCAATGGCTCTGGTGCTCAGGGCCTGCTCCTGAGCAGCCAGGATGAGTGTCTCTGTGCTGTCCTTCAGCCACTGATAGGACTTCTTGAGATCGGCCACTTCAGTTATGGTCCGGTGGTACATCCCGTGTAGGGGCTTGTCCTCCCATGATGGTCCCTCTTCCAGCGCCTCATCTTCTGTTCCCCATTATCTGAGACATTCTCTGAGTACGTCATCCGTTGGAGCCTTCTCCTTGATGTATTCATGGAGCTTGGATGTTTCATCCTGGACAGTGGCTCTCACACTCACTAGTCCCCGGCCTCCTTCCTTTCGGCTTGTGTACAGTCTCAGGGTGCTGGATTTGGGATGGAACCCTCCATGCATGGTTAGGAGCTTTCGGGTCTTCACATCCGTGGTCTGAATCTCTTCCTTTGGCCACCTTATTATTCCTGCAGGGTATCTGATCACTGGCAGGGTATAGCTGTTTATTGCTGATAGCTCAGTTGGTAAGGCACCAGGTTTGGCGTACGGGATATGGTGGTTCGAATCCCGCTTGGGGCAAAAAAATGAGCACATAACACCATCCAGTGTGGGTCCTTGGGCAAGATCCTTCACACTAATGCCTACCTCATACAATGATGACAGACAATAAAACAGCAAATATATATATATATATATAGCGGCTGGATAGCTCAGTTGGTAAGGCATCGGTTTTGGCATACGGGAGACGGTGGTTCGAATCCCGCCTGGGGCAAAAAATGAGCACATAACACCATCCAGTGTGGGTCCTTGAGCAAGATCCTTCACGCTAATGCCTACCTTATACAATGATGAGAGACAGTAAAATGAATGACATGCCGGCTCAGACGTCGCCCGGCCAAACAAGGTCTGCGTCAGGTGCTGGGGAACCAGAGCACCTTGATGAAAAATGGGCTACTAGAACAAAGCGGAGATGGGCGAGATGCGATAACATGGCTCTGTTGGAATGCTACTACTCAAGCAACCCTAGTCAGAGGGGTTACATGCAGAGAATGTGGGCTAAATGGTGTTCCAACATCCACAAACGGCAACTGCTGTCACAACTTGAGATTGATGAGGTACAACGCAGGTTCCATGCCAGATCAGAGGAGGAGGTCATACCAGATATTGGGAGGCAAGCCCCAATGAATACAGATGATGAGATTGGGAGGCCAGCCCCAATGAATGAAATGCTGAGCGAGGCAGCAACTGACCTGACAGCTAAGATCATGGCGAGAATGAAAGCTGGGCAACCTAGAAACCGATTACAACGGCTATGTGAAGTACCACCTGAAAGTCTCATGGAAAGTGTGAATGCAGCACTGAGGGCGATCCCTACCGTAACGATCACGGAAACCAATGAGCTGATATACGCTTCAGCATCAGTGATCCTTGAGATGCTTGGCTATAAGAGCAACCATGGAAGCCATGAGATACGTTACCCACCATGGAAAAGACGGTTGGAGGCTAAGATCAAGGCGGCTCGGAAAGATGTGAGTCAATTGACGGATGAAAAGGCCGATACCCGAGAGGTACATCCACATGACCATACCTGAAGCACTCGAAACTGCCAAACAAAGGCTCCAAGCCTTGTCCAGCCGCCTAAAGCGGTACACGAAAGAGAATGAGGCCAGACGAATAAACAGGCTGTTCGCAACACAACCTGCGAAAGTGTACGCTCAGTGGCAGGGTCCTCAGAGCTGACCCACCAAGACTGGAAACTGAAAGGTACTGGAAAGGCATATGGGAGAAGGAGGTTGCACATAACAGCAGTGCACAATGGCTGGTGACCCTGAGAGAGGAGCACAGCAACCTCCCTGAACAGAACCCAGTTACCATAACAGTGGCAGACATACAGGAAAGAGTCTCAGATATGAAGAACTGGACAGCACCAGGCCCGGACATGGTCCACACCTACTGGCTAAAGAAACTCACAGCACTCCATGAGCGCCTAGCAGCACAAATGAACCAGCTGCTGAGGGATGGGACTCACCCAGGATGGCTAACCGAAGGGCGAACGATCCTGATCATGAAGGATCCCTCAAAGGGTGCAGTCCCATCCAACTATCGGCCAATAACCTGTCTCTCCACAACATGCAAGCTCATGTCAGGCATCATTGCGGCTAAGATAAGTGGACACATGGCTGGTGACCCTGAGAGAGGAGCACAGCAACATGGATCAATACATGAGCGAAGCACAGAAGGGCATTGGTAGAGATACCAGAGGAGCCAAACATCAGCTCCTGGTTGACAGAACAGTCGCACAAGACTGCAGGTCCCGACGCACCAACCTGTGCACAGCCTGGATTGATTGACAAGAAAGTCTATGACTCGATGCCACATACATGGATCACTGAATGCTTGGAGTTGTATAAGGTGAACAGGACCCTAAGAGCCTTCGTTGCGAACTCGATGAGGATGTGGAAAACCACACTTGAAGCCAATGGCAAGCCACTTACCCAAGTGTCCATCAAATGTGGCATATACCAAGGTGATGCACTCTCCCCACTGCTGTTCTGCATAGGACTGAACCCCCTAAGCCAAGTAATCACCAAGACAGGCTATGGATACCGCCTCAGAAATGGAGCTACAATCAGTCACCTCCTCTACATGGATGACATAAAGCTGTATGCTAAGAGCGAAAGGGACATAGACTCCCTGATCCACACAACCAGGATCTACAGCAGCGACATCGGGATGTCATTCGGGCTTGAGAAATGTAGTCGGATGGTGACTAAGAGAGGAAAGGTAGTCCGCACTGAAGGGGTCTCACTCCCTGAAGGAACAATAGCAGACATTGAGGACAGCTACAAGTACCTCGGTATACCACAAGCCAATGGCAACCTCGAACTGGCAACAAGGAAAGCGGCTATGGCCAAATACCTCCAGCGAGTGAGGCAAGTCCTAAGAAGCCAGCTCAATGGCAACAACAAGACCCGGGCAATAAACAGCTATGCCCTGCCAGTGATCAGATACCCTGCAGGAATAATAAGGTGGCCAAAGGAAGAGATTCAGACCACGGACGTTAAGACCCGAAAGCTCCTAACCATGCACGGAGGGTTCCATCCCAAGTCCAGCACCCTGAGACTGTACGCAAGCCGAAAGGAAGGAGGCCTGGGACTAGTGAGTGTGAGAGCCACTGTCCAGGATGAAACATCCAAGCCCCATGAATACATCAAGGAGAAGGCTCCAACGGATGACGTACTCAGAGAGTGTCTCAGACAATGGGGAACAGAAGATGAGGCGCTGGAAGATGGACCATCATGGGAGGACAAGCCCCTACACGGGATGTACCACCGGACCATAACTGAAGTGGCCGATCTCAAGAAGTCCTATCAGTGGCTAGAGAGGGCTGGCCTGAAGGACAGCACAGAGGCACTCATCCTGGCTGCTCAGGAGCAGGCCCTGAGCACCAGAGCCATTGAGGCCCAGATATACCACACCAGACAAGATCCAAGGTGTAGGTTGTGCAAAGAGGCACCTGAGACGATACAACACATAACTGCAGGGTGTAAGATGCTGGCAGGGAAAGCCTACATGGAACGTCATAACCAGGTGGCTGGCATAGTCTACCGAAACATCTCTGCGGGGTATGGACTGGAAACCCCAAGGTCAAAATGGGAAACACCTCCGAAGGCGGTGGAGAATGACAGAGCGAAGATCCTGTAGGACTTCCAGATCCAGACTGACAAGATGGTAATGGCGAACCAACCAGATATCGTGATCATTGATAAAGGGCAGAGGAAAGCCGTTGTAGTGGATGTAGCGGTCCCAAGTGATGGAAACATCAGAAAGAAGGAACACGAGAAACTCGAGAAATACCAAGGGTTCAGAGAGAAGCTGGAGAGAGCCTGGAAGGTAAAGGTGACAGTCGTGCCTGTGGTGGTCGGAGCACTCGGGGCAGTGACCCCCAAACTAGATGAGTGGTTGCAACAGATCCCGGGAACAACATCGGACATCTCAGTCCAGAAATGTGCAGTGCTGAGAACAGCAAGGATACTGCGCAGAACCCTCAAGCTTCCTGGCCTCTGGTAGAGGACCCGAGCTGAATGAGGGACGGACACCACCCGAGGGGGGGTGAGACGAGGAATTTTTTTATATATATTAGAGCTGTCAGTTTAGCGCGTTTTTATTGGCATTAATTTAAATGAATTTTCACGGGATTAATTTTTTTCTTGCGAGATTAACGCGCCACACGTCAGAGCGGAGGTTACTTTGCTCTATAAATAAACCTAAACAAAACAAGCGTGCTGCAGAAGTCCACGCCCATGTCTGTTTTGCCAGCCACGGCAGCGCGAAACACCGAAAACGGATACTTAAAGAGTTTATGAATGGAAAGTTTACTTTTAAAAAGTTGCCAGATAGTTCCACTGACAAGACCAAAGTTACCTGAATGTTTTGCAGTAGTAAACTGAGCTATCGTCATAGCACGTCGAGTCTGAAATACCACATAATGGCCAAGCACACAGCTGATGTGAGTACTCCGCCCCCTCGTCTAAGACAGACAGCTGTGGATCATTTCAAAGTGAAGAAAATGGATAACACGACAAAGAACAAATTTGCTGAAGCCATAGCTAAATGTATGGCTCCTGCATGCAAGCTTGTCAACATTGTCCACAGCTCGACTCAAGCTGAAATCATTCGCATTGCATCTAACGACTCCACTACGGATTACCAGCGAGAGCCTCCATTACAAGCTGTGTACAGAGATTGTACGTAGCGGAGAAGACACTATTTCGGGAGAGAAATAAGAGACTAGGTTGATGAGCCTCTGGTGAATAAAGAGCAGGTAGCCTGTCGAATACGATGTATGCCACTGACGCGATTGTGACTTGTTTGGAACTATTTTGGGTGGAAGGTTACAGTGTTCCGTGGCCATATAAATACAGCGGGTGGAGCTTCTCTGTGTTCGTCTGACAGCGACGGTGCGCCGCTGAGGCATGTCAAGAGTTCAGCGGTGCAGTGGTAGCGACCTAGCAGAAAATAAAACGTCTCCAGTGTTGTCATCTAACCAAGTGCAGTCATCCGAAATGATGTCTACACAAAACCGTAGAGAGATTTCCGAGCAAGAAGGACCAACAGAATCAACATAGCCTGACTGCTGTGTTCAAAGCAAACTTGAGAAAAACGAAGTATGCAACCATGGCTTAAATCCACTATAGGCTGAGTACTAGTTTACCTTAGATGTGCACTTCATGTTATATTGCTCTGTTTTGATTCCATAAAAAGAGCTGTTAAAGCAGCTGTTGTGTGACTAAATATTTTTTTCACCGTTGTTGATGGACAGTAATATCGTGTGAGAGATTATGTGTGAATAACTGCTCCAAGTGAAAAATGTTCATGTAAAATTGAAAATCAAAATTGTTATTTCAGAAAATATTTGCATTTTGCACATAGAAAACTGATTCAAGATTCCATGTTGATGAGATTATTAAAAAGGGGAAAAATAGGACAAAAAAATATCAAAGGAAATTCAGAAACGATAAAAAAATGCGTGAGTAATCACGATTAATTTTTAGTGAATTTGAGTTCATTATGACAGTTGCATTTTTAATTAGATTAAATATTTTAATCGTTTGACAGCTCTAATATATACTCTATATATATATATATATATATATATATATATATTATGAATATGTTTGAAAAAACCCGCGATGCACTGAAGCCACGATAAACGAACTGCGAAATAGCAAGGGATCACTGTACATTCTAATATAATGTAATGTGCAAAGTTGCTGTCACGTGAGGAGCAGTATTTTGGAACCCAGAAGCAGACATGAGACATAAGAAGTAAAAGTCTTTGACTATGAAAATACAAAGTAAGTACAGAGAGTGGGGCTGGATGCAGAAGATGCGAAAGAGAGCTTTTACTCTGACTGGGAGAATGCTCGACCTGCCACTGAGTAATTCGAGTACAGTATATACACTGGAAGACATCAGGACTATTTGATATAATAAAGGTAACATAATAAAGGCCCACAGCAAACGCCAAACAAACTGCACAGCATTTGCTACATTAATTTAAGGAAGAACCAGTCACAAAAGGTACCAACAAAGATGAAATACAGCAAGCAACGTAACACAAATAAACTGAAGAGACAGCAAGGAATACAGTAATTCCGTATCCCTGCAAAAAGTGAAAACCTGTTAAGTAGGATTTGGCTGCCCCTTGGAATTTTTGTTTGCATGTGGATGTAATATTTGCAGAGTGAAACGTGAACCAGGATTTCACGGCTGTTCCACAGACTGTTAGCACTCTCTATTGGCGAAGGTCTGAGACTACAGACAGTTGAGTCGTCTGTCTGATCGTTGATGTTTTTGCAAACAAGAAACATCACAGGTACAAGGATGCTTAAAATATGTAAACATGAGTTATACTTCACATTTTTGAGACAAAGATTACAACAGTGCACGTATTTACTTAAATCTTTAATTTAAGTAATCTTTAATCTTATACAGTAATTAAGGGCTGCGATTGGCTGGCAACTAGCTCAGGGTGTCCCCCGCCTACTGCCCGAGGACGGCTGGGATAGGCTGCAGCACCCCCCATGACCCTTGTGAGGATAAGTGGATTGGAAAATGGGTGGATGTATGGATGGAGTAGTTAATGGTCATCAAGAGAGAGAGGCAAAGAGGCGTGTCTTGGTGGCGTAGAAGGCGGCTGTCACTTGACTCTTAGGCTACAGGCACTGCAGCTGAGGTTTTTAAATTGGAGAAAAACATGGTGATGGGTAGCGCGAGGATGTTCATCTTGTTTGGTTTCTCTTTTTCTTTAAGTGAAGAAAAGAAACTTACTGAGCTGACAGTTTCATCTGTCAATTCAGCCTTTGCCTGAGTTGTGAGTTGTCAGGGTCATGGCTTTCTTGTAACATGTCTAAAAAACAGCTGACCGGGTCGGGAAACCTTCAAAATAACCGTCATTAAAGCAATGTGTCCCTGTTGTTGGTGCCATCTCCGTGAAACGATGAGCATGCTCCCACACGCATTGCTTCGGCAGCGGCGGTGGAGAGTTGGTTCGCAGCCTTGACTGGGTAGTTTTGTTTTGAAGGCGGCAACCGGTACGAGTGCAGCTTAAAGAATCCAAAAAAAAAAAAAAGTTGTCGCAAACAACACTAAGATACAGTCTGCGAGACAGTCAACAGACTGGCAATGATGTGCAGCCAATCAGCTCACGGGATCAATCCACTCGTGCTCTCATTGGTCGATGTCGTGCCAGGAACCAATCGAGCACCTTGTTTGAGTGGCCATGTACAAAGCCTATGAGGTATGTCAGGTCTTTGTTCGGCATGCAGGGAAGCCTCTTTCGCGCATCACCATGAAACAATGTCGCTTTCTGCAATATGGGTGCTGATATGCCTCTTTGTTCATTAATGTTTGGGAAAAAAATGCAAACACTGATGCCGCAAAGCGACGCAAAAAGTGGCGAGGGATCATTGTACTTGGAAAAAGCACAAAGTGGAAGAGGGAGCTGATTGGGCAACACAAAGAATCAGGTGAACGAGTACAGGTGGGCACAATAACCTCACGAGACAGACACAAACAAACAAACAAAAAAAGGGAAACCATGAAACTGAATTGAAAAACATGATGCTTGCACCCAGAAGCAACGCACAAGCAAACACTTTCCTAAACCAATCAAGTAAGTCTCTCAGTCTCATACTGTCAAGCAACAGGCTCAAAGCGTGGTGTGTGCTCACAAAAATCATCCAACTGTGTTGCAGTTGCACACAAAGGAAAGAAAAAAGAAGGCCAAGAAGAAACGAAAAAGTCGGTCAGCAGCAGGATGGTCACATTGGACGCACATGAAATGAGCGGGGCCAGTACATGCATGACAAATACTTTTGATTCTTCAAGTAACAGATAAAGGTGTCAAACTCTACTGGAACATGTTGCTGCAGGAGAAAACAAGGGAAAAAAACATATGATGACAGAAAAGAGATGTGAGCAAAAAGAACTAAAAATGCCAAACAACCACAACATGACGAAACAAAGAGTGATGTCACACAAAAGGAAATTTCACAAGAATCTAACATTCTATGAAAATGTTACAACACTTCCATATGATGGCTGCAGAGGAAGGTCGAACACATCGGCGTGGGAGTTGGGGGGGAGTAAAAAGTGGTGCAATGTCAACGTTTGGACCTTCTTAACACAAATGAGTACTCGCAATTCTTGAGTTCTGGCAGCCCGAGCTGATTTTGTCACTAATGCAAGAAATACAAATCATCACACTTGGGCTGACTCAGTCAAACATAGTCAGAGCCCCCCACCCCTCCCACCAAGTCCCTCATGCTTCAGTTCAATTTTTACAAAAAGGGTGTTAAAGTGGTATCTCACTGGCGAAGACCTGCGAGTGTTTGTGAACATAGCAAATGCTTCCCATGGTGGCCTGGTGGTGACCTAACTAAGCCCTGAGTTGATGACCGTGCATTTGTTTGGCAGGTCCTCATCCACCTGCGCCAGTTATGCTTTTAACACGGTCTCAGCAGAAGACAGAGGCTGTTGACACTGTCAGGACCAATTTTGATATGGACGATTGTTGAAGTCTGTTACTAAGGATTTAGATGAAGTGAACAGTGAAGTAACAGCAGGACTATACTCTCTTCAATTTGCAGGGTCCTTTTCAATACCGGAACAAACAAGTTGGAAAGACCATTTAGTAAGGATATAACAATATCCAAGCATCACAATATGATTATATCACGATATAAGCCTCATGAAAAAACAACAACAACAACAACAAAACTCCACAATAATTTCTAAAAAGGTCACACTATTGTATTTTTTAAAAAAGGCTCATGACATTAGAACCAAAAAAAGCACAATATTCTGTTTTTTACATAAGAGCAATGACAAAGAAATAAACTTGGTCAATGATTTTATTGTCATGCGTTCCTATTGGATCAGCAACACAAAGTATGATGGTCTATGGAGTTCACAATGCAGTGTTTGGTTGATGCAAATTAAAAGTAATGTTTTTGATGGAGATAGACTGCTTTTAACATCGTAACATGACGACGACGAATCGTGGCAATTTTAATATCGCCGTGATTGTTACACACCCTATCAATGAAGCTATGCTTAATAGTACCTGATTCGACATAAGGCTGCACTACAGTAAATATTCCCATCCCCGGAATTCTATGGAAAGGAATATCCTTCACCCAGAATAAAAACCTATGCATTAACATTTTGACTACGATATTACGTGTTCCCGGAACTTGCGTAAGTGGAAATTCCACTACCCGTAACCCGGATGGAGGTGTAATGCCGCAGGAGCTTAAATACACGCAACGCCCACCCGATGCGACGGAAAAGACACAACGCTGAAACAAGTTTTCACTTCGCGTTTTTCGATCATCAGATTCTAAACGACGACGTGTGAGTTTTTATTGCCGTGCGTTTTACTGTAATTGTGAATGATTTTAACTTTATTCACTTACGTCCTGGAGAACGCGGCACGAGCTTAAAAGCAGCACCCACTCGACATGACCGAAGAAACGTGTTGCTTCGCCGTTTTCATTCATCAGATTCGAAACGAAGACGTGTAAGTGACTTTTTATTGGCGTGCGTTTTACTGTAATGGTGAAAGATTTTAACTTTATTCACTTATGTCGTGTAGATCATCGCATCGAAACGTAGAAGAACTGTAACGACTGGAGCGGAGCGAGTGAAATGCGTCCGTTTGAGCGAGGCTGGACACAAAGTTAAAAAGATCAGAATCATCATTATTGGCCAAGTATGTAGAACACACAAGGAATTTGTCTCCGGTATAACACGCTACTTCATCAACAAGGACATGACAAAAAAGTATGCAAGGACATTTCGTAATGTACCACCCAGTGACAACTGTGAGACAATGTGCAAAGTATCAAGCAGAGCTAAAGTGATCAGTGGTAGAATACAATACTATGACAGTTTGTACAGTTGGTGCAGAAAATCATTGAACCATTTTAGAGTGACCAGTAGCAGTATTTGTAGTACAAGAAGAGTGACTGCGTCAGTGACTGTTTAGGGAGTTAATGGCTAGAGGGAAGAAGCTGTTTAAGTGTCAACTGGATTTGGTGCGCATGGATCTGTAGCGCCTGCCTGAGGGGAGTAGCTGGAAAAGGTGGTGGGCAGGGTGCGGGGGATCCAGGAGGATTTTCCGTGCCCTTGTCTTGATTCTTGCCGTGTGCAAATCCTCAAGAGTGGGTAGGGCGGTGCCAATGATTTTTTCCGCCGTCCTAACTGTCCGTTGAAGTCGGATTTTGTCCTTTTTTGTGGCGGCCCCAAACCAAACCGTGATGGAAGAACACAGGATTGATTCGATGACTGCCGTCATCCAGCAGACACTTGGAGTCAGAAAGACGCAAATCTACGAAACTTTAAAAAACAAGGCATTGATTCAACTCCTGATGACAAGCCACCATCCAGCAAGGAAGCAATGCAAATGGCAACAAAATCCTTCAGTATGCACAAGAATTACCAGACATCGGTGATCAACGGGACAGTTACTTGCAACAAGCAAGAAAACTATGACACGCAGGCAAACATTGTCATAAACCAAAGAATGCATCCAACAAAACAATCCAAAATACAAATTTTTTTCCCAAGACAGAAAAAAATAAACATTAAAATACTGTATGTATTTTACTGTTGTGATTTTTTGGGATACACCTGTATTGCAGTTTTTGTTATATAAACAGTTTTTGGACAGTATATTTTTGTATTTTATTGATTGTGTTGTTACACGTGCATTTTGTCAACATACTTGCAGGTTCATAAAGGACATGTACCATGCTCATTTCAGACAAATTGTACAGCGCAAACACGAGTCCGTACTAGAGAATATTTACTGTATTTCACTATTTTCTGAACCCGAGCCCTGATTGGCCGTTACCTGAGCAACTGTGATGTCATTCTCAGTCAACAGCAAGTGGCAAAATGGTCGCCCGCTGAGATGGACAAAAGTGGGTGGATTTTACTGCTTAACTCATATTCCACAAGGGCAATATGAATCAGACTGCTTTCTTTAGACTCGTGGGGGCTACCGAGAACATATTATTGTAAAAAAAAAATTTTGGGGTTGACTTCCCCTTTAATATATAAAACACAATTTTAAAGGGTATCAATTGGCCCTGATTCATTAAGTGACACGGCAATGTACAGCTGTGTCTGATCAGCGTAGCTGATGCTGTGTCTCCTGATGATGTCCCAAAGGGGAAGCATATAAAGATGAAAAAGTATTGGGCCTCCACCACGGTAAGGTGACGGCTCACGGAGGGGGATCATTGGGACACACAAACCCCAGGGTTTGTGTGTCCCAATGACCATGGACCATGGACCATGTTCCGTGCCTCAATTGTCGAGGCGGCCAATCTGAGTTGTGGACGTAAGGTGGT
The DNA here is from genome assembly GCF_054856545.1 of Hippocampus guttulatus. Taxonomy (NCBI): domain Eukaryota; kingdom Metazoa; phylum Chordata; class Actinopteri; order Syngnathiformes; family Syngnathidae; genus Hippocampus; species Hippocampus guttulatus. Next base: position 3,245,370 of record NC_141262.1, on the reverse strand, counting down.
TGGTGCCTGTCGTGGCGGCAACCCCCGTACTCGCTGGTGGACACCAGCAGTCAGGGATGCCGTCAAGCTGAAGAAGGAGTCCTATCGGGCCTTTATGCCCTGTGGGACCCCAGAGGCAGCTGACGGGTATCAACTGGCCAAGCGTAACGCAGCTTCGGTGGTCGCCGAGGCAAAAACCCGGGCGTGGGAAGAGTTCGGTGAGGCCATGGAAGCCGACTTCCGGACGGCTTCGAGGAAATTCTGGTCCACCATCCGACGTCTCAGGAGGGGGAAGCAGTGCACCACTAACACAGTGTACAGTGGGGGTGGGGCGCTGCTGACTTCGACTTGGGACGTTGTGAACCGGTGGGCAGAGTACTTCGAAGACCTCCTCAACTCCGCCAACACGCCTTCCTTGGAGGAAGCAGAGTCTGAGGACCCTGAGGTGGGCTCTCCTATCTCTGTGGTTGAAGTCACCGATGTGGTTAAAAAGCTCCTCGGTGGCAAGGCCCCAGGGGTGGATGAGATCTGCCCGGAGTTCATCAAGGCTCTGGATTTTGTGGGGCTGTCCTGGTTGACACGCCTCTGCAACATCGCATGGTCAACGGGGAGAGTGCCTCTGGATTGGCAGACCGGGGTGGTAGTCCCTCTTTTTAAAAAGGGGGACCGGAGGGTGTGTTCCAACTACAGAGGGATCACACTCCTCAGCCTCCCTGGTAAGGTCTATTCAGGGGTGCTGGAGAGGAGGGTCCGTCAGCAAGTCGAGCCTCAGATTGAGGAGGAGCAGTGTGGTTTTCGTCCCGGCCGTGGAACAGTGGACCAGCTCTACACCCTTTGCAGGGTCCTCGAGGGTATGTGGGAATTCGCCCAACCAGTCTACATGTGTTTTGTGGACTTGGAGAAGGCGTTTGACCGTGTCCCTCGGGGAGTTCTGTGGGGGGTGCTTCGTGGGTATGGGGTACCGAACCCCCTGATACGGGCTGTTCGGTCACTATACCACCGATGTCAGAGTTTGGTTCGCATTGCCAGCAGTAAGTCGGAATCGTTTCCAGTGAGGGTAGGACTCCGCCAAGGCTGATTCTCCGCCGATTCTGTTCATAAGCTTTATGGACAGAATTTCTCGGCGCAGCCGAACCGTTTTGGTGGCCTCAGTATTGCATCTCTGCTTTTTGCAGATGATGTGATACAGTTGGCTCCTTCAAGCAGGGCTTTCCAACTCTCACTGGAGCGTTTCACAGCCGAGTGTGAAGCAGTTGGGAGGAAAATCAGCACCTCCAAATCTGAAACAATGGTCCTCAGTCGGAAAAGGGTGGAGTGCCCCCTCCGGGTCGGGGAGGAGATCTTACCCCAAGTGGAGGAGTTTAAGTATCTTGGGGTCTTGTTCACGAATGAGGGCAGAAGGGAGCGAGAGATCGACAGGCGGATCGGTGCAGCATCTGCATCCGGGCTTCCCTGCTAAAGCTGTTGCCTCCGCGACCCGGCCCCGGATAAGCGGTAGAAGATGGATGGATGGATGGAAGTATTGGGCCTAAAATTAAACCTTAAGGACCCCCACATTTAATTTCATGAGTTTTGCAGGAATGTGTATCCTTACTAACAAAAACATCTGTCTGTGAGATTGGAATGGAACCAGTTGAAAGTAGCACCAGCGATGCCCGACCAGGTTTCTATTTAATAAAATGTGGTGATCTACTAAATCGAAAGCAGCACTTTAGATCCAGTGGCACCAAGACGATGAGTCAGCATTGCACCTGATACCATTTACAATCCTTAAAAAGAGCCATCTCTGTACTATGATTCATCCTAAAACCAGATTGATATTTCTCTAAATAATATTTGTATTTATTGTAATTTAATTGAATGAAAAACACTTTTTCGAAACTCTTATCTAAAAATGACAAATTGGACACAGGCTTGTAATTTTTAAAAAACGCCAGGGTCCAAACTGCTCTTCTTCAGAATGGGCTACACTGCCACTATGTTATAGGCATCAGGAAAGACACTCCTGTCTAAAGAGAGCATTTGACTATTTATAATTTAAAGCCGGCTGCTCAAAGAACCCATAAAATGTCTTTAGAAGTGATGTTGGAATTGGATCTAAAAGGCAGGTTGTTGGATTTACCTTGGAGAAAATTCGACCAAGTGTCCTTGCATCAACCACTTTCCAGCTCTTTAAAATCCTCGATAATATTTGCAGCCACCTCAGAAGTTAGGTAAGGTGTCCTCACTGTTCTCACTGGGGCCGCTTGATTATAAAACTGGCGATATGAAAATACAGTATACCCAGTAGCAGTCTGACACAACCAGGTCAACAATAGAGGACATATCGTAGGATATTCCCAGATCCAGGGTGTATCCTCTGTTGTGAGTTGGCTGTGAGACATGCTGTTCAAAAGGTTTAAAAATTCTCTGGACAGTGGGTGCAAAATGAACACTTTGATTATATTGTTAGGGTGGCCCTATATACTTTGTCAACTGCGCTTGCAGGCAAATCTTTAGGACAGTCATCAGTCGCAGTCCAACCCTGACTGGCTTTTTTCAGGTCTCTTTGGTTTGTTTTGCTTAAATCAACACTTAGTATGGCTCCCAAGAAAGTGAAAAGTGCAAGTGATTGTGCTATTAGGAAGCCTGGGAAATTGCCACAGTTGGGGCAGAATCGGGTGAACTCTTGCTGACAGAGCAGGGAGAGAGTGACCGTGCTTGTCTAAACTTTGTAATTCGTTGTTTTTAATGTGTTTAGAAAAAGTGCATCGTCTTGTTTCAGTGAAATGTGACGTGTGTCGATATGAGACGCATTGTTATGAAAAATGGACTGCGCTTACTGATCTCCAACATGGAGTTCACATGGTTAGGAAATAACATTTAAAAACAAAAAATATAAGCGCTCATTAATTAAAAGGACATCTTAACACTTTAAAAATTATAACATTAATTTTGCGCACCAACCACCAATTCATTTTAACAGGTCCTACTCAGGACTCTCAAATATATAAATAAGTGGAAACTTTGGGAGGTATACTATTATTGACAGTGATGTCTAACGAGTGGTAAGATGGTGATTTACTGGTGAGCACATCCGCCTCACAGTGCAAAGGTGCATAGTTCGATTACGGCTCTGGCCTTCCTGTGTGGAGTTTGCATGTTCATTTCTGCGTGGATTTTCTCCAGGTATTTTGGTTTCCTCCCAGATTCCAAAAACATGCAGGGCAAGTGAATGGAACACTTTAAATCAGTATTTCTTAACCTGGGTTCGATCGAACATGAGGGGTTCGGTGAGTCGGTCTCAGGGGTTCGACGGAGCCTCTGCCACGGAGGGGAAGACACACGCGACTCAACATTTTAATTGGGCCATCACTGGCTGCAGATGATCACATGACATTGCTTGGCCAATCAGTGCTGTGGGAAATGTAGTTCGCTTAGTAGTCAACATGAGACTGTCATGATAGTACGTCATACAATTAAAAATAAAAAAGTATATTTATCTCTTGAAATGTTATTTACTTTTTTTCAGTTTTTAATAAATGTGTTTTTTTTATATCTTGGATTTGTAAAAATATATAAAATTGTTTTTCACTCATGAAGGTTCGGTGAGTGTGCATATTAACTGGTTGGGTTTCGGTACGTCTAAAAAGGTTAAGAAACACTGCTCTAAATTGGGTGTGATTGTTCGTCTATGTGTGCCCTGCGATTAGCTGTTAACCTGTTCAGGATGACAGCTGGGATAGGCTCCAGCATGCCCTTTCTGAAGATAAGTGGATTAGAAAATGCATTGATGGATGGATGTTAAATAAAAATATACTAAAATAATAGTAATTGGGAAAAAAAAAACAATACAGGCTGTTCCTGCGTATTTTGGTCTCTTCGGGGCAGTGTGGAGCCGTGCATGAATGGAGAGTACTGTTGTGACTTCTATGTACATAATTCACCACCAACTGCAAACGTGTGAATGCAATGTTTCATATGCTTGTCAGAGAGTTCACGATCATTTGGTAACGGGGTAGAAATAATTGCAGTCCCTTTAAGGACCGCCATGTTAGTCTGCTTGTTTCTATGGAAACTGACTTTCGGCGGGTCTCGTGTTGCGCGGGAAGTTTTTTGGTGTGCTAATAAAAAAACGACACACTCTCTCGGAGTGCGAACGTGAGGAATTGTCGCTTTCTTCGAGTTTCTACAATTTTCACAGTACACACTTAAAATGACAACAGAAAAAAAGTTTCAATTGAATTTTTCACAGGTGAGGAATTTTTATTTTTTTTTGTGTTATCTTACCTATGTATACGTGTATACACAGGGTCGACGCTAATTTGCTGTTACGATTACACTGCGATACGGCATTGACTTAAGCATGAGCGGCTACCAATGGTTAAAAGATGAAGCATGTTTTGTATCTAAATTCACAATGTGTGTTTAATTTTACAGTGAACTCCAGCCAGAGTGTCATTCAACAGCTTAAAGGAGGCTTAGGGACGACAAAATCACATATGCCACACGCTTGCTAGACAAGCTACAGTACATGATGCATTCAGACTACTTTCACAATGTTAGGAACTCATTTCTTCGATTACAATAATCCCTTGCTATAACGCGGTTCACCGTCCGCGGCTTTGCTGTTTCACAGATTTTTTTTGTGCAGTTTTTTTAATGTTTTTTTTTTAAACAGTGAATTGTGTTCTGCATCCTGATTGGCTAAGGGACTGACCACCGTGAACAGTCTCTGCACCTCGTCTCTGTACAGCTTGCCAAATTTACCTTTGCAAGTTTTTGGTCTTTGGTTTCATTGTATCAGTGGCGGATCCTGGTCTGTCAAGGAGGGGAAGCTCAATTTTGGCCTACATCAGACGTGAATTCTACTCTCCATTCCTTTTCAAAAAAATGAAAAGCTGACCATCAAGTGCCAAGTACAATTTTAATGTCAAATGTGCTGTATGTGCAATTTCATCCCTCTCACATTTTTTTTTGCTTTTTCTTTTTTAAATAAATCCTACTTGACGGATTTCACTTATCACGGGTTCTTTTTGGAACGTAACCTCCGCAATAAACAAGGGATTACTGTCTAACATTTTAAAGACTGAGAAAAGCTAAAAATCGAAACCTATGTAGTTGCTAGAGGGGTCCGAAAAGTCATTAAATACATCAAATAGCGTTCAGCTGGCAACACTGAAGACAAGACCAAGCTTGTACATGCGTCCACACGTGCCTATAATATAAAAGCACAACTTTAAAACTAAAAACTCTGTTTTTGTTTGACTTGATGTGAGGTTAGAGACTGTTAGCAGTCTGGACGTGAGCCCTGGGGCCACACTTTGCCCTGGTCTGATAAAAAGGCACATCAACACAGGAATTTACTCCAGTATGTGTGTGGTTGATGTTTGTAAAGAAATAAATTGATAAATCACTTGTTAGTCAAAGTCCCACACTATCTGGAACAAAACCCCAGGTCAAAGTTGGACAACTTTGATTCATTCATTTCAATTAAAGGTTGATTTCATGATCAACACACTTCCAATATGCCATATGAATGGCTCATGCTTTTTTGTGTTTGTTTGTTTGTTTACGTGTTTATTTGTCATGTTATAGCAGACCAAGTGTGTCCACCTTACCGACAGCAATCTCACGTTTGGTCAAGAAAGGCCACTTTTATGAGTCCCACAATGGGGCTTAAATCCATCAATGTGTTTATGCTACAACTGTATCATCAAATAACCAATTACTTGTATCCACATTGTTCTGATTTAGGATGCGTTATTTCTTTTTTTCTTGATACTGCCTCGATACCAGTGGTGGTTCTGGGGAGTGGCCAACGGGGGCCAGTGCCCCTGTAGCACTGATTCTGGACCCCCCTGTGGCTCCCCCTTCGAACGTAGATTATACAGTTGCGCCGACTCGCCGACGCCAAAGGTGGAAATAAAGTGTGTGGCTTAAGATTCTAGTCTGACCTTTTAGTGCTCTGCACCACTGAACAAAGATGAGAAGCAGTCCCAAGATTACGACGACGACGAATGATATTATATTGTCAAGGTAAGACCACAACACAAAACCCAAGCAAGCCTGCAACAGTAGGGTTGCTGAAGTGTAATTCCTCTTCACTGTTAAAAATTGAAAGTTAAAAATGAAGAGAAAAAAGGGCATTCCATCCTATTTCTACATGAAAAAGAAACTAAATGATTCAGGCACTGAGACAGAGCCAGATGATGGTGGTGATAGAGCTAAAGAGGAGCAAGTTGAGACCACCAGAGAGGAAGAGTCAGAGCACACGGGAGACACTTATTTTCAGAGAGGACACAGCGCAGCAAAGAGAGACAGATGAAGATCCTGAGAATGAGGAAATTGAGACTGTCTGTGTGTGTGTGTGTAACTTTTTTTAATATCCCTTTTTATTTTTTAATGTTTATTTAACAGGAAAAATATGTAAGACATTGCCTTTTAAAATTGGGACAGTTAGATGCATGTAAAACATCTAGCTTCAGTGTGTTTGCAATTTTAGTCCCTGGTCAGGCTTTACAATGGCTATTTAGCGAATACAATAAATGAATAAATAAATTAATTCATGAAATGAATAAATAGCATTCATGAATACATTTTAGACAATTAAGTGTGTCTGAGTGCCGAAACAGTTTAAGTGTAGCAGGTTCGTGTATATGCGGTGTCCATGCAAAACTTCTGTTGACATCTATTCGGTTTGTCTTTCGCCACAGACATCAGCAAATGTAAAGAAGACCCGCCAATGCAGAACGGAGTTTTTTCACATTAAATCTTGGGAAAACATACCTCATATCCACTATGAATGATGATAGATTAAGCAATCTTGGTGTACTTTGCACTGAGTCTAGGAGGCCAAACCGAATCTTGAATCACTTCGGACGGTTTGCCAGGAATCACCAAATTTGCAGAATACAGTTGCTGTAAGAGTAAGGGCAGCCAAAGACTGTTCCACAAGATCTGCACCTATATGAATGAATCTTTTATTGGCACCTAATTCAGTACTACTGTGATTATTATACTGTTTTTCATCGTCACTGTCATGTTGTGTCTGCAAAAGTCTGATGAAAATAAAAAGTCAATTAAGATTTCGAATCTTTGTCTTTTTTGCCCTGGGTTGAATGCGCCCCTCGATCAAAACCCCTGGCCCCAGCCAGGCCCCCTCAGTGAAATTGATCTAGAACCGCCCCTGCTTGATACGTCTATGAAATGCCACTTGTGTCATGTCGTGTAAAAGGAGCCTTTTTGAAACGTAACTTTTTCACTGAACAACATGCTATTGAAAAACGTACCTGGAAGCGGGCAGAGTTGTAGAGTCTTTTCAGAGAATCCCTAAACGTTAAGGTTTCTGGGTACTGCCCAGTGGCGGGACCCAGTTCATCACTGTCTACGTGCAATTCTTCATCCTCCCACTGGACAGGATGCTCATCTCCCACTGTGGTGAAATATCTCAAGTAGCGAGCCATGACAATCTCTCGGGGGACCAAGGCTAGACAGACGAAAGTGCAGGTAAAATACATTTTAGACCTCATCTAGGCTCTCATGTGGTTTAATGACTCAGCGTTTCATCATGTTAGACAATCTAAGTGTACTTCTCTTTTTTCCTTTTACTTTTTTCTTTCTTTTTTTTTTAATCTTGCAACATGCTATTGAGAAAATCATACACGAAACAAACAATCTTTTAACCCCACAAAGCCAACCAGACACCAAATATCTGACCAATTTAGGGATGAAAGCAAGCAGGAGGGCTTAATGTTATACCGATGCGAAAACAAATCAAATCGCCTATTTACGCATAGCAACAAGTTAGTGGTTGTTGCATAATTGCGAACTAATCGACATTCGACTTTAAAAGATGCGCACAAGTTGAGGAACACGTATTGACTGTGAGTCGGACAAGTAAGTCTAAATAAACGTAAATGGTTGACGTAAAATGCGATGCGTAGAAGTCCAGAATTGCGTCCAAATCGAAGGTTACATGAAATTAGCTCATGAAGCAGATGTCTGATTGTTTTGTCACGTCTGTAGTTTTTCAGCCTAATGGGTAGCCCAGCTACGAAAAAATCTTTGGACTAGTATTGGCCGTTTATTTGTTGTGTTCGTGTTATTTGTTGTGTTCGTGTTATTTGAAGAGGACTCGAGTTTTTCCTCCGACATCGCTACCATCTTTCGTTAAATTCTCTCGTTTGCGTAACGAACAGTACGTTCAAGTTTCAGATGAAAGTTAAAACAAAAATCAATAGTTTGCTCACCGTCTCCTCACCGCCGATGCATTCACGAAGTTGCACGACGCTCTGCGGAGAAAACACAATCCCTGCAAATTCAAAACGGAAATCCGCCAGTCAGAAAGTCAGTCCTCACTGACAAAGTCGAACGTATCCGTATCCGTTTACTTCCACTCCTTCCTCTTGACAAACCCTGAGCGATCCATATTCCGAAGACGAGATACAACTTTGGGAGACTGAGCTGACTGAGAAACGTAACTCGCGACAAATGTGAATTATATGTTTATTGACATATGTTATATGTGAATAATGTGAATATATACTGTATATCCATCCATCCATTTTCCGAACCGCTTGATCCTCACTAGGGTCGCGGGGGGTGCTGGAGCCTATCCCAGCCATCTACGGGCAGTAGGCGGGGGACACCCTGAATCAGTTGCCAGCCAATCGCAGGGCACACAGAGACGAACAACCATCCACGCCCACACTCACACCTAGGGACAATTTAGAGCGTCCAATCAGCCTGACATGCATGTTTTTGGAATGTGGGAGGAAACCGGAGCACCCGGAGAAAACCCACGCAGGCCCGGGGAGAACATGCAAACTCCACACAGGGAGGCCGGAGCTGGAATCGAACCCGGTACCTCTGCACTGTGAAGCCGATGTGCTAACCACTGGACTACCGGGCCGCCTATACTGTATATATAATATATATATATATATATATATATACAGGTATATATACAGTATATATACAGTATATGTGTGTGTGTATATATATATACACACACATTATATATACATATATATATATATATATATATATATATATATATATACACAGTATATACACACAGTATATATATATATATATATATATATATATATATATAACACTTCTTTTCCAAACCTCTCCCACCTCGCAAAGAAGTTCCACTGTACGCCGGCATCGTCTGTGCCATGTGAGCGTGTGTTCTCCACAGCAGGGGAAATAGCATGTAAGAAACGCAACAGACTGAAATTCAAAACACTGGGGCATCTTCTTTTTCTTCCTTATTCACATAATTTTCACATTATTGAAACATATTGAATAATACAATAGGAATGCATGGATGTGAATGATATTGCATACACTTTGTCATCCAATCAGTCAGTTGAGTCTGTCAAGTGGGTTGCCTGCAGGGATTTTGGAAGTCCAGCAGGTGTCAGTGGTCAGTGACACAGTATCAACACAGTGGTGATGGGTCCATGAGACGTCATGAAGCGTGTTGACACGATGACACACTGTGTCTTGAAGCAGTGCACGTACCGACGCGGGGATTGCTCTGTGAGCTCGGTGCGTGCGTCGACGCATCTGTGTTTCTGGACCCATCACTAGAACTTGCTAATTCATAATTTTTGTGTGATTGAACCCACCTCATTTCGTTGTGTATTTCTCAGTGATCATTCTGTCCTTGTAATTGGCAAGTGCTTTCTGTTCTCATTTGGTTTTCCTGGCTTTTTGTCACCAGCGCCATTCATTGACCACTTTGTCGGTTTCTCGCTTTTCTTTAACTAAACCTTTTATTGCCTTTTATTTTAGTCTGTGTTTGTGGGACCCACACTCCTTTCAGTCTGAGTCCAGACCTCCTGTCAGTAGAAGTCTGAAGGCCTAGACTCTCATTCAAATGTGTAAAATTTGAACAAGATATGTGGGTCAAATTACAGCAGCTTTTGTAGTCATAGCAATGCCGAATTTTAAGGTACATTCAAAATGCCGGGCTTTGTGTCATGTTTAGCATATGACTCCAAGAGACTTTTTGTGTTGTTCTTGGGCTGCTAAATATGCCATGAGTTTTTTGTAGCTCTCGTACAACAGGGTCATCTTTGTGAAAAGATTATAGGAGGCTCAAGTAAGCTACATTTTTTTCATTGCACAAGAAAGAAAATATTGATGGGTTTCATGATTAAACCCTCAAAATCAGAGTTCTTTAATTGCAGAATGTCGCATTGCCACAGCAACGGCATTTCACAAAAATTCTCAAAGTTCTTGTTGCAACATCATCTAGGACTAAAACTGGTTCTTAACCTGGGTTTGACCGAACCCCAGGGGTTCGGTGAAGCGGTCTCAGGGGTTTGACTGAGCCTCTGCCACGGAGGGTATGTACTCAACATGTCAATTAGTTATGACACGCCGGCTTGGACATCACTGGCTGTAGATGATCACATGACATTGCTTGTCCAATCAGTGCTGTGGGAGATTTAGTTCGCTTCGTAGTCAACATGTGACTGTCGTGATAGTACGTCATACAATTTTTTAAAAAGGTATACTTATCTCTTGAAATGTTATGTAGTTTTTTTCTGTTTTTAATAAATGCCGTTTTTAAATGTCTTTTTTAAATATCTTGAATATATATATATATATATATATATATATATATATATATTCTTGTGATATATATCTCTGTATATACTCTCTCTCTCTCTCTCTCTCTCTCTATATATATATATATATATATATATATATACAGTATATATATATATATATATATATATATATGCAGTATATATATATACAGTATATATACAGTATATTAGGATAAATAGGAAAAGAATATACAGTATATATAATGCGTTGCAGATACAGATTCATTTGTTTTGATAAACGTTTCCACAACTATGTGGTTGTCATGTTCCGTATTTGGCAGCAGGTGGCAGGCGTTTCATTTCTGCCGCCTGCACACCTGCTGCCTATTTTGTCGGTGATTGCACCTGCTATATCTAAGCGCTCCGCCGGAGTATTCCATGCCGTGCCATTGCTGTTGCCTATACCTTCTCGATTGAACATTACTTTAAGACTATTGAAAATTGTTGCATCCCTCGATATCTCGTGTGTAATTATAGTATTTGCTTAATCTTTCTCCTTGCCGTTTTTTCGCAAGCGTTTTCTGTTGTCTCGTTATAATTATTTCCTGGTTTTCGTTTTGAACCAGCGTTTTCTGTTTTCCGTTTAGACGGGGTTTTTTTGTTGTAATAAATATTTCTGTGACAAAGTTCCTTTCTGTGCCTGCTATTTCGGTGGTCCATTTATTCCCAGTTTGTTGCGCACGAAGCGATTACTCTGTCGCTTCGAGCACAACGTGACAGTGGTTGAGAGGAAGGAGATTTCATCTGTGCTGTATGTTGCACATAGAGCATATCTGACAATAAAGTTGACTTGAAAGTGCGATACTCATCAGTCCTAGTATTATAGTAAAGTATATAAGTATTTTTTGAAAATAAAAACACTTTTTTTGTTTCTTTAATTTATTTGCCTTTTATTTAAACTACAAATATGTCAGATCATTTTGCCTGACCCTGTATAACAAAATATTATCATATAGATGTTTTCACGATGTGACTATTTACCTATATGTGAAATTTGGGATTTTTGGGATCTTGTGCCCCCTGTTCTGAAGCATTTTCTACTTTGTGGCGAAAGAATTATTAAACACAAATTTTGATGCCTCTCCACCGTCTATAGTATTTCGAAAACTCCCAAAATGTTCTCCCAGTTGTTGTCCCAGGTCCTGGCCAAAGATTGAATTCATTCAGATGAATCCTGTGCAACAACGGTCCAAAAGTATGATCCCTGCAAATGTGCAAAAATATGCCAAAATTGGACAAAAATGGCTCTGTTCCTGTTAATTTTAGACAATGCTGCAATGGACATTTTTGTACGTCTTGGGGTACTACGCGCACCAAACAGGTTTTGTTGGCTCAGGTCAAACGTACCACAACCTTATTTTGTTTGTTAACTTTAGATGGTGCTATGGAGCCATTTTGTTTTCATGATGACAACTTTAAAATCTTGACATTTTCACCAGGCCTGATAGTTTGCAAATTTTGGTGAGTTTTGGTGCATGTTCAGGACCCCAAAAATGTGCTTCATTCGAAGAGCAATAAAATAAACAAATGACAACAACAATAATAATAATATGACATCCATAAATTTTTTTATCCGCTTATCCTCGGGGTGAGCTGGAGCCCATCCCAGCTGTCTTCGGGCAATAAGCGGTGGACACCCTGAACCGGTTGCCAGCCAATCGCAGGGCACACAGAGACAAACAACCATTCGCGCTCATACTCACACCTAGGGACAATTTAGCGTGTTCAATCAGCCTGCCATGCATGTTTTCGGAACGTGGGAGGAAACCGGAGTACCTGGAGAAAACCCACACAGGCACGGCGAGAACATGCAAACTCCACACAGGGAGGCCAGAGCCGGAACCGGACCCTGCACCTCTGCACTGTGAGATCGATGCGCTCACCAGTCGACCACAATGCGGAATAATAATAATATAATAATGCCATGTTTAGACTTGTGTAGGTGCATAGGACATATCATTGTTCAGAGCAATTTCAGGTTGACTTCCCATTAAAAATAGGATGAAACCAAGTCAGCTTTGGAATTTTTGTTCAGTTTTGTACTTGGGAGTGTTTTTAAGTTGAGTTCAAAGTCTTTCCAAAGTTCTCACAACTGGGCTTTGGCTTGTGTGTGTTGGAGGGAAATGAGAATTGTAAAATGCAAAGTGACAGCTGACAGATTACTGATAGCTCGCCCTGAGGTAAAACTGGAAACATCACCACTTTTTTAAGCGAGGAAGCAAAGAACATAACATCTGTTTGCCTGTGTGTGTGTGTGTGTGTGTGTGGAGGGATGGGCTGGAGCAAAATTTGGGAAATTAAGAACATGCACACTCCACACAGGAGACGTGCTTACCTCTGTGTGCTGCCCTGCATGAATCCCCCTTGCAACACACAGACACTCACACAAAGTGTATAGATGGCAGGATGTGTGGTTGTGCATGTCAGACAAGGCCCTACGGCTTAGGATCTGCTGTTGCTAAAATGCGTCATCTGCTGCTAGCAACAGAGTGACAGAACTCATGTGACCTGTGAAAAGGGAACACATGATGCACAAGAAACATCTTATATACTGTCATTAAAAAAAATCATGAAAAAAATCAACTGGCAATGATGTTGCTGATGAGCGGCAGATGTGAGGCTTAACAGGTAAAGAGGATCAACAAATTTCTTTCTGCTGGTAATAAATCCACAATATCCTCCTGATTGTGAATCTGTATATTCTTAAGAATGACACTGAGGGCTCAGTTTTCATTGACAGGCGCACATGCGGTTTGTGTAAAATCTGGCACATTATTTTCATGCCAAGGCAAGTCTATATTACCGTGTGCTTTTCTAGGCATTCCGGTGGACCAAGGGCATTTTTGTTTGTGTTACTTGTTTCCATAGATGAGGGACTTGAGTCATATTGCTTGATTCCAGTTGCTATTTTTTAGGACTTTCAACTTACTTGCCAAAAGCCTGGGAATTATTTGACTTGACTTTGTTTCTAATTCAGTGGACTTGATTTAGTGTAGCAGCTACACTTTATACAGTGTAGCTGCTATCTTGTTTTAGCTGTGTGTGTTTAATGCACAGCATGTTTGCATGCATGTTTGCACTGAGGATGGAGAGGAAGAAATTTCATCTATGCTGCATGTCATACATAAAGCATATTTGACAATAAAGATGGCCTTGACCTTGAACTTGACCTTCAGCGGAGATGCCGGCGATGTTGGACAGTCTGCGTTGGTGCGGCTGGATGGATGGCTTGTGGAGCCAACAATGAGGAGAGAGGATCGTCGGCGCAGAGCGTATTTGGAACTGAGAGTTTGGAGTTGAAGCGGATTTACATGTGGCAGAAGTGAACCAATCTTTCTTTTCGACAATGGTCGCGACAGCTTGTTGTTGACTTTCAAACTTGTAGCAGATGTGCACATTTTGAGCCTGATGTCATTGATCCACTGGTGAAATGACACTTTGATTCTCTCCTCTTTCATCTAGAACTGCTTCGAACAACAAAGCGAATGCAGCAAAAGTGGCTAGGATTGTGTGGCTGTCTTACGTGTTGTGTTGTATTATTTTGTTATTTTATGTTAACTGTTCTGTGAAGTGCTGTGTTACAGCTGTAGCTGTTGTGAAAGCGCGATATAAATAAAGATGTATTGTATCATATTAAGTCTCAACGTAAACACCAACAGTTTGTGAGCAACTCCGCAGGACCATTAATTTGAATGAATGGATTATTTTGTCAATGACATTGCCAAAAAAAGCATGCTTTGCAACTCGCGGTGTGCAGACACAACAACGTCAGTATGCTTTGTTACCACGTTGGCACCAATTGTCCCCAGTGTCCATTATAATAATGGCGTCCAAGAAAAATATTAATTCTGGAAATTAACACAATATGCGGCTTGTTAAATTGAGGAGTCCCCACTGAGATTCAAAGTTTACATGGGACCTAAATTTAAAGATATTTTCTTTCAGGAATAAGCAAGCACTGTCTCATAGACAGTGAAACACTTTCTAAAATACTGTATGAATTTATTTCCACCAACAGTAAGATACATTATTTCTCTTGTGTTCCTCCTCATAGACCCGAAAGTAAGCAGTGTCATAGAAAATGTGTACATTGAGCTACCTTTCACATACACACACAAAGACATTCCACTTGCAAAAGAGAGTGTCCCAAGACAGAGACTTGGTGATGTGGCCTCATTTGCACCAAGTTTGAAATGCCGGACATCGATGCAGATGTTGGACTTTTGATAGGATCAAATGCTCACAAGGCAATGGAACCTTGGGAAATCATTCACTATGTAGATGAGGGTCCCTTATGCAGTCTGTACAATTCGAATAGAAACGACTCTAAAAATGAACGCATTGCTTCTGTGAACCGCAAATCATTGTCAGAAATTGAAACATTTTAACCACAACTTCTCAAAAAAAGGTGTCAGAAGAGTGACATAAGATGTCACAAGAGGATGTACACTTCATAGTTGCTATCAAGAATGTTGTTAAAAAGCTTGAAGGTCATTATTGCACAGGCCTCAATCTTAAAGCTCAGTCTGTCAAACGACCTAAAAACCATCAGTTAGATGAGCAGAGACCATAAAGACCAAATAAGACAACAAATACTTTGACAAGGGGTCCACAGCACACAAATGTCAAAGAAGGAGACATTGTCGCACAGACAATGCATCCACACCCCATAAACCCACTGACCCTGGCTCACATCACCCACCAGAAGGCTCGGGGACTATGCTCTTTATCTGTTAACAGAATGCACCATTGCACAACTAGGGGTGGACACGAGTTAACCAAGGCAAAGAAAAAAAAAGTTTTGTTTTGGGGTTTTTTTGTAATGCTTATGAATTGGTGTCAGTAAGTGGGGACTTTTGATTGTGTGTTGGATTTACTAACCTATTCAAAGGGCCGTAAAAAAAAAAAACTGAAATAACTGAAAGCTGTTTGATAAGTTTTGCATAGTGGTAGTTGTTGGGAGGACCCCAGAACGCAGGGAGGCAGGGAGGAGCAGGGTGGAGTGACCAAGATGTATTTAACAAAATTGCAAACAGAAGTACACAGGAGGAACTAACTCAAAAACTCACTCAAATAAAGTCCAGAAATCTCAGGAAACAAAGTAGCAAACAAAACCTAAGACAGAAGACAAAACATGACACAGACACACACATACACAAAAAAAAAAAAAAAGCAAATACGCAACAGCAACAATGACCCGACACCGAGTGGCCGTGCCAGGAGTCCTTTTAAACAAACAAACAAACAAACTCATGACACAGTGACCAACACGTGTGCAGCTGCAGGCGGAACCCTACAGTGCCACCTGTTGGTCACAAACAGAACCATGACAGACGTAACTACATAAATGAAAGGAAACTCTGTTCTGGATGCTTAAAGTATGGCTATGGACCAAAGGAGGGGCGTCATCGCCACTTCTGCGACAACTGCAAGAGCAAGCATCCTACAGTCCTTCATGATTGCAGCAATAAAAAGGAAAAATCTTCTTCATAGTTGGGTCAAATCATGATGTCACTGCAATATCACTCAGTGTCGCAGCTCTGCTATCCTGGTTGATCTTCCAGTTACCAACACAAAGGACTGCATCCCGGTGAATTGCGCTTATATTCCCACTTGTGAGATGGCCAAGTCATGGCGTCATCTCAGAGAAATAGCAGATTGTGGAAATTGTAGAAACTCGAAGAAAGCGACAATTTCTCACGTTTGCAATCTGAGAGAGTGTGTCGTTTTTTAAATTTTTATTAGCACATCAAAAAACTTCCCGCGCAACACGAGACCCGCCGAAGGTCAGTTTCCATAGAAACAAGCAGACTAACATGGCGGTCCTTAAAGGGACTGCAATTATTTCTACCCCGTTACCAAATGATCGTGAACTCTCTGACAAGCATATGAAACATTGCATTCACACGTTTGCAGTTGGTGGTGAATTATGTACATAGAAGTCACTACACACATCCCCCCAGAATTCAACCCAACAAAAATAGACACTCTAAAGTTCAAGTCGTGGGAGGCGAATCCGGCGGCCGTAACGGCTACGTAGCACGGGGGAGTGAGGAAGCGCATCCTCAGGGGGCGGTCGCGGAGGAACAGGAGAAACTGGAGAAACTGGAGACGGGGAAGTCACGGGGAAGGGGTCAGAGAGGAGAAGGCTAGGAGACAAGCGTCCGGTAGGAGGACGACCCCGCCTCGGCGGGCGAGCCACTTCAACCGGCCCGGCCAAGTCCAAGTGAGCTGGCTTAAGGCGGTCCACCGAGACCCGCTCGGGTTTACCCCCCATGTCAATGACAAAATGTTTCTGTCCCGCCTCCAAAACCCAGAAGGGGCCCTGATAAGGAGGGCGCAAGAGCCCTCTGTGCCCATCAACGCGAATGAACACATAACCAGCTGACAGGAGGTCCTTGGGCACGTGAGAACCTGGTACACCGTGGCAGGAAGTGGGCAGCGGGGTAAAGAGCCTGGCATTGTCCAAGAGGGTGGAGCGTTGTGCCGTGGCCGACCAAGGAGTAGAAGCAGTCGGCACAAAATCCCCAGGCACCCGCAGAGGCTGGCCATAAACCAGCTCCGCAGAGGAAGACCGGAGATCCTCCTTAGGCGCCGACCTGATGCCCAGCATGACCCACGGGAGTCTGTCAATCCAGTTGCCATCCTTCAAAGTGGCATGAAGAGCAGCCTTCATCGACCGGTGGAAACGTTCGCAAAGGCCGTTGCCCTGCGGGTGATACGCTGTGGTGCGGTGCAACTTCACCCCTAAGCTGTCTGCCACTGCAGTCCAAAGCTCAGAAGTGAACTGCACGTCGCGATCCGAGGAAATATCCGAAGGGGCGCCAAAACGGGATATCCAGGTGCCAATAAACGCCCGTGCCACGTCGACTGATGTAATGGACGACAGCGGGGCGACCTCCGCGAAACGTGTGGTGCGGTCGACCATAGTTAACAGGTGAGTGCACCCCCGAGAAGGGGGCAGGGGGCCAACCAGGTCGACGTTGACATGGTCGAAACGTCGCCCAGGTATGTGAAAGTGTTCCAAAGGGGCCTTGGCCCGCTGGCACTCCACGCAGGCACGAGCCCAATCTCAGAATCAGAATCAGAATCAGAATCATCTTTATTGGCCAAGTATGTAGAACACACAAGGAATTTGTCTCCGGTATAACACGCTGCATTAGTATCATCGTAAACAACAAATCATTGAACCATTTTAGAGTAACCAGTAGCAGTATTTGTAGTACAAGAAGAGTGACTACATCAGTGACTGTTTAAGGAGTTAATGGCAAGAGGGAAGAAGCTGTTTAAGTGTCTACTGGATTTGGTGCGCATGGATCTGTAGCGTCTGCCTGAGGGGAGTAGCTGGAAAAGGTGGTGGGCAGGGTGCGGGGGATCCAGGAGGATTTTCCGTGCCCTTGTCTTGATTCTTGCAGTGTGCAAGTCCTCAAGAGTGGGGAGGGCGGTGCCAACGATTTTTTCCGCCGTCCTAACTGTCCGTTGAAGTCGGATTTTGTCCTTTTTTGTGGCGGCCCCAAACCAAACCGTGATGGAAGAACACAGGATTGATTCGATGACTGCCGTGTAGAACTGTCGTAGCACCTCCTGTGGCAGGCCATGCTTCCTCAGCAGCCTCAGGAAGTACATCCTCTGCCGCGCCCTTTTCAGGATGGAGATGGTGTTGACTTCCCACTTCATGTCCTGGGAGACTGTGATTCCCAGGAACTTGAAGGTCTCGACGGTTGACACGGGGCAGTTGGATAGTGTGAGGGGCAACTGTGGAGAAGAATGTTTCCTGAAGTCCACGATCATCTCTACATTCTTGAGCGTGGTCAGCCCGAGGTTGTGTCGGCTGCACCAGAGCCCCAGCTGCTCCACTTGTTGGCGGTACGCAGACTCGTCGCCGTCTTTGATGAGACCGATGACCGTGGTGTCGTCTGCGAACTTTATGAGTTTGACAGCTGGATCTGTTGAGGTGCAATCGTTTGTGTAGAGAGAGAAGAGCAGTGGAGAGAGGACACATCCCTGTGGGGCTCCAGTGCTGGTGGTGCGTATTGATGATGTTGTTGCTCCCAGTCTCACCTGTTGTGTCCGTCCCGTCAGGAAGCGGAGGATCCACTGGCAGATCGTAGGGGACACACCGAGGTGGAGAAGTTTGGGGGTGAGGAGTTCCGGGATGATGGTGTTGAACGCAGAGCTGAAATCCACAAACAGAATCCTTGCGTAGGTCCCTGTGCTGTCGAGGTGCTCGAGGATGTAGTGCAGACCTATGTTGACTGCGTCTTCCACAGACCTGTTTGCCCGGTAGGCAAACTGGAGAGGGTCCAGCAGGGGTCCGGTGACGTTCTTTAGGTGGTTCAGCACAAGGCGTTCAAAGGACTTCATGACCACAGACGTCAGGGCGACAGGCCTATAGTCGTTCAGTTCCGATGTTGCCGATTTCTTGGGAACTGGGATGATGGTAGACTGTTTGAAGCAGGATGGGACCTCACACAGCTCCAGAGATCTGTTGAAGATTTGTGTGAAGACCGGAGCCAGCTGGTCAGCGCAGACTTTCAGGCAGGAGGGGGACACTTTGTCGGGCCCCGCAGCTTTCTTGATCTTCTGCTGCTTGAAGAGCCGTCTCACATCCTGTTCGTGGATCTGTAGTGGAGAAAAAGAGGGTGGGGGGGGGGGGGTAGGTAGAGTGGTTTCTGGTAGAGGTGGTTGTGTGTGGGAAATGGGGGTGACCTTTTCAAATCGGCAGAAAAACATGTTTAGTTCATTAGCAAGACCCTTATTGTTCACTGTTTGGGGGTGGGGGGTGGCATTCTATAGTTAGTGATTGCTTTCAGGCCATTCCATACAGATGCAGAGTCGTTAGCAGAGAACTGTTTTTTCAGCCTCTCTGCATAGCTTCTCTTAGCGATGTTAATTTCCTTTGTCAATTGGTTTCGGGCGTGTTTGTACAGTGCCCGATCTCCACTTCTAAATGCGGCCTCTTTTTCTTTCCTGAGTTGCCTGAGTTTGGGAGTAAACCATGGCTTGTTATTGTTGAAGGAGCGGAAGGACTTCGTTGGTACACACATGTCCTCACAGAAACTGATGCATGATGTTACAGTGTCTGTGTATTCATCCAGTGTGCCCGTTGAAGTTTCAAAGACGCCCCAATCAGTGCAGTCTAAGCATTCTTGTAGAGCTAGCTTTGCTTCATCTGTCCATTTTTTCACAGTCTTAACAACCGGTTTAGCACATTTGAGTTTTTGTCTGTATGTAGGTATTAAGTGGATTAAATTGTGGTCAGAAAGACCCAAAGCTGCACGGGCGACCGATCGGTATGAATTTTTGATTGTTGTATAGCAGTGGTCTAGAATGTTGCCTTCTCTGGTGAAACAGTCGATGTGCTGCTTATATCTGGGAAGTTCACGGTTAAGATGTGCTCTATTAAAATCGCCCAAAATTATCAGGGGTGACTCTGGGTATTTTAGTTCGAGTTTGTTTACTTGTTCGGCTAGCGTTTGTATCGCCGTGTTAGCGTTAGCTTGTGGCGCAATGTAAACACCGACTAGTAAAAAGGAGGTGAACTCACGTGGCGAGTAGAATGGCTTGCAGTTTAAAGACAGCGACTCCAGGTCCGGGCTGCAGTGTGCGTCGAGCTTCGTGACATCAGTGCAGCATTCTTTGTTGATATAGAAGCAAATCCCACCACCTTTCGATTTCCCTGATAGCTGCGTGTCGCGGTCGGCTCGGAGAAGGCGGAAGCCGGGTAGATGTAGCGCGGAATCCGGGTGGCGGTCACTGAGCCAGGTTTCAGTGAAGCAGAGCGCAGCAGAACATGCAAAGGTTTTGTTGGTCTTTGTGAGGAGAAGAAGTTCATCCATCTTGTTTGGCAGAGATCGTAGATTAGCAAGATGGATCGATGGGAGCGGGGTTCAAAATCCGTGCTGCCGGAGCTTGACGAGCACGCCGGCTCTCTTCCCCCTCCTCCGGCGGCGTTTCCATGCTCCGTACAGCGCAGCCGCTCGCGATTAGCTCCGAAAAACCTTGTGGGTTTTCGCGTGCTGGTGAAAAAAGACCGAGCGTAGACTCCCCAATGCGCAGCAACTTTTCCCTCGTGTAAGTAAGCCGCTCAGGGTCGCCAAACACTAACGAAAATGACAAAAACAGGGATAATACTAGGGAGCGTGTGACCGAGGCTGCCATACCTGTCGGCGCCCGATGATGTCAGGTGACATCCTTCTTCAGGCCGTGCCACACGAACTTGGCTGCCACCAGTCTTTGAGAGGCCTTGGTCCCCGGGTGAGAGAGTCCATGGACAGCATCGAAAACCGGGCGTCGCCAGCTCAAGGGAACCACTGGCCAAGGGGTGCCTGTGGAGACGTCACAGAGCAAAGCGGTGCCGGAGCATGTCCCTCAGCTGCAAACCTGTAGTGGACGACCGGCACTGCTGCACTGTGGTGTCGGAAGCCTGGTCCTTCGCCATACTGCCGTAGTCGAGACCCAGGTGGACCGCTCCAGCCATGGCTCTGGAGAGGCAATCAGCAACACAGTTGTCTTTCCCCGCCACGTGTTGAATGTCTGTAGTAAACTCGGAGACATAGGACAGCTGGCATTGCTGTCGGGTGGACCATGGTTCTGTGGCCTTGGATATGGCGAAGGTCAACGGTTTGTGGTCGACGTAAACTGTAAACCGGCGGCCTTCCAGCATGTGCCGAAAATGGCGGATGGCGAGGTACATCCCAAGCAGTTCACGGTCGAAAGTACTGTACTTCCGCTCAAGGAGGCATAACTGCCTACTGAAAAAAGCGAGAGGCTGCCAGGTACCGTCCACCCACTGTTCAAACACCGCCCCCACCGCGTAGTCCGAAGCATCCGTGGTCAGTGCCACAGGGGCAGAAAAGGATATTAATTTTCACCGCTTTTCACTACCCAAGGCCTCGTCCTGTCTTCCTCACCGTTTTTCCCTTTATTTCGCGAGCCGACCACTGAGAGAGATTCGCCTAGGTTCTAACTGCCTCCGTTTCGTACAAAACTGATTTTGCGCAGTCCACCCGATCTTCCTTCGTTCCATCTTTTCGTACCCGACGAGCAATCGTCTTTTCAGAGTCGGAGAGCTAACGGAGCGAATACTGTGCTTTTACGGCAGCTCACTCTCATACATTTTTATGCTGTTGCAATTGGTATCACACCTAGGTAGGGTTTAATCACCATTGTTACAGTCATTCGGGTTTGTTTTTTTATGTTTCATTTTTATAGGTTTGGGCTTAACCTAAAGCCGGAGTAAAAGATACATAATTTAGTTCGATGGAAGTTTATACGGAGGTCCTTAGACATCGATCTTCGGAGCTTCCTTGCCGTTCACACTTTTTTATTCATAGGAGGGTGTGATGGTAGAGTTTTTCGATTATCGTGAGAGGATTAAGACAAGGACTCAATCAACGGGTTTTTAATGTGACACTCTTCTTTTCTCACATAACGCGGACCAGCCAGCCGGCTGGTTTATTATACACAGTTATGATGATAAAAAGAACATCTCCAACCTTTTAACGCTGACTACAATTTTAATTCCAAGTCACTCTTAGATAATGAAAAATAGTAATATGTCCGCGATGAAAAGTAAAAGGATAAAAAATTGAAAGATATCAAAGATATAAAAATGGTAAACGGGAAAGTTCAACAAAACAAAAGGGTATATCATTTTTACGCAATGACATTTTCCCGTAAACGTATTTCTGAAGCTATTCTCTTTTTTAGTGTCTATCATCGGATCGCCTTTCGCAGATTGATCAGGTCCCAGAGTGCTTCCGAGGTTCGACTTGCCTGATTAGTAATCAAATTAATTTTCCTTTTTGAGGTTTTTCTGTATTTCATCGCTTATGTTTTATTCTTTTTTGTTTTAACAAATTTTTGGGAAGAACGCTAGGTGTCTAGTGGGTCAAGATTTCCTTACCAATCCCAGGACGGCCTCGGTCGAGCCCGCTCCGGCAAAAGTAACATTTTTTCACAAGATCCCATCTTAGACAGGTCTCCACCGCGAATCTCAGAGTTCGGGGTCATCGTGGTATGCCCAATTCTGGTCAAATTCAGGTTTAGGTGGAAAAAAGGGAGAAAGATCGCCTTTTACAGCGACACTGAGGGGATTTAACAAGGAAGCTCAAATAGGGAACCAAAAGGGATAAGAAAGAGGAATCGGGTGGAGGAAGCCTCCCCGCTCATGGGGAAGTTCCCCCAGAGACCGAGGTATGTGGGCTCATCTCGCCCGCTAGCTCTCAATTCCTCGATCCCCTGCTCCCCCGGATCCTTTTCTCCGGAGATTGAGATCTGTGCTGGTGCCGTTGGGCATCGTCCGGCCCGCCGGCTCTCAGATCCTCAATTCACTCCGTTCTCCCATTCCCCTTGAGTTCCTCTAAGTCTTAGAAAAAGGGAGTGAGACGATCCATCACGCAGGACCGCTCGGTCCGGAGTGCCTACGGAGGACCGCACCCTATTTCGCAATACATCTCCTTTTAAAGCTTCGGTCCCCGCAAGGGGAGTTTCCTAACCGAAAGTCACATGTTCGTTCTCGAATGTTCTATCTCCTCCCAGGCACAGGGTTGCTGAGTCATGATGATCTCATTTTCGGGTGATCTCATGTTGTTCTAGAAAGTTCTGTCTCCTCCCAGGCAAGGAGGAGGGAGGTTCTGGGCCCTCCCAGGCAAGGAGGAGGGAAGTTCTGTCTCCTCCCAGGCAAGGAGGAGGGAGCACAGTTCAAGCAAGGCTGAGGGAGGTCATCCCGGGCCATCTTCATCTGGTTTGAACCGGTTGGGGGGACCTCAGGTCCCAGGCGAGGTTGAATCAGGACAGGTTGTGCAATCCTTTCTGGTTTGAGCCGGTTGATGTTCTACTTGTGTCAACCGGGGACAGCTCTTGTGTGCTGGTTCAGCCTCCCAATGATAGACAGTCTCTTTACGCAGCATTCTGCAGCTTGGTTATCATGTATATACATCAACACAATGCTTACTTTTTCTCCCGTAAGCACTGGGTTCTTAAACCTTAACATCTGTTGCACATCATATGATATTACTTGGAGATAAAGTAATAGTCATAAGGTAAAGTTCTTCACTCAAAGCAGTTTCATAAGCGTTGCTTTAGCATTTGATTAATATCTTTGGTCCTCTAAATAATGTCACTTTAGTAATGACTGAAAAGTCAAGAAAAGAAAAAGGAGTGTTATATTCCCTTAAGCGTTTTCTAAGCTTTGCTAAATCTTCATCATTTGCTGAATGCAATTATCTCATAAGGCTTTTTGGGGAGCATTGACTCTGGTATGTATTCTTAACCAATACTTATTCTATTAATTTATTTAAACTCATGGTTCAGGATTTGCGGGGCTGGCTTTTATGGCTTTTATGGTCACTCTGCTGCCCTTTCTGTTTGGCTCTCGACGAAGGCGGACGCTTTTTCGCACAGCTCCTGCCCCCACCCCGCACCCTCTCCCTGCTTGCCACTTAGTCTTTGTGCTGTCTTTGTCTAACTTTTTCCTAGCCTCCTACCGTATTTTCATCCGAAGAACTAATCATGGAATTAGTTGGCTGGTCTCTCGATGCAATCGACAAAATTTTTTGGACTTTTGATAACAGGTATGCTGCTGTTTGGTGTTGGCAGCTTTCTGTTCTATCGCAAAATTAAACCGACGGGAGCGGCTTTATTGGAAGTGAAGAGTCTGCCGGTCATTCTGGATGGTTTGGCGCGAATGTCCAACACTCAGACTCAAGCGGGGACTGAGCTCAACCGCAATATTGTTGCAGTTTTGGAGCGACTCCGCGCGATCGACAACAACATGGAGGAGTTGGAATCCGCGCTGCGGAAAGAGTTTTCGGATTCGGGCTGATCGGCGCCAGTGAAGAGGTACAGACCACGGACTCAAGGCTATCTGAAATTGTTGGCGGCCGTCCCTCCAAAACTAACAACGCTATCTGGCCTTTCCCCTGGATGGAAGTACACATGGAATCTAGGGCCCCCACCATCACCCCCCTCCTTCTCGGCCATGGACTGATAAGCCGGGACTGTCTTCATGATGAGCAGACCTCGACGAAGCAGCTATGACCTGTACACGCATACACATACACAACTGGACAACCACACGCGCATACACATCCTTGTTATCACCGTCTTCATCGCTCCGATTCTTTTCCCCCGTGACGTGGTTCGATCTGCAGAGCGCATGTGTGCCGTGCAGCTGGTCATCCTCCCATTCATCCTCCCCCTTATTACATGTTATGTCTTGTGACTTGTTGTAACTGTCATATGCTTATTTATGTGCTAGGGTCTTTTTTTATCCTGGACTTAAATTATCCTCAGAAGAGGATAGTTCGAGCGTGTTTTTTTTCCCTCTCCCTACCCAGCGTTTTCCTTTCTGAAGTCTGATTGTAATTTCCCCATTGCGGGACAAATAAAGGATATCTTAATTTCATGCCGATACAAACCAGTCTCATCCCTGGCCACCCGGTTAGTTCTTCTCCTCCGGGATACCCTCTCTTGGTCTGAAATAAGGTTGTTAGTTTGGAAAACATACATTTTCCCATTCTTGATTCCACTACCATCACTGACTAACTCAAGTCGTCTTCTGCTGTCTCTTTAGTCATCTAGTCTGCTTTGTCATTTCCTACCTTTACGTGGGAAAAGTCCTTCTAATATGTGCCCTGCATTTAATAACTACTTCTTTTGGTTTTAGCAGAGCCTCTCTAAGTTTTTTTCTTTTTTTCCTTTTTTTTTTTTTTACGCTATGTTGAATCGATGTTCCTGCTGCTGTTTTTTTTTGTTGTTTTTTGAAAAACATTTGAGTCATGCTGCCGCATATCTGATGCATGCTGAATGTTTTTGTTCAATTGGGTCCAATTGCATGCTGACATATGTCAAAATTCGTCAAAATTAGTCATTTACTTCCCTGTTGTTCACGTTCCTGTCATTCACGTTCCCCTCTCTTTTCTGAAAAAGAACTACAGAAACAGAGCCTTCTTTTTCGGAAACATCCAAGTAAATCAGCTAGACCAGGCCGCACAAGAGAAACCGGCATCGCTGTACCTTCTGATGTGTTCAATCTCCCCAAAAATATAAAAGCAGTGTGCATTGTAATTTTTCCATGCGATAGTTTGAAACTGCAAAAAGCCAAACGTCAAAGGAGTCACCTTGCGGCTTCCAAACAGCAAATCTTAGATGATGCACCGAGAAGAACATTACCATAACAAATAAGTACAACGCCATGGTGATTGGAAAGAGTAGAGTAGCTGTTTAAGCACTTGAATAAAAATTCCAGAAGACAAAATTGAATACGTGGGGCAACCGAGCGTAGCAAAATTTAACTCCAAGGTGAGAGAATGAGAAAATTCCCTATACGATTCTGAAAGTGGTATATGGAAAAAACCTTAGCTAAATCGATTACAGAAAAATGTGTACGAATGAGAATTTTTGTATATTTGAGTGACGGCAAAAACAGTATGAGCAGCGCGGCCATGTCAGGCTAGATACCAGTCAATGAGATGAGATCCTCTGACAGGTCCACTCTGGCTGCCACACCCTTCAGGACCTACAATAATTGAGGAGGAGGGAACATTAAATAAATTGCCTTGTGTTTCATCCAACCAGGCCATGCGATAAATTTCATTCTCTAGTTTGTCAAAAGCATTGTGCAGTGGGAAGGACCGATCAGCGGATGGTAAGGTCATATGGAGGAAGTCTAAGGAGACCAAAGCCGATACTGTTGGAAGACAGAGTTCAGTGGTGGGTCATCGGCTGACTTTAGCAATAGTCAGCCTTGTATCAGCAGGCATTGGGAGCAAGTGTGGTCCAGCATGTTCAGGTTCATGACAGTCTTTCAGTGAGGCCAGCGGTGATCCCTATTGTTGGGGATTCAGGTATCCATGGAGCAGATGGGTATTGTCCATGTGGGGGTGCCGTATCCTGTCATTGTTGTTGGTTTTGTGGAGGAGGAGTCAGAGCTTGTTGATCATAGCCTGATTGATGAATAGGTGGGTGCCGGCGGTGCGGGCATTTCCGTGTCCAATGCTTCACATCACCACAAATGAAACAGCCAGCTTGGCTCCCGTGACTTCCTCGTCCACGCCCACCTTCCCATCTCGGACCTCCCCCCAGCCATGCGTCTCGGCCCTGCCTTGTGGGCAGGCCGTAATGTTGAGGTGGGGCTTGGAGCTGCGGTGGGGGTGTGATCAGCCGTGGTGGAGCCTGTTGAGAGACACTGATTGACATTTGATTAGATCTCCCAAGTTTCTCTTTTTTGCATGCATTACTGGAGGCTCTCTTAGCCTCTTGTATTCGTGAATTCAAAAAGTCGTTCTGTAGCTTGGATGTTTTCTCAGTCTCTTCCTTGGATCTCATTCAAGATTGCTGCATATAATATAGGAAATGAGTTCGCCAGTTCACGTCATCTGAAGTGGGGAGAGTGGGAGAGTTACTCATCATTTTCTGCACATCAGACGGACAACCCCCCAGCACTGCTTGCCTGAACAAAGCTTGATTCAATGGATGACTATTGGGGTCCTGTCCTGTGACAGTCACCCAAGCATCCATACAATTAACCAAATAAGTCATTGGGTGTACCTCAGATAGCAAATCAAACGCCAATTGTTGTAGAGGAGACAATGGAGTTGGATAAAGGGAACTCAGTGCGTCTGATTTTCTATTATTCAACCTAGTCAATTTGCAAGAGGCTATTCCCTCTAAAAGGTCCATAATCTCTTTGGGTAAATACTTACTCTTAAGCCAGTCTATTGCCCACAACTGTATGTCATAGTCAATTTAAGGCAAATCCAGCAACATTTGCCTAGCCGATTCAGTCTCATTACTTATAAAAGCGGTCGCATCCCAAACACTCATGCTTTCATTATCCTGTTTAGTTTGCATACATTTTTCTACTTTTAGCAATTGTTTATGAACCACCCTGGGCAGATCAGGAGGAAGCTTGGCACACAATGAATTCGGGTGGGGGCCAGTAAAATGGCTAGAATGCGTTACCCCCCTTCCTGTAGGTTTGTGCTTACACGAAGAGCCCCTGGGGAGCCTACACAATGATTAAAGTGCCCCTCTGTTAAAAGACGTTTATAATTTTTTTTTAATTCACTCAATATCTTTAAACCTCACAACAGTGTCTGCGATTGTGATGAATATAGACACATTTTCGTGTGTCTGGTGAGCTCAGGTCTCTCTGCCTGCAGATTGACCATCCGCTCCAATTTCTCCTGCCTTGTCTATGTACAAATGACCACTCGGCGCTTGTAGTGGGGTCATAATTTTAGCGCTCCTCACCCCATGCAGTGAAGGAGGCATCATCGCTGCCTTGTTTATCATATCATAACTTTGTGTTACTTTTTTTATTAATGTTTTCTTTTTCCAATGTCGAAGGCAGTGGTCAAGCCGCCCATGAAATGCAATATATATAAAAACCACTACTTGTCAACTTGACCCTCTCTTTTCCACTCACATATCAACCACATCACTCGTTCTGCATATTATCATCTTAGAAACATCCACCGGCTCCGTTCTTTTCGTTATACCGACTCATTAACACATTTCAAGTCCAGCCTCAAAACACATCTGTTTAGACAGGCCTATTCACTCGGACCATAAAGCCATTTTTTTTTTCTTGTTGCATTTTTTCTTATTTTATTTGATGTTGTTCTTAACATTGTATTCATGATTTTAACTGCTTGTTGTAAGGTGTCCTTGAGTTCCTAGAAAGGCACCCACAAATAAAATGTATTATTAGTATTATTATAGCTCAAATTGAATTTTACTTAGCTTTTTCTTTTTATATTTCAAACTATTGTCTTATTCTTACAATTTATTCTTAAAACCTTGTTTTCTCGCTTTACTTACCCCTCTGCGCAATGCATTCGCCTTCCTTTCTTTCCTACTTACCACCAGACGGTATTTCAACCGTTTTCTTGCCTTCAGGCCTTCCGTCCATCTTACCGTTCACCAGATTTTTATCATACTCACCGTCCAATATACTCCCTTATGGACTGTGTGACATCACGTAATTCTCCAATTGTAACAATGGAGCTGTCCCTAACTTGCCCTAGAAATACAGCCGTTTACTCAGACCCCGATCTCCAGTCGTCAGTCCTACACTTTAACAGCATCCAGAAAAATAAAAATTACCTGGACCTGCCTCAGCAATTAACCACTAATTTTTTAATTGCCTACTAACTCAGTCTGGTCTTTGCTCGTCAGCTACTAGCCAAACCTACGACTCAGCGGTTCTACCTAATTTAAACCACCTACTTGGTGACTCAATAACTGTGCCAATTCAGTTATCTACTACTCAGTGGCAAATTTTGGATGGTATATTATTTTGAATATACCTCACACCAACTCTTTAATTCCTTTTTCCTGTACAGTACTTCCTTTTTCCATAGTCATATAAATCCTTTGAAACTCATTATCAATTTGGTATTTGCCACCTACAAAAATCCAATCACTATACTTGGTTCAACACATTCAGGTTCAGAGCAGTTTGATTTGATCGGTCTTTATTGGACATAAGCCGAATCTTGACACTTTGCCCGTAATAACAGGAACAGGTGTGTCTTACCTGTTTATAGTGGAGCGCTCCTTGGTTACTGCCTGAGTCTGAAGGTCCTGAAACCGGTGTCGGTCTTTTTCCAGAGAGATCCCTGTTCGTGACGCCAATTGTTGAGGAGGGGGAGCTATCAATTAGCTCTTGGCCCTCCTTGGACACAGGTTCTTTTATCTCTCTATAGGGTGGAAGAAGACCCAACACCACGTCCGCTTTTCTTCAGTTTATCACAACACAACACGAATCGATTCGGGCTCCTGTGAGTCTCAGATTTCATCAGGAAGCCCCGAGCAACTACAGTCACACGTATATATAGGCATAGTATGTTAATTATGTTAATTGATCCTGCACCTGAAGACTCCCTGCTACTCGCTGATCCAGATGACACCTGGGCACGACTGGGTGCCAAGCCCAAGCCCAGGTCCATGTCCAGCTCCACCCCCCACGAGCCTGTATCAGAAAATCCTGTCCACCCTTTCTCCTCCATTGCTCACCGCTGTTCTATCCCTCAGTTCACTCCGGCCCCGCAGCGCACTGTCCCTGGTCTGCTCCCACGCACTTCCCCCTCCACTTCACCGCCACAGACTAAACCTGCGCCAGGATCCACTCTCCCTTCACCTGCCTGTCCACTTCGCCCCCTTTTTCCCCCGACCACCCTGATTGTTGGCGACTCCATAACCCGAAACCTCAGATTCTTCAACGCAACAACACACTGCTTCCCCGGAGCCACTGTTCCCATCATCCTCACAAAACTCCCCAGCCTGCTTCATCCACTCCCACCATCTGTCCATCGAATTATTGTACATGTTGGCTGCGTTGATGCATCCCACCGGCAGTCAGAAATCACCAAAGGTCACTTCAACAAACTTCTTCAGTTCCTTAACTCGACCGGGAAATCAATTTTCATTAGCGGCCCACTCTATCCGCACCGTGGCATAGGCATTTTCAGCCGCATTCTTAGCCTCCACACCTGGCTGCAAACTGCCTGCAGGACACACAATGTGGGCTTCATTGACAATTTTAATATATTTTGGCGCTGTCCATCCCTTTTAAAGGCGGACGGTTTTCACCCCAACAAATTAGGCAACAGAATACTGGCAGCAAATGTCCAGCATGCTGTCCACCACTCCACAAGCTGACTAATCACAAATCACACACCTGCACCTTCCCCTTGCTCCACTTTACCAACACCCGGCACTTCAGCTTGCCATAGTCCCCCCTACAGGCCCCAGTTGTCACTGTCTCATCCTGATCCTGCTGCCATCTACCCCATTCAATCCATCATCACAGCCAGACACCCTCACTACTATAATAACAAGAGAAAATATTTTAAAATATCAAATACCAACCTCCGCCCACTCCCCCAATCCTCACTGTCACCCACACACCACAAAATCCTCAAACTAGCTCTATTTAACACCCTCTTTATCACCGAAACCTGGCACAAACACCCGGACTACTTCTCACTCAACCAAGCCACCCCACCTGGTTACACCTACATCGACAAGCCCCGCCTCACCAGCCGAGGTGGTGGGGTGGAATCAGTCCATAAAATAGAGTTTAAAATCAGCACTATATCCACCTCACCCACTGAGTCCTTTGAACACATCACCTTCAAATTCCCTGGTCCCTCCCCCCTGGTCATCGCTGTCATTTACCGTCCCCCAAAATTCATTCAATCATTTTTATCAGACTTCTCAGATTTTGTCACACAGCTTTCACCTATCTCACCTTACATTTTGCTCCTTGGCGACTTGAACTTCCACATCGACAACACCAACTGCAAACATGCCTCTGAATTTCTTGACCTTTTGGACTGCCTTAACTTCACTCAACATGTCAACTTCCCCACCCACACCCACGGTCACACTCTGGACATGGTCTATTCCACCGGTCTCACCATTGAAAAACTCTCTAGCACCAACCTCAACATTTCCGATCACCTGGCTATCACTCTGGACCTCCACCTCCCTACCCCCATTCCCAAGGTAAAGCGCACCATATCATTCAGAAACCTCAAATCCGTTTCCCCAACTGACTTTTCTACCTCCGTCCTCAACCACTTGTCCATACTACCTCCTCCACTGTCCCATGACCCCACTGTTCTCACCAACTACTACAACAGCACTCTCTCCTCCTGTCTCAATCAACTCGCCCCCATCAAAACCAAATCTGTCTCCTTCCCTTGCTCAGCCCCCTGGTACACCCCAGAACTCCGCAAACTTAAAACCCGAAAACGCCAGCAAGAAAGACTCTATAAAAATCCGGTTTAACTGTTCATCTCCTCGCCTACACCGATCACCTTCAGTTATACAAGACCGCACTCCACTCCAGCCGTTCCACCGACTACTCCAACCTTATCCACACCGACTCCAACAACCAAAAGGCTCTCTTCTCCACCGTCAACAAACTCTTCAAACCCAGCGACAATATTTCAACCTCTTTCACCGTTGACAAATGCAATTCATTCCTATCCCACTTTCAATCCAAAATCGACATCCTCTACAGTTCACTCACCACCTCACCTGCCCCCCGTCCCTTCCTACCAGTATCCATCACTCCAACTACTTCACCTCTCTCTGAATTCACACCTGTCTCCATAGCCGAACTCACCAATATCATTTCAACAATGAATTCCTCCACCTGCACACTGGATCCCATCCCATCTTCCTTCGTCAAGCACTGCTTTCCCACCATCTCCCACCTCGTCATGAACATTGTCAACTCCTCCCTCAACTTTGCCTATGTCCCCTCCTCACTCAAACTTGCTGCCGTAACCCCCATCATCAAAAAACCCAGACTCAACCCTGACATCATGAGCAACTTTCGACCCATCTCCAACCTCCCCTTTCTGTCCAAAGTCATAGAACGTGCCGTCGCATCTCAAATTAAAACCTAACTAAACAACAACCAACTTTTTGAACAATTTCAATCTGGATTCCGCACACAACACAGCACTGAAACAGCCCTCCTTAAAATCACCAATGACCTCCTCCTCGCCTCTGACTCCGGCCTACTCGCCATCCTCATCCTTCTTGACCTTACAGCTGCCTTTGACACCATCAACCATTCCATCCTACTCTCTCGCCTACAATCCCTAAACATCACCGACAAAGTCCTCACCTGGCTTCACTCATATCTCACAGACAGGAAACAATTCATTCACATAAACAACTGCTCTTCCTACACTGCCCCACTTTCCCAAGGTGTCCCCAAGGGTTCTGTGCTTGGTCCTCTTCTCTTCATTCTCTACCTTTTACCCCTTGGCCAAATCATTCGTCATCATGGTCTCCAGTTCCACTGCTACGCTGATGATGTCCAATTGTACATATCCACCAAATCATTTACCCCAACAACCCACTCCACCCTGTCTAACTGTCTTTCAGATGTCAAATCCTGGATGCAAACAAACTTTCTCACTCTTAACTGTACTAAATCTCAACTGCTTATAATCGGTCCTCGGTCCCTCACCCAAACAACCTCCAACTTTACCCTCACTATTGACAACTTCACCCTGTCCCCCTCCTCTCACTGTCGCAACCTCGGTGGCCTTTTTGATAATAACCTCTCTTTCGACCAAGACATCACCCAAATCACCAAAACTGTTTTCTTCCACCTCAAAAACATTTCTCGTCTCCGCCCATCACTTTCTTTCAACGCTGCTCAAACCCTCATCCACGCCTTCATCACCTCCCGCCTTGACTACTGCAATAGAATTCTCTACGGTACAACCTCCAAACTCCTCAATAAACTACAGTACATCCAGAATGCCACCGCCCGCCTACTCACCCACACCCGCACTCGTGATCACATCACCCCCGTCCTTAAAAACCTCCACTGGCTCCCCGTTCCCCAGCGTATTCAATTTAAACTGCTCCTACTCACCTATAAAGCCCTTCACAATCAGGCCCCCTCCTATCTTTCCGACCTTCTTTACCAATACACTCCTTCCCGCAATCTCCGCTCCTCAAACACAAACCTCCTCGCCATCCCCGTGACCAAGCTCAAAACCTGGGGGGACCGAGCCTTCTCTGTCGCCGCCCCAACCCTCTGGAACGCTCTACCACAACACATCCGCAACTGTACTGACCTCCAATCCTTCAAATCATCCCTTAAAACTCACCTGTTCCGCAATGCTTTTAATACCTTTTAATCTCTTTTACCCACTTTGCTTTTTGTTCATTTAAATGTGCTTTTGTAAATTATGTATGCTTGTTTTAAGTGCACATTTTTATCCTGTGTTTTAAGCTCTTGTAAAGTGTCTTTGAGTGTGATGAAAAGCGCTTTCAAATAAAACGTATTATTATTATTATTATTATTAGGGGCGGGCAGTCCTTCCCCTTATGTAAAAATCAGAAACAAAGAAAGTCAAGGCGATCTTGACATGATGACAAAGTACAGACCACTGCTGCTGGCCACAAATCTTGAGATTAGGGTTCCTCTTCGAGGGCACTTGACAGCCTTCAGGGACTTTTACGAGGTGGTGGGGGCAAGAAAACCCTCGGGGGGCTGTTAATTAACCAAGGGGAAATAGGACCCCAACTTCACCCTACATTCTTTGTTTTAAGTCGCGGATGTTCAGGACAGAAACCAATAGTTCTCATAGCAAGGTGAAATTCCTCAACAGTGTTCTACTACGACTTCTAGCGGAATAATTCCTTAACAGTACCAGCATGTTTAAAATATGTAAATATTATTTCTACTTTACATATTCGACACGGAGATTACAACAGTAAACATATTTACTGAAATCTTGGCATCACTTGGAGACTCTTCTGCTGGAGGTGCTGGCGGTGTAGCTGATGTTTTTAAATTGGAGAAAAATATGCTAATGGTTAGCGCTATGACATTCATCTTGTCTTCTTATTTGTTGAAATAGGTTTAAGGTTTCTTCTTTATCAGACAATGGTCATTTTTCAGTGACGAAAAAACTCTTTTCGAGCTGATAGTTTCGGCTGTCACTTCAGCCTTCATCTGAGCTGTCACTGCTTCCTTGTGACGTGTCTACAAAAAACAGCTGACCGATTCGGTAATCCTTCAAAATAAGGCTCCCTGATCCGGTCAAGGCTGCAATCAAATGCTGGCCCTTGACATTCTACCGTAAAGTGGAGGCAGATGGTATACTTTGTGTCATTTCTCAAAACAACAACAGCGGGAAATACTTTTTTTTCCAAATTGTCTTCCAAAAGACTTTTTTTTAGATTGTCAGAAGAAAAAACTGTCTCTTCAACATCACTGAGACACAATTGCATTCTGCCAAATTTTGTTTTTAATTTTGTATTGTTTCTTTTAACTAATTCATTTAAGATTTTGATCAAAGATTTATAGGGCCAACAATAAACCCGGAAAGAAATATCTTTTTGCAAAAATGTTGGCTTGCTCACAAAACATTACATTTTGATTTGCAAAAAAATAGAACTTATTGGGGAAAAAGTCAGATCAAATTTCGATTCAGCACCCCAAAATTAAACTAAAACAAGTGCTTGCATAAAGGCAACTTTTTTTTGACCAGGGTTATTATATATTATCATCATTATGATTAGCATTATAATTAGCATTATTTTGATTATTACTACTTTTGATAAACTGTTATCACTGTCTGTCGATCTGCCTTTTCTTAAGTTTATGTAAATTCTGTGAAAATGGAAATAGTGAAAAAGGGAAAACATCTCAGAGGCAAGACTTATGGGCAACTGCTGGAGCATTGGATGATTTGGTCCCAAGAATGACAAATGCCAATATTTTCTCAAGAAATACAGGGTATCACTCTGAGATTTGGTCAGAATTTCCATCTTTGGAGAAAATGCCTATGAAACCTCCATTGGCTGATATGGGCAGAAAATTGAAAAGGACTGAGGAATTTGATCGTTGAGCAAGATGACGGTGAAAGTGAGGACAGGGTGACAGAAGGCCTGGCTTCGTGTGTGACCTAAAGTACAGACACAACATTGAAAAAGAACCTCACAGAGAATGAGGCTCAGGTTGAGCAATGCATACCATTACTGACAGACACTCCAGGGGCAATGTTCCCTCCAAGCTGCGCGCGTGAGCAGTTGCACACTTTTCTCACCCATGCAGCACACAGTGACACTGGCGTGCAACACACACGTCATTCCTTCATTTCCACCCCACTTTAATCTACAAACAGGACACCACACTATTCGCACTTCCATTAGAGTTCAGTCGTGCGACCGCGGATGCACACACAGTGGTTCTACGATAGTCTGATGCAGAAATTGACACACATTCACTCATACTCACCACGGATGAGAGGCTGCAGGTGACGCGCCGAACGCTCCATTCAGGAAGTCCAAACCTGGACATAGATTACGAGTCTCTCAAAGAGGCTCTTCTGTGCTTTTCAAAGGTCAGGTGACTAGGAGTACATCTTTTCCATCATTTATGAGTTGACAATGTGGGACCATAGTTATACAGATTGTCTTAATTAATTATGCTTAAAATAAGCTGTGTGCTAGCTAAAACTAAAGTAATAAACTTGGGCCTATTTTATTTGTGTCATAAATCTCGATTCAATCGGTTCTATTTTGATATAAAGGTAATTTTATTTATTTTTTCATAACATACTCCATCACGTACCTTGTTATGATCGCAGGTTTTGGATACTGGTGGTGCATGTCTGATGTTGCTCACCCTGGTCCAAGGAATGTTTGGGGAATTTGTGTGAATGCTCAGACGCATGGAAAATTAAAGGGAACATTGTTCAGGGGCAAAAATGAACAAGTCAGAAGAAAAACCAGAGAGAAAGATTCATATACTGTAGGTTTCAAAGCTAAACATGTATACATGTTGAAGAAAAATAATGCAGACATTACCAAGGGTATCAAAGGAAAAGGTTCTCAATTACTGTGACTGAAAAGAAATGGGAAAGAATTCTTGCGCTGCCTGGCTCCGCAAAACTGAGATAGCCATGAACCCATATTGTACATTCTCTGTAACAGTATTATTACTCCAGTTTGTTGAGGAGGATGGCATCATCCTGTGATACTGTCTTGATGTCTTCACTACATCCTTGAAGTCAAATTGCAGAATACGAATAGCTTCAGCAGGCGTTACAGGAGGCATCTCCTTTACGATTATTCTGTGACACAGTCGGCTTATGTTCTATGAATCATGGCTTTGAGATGAGCACCCCACAATGCTCCATCCTAGATCCGTCCATACAGCGTAATGTTCCTAATCACTTCCCAAAATGACCCGCCTTGACACCATGGCTCTAGAGCAGGTGTCGCTAATCAGAAGTGTAACATCACAGTCTTTCAGTGGTTAAAGCTCATCTTGTAGTGACTTCTATGTACATAATTCACCACCAACTGCAAACATGTGAATGCAATGTTTCATATGCTTGTCAGAGAGTTCACGATCATTTGGTAACGGGGTAGAAATAATTGCAGTCCCTTTAAGGACCGCCATGTTAGTCTGCTTGTTTCTATGGAAACTGACCTTCGGCGGGTCTCGTGTTGCGCGGGAATTTTTTTAGTGTGCTAATAAAAAAAAAACGACACACTCTCTCGGAGTGCGAACGTGAGAAATTGTCGCTTTCTTCGAGTTTCTACAATTTCCACACTGGTGACCCTCGACGTTTTTTGCTGGACGATTCCAGACAGCGAAGATGTCCGTGAACGCTGTTTCGCTCAAGCTCCCCGAGTTTTGGGAATCATCTGCGTCTGCTTGGTTCGCTCAGAGCGAGGCCCAGTTCGCCCTACGCGACATCACTGCGGATACTACGAGATACTACTACGTTGTTTCCGCGCTGGGCGGTTCGACGGCGTCCAGGGTCGTGAGTTTCCTCAAGTGTCCTCCGACAGAAGGACGATATGATGCGCTGAAGGCTCACTTATTGAAAACCTTTGAACTTTCCGACGCTGAACGGGCCGACAAACTTTTTTCTCTCCACGGCCTGGGGGACGGCAAGCCCTCCGAGTTAATGGATCGTATGCTCGAGCTGCTAGGCCAGCAGAAACCGGACTTTCTTTTTCTTCACCTTTTTCTGCGCCAGTTACCCACCCAGGTGAGGGCAGCTTTAGCTAACACTGCTATCACTGACTGTAGAGAGCTCGCTGCGGAGGCTGATAAATTTTTCCTGGCCGGCCGGCAACACTGTGCAGCGGCTCTCCTCCCCGTGACTGCCGCTAGTGCCTCCGATAATTACGCACTCGTCGCGGCGGCTGTCCCTCACCTGCAACCGGCTACTGGTTTATGTTTTTACCACGCCAAGTTCGGACCGAAGGCTAAGAGGTGCCGCTCGCCGTGCTCGTTCGGCGGGCCGGGAAACGCCGCGGCCGGCGCTCATTCGTGGCCATGAGCGTCGGCAACTTTGGCGGGCTGCTTTTCATCTGCGACTCTATCTCTGGGCAGCGTTTCCTCTGTGACACAGGGGCACAGCGCAGCATTTTGCCCGCATCGCAGATCGACATGGTAGCTGACAGCCACGGCCCTCCTTTGGCAGCTGCGAATGGGAGCCCCATTCGCACCTACGGCATGAGGTTCGTGGAACTGTGCTTCGGTGGGCAGCGCTTTAGTTGGGACTTTGTTACAGCGCGTGTCGATGTACCTCTTTTGGGGGCGGATTTTTTGTGCGCTCATGGACTTTTAGTGGACTTGAAAAACCAACGTTTAATAGACGCTGCCACTTTCTGTTCTTACGCGTGCACACTCGGACCGACTGACGTTATCCGCCTCTCCAGCATACTCCCCCTCACAGACGTTTTCTACCGCCTGCTTGCCGAATTCCCTGCACTCACACAGCCCACCTTCACTTCAGCGACTGCCAGGCATGGGGTGGAACACCACATCGCCACCACGGGCCCACCGGTCTACGCCTGAGCCCGGCGCCTGGACCCGGCCAAGCTGGCTGTGGCCAAGACGGAGTTCGACAACATGGAGCGCCTGGGGATTGTCCGCCGCTCTAACAGCCCTTGGGCCTCTCCTCTCCACATGGTCCCTAAACCCGGCGGCAGCTGCCGCCCTTGTGGAGATTATCGACGGCTCAACGACGGGACAACGCCCGACCGTTACCCTGTGCCGCACATCCAGGATTTCTCAGCTCACCTAGCCGGCATGGTGATTTTCTCCAAGGTCGACCTCATGAGGGGCTACCATCAGGTTCCCGTTCCCCCCCCCCCCCCCCCCCCGACATCCCTAAAACGGCAGTGATCACACCTTTTGGATTATTTGAGTTTCTACGCATGCCGTTTGGACTTAAGAACGCTGCTCAGACCTTCCAACGTCTGATGGACTCTGTGCTGCGGGACCTTCCCTTTGTTTTCGTGTACCTTGACAACATCCTGGTAGCAAGTTCTTCCACGACAGACCACATGGCACACCTCCGAACCCTTTTTCAACGGCTCAGTCAACACGGACTTATCATCAACCCTGCGAAGTGCCAGTTTGGCCTCTCCACCATAGACTTCTTGGGGCACAGGGTCACGGAGGCAGGCGCAGTTCCTCTCCGTCCAAGGTGGAAGCCGTCGCAGCGTTCCCACGCCCAGTCACCGTGAAGTCCCTGCAGGAATTTCTTGGCATTGTGAACTTCTATCATCGTTTTATCCCGGGAACGGCTCGCACTATGCGGCCTCTTTATGAGGCCCTTAAAGGCAAGAAGCCCAAACACACTGTTGACTGGACTGATATTAACACTGCGGTGAGTTTGGTCCACTTCCTTGCCTTTCACACGCTTGGAATAGGTGGGAGAGGGTCCGGTATGATTTTACTTATTTACATTATTTACAATATGTGCTGAGAAAACTAATTCCAATCATTGAAAGACAGGCTAATTGAAAATGAAAGATGTTTTCTCTGAGCCATATGAATTCCACTGTCACTCTTCAAACACACACACTAACTTGGAAACTATAATGCCAACACACAATTAATTATTTGCCTGTCTGTGTACCGAATAAACGTAACAATAGAAGTGTAGACGTGAAGCAGTGGAAATAGAGAAATACAGTGACATCCTGGAAAGCAACAACCATACTTGGTCATCTGGTCTGTCTTTCTTTCACAGAGAGCCTTGGAGGGTCAATAAAAATGTCCTTTATGCAGATTCGATTGTTCTGAAAGGATCCTTGTCTGCTTATCTGCCACTCAGAGATAGGCCACAGTAATTCACTTACATTCCCGATCAGATAAACTCTCTTCTGGGAACACAACAACAACTACATAAAGAGGCAGGAAGACAATCATGTTATCAGTGCACAATATGTTGTTTAAAAAATTACCTCCTATTGCCCCTGTCTCATTTGTTTTTTCCCATTAAACGTGCTTTCAAAGTGTAAGCACCCTTTTAAAATTGCCAGCCTATTTTCAGGTCAAACTGATTACTTTCTTTTTGGTCCACGTGTCTTCCAAAATACAGCAAATTTCTTCTCGAAGTTGTTCCGTCATCCAACAAAATATCAATATTATGATTTATTTACCTGAATAAAAATCAACTTGTGGACGGCGGCCAACTGGTTAGCACGTCAACCTCACAGTACGGAGGTGCAGGGTTCGATTGTGGCTCCGGCCTTCCTGTGTGGTGTTTGCCTGCTCTCCGTGTGCCTGCGTGGGTTTTCTCTGGGTACTCTGGTTTCCTCCCACATTCCAAAAGCATGAATGGCAGCTTAATTGGGCACTCCAAATTATTCCTAGGTGTGATTGTGAGCGTGAATGTTTGTTTCTCTTTGTGTGCCCTGTGATTGGCTGGCAACCAGCTCAGGGTGTACTGCCCGAAGACAGCTGGGATAGGCTCCAGCACGCTCCGCGACCCTCGTGAGGAATTCTTGGTGCAAGACAACATGTAGCCAAGCTGATATTTTTGAAAAATAATTTGTAAGCCTGGCGATCAATTGTTTGGCTCGTCCACCTCACAGTACAGAGGTCGTGGGTTCCAATCTGGCTCTGGCCTTCCTCTGTGGAGTTTGCATGTTCATCTGCATGGGTTTTCACTGGGTTTTCCGGTTTCTTCCCACGTTCCAAAAACGTGTGTGGCAGTTTAATGGAATACTCTAGAATCTAGAGTCTAGATTCTCCCGAAGTGTGATTGTGTGCGTGAATGGTTGTTTGTCTGTGTGTGCTCTACGATTTGCTAGCAACCAATTCAGGGTGTACTCCGCTTACTGCCCGGAGACAGCTGGAATTTGCTTCAGCCCGGCCGCGATCCTTGTGAGTATGAGCGGATTGGAAAATAATAATAATAATAATAAATGCTCTTGCGATGCGGAGGCCCAGTCTCATTCGGCTGGGTCGTCACAGTGCGTAGAGCCGATCAGCTTCACCAGGGCCCGCCAATGACCACGGTCATGAGCCAGGTCCACTGCATTCTCCGGGGTAAGGCCCTGGTGTTTGAGATCCTCTCTGATGACATCAAGCCATCTGGTGTGGGGTCTGCCGCGTGGCCTTTTCCAGCCGGCTGTCGCTGGATCAAATGAGAAGATGGCACGAGTTGGGTGTTCCGGGGGTAATCGGAGGAGATGTCCAAGCCAACGGATGCGCCTCTGAGCGGCCAGTCGGGATGCAGGGGGCTGAAGAGTATGTTTTCGGAGGTCTGAGTTGGCAACATGGAGGTGCCAGCTGATGTTCAAGATGGTTCTGAGTGACCTGCTGTCAAAGCCGTCGATCCTCTTGGTTTCTTCCCAAGAGGATCGACGGGTCTTGTTTAAAGGCCAGGATTCTGCACCATACAGGAGGATGGGAAGAACTGCTGAGTTATAAATGCGCATCTTGGTCTTTTGGGACACTGAGTGGTGGCGCCAGAGGGGCCGCCACAGTGATTGCATAGCCGCGGCCGCGAGGGCGCGTCTGCGGTCAATCTCTGGCTTGAGATCGCCGCTGCTAGTAATAGTGGAGCCCAGGTAGATGGTGGAATTGACGAATTGCACTTCGTCTGTGCCTAAGAACAGGGGGGAGGGGTGGGGTCCGTCACCGATATACATAAGTTTGGTTTTCCGCCAGCTTACTTGGAGGCCCAGCTTTGCTGCTTCTGTTTAGTATATGGAGAGAGCACTGCTGAGGTCTTGGAGGGAGTTGCTGAACAGGGTGGTGTCATCAGCGTATTCAAGGTCGGTCAGGTGGAAGTTGCCGAACGACACGCCTGAGACTTGCTCCCGGACTCGGATCATAAGGTGGTCAATGACACAGTTAAATAGGTCAGGAGCGGCCACACAGCCCTGTCTGACCCCGCTGTTAATGGGGAACCACTCTGAGTCCTTCCCATTCACACGAGCACAGCTCTCTGAGTTGTTGTAGAGTCGCTGGAACAATGTGGTTATTTTGGGTGGCACTCCAAGGTATTTCAGAATGTTCCAAAGGGAGAGGTGGTCAACTGTATCAAAGGCAGCTTTGAGATCTATGAAGGCTATAAAGAGATGTTGGTCCTTCCGAAACTCTCTGACCTTCTCAACAATGAGTCTAACTGCGGAGATGTGATCTATAGTGGACCGGTTGGGCATGAAACCAGCTTGTTGGGGGCAGCGATGGCTTCGAATGGCAGGAAGGGCACGGGTGAGAAGGATCCGGGTGAACAGTTTTGCAGGTATGGAGAGCAGTGAGATGCCTCTGTAGTTGTTGCAGAGTTGCTTGTCGCCTTTCCGCTTCCAGAATGGCAGGATGATGCCTCGGGTCCAGTCTGTGGGTGGCTGTTCTGCCACCCACACATGGTTAACGATGTGGGTGAGCCACTGGGCCATGGAGTCACCGCCTTCTTTGAGCAGCTCTGCAGTGATGGCACAGATTCCAGGGGCCTTGTGATTTTTTAGTGATTTTATTGCAGCTCTGACCTCGTCAATTGTGACTGGGTCAGTTTTGCAGTTGGGGTTGGGGGTGGTGGAGTTGGCAGCAGTAACAAGACAGGGGTCGGTAGGAACTGGAGGATGATGAAGGAGGTTGCTGAAGTGCTCTTTCCAGCGTTCAAGGCAGTCTATTTCAGTGGTGATGCGGTTTCCACTGGCATCCTTCATGAGGACGGTCTTGATGCGTGGTCCGATACGGGCTTGGCGCAGCATTTGAAAGACCTGTCTAAGGTCATTGCGTTGTGCTGCTGATTCCATGCGTTCAGCCTCTTCTCCCCAGTATCTCGCCCTGTCAGTTGCAATTGCTGCATTTCGTGCTGCATTCAGCCGACGGTACTGTGTGATATCACCGCGCAGGCGAGCAGCACGGCGGCGGTCAACGATGTCGAGGGTCAGCTGTGAGATCCATGGATTGGAAAATGGATGGATAGAATTTGCAAGCCTTTGGCAAAATGTTTTACTGTTACATACTGTCCATACAGTTGTTCTTTCAACATAATAATCATAGCAGTGGGTTAATTTAATCCAAAAAGACACAACCTTATTATTTTCTGATTTTTTTGTTCCACAAAAGAGAATAATGAATATTGTTTAGATATATGAATACCTTGTGAAAAAGGGTTTGTTTAAATTGATGTTTTGATGTATAAAAAGAGCCATGCCATTCTGATAATAAGGTAAGTTCACACATAAAAAGAGAAGTAGCTTGTTCTGATATCACAATTTTTTTGGTACATTTTGGAAAGCTGTGTTGGTTTTATGATAAAATCCAATGAACAAAAAAATCTATAGTTTATTTGGAGTTAACTGCAATATGTATATGTCATTGATACTATTTCTTAATATGCTATAGAAATATCTTCTTTATCAAACCAAATTGTATCGTTAAAAAAAGCGATATATCGCTTTGTGACCGTCCCTGGGACAGAGCCGTCCGCCTATTTTGGGGATGGAGGACAGAAGACAAGAGTTTTTTTTAAAAAAGGATGTGATAAGCAAGGATAAAGTGGGTTCTCATATGTCCCCGTAATCGTCCTTAACCTGGTCAAGTGCTGACAGGCGGCCACTTCACAAACGACTGACAGCTGGTCTTCCTCAAGGTTAACATGTCTCTATGGGGGTATCCCACCTACAAGGGGCAGTTTGAAGAGGATAAGCAGCAGAGTGGCCGAGCACGAAAAAAATAAAATAAAAATGTTTTTTGTGTGTGTGAACTTGTTTTTTGAGTTTTTGTATATAAAGTGGCCAACATTGTTTCACAATAAATGTGCTAGCCTGTTTAACTGCTGGCATTGAAATAGTGGTGAGTTGAATTGTAATTGGAGGTCCCGTTAGCCTCTCTCCCACGGCGTCATTTTTTTTCGGGCTGCAGCGGTTACTTACTACTTGGGTCAGCTTGCCACATAGGGTGGGGGGGCAAACCTTTTTGGCCAAAGATCGACTTTTGAAGCGACCAACCTGCCGCAATAGACCCAATCACGCATGTGCAAGCATATACACGCACGCACGCCATGATGAGCAACAGCTGGAACGGCCCCTAACATGAACGAAACCGAAACACACAGACACACAAATCATTTTCCCCCCATTTGCTCCTTCCACCCTTGTGGTCGACTTGGGACCAGTCCGCTGGCACCCTATCAATCATGATCGACGTATTGGGCAGCCCTGCCTGAAGATCAAGGCTTACCAGCTTTGCGTTTAGCGCCGCTGTTTGTGCACGAGCAGTGACCTAAAGGTCAAAATTCAGTTGTCATCTGACTAGTTGCTCTGTATGTCAATCAAGTAACGGGATTGATGATAGGCTGACATCGTAAATTCTGCTGTACTTAGCGCCGTTGTTTGCATGGCAACACCACTGCCGAGGCGTTTTCGACACTTGTCGTGAAAGCCCAGGAGCCGCATTGAACCAACCAAAGAGCCACATTCGGGTTGGCCATCCCTGGTCTGTGTAGTTGTCAATGCTATGTTCGGCTGACAAAAACTCAACACTTCATATTGTTACGTGCCACTAGATCTGGAGATTACCGTGGGTTTTAGACGTATGTGGCCAAAACATTCATAATCAAATTAAACAGCACTAATAAACTAACCACCTGAGGATGCTGGAACTGCACAAATACAAAATAACCTGGCCTATTTAACAGATGTGGTGCTTTTAATATTGTGACATGACAACAACGATATTATGGCAATTGTGGCTATCAGAAAGAATTTCAACTCCCACCTCTGGCACAACTCCCATGTTCCAGGGGAGGTGCAGGTCATTGTGTCTGAGTTGATCAGGTTCCGCACCTCCTTTATTGAGGCAGCAGATCGGAGCTTTGCCTGTTCAGGTGGTCACCGCCTGTCATGGCGGCAATCCCTGAACCATCTTTAGCTTGTGGGACTCCAGAAGCAGCTCACAGGTACCAGCTGTCCAACTGGACACAGCTTCGACGGTCGCAGAGGCAAAAGCTCAGCCACAGGAGAATTTTGGTGGAAATTTGAGGAAATTCTGGTCCACTATCCGGTGTCTCAGCAGAGGGAAGCAGTGCACCATCAACAGGTGTATAGTGGAGATGGGCTGCTGCTGAAGTTGACTCGGGTCATTGTGAGATGATGGGGAGAACACTGCGAAGAACTCCTCAATTCCACGAGATTTTGTTGGTGATTATGGATTGTGTGTGTGTGTGTGTGTGTGTGT
The DNA here is from genome assembly GCF_054856545.1 of Hippocampus guttulatus. NCBI lineage: Eukaryota > Metazoa > Chordata > Actinopteri > Syngnathiformes > Syngnathidae > Hippocampus > Hippocampus guttulatus. The sequence continues at coordinate 3,200,772 of NC_141262.1, read as the reverse complement.
GTGTTTGTGGAGGTTTCAGTATTATATTGGAGTATTGTCTGGATTGCGAACAGGTGGGACCTGTTGGTTGGTTGGTTCAGATTGATTGCCACCGTACGATTGGTCAGTGGAGGGACGGAAGCTTTTTAAATCATCAAGTGTAAGTCCAAGATCTTCATTTGTTTGTAGTCTGGGAGGAGGAAGAAGCCTTTTTCCTCTGTCCTGTTTTCTCATGTTTATTATTGAGGTGGTAGGTTAAGAGTTTGTCTCTGATTCGTTTTCATTTTGGAATTAGAATACAGGGGTTTGGGATTTTTTTTTCTTTGTTTTGTTGTCATATTTCTTCCTGCCATGTCAAAAATAAAACTTTGTAAAACAAAATTTTCATGCACAACTGACGGACTTGGGGAGAAAGACCAGGGGGAGAATTGACTCAGGTTATGTTTGGGTGATACAACAGCGGCATTTATTTATCATGCCATCACAATGCAATTGACCATATGGCGGTCTGTGGAGATTGGAAGCTTTTCTGTAATTAGCCAGACAGCTTGTTAGATAAGTTGCCAAAAGGTTGACTAACCCCTGAGGATGAAGAGCGATAAATGTAATTTTCTTGAAGGAATCAGGTTGTGAATCCCCTCTGTGTTGGTAAGAACACATCAACATAATATTGAGTCAATAATTCCATTTTACAATTTGTAGCTGTTAAGACGGGAACAAAAGCTTTAGTTAAATATACTTTTCATTTGTTCATTAAAAAAATGATTACAATTTTATTAATTTATTTCTGCCATCATCAAATAGAATCCTATGAATAAATAACAACACTCCACCAACAAGCAGCTCTAGCAGCCAAGAGACAGGGATGAGACAGCTGATCTTCAAATCGATGTTGACACAACCGCAGCAATGGATGCCGCAACAGCTCTCCTGGACCTTTCATTGGTGTCAGGTAGGTTGACAAGTAATGTTATCATGCGCGGTTACAAAATATGTCTTGTAACACGAGAAGGGTCAAAATGGCTTCTTATCTTTTTTTTCAGGTTAAAGTCCTGCCAAATCAACACAGCATCGATGCAGTGGACAAATCCTGTCAAACCGATACATCTGATGAAATGAAAAACGTTGAAACTGGAAAACAAGATTCTGAACAATGAACACTCAAACGTGCAAAAATCAAAATGTCGCAACACAGAAGAAACGCAGGTTATGTCATGATTCGGTTTAGGGACCAACAGGTGGCACTGTAGGGCTCCCCCGGCAGCTGCACAACTGTTGGTCATTTGGTAATTAGTTGTTTAAAAGGACTCCCAGCCCGAACATTCAGTGTCGGGTCATTGTTGCTCTTGCTACTGTCATGTGTGTTGCTTTTTGCTACTGTCATGTGTTTTGCTCTTAGTTTCTGTCATGTTTAGTTCATTGTTATGTTTTAGCTTTAGTCATGGTTTTTGTTTGATACTTTGGACTTCGTTTGTTTTGGATTTAGTTTTCTTTGTTTTATAATAATAATAATAATAATGCATTTTATTTAAAAGCGCCTTTCATGCCACCCAAGGACACTGTACAGACAATAAGAAAATACAATGTAAAAATTAGTAAACGAGATATTATATAAAAACAGGACATAAAATCATAAAATCATAAAAACATAGGAAATGGAAGAGCTATGTGTTGTAGGCAATCCTGAACAGGTGTGTTTTTAGACGGGACTTGAAAGTGGAAAGAGGTGTGCAGTTTTGGAGGTCCGGAGGTAGGTTGTTCCAGAGCTTTGGAGCAGCGTGACTGAAGGCTCTGGCTCCCATTGTGCTCAGTCGGGCAGGGGGCACTGACAGGCGGAGGGAGGACGAGGATCTGAGGGAGCGAGAGGGGATATGCACCTGGAGAAGGTCGGATAGGTAAGGAGGGGCCAGGTTGTGGATGGCCATATATGTATATAGAAGCAGTTTGTAATTGATGCGATGTTGAACAGGGAGCCAGTGAAGCTGTTGGAGAACGGGGGTGATGTGCTGCTGGGAAGATGTTTTTGTGATGATGCGAGCAGAGGCGTTTTGGACCAGCTGGATTTTATGAAGGGACTTTTGAGGTAGGCCGAAGAGGAGAGCGTTGCAGTAATCAAGGCGGGATGTGACAAGACTGTGGACAAGAATAGCAGTGGTGCGGGGGGTGAGGGAAGGGCGAAGTCTGGTAATATTGCGGAGGTGGAAATAAGCAGTGCGGGTGATGGTGTTGATATGCGAGTGGAAGGTGAGCATGCTATCCAGGATGACACCCAGACTCTTAACCTGGGGGGAGGGGGACACTAGGGAGCTGTCAATGTTGAAGGAAAAACTGTTTACTTTGGATAAAGTGGATTTGGTGCCAAGAAGGAGGACTTCAGTTTTATTAGTATTTAATTTAAGAAAGTTTGTTGTGAACCATGTTTTGAGTTCGGAGAGGCAAGAGGTGAGGGAGGGGGGTGGGAGTATGGAGTTTGGCTTGCAGGAGAGGTAGAGCTGGGTGTCATCAGCAAAGCAGTGAAAGTGGATATTAAATTTGCGGAGGATATGGCCAAGAGGCAGGAGGTAGATGATGAAGAGAAGGGGACCTAGGACAGATCCCTGTGGTACACCTGTGGTGACTGGGGAGGGCTTTGAGGTGAAGGATTTGAGCTGGACAAACTGAGTGCGGCCAGTGAGGTAGGAGTGGAACCAACTGAGGGGAGTGTGGGAGAGACCAATGGAGGAGAGTCTATTGAGGAGGATAGGGTGAGAGATTGTGTCAAAGGCAGCGCTCAAGTCTAAGAGGATGAGGATGGATACTAAACCGGAATCAGATGCTATGAGGAGATCATTCACAATACGGATTAGGGCAGTCTCTGTGCTGTGGCGGGGGCGGAAACCGGACTGAAAGGGTTCATAGAGAGAGTGAAGGGACAGGTGGGAGTGGAGTTGAGCAGCAACAGTTTTTTCAAGGATTTTCGAGATAAATGGAAGGTTGGAGATGGGGCGGAGGTTATCAAAGTTGTTGGGGTCAGAGCCATGTTTTTTCAGTGTGGGGGTGATAGCAGCAGTTTTGAGGAGTGATGGGACAATACCAGAAGAGAGTGAGGAGTGGATAATAGCAGATATGAGAGGAAGCACAGAAGGAAGGCAGGATTTAACAAGGGATGAAGGGAGGGGATCAAGCTGGCAAGTGGTGGGCTTGGATTTGAGTATGAGGTTGGATAATTCAGCAGTCGTTGGTGGAACAAAACTGGAGAAGAGATGACAAGGAGAAGAAGGTTCAGATGGGGGGGGAGCAGGCAGGTTTTGATGGAGTTGGTGATGGATCTTAAGGATTTTGTGATTGAAGTGTTCCATTATGGAGTTGCAGGTTGCTGTGGAGTACAGGTGGAGGGGGAGAGAGTTTGGTGGCCGGAGGATTTTGTTCATGACGGAGAAGAGAGTTCTTGAATTTCCTTCGTTGGAGAGGATGAGGCCGGAGTAGTAGCTGGATTTGGTTTGTGCAATTTGGTCCTTGTATTTAGTGATATGGGTAGTGTACATGTCCTTATGGATGGTGAGACCGGTTTTCTTATAGAGTCGCTCAAGTTGGCGGTTTTTTGATTTCAATGATCTAAGAGCGGGTGTAAACCAGGGGGCAGATGTAGAGAATGAAGCAGTCCTGGTCTTCAGGGGGGCGAGAGAATTTAGAATATTTGTGAGGCAGGCATTGTAGTGAGCGGTGAGGTCATCCGGGTTTGAAAGGGCGTCTGGGGGCGGGGAACGGTCGATAATGGAGCAGAAGGTGTCAATGTTGATATTTTTGGTATTACGAAAAGAAATGAGGCGGGAGGTTTTGATTGTAGAGAGACGGAGTACGATGTTAAAAGTGAGGAGGAAATGATCGGTTTCAGGAAAAACATCAGCAGTGGGCTTGGAGGGGGAGAAGCCAGAGCAGCAAACCAAGTCCAATGTGTGGCCTTTGATGTGGGTGGGGAAGTCAGTAAGACAGTGTATCGCGAGGCTCTCCAGGTAGGATGTGAAGTCTCTTGTGAGTGGCAGGTCGGGGTTGTCCATGTGAATATTAAAATCTCCCAGCAAAATTAAATTTGGCGAGAGAGTGGATAAGTGTGTGATTAAACTGGAAAATTCATTGATGAAATCGCTATGTGGCTTCGGGGGGCGATAAACTGTGGCAATGATGGTTGGCGTGGGTCCAGGGAGTTTAAACATCATGCATTCAAAAGAGCTTGATGCAGGAACGGAGACTGGTAAGACTTTCCACTTCTCGCGGTGGATTACCGCGAGGCCTCCTCCACGGCCGTTGCCACGGGGACGGCAGATGTAAACAAAGCCGGGAGGAGTGGAGTCATTCAGAGCAGCGAAGTCGTTTGTTTGTTGCCAGGTTTCTGTTAAAACGAGGAAGTCAAGTTTGCGTTCGGCGAGGACGTCTTGAATGAGGTGACCCTTGTTCGTAAGTGAGCGGATGTTCAGCAGTCCAAAGTTGACAGCGGAGGTGTCATGTTTGATGGCGGCAGTGCTGTTAGCCGACCTAGCCAGGCGGGCTACTGCATAGTAGTTGGTGTTGCGGCCGCGGTTTCTGGGAGGACGTCGAGAAGTGGACCAGGTCGAGTTGATTGAGCCAGGATTTTTGTAGTCAACATGTCTACGCGACCCGCGGTGAATGTAGCGACGTCGAGGCAGGCGAGCGATGTCAGGATGATGGTGCAGTTCCGGCGGTGGAGGCTCCGGTGCAATCCTCCGGATCCGGAGAAGATCCGCGACAGAATAGTGGAGTAGTCCTGTCACTGGATGATGGCAGAACGTCAGAAGTATCAGAAATAACCCAAAGGCGGCGAAGTTGTGCCGCCCCATGACGAGGGAGAAAGGCCGGTGCGGTGACAGCCGGTAAGTTTAAGCTACCGGCGTTAGCCCGTGGACTAAGTTACGATTTGGGGTTTGATTGATCGGGTGAAGCTATGATTTGTTACATCAATCACAGTCCAAACAGTCCAAAAACAGAAGGGCAAAAGAAAAATCAGAAGAAATATCTGAAAAGTTTTGGAAAAGTTTGGAGTGAGAAGCGGCGACATACACGCCAGCGTCCTCTCACCCCGGAAGTCAAGAAAATCAACTTTTTAAATACAATTCTTCAAATACACCCTGCTCCTCCCTCCTGCCTGCTTTTTGGGGTCCACCACCACCTCGCAATGTGACAGGTTATCGGTTGATGATTACAGACTTGAAGAAAAGTTTACATTTCACACTGGAATTTTCTTGGACGTTCTCAAGATAAACTGTCATATCCCAAAAGATAATAATAATAATAATACATTTCATTTCTAAGCACCTCAAACACTCAAGGACACTTTACAACCAAAACAAGAACAATAAAACCACAGATAAAATTATAAATAATAAAAGGAGAGATGAATAGCGATTTTAAATAGTTGACGCCGGCAACATCGCCGTTGCGAGGAGCACTTGCCGACCCAGCCAGGCCGGCCAACACGCCGTGGTCCGCGGATCGGCCGCCGCCTCTGCCGCCGTCCCTGCGTGGCCGACGGGAGGACGACCAAAAGGAGGTGATGCCCCTGGAGCCATCGAGGTGGAAGCCCCGACGAGATCCGCGGCGGATGCACCTCCGGGAAGGACGAGGAGCGACGCCTGGGAAGCGACGCCTGGGAAGCGGCGCAGGCGGGGAGCCCGACCACCGGAAGCGGAGCCTAAGAAGCCCCGCCACCGAGCACCGCAGCAGTCCCCCCACGGGCAGACGGAGGAGCGACAGGATGGTCCACAGCAGCACAGCCCAGACACAGGTCCCGTCGACCACCACCACGGAGGCAGAGGGGCGTAGTAGGCACGGGGCCCCATCCGACAGCCGAACAGGCAGGACGCCGCGACAGCGCGACCGAGGACAACCGTGCGGCGACTGACGGTCCAAAACCACAACGAATTTCGACAGGAGTGTAGGGTTTCTCCCATGATGAGAGTAAACAATAGAAACGACAGTAAAAAGTAAAAAAACGCAAAAAAAAAAAAAGAATAATTCCAGGTGAGCAGCGGCAGCCAGACGCGCCAGCGTTCACTCAACCGGAAGTAACGCAATGTAAAAGATGTCTTAAGTCAGACAAGATGATGCATTAGGAGAATAAAAAAAATAATACCCTTGTCACTGCAGCCCATTGGATTGGATTGGATAAACTTTATTGTCAAATGTACTGTATGTGTAACATACAGCACAGATGAAATTTCTTCCCTCTCAACATAAAACAAGAGGAGCAAAAACAAATTTTCACAATTGTTTTTGTTGCTGGCTACTTATTTAACTTATGAGAAGCATTTACTTGTTCCATGAATGTGTGCATCCTAAATACTAATTGTCATGATCGATACACCTCTACCGGCCATGGACGCCGGCCGAATTTCGAGACGTCGCCGCGTCTCTTCCAAAACCGAAGGACGACCCGGAAGAGTTCGTGACAGAATTATCGGATTTGGTCCACAGTCACAGGCTTAACGCGAGTGAACTTTTGAAATTGCTCTCATTAACGACTAGTTCTAAGTTTGGCGCAGTTGTGGGCAACTTTAATGGTAAAAAAGCTGCGGGAGGTTATCTGTGTTATGATGAACTCACGCAGCTAGGGGGGACCCCTTGACCAAATTATGGAACGTTGCGCCAAGGCATACCAGCGGACCCAAGATCCAAAACAAATTGCCATCCAAAAGGCTGACGAAACTACAGACGATCTTTTTCCATCATCTGCGAACAGTGTTCAAAATACACGGCGGTATCCCTGAGACACAGTCAGACTTGTTCAATTCGCATTTAAAACAGCATTTGCTAAACCAAGCACATCCTGATGCTACCCAATATGTTAAAAGACATCATTTCATTTGGCCAACGTGTCCGATCTATGAGGTTTTGAATTACGCACGGAATTTCGAGCAACTCGAGAACAAGAAAAAGAAGAATGAGAGTCACGTGACCAACATATATTACGCCGCAAAAAAACCCACAGGCACACAGGAAAACCGTTCTCCTTATAAAGGTAATAAACAAATAAGGTCGTTTGCTCCCTTCAAATTAACCCCTAGGGACCAAAACGTTTTGTTGAAGGCAGATGTTTCCTTTGTGGGCAAAAGGGTCACATGATGAAATAATGTAGACCACACCGGAAGGACAGGCGCGTGCGGGGGAGAAATAGCACGGGGACCTCCTCATCAGATGAGGAGGATTTACGACCAACACGGAATAAAACAGAGGAGGTAGCTATGACAGCGGTAAAGGCCTCTGCGCCTTTGTTCGAATCGCCTACCTCAAGTGAGGACGAAGGCGACATTTCGGCCGGTAGCAATCATGTTTACTACACAGAAAACTACCTGCTGAGATGTCAAACCTCGTCCATAACAAAACCGGAAATGACGTTGTTGGTCGAAGGAATCCCGACCGTCTTCCTTGTTGACACGGGCGCCGATATCACTGTTCTCGGTCGTTGGGATCGCGATACTGTGAAGCCAGGCGACGGCAAAATCCGCATGAAAGGAGCACACGGCTCTGTGCAGCCCCTGACGTTATCGCAAACAGTAACCATTACTTCCCCGACAGACCCAAATAGGGAAGGCACTCGTCGAAGCCGCGCTAAATTCTCGCTGTCCACATAATTTATTGGGACGAGATGCTCAAACGCAACTCGAGATTTACACCATCGTAAATCACAAGGGCCAGGTTGAAGCCCACATGGGGAATAGTCAAGATGATGCTCGCTATTTTTGGACGCTCGATTTACCGAACAATGACGTAACTCGGAGTTCCGAATGTCTAGTTCGATTGGCAGGTACCAAATTAAAGCCAGGAGGTAACGTGCAAACGGCGAACAACCTGCACATGACCAGAAGACGTAAGCAGACATCGGGACCAGACCCGGACTACACGAAAGTTTTTCTGGGCCTGGAACCCCAGGGTATTGTCATTGAATACATGTACTCCCTCCCACCCTCACTCATGAACAAGACTCCCAAGATACTTAAACTCCTCCACTCGGGGCAAGAGCTCCTCCCCGACCCGGAGGGGGCACTCCACCCTTTTCCGACTGAGGACCATTGTTTCAGATTTGGAGGTGCTGATTTTCATCCCAACCGCTTCACACTCGGCTGCGAAACGCTCCAGTGAGAGTTGGAGAGCCCTGCTTGGAGGAGCCAACAGTACCACATCATCTGCAAAAAGCAGAGATGCAATACTGAGGCCACCAAAACGGACTCCCTCAACGCTTCGGCTGCACCTAGAAATTCTGTCCATAAAGGTTATGAACAGTATCGGCGACAATGGGCAGCCTTGGTGGAGTCCTACCCTGTCAGAGATTTTCTCGGACAAAGTTAAAGAAATGACTCGGCACACAGGAAAATTGTCTTCAATATCGGCGGAAGCGGATCTCTGAGAGCGAACGACGGTTAGTTGCTCCGCGATCACACTCGAGCTCCCTTCCCGCCAGTTCAGACTTTTATTGTAACATACAAGGAAAACACTGCCCCCGATATTTGCATACCGCACCCACGGTCCGGCCCCTCGGTAGTGATTGGTTACCTGTTTTAAACATTGAACCACCAGTACGTTGGCGCCTTTTCTGTCTGGTCTACATTGAATTAACATGTTGCAGACTTTGCGGATGGCCAATGTCGCCTGGGCGCGACGGGTGTTCTCAACTCGTCTTTTGTTGTTCAACCGCTGTTCCCGAATTATTCATTCCCCTTTTGTGACCGAGTTTCGCCCTCTCCACCGTGATCGCCCACCTGTATTGACGTGCTAATTGTGGACTTCAACAGCCCTCCGGCTTTGTGCACAGGAATTTGGGGGTGCTGGATACGCACCCAAACGTTTAGATGTGCCCAGATTAAATGAAACTTTAAACATGATTCAATTTTGCTCATAGATTCCTCTAACATACCCTCACTGGAAACGATTCCGACTTACTGCCGGCAATGCGAACCAAACTTTGACATCGGCGGTAGAGTGACCGAACAGCCCGTATCAGGGGGTTCGGTACCCCCGCTTGTCAACCAGGACAGCCCCACAGCATCCAGAGCCTTGAGGAACTCCGGGCGGATCTCATCTACCCCTGGGGCCTTGCCACGAGGAGCTTTTTAACCACATCGGTGACTTCAACCACAGAGATAGGAGAGCCCACCTCAGGGTCCTCAGACTCTGCTTCCTTCAAGGAAGGCGTGTTGGTGGAGTTGAGGAGTTCTTCGAAGAACTCTGCCCACCGGTTCACAACGTCCCAAGTCGAAGTCAGCAGCGCCCCATCCCCACTGTAAACAGTGTTAGTGGTGCACTGCTTCCCCCTCCTGAGACGTCAGATGGTGGACCAGAATTTCCTCGAAGCCGTCCGGAACTCGGCTTCCATGGCCTCACCGAACTCTTCCCACGCCCAAGTTTTTGCCTCAGCGACCACCGAAGCTGCATTCCGCTTAGCCAGTTGATAGCCGTCACCTGCCTCTGGGGTCCCACAGGCCATAAAGGCCCAATAGAACTCCTTCTTCAGCCTGACGGCATCCCTTACTGCTGGTGTCCACCGGCGAATACGGCAGTTGCCGCCACGACAGGCACCAACCACCTTACGGACACAACTCAGATTTGCTGCCTCAACAATAGAGGCGCGGAACATGGTCCACTCGTACTCAATGTCCCCCGCCTCCCCCGGGACATGGGAAAAGCTCTGTCAGAGGTGGGAGTTGAAACTCCTTCTGACAGGGGATTCCGCCAGACGCTCCCAACAAACCCTCACAATACGTTTGGGTCTGCCAGGACGGACCGGCATCTTCCCCCACCATCGGAGCCTACTCACCACCATGTGGTGATCAGTTGACAGCTCCGCCCCTCTCTTCACCTGAGTGTCCAAAACATGCGTCCGCAAATCTGATGATACAACCACAAAGTCAATCATCGAACTGCAGCCTAGGGTGTCCTGGTGCCAAGTGCACATATGGACACCCTTATGTTTGAACAAGGTGTTCCTTATGGACAATCCGTGACGAGCACAGAAGTCCAAAAACAAAACAACACTCGAGTTCTGATCGGGGGGGCCGTTCCTCCCAATCACGCCCTTCCAGGTCTCACTTTCATTGCCCACGTGAGCATTGAAGTCCCCCAGCAGAACAAAGGAGTCCCCAGCAGGAGCACTCTCCAGCACACCCTCCAAGGACTCCAAAAAGGGTGGGTACGCTGAACTGCTGTTGGGTGCTTACGCACAAACAACAGTCAGGACCCGTCCCCCCACCCGAAGACGGAGGGAAGCAACCCTCTCTTCTATCGGTGTGAACCCCAATGTACAGGCACTGAGCCGGGAGGCAATGAGTATGCCCACACCTGCTCTGCGCCTCTCACTGTGGGCAACTCGAGAGTCGAAGAAAGTCCAACCCCTCTCGAGAGAACTGGTACCATACCCAGGCTGTGTGTGGAAGTAAGTCCGACGATATCCCGTCGGAACCTCTCTACCTCGCACACCAGCTCGGGCTCCTTCCCTGCAAGAGAGATGACATTCCATGTCCCTAGAGCTAGCTTCTGAAGCCGAGGATCGGACCGTCCAGCTCACACTACACCCAACCCTTTGGCCCCTCCCATGAGTGGTGAGCCCATGAGAAGGGGCACCCATGTTGAGGCCGGGCCTCATGGGTGTAGGCCCGTCCACCAGGCGCTCGCCAACGAGCCCCACCTCCAGGTCTGGCTCCAGAGGGAGGCCCCGGTGACCTGCGTCCGGGCAAGGGAAACTGAAGTCCATTTGTTTTATTCTTCATCAGGGGTTTTTGACTCGTGCTTTGTCTGGTCCCTCACCTAGAACCTGTTTGCCATGGGTGACCCTGCCAGGGGCATAAAGCCCCAGACAACTTAGCTCCTAGGATCATTGGGACAGACAAACCCCTCCACCACGATAAGGTGACGGCTCACGGAGGGGACAATGAAATTTACATTCATACAATACAATACAATACATGCTGATTTACTGTATATAGCGCTTTTACAACAGCAGCAGCTGTAACAAAGCGCTTAACAAAACAGTTAACATGAAGTAAAATAATAAACACAACACATTACATAAAACACGGACAGTCGTGCAGTCCTAACCACTTTTCCGTCACACGCTTTGTTGTTTGAAGCAGTTTGAGATGAAAGAGGAGAGAACCAAAGTGTCCTTTAACCAGTGGATCAGAGACGTCATGCTCAAAATGTGCACACATTCATATTCATTCATATATTTGATCACTTATTCTTTGACATTTTAGGGGAAGCTGAGCTTCCCTTGCAGTCCGAGAGCAATCGGCACTGATATATATATATATATATATATAATTATATATATATTTTTTTCTATTGCACTTACAGTATATTGAACTGTGTACAGATCTCTTTATCTACATTAATTTTTGTGCTAGCAAACACTTTGTTTTTGTTCTTTCTACCCCCCAAATTTGCTGCTGTAGACTGTAAATTTCCCCAGTGTGGGACAAATAAAGGATATCTTACATCTTACATCTTATGTATCTTTCATCTATAACTGCTTCAGACAACAAACTGTATGCTGGAAAGTGGTTAAGAGTGCACGATTGTCTGTGTCTCATGTGTTGTTTTGTATTATTTTGTCCTTTTTTTTTTTTTGTTAAATTTTCTTTTGATAGTGGCGCGGACACCCGCAGCGGCTCCTCTTGTTTTATGTTGAGAGGGCAGAAATTTCATTTGTGCTGTATGTTACACATACAGTACATTTGACAATAAAGTTTATCCAATCCAATATATACGAACACATTTTCTGCCTATATTGGGGAATATGAGACTATGACATGGTCAAAGGGCCCAATCCGTTTAATAAATGTAAAAGTGAGCCATTTGCTTTGTCATTTACCGGTATATTTATTTCACAAGGTTTTCTCTCTGTTAAACCGTAATAATTTTTGTTATTCAACATTTTTATTTGAAATGTGTGGTTTGATTTTTGTCTTGAACAGATTAACTGAATTATTATGTCCTGCAGAAAATATTGCTTTAGTTTTCGGAAGGTTTGGTTTTCGTCAAAGCTTTTGGAAGTGATTCATCACAAAACCAAGGTCCCCATCGTTTCATTGGGGACAGTAAAGAACTTGCAACAAAAAACGATGGAGGAAAGAGGAAGGCGAGAAAGAGAGAACGTCGGGGAGTGACGCCAGTCTTGCTCAGCCAGTCGACATGGTGATTATGCACACGAACATAACTCGCCAGAGGAGTCATGCTCAGCGTCCGCAAGCAAAAGGTGATGTTTGGCTTGACGCCCTTCAGTAATTAAATTGTACCCGCGGCGTGCACGTCAAGCTGAGGTACAACTGTGTGGACTTTCTCCGTCGCATTCATTGGGCTTCGACTCCCCGTGAGATGCTGGCTGGACTCATGAATTTAAGAAGCCAAAGATTCGTTTGCAGGAGGCCAAATACGTTCTGAAGCTGTCTGTGTCTGTTGATGGGACGCACATCCGTGCAAGTGAAGCAGCAAAAAGCGCAACTCAATCCAGCGCCAAAGTCCGTGTGGGTTAAATCCGTCAACTTCTCAAACAAAAACATCATGATTTTCTTTGGGATTGTTCTTGTCCTTCTCTCCTCAGGTAGGTCAAATAATTCCATTTGTACTGAAAGCGAGATAAGTTGAAGCGCGTGTGTTTGCAACTTTACTCATGTTAAATTGCATTTCATTTGATCTATAAAACGTGTTGACTCTCCTGTTATTTTAGCTGTCTGTCATTGTTGTGTGATCTAAATGGACATGAATAGCTACAGAACAGTGTACATAATTTGTGGCGATCCTCGGCAATTGAGTCAAACCTTTGGAGAGGCAGGATTACTTCTGATCAATTAACTCAAAATTAAAACGCAGGTATCCTACTTGTAGAATTCATAATGACTTTAATTATTATTATTTCGAGTCGATATTATACCTTCCCGAGCCGTGGAGGAAACTTTCTATTACAGTTCAGCCGGAGAAATATACGGCGTGCATGGAATAGACTTTGTGGTTTTACAAAATGGTCCTGACAACTTTCTTTTTTCTCATGAGCAAAATATGGATATTATGATAAATCCACTTTTATAGTGAAAACGATGTGAAATTAGATTTGAGTATAATGAAATTCATATACATTTAATTTGCCAGTTTTTATACCGCTTGTTCTCTTTCCGTCTGCTCCCAGGACGAGCGCCAAAGCGATGGGAGGAAATTATTATTCCGAGAAATATTTTATGCATTTTAACAGCTGTTTACAAAGAAACCTCAGTGATTGCGCGCCCCTCTGCTCCGTGACCGTCACCTCCTCCCCTCTCCCCCGCGTCCCCTCACACACTGAGAGATGCGCTCCAATGCGCGGCCCCTCCAGCACGTGCTGGAGCACGAGTGTTTTGATTTGAAACGTCTGAGAGCGAAACATCGAAAGGCACAAAAAGGAAGAATCACAAAAGAAAGAGGAGAAAGGAGGAAGATTTTGTAGGGATGAAAAACAGGTCTTTAGACATTAAAGACAGTCAGTTGTATCATGTATCAAGAGGAGGCTTGCAAAGATTCATCCACCCATTTTCCGATCAGGGGGGGGGGGGGGGGGGGGTCTTGTTTGCAGGAGCCTATCCCAGCTGTCTTTGGCCATTAGGCGGGAGAACACCCTGAACTGGTTGCCAGCCAATCGCAGGGCAAACATCATACCTGTCAACCTCGGCTAATAGCTGCCCTTATAAATGATTACGATTCTCCTTAAAAGCAACAAAAACTCGTACAACGGTTTACCGCGCATGCGCACATCATGCTTTATCAATCCGACCGTACGCAGCGATGAAAAAAAATATACGATTGAGGATTACTTTTGCTGGTTTGCCGTGACAAAAGTAGCGATCGACGACGGCATTGTCGTTGGCTACCAGCAGGTGAGACGATCTGGATTTGAGCCAAAATGGTCTTTGTGAGATCGGGTCACAATTGTTTTTTTAATTATTATTTTTCCCCGTATAAAAGTTGTAATACGCCATACATGATTTGAAATGATAAAAAAAAAAACGTATAAAATACGGGAAAAACGTACATGTTGACAGGTATGAAACATAGACAAGCCATCATTCGCACCTTGGAACAATTTGGAGCGCACATGTCAATTTCAAGGCCCGGGGGCCAAATCCGGCCCGCCACATTATTCTCTGTGGCCCTCCAAAGGAAATTGTTTGCATCAACTTCATGTTTCTTGCTAAATACCGAAAATGCAAATTGTCTTCACTTTTAAAAAATATTGACATATTGCAAGCATTTCTTTGTGTACAAGCCCTCTTTAACCCTTTAAGGGACAGCGGTTACTACAGTGCACAGATTATCATGTGATCAGGTTACAGGGTACATGAAAGGGTTCAAATTAATGTAGCATTGGAACAAACAGATTATTGGTTCACTGATTTCAAAACTAGTCATTCACAGATTTGTTGTGTGTATGAGACAACCATGCATTTATTTGAATTCACACTGTGAAGTTCAGTCGGAATGGCCCTCAGTCAGAAACCCAAACTACGATGTGGCCCACGACCAAAATGAGTTTGACACCCCTGATTTAGAGTGTTCACTTAACCTGCGGGAACAAAACAAATGATGTTGGGACTTCACAAAATAATCTTTTCAGACTGACTATACAGCTGCATGATAGGCAAACAGGAAAGGAATATTCTAGAGGGGAAGAGAATTTTCCCATAAAGATAGCATACATTTCGGTTGCACAAGTCAGAGGCGTCATGTTTTCATTATTTTGGTTCATTCGGTTGGATGAAGCGGTGCCGGTCCAAGAAGTGTTCTTCACATAATGTTGGACGACAGAGAATTTTAGGTAATTTTTCACCAAATAATTCCTGTATATGTTTCTTAACAATCATATCCAGGCATACGAGGGAGTGACTATGAAGGTGTATAACTTGGTGCTAAAGCAAAAGAGGAGGAGAGCCATCCAAAGATACGCAAGATGTATCACGCCATCACACACAGCAGGGCATTAAAATTTTAACAATTGTACGATAAATGTTCTTAATGACTGCTGAGTTGATAAATTTGCAGATGGATTGGTCATTGCGGTGGAGGCTTCAAGAGCAAAATCTGCTGTCAAAGCAGTCTTTACATTTGGAGGCATCTGGCAAGATGACCTGGCATTTTGATGGGAATGGAATGACATCAGGTGGAACAAAACAACTTTCTGATCAACATCAATACGTGTCTGTGAAAATCAAATGGTAGGAGTTGACTGAGTCAGGATTCTGTTCTACCCGTTAGAGATTTGTACCTCTTCAGAAGGAGAGAGAAAAAAAGACAAATGACAATGAACTGTGACTTTGAGTCGGATGCACAGGTAGTTGAAAATGTGTCTGCATTTGGTTGTCTCACAGAAGAAGTGCAGTATTTCCAAAGAAGCATTGTAGCTCACTTCGTTCAATTTATTCATGGTGTGCAATATAAATTAGTACAAATACTTCCTGTCTCGTGGCCCAAGTTTTTGCCATGCATTCTCACCACATGAAGATGCGACTCAGAGATTCAAATGCCATTCTTTCAAAGGCAAAGGCACCTTTCCCTTTATCCTTTTATTTGTCCATCCATCGATGTTTTGAGCCGCTTTATCCTCACAAGGGTCGCGGGACGTGCTGGAGCCTATCCCAGCTGTCTTCGGGCAGTAGGCGGGGGACACCCTGAACTGGTTGCCAGCCAATCACAGGGCACACAGAGACGAACAATCATCCATGCTCACACTCACACCGAAGGACAATTTAGAGCATGGGGTGTCAAACATACCCCGTTTGCAAGCTGAGCACTTAGACAAACACAAACCACACATAGTTAGGCAACCAGCCTGTGGCTAGGATTGGAACACAAACAATTACAATTGAACTGCAAAAGTTTCTGATCACATGGTTGTACTGAAAGCTTGATTCAAATTAGTATCATGACAAGTTGTGATGACATGCTGGCTAGGCCAGGGATGGTCATGGCCAAATCCACATCTAAGGGAAGATTTTGATGTCTTTGACTCTCTTGCCATTTTCACATGAATGGAATATGTTTAGATCCATGTATACTCTGCCAGTTTATTCATATTAAATGCAAATATAAATAATACATTTACAATTGATCCGACCACAAAATCTTAAAGAATCTGTCGTGAGTAAAGAACATTGGATTCTTACTGCCAATGTCAATAAAAATCACTAGTTTCACATCATACCAAGCAAACAACACGGCTGAAAAGTCATTGTTTGTCATAGCATATCAAGTGGTATCACAATCTTGCTCAACACATTCCTCATGCAAACAGGAACAAACATAAGCAAAAATCAATGTTTAGAATTATGAAGAATTAAGAATTGTGTGTGTGGTCCAAGGAATGTTCAGGGAGTTTGTGTGAATGCTCAGATGCATTGAAAAATAGAGGGAACCTTGGTCAAGAGAAGATTGAAAGAAAATGGCCAACTTCCTTTTGAATTTGGAGTAGGGCTCCAGAGACTTTTTCTCGGTCTTGAGAAAAAAGAATTGTATTGGGTGCAACAAAGCCATTGTTTTTTCAACCATAAAATTCACTCATAAAATAATGATTATTTGGCCTACCATGATGCATGGTAAATTTCATGTTTTCACAAATGTTAAGACCATCAAAATCCACGTAATTATTGTTTGCCAACAATACCTTGCCACAGCAACAGTGTCAACAACTCGGTCACAAAGTGGGAATGAACAATTCGGGAACAAAGTGTTGTTGAACAACAAAAGACGATTTGAGAACACCCGTCACGCCCAGGCGACATTTGTCATCTGCAAAGTCTGCAACTTGTTGATTCATTGTAGACCAGACAGAAAGGCGTCAACGTACCGGTGGTTCAAAGCTTAAACCAAGGTAACCAATCACTACAGAGGGGCTGGACCGGGGGCGAGGTATGCAAATATCGGGGGCAGTGTTTTTCTTGTATTTTGCATCTGTAACAATAAAAGTTCAAACTGGCGGACAGGGAACTCTGAGCGTGATTATCGGGGCAACAACCGTCGTTCGCCTTCAGAGATTCCTCCCGCCGTTAATGAAGACAATTTTCCCTGTGTGTCGAGTCATTTCTTTAACTTTGTCCGAGAACAACTCTGACAGTTTTTAAGAAAATGGAAGGCTTTTAGGTGCGCCTTTTAGTGCGGAAAATATGGTAATTCAGTTGATAATTCAAAGTGTTGTTGATTCACATCATTACGTTTAATAAGGAATTGACCCTTTTCAATGTCTCTTAGGTGTGTTCCCATTCTCAGTTCGCAACTTCACGATACCTGCCTTCCCAACTGACTGTGTTGAAGCCCACCGTGTATGTTCTGCTGACCATGATTGCGAAGAGTTATACCAAGGGCTAGAACTATGTACAGATGAGGCCTCTCTGTCGACAATTAGAGAGTGGGCAGTGACTGACTGTCTGCAGAGACAGCATGCCCTGCTTACCAAACAACCCTCTTTGTTGGCTTGCAAGTGCCATCGAGGTTTTCGCAAAGAGGAGCAGTGTGTGCAAATATACCGGAGAATTCGTCTGCTGCCAGGTCAGTCACGGCCACGGGGTGGGTGAAGTGGATCGGTATACAGATCTGAATGAAAAGCTAAATAAACTTCTGACAATACCTTGTAGCTCAGATCGAGTTCTGTGGCAGGTCTGTCAACAGCCCCCTACGTAATTACTCACACAGATCCTTAGCGCAGGTGGGATATATAAGTCATAAGTGAACAAAGTGAAGTTACACTACAGGTATTGGCCATTAGAGCATCTGTGTCATTTCATAGTACTCAATTTCTAATACTGCTTAGGCTACAATGGCATGTCATTAGTCAAAAATGCCTAACTTCAAATAAGCTTCATTCATGACTAAGTTTGTAGCCGGTTGAGTGTTTGAGTAATTTACAGAAACAGTTAACCAAGTATCCACTGTGTGCATCTGAGCCATCATTAATGAATCTTTTTAGAACTTTTCTGAACCCATAAATTATTCAATCTCTTACTTTTTCCCCAGCCTTAATACACTTATGTATATCCACTAATATACTATAAGGTTATAATTCACTACCTATTGGTGGATGAAATGCCGTAGTGGTTAAAAAAAGGGGGGGGGGGGGGAGCTGCTCCTTGGAGGACTGGAGAGGTTTCCAGCTACCTCATTTTGCAGAAAGACACACATTGTCACTGTCCTGTAGATAAACATATCTTCATTTGGACACCCCAATAAAATAAAAATGTAACAAATAACAAAAATGGACATGCATGTTTTTCACACGACAGCAACGATATACTTATCAGTGTAATCACAACCATTCCTTCTAGTAGTCTGAGTAGGAGATTTCCACAAGACACCGCATGTTCTTCTGTTTGACAAAAGCCAAATCTTCTCTGATGACATCACCTAGGCAGAGCAATTGCGAAAACAGGGTAAATTGCTCGAACAAATGATTTCCTTCTTGTGGGGTGGAAGGGAAGGTCACCTTTTCTACCGCCATTAGTTGAACAAACGTAATTAAAAGGCCATGAAAAGCACACACAGACTAAATAAAAGGATTGGGAGTGGTATGGGACCTGCCAAATAAAGGGGAAGACAGGATAGGGGCTTACCACGACAGAAGGGGGAGGATCCAAAACTACACAGCACCCGTGACACAGCAAAGCAAAAAGTGAAAAGTCACAACAACCAGGGAACCGTTGCTGCACCAGGGCCCTCATCACCTGTCAAACAAAAAGAAACACACGCTTAAAACATGCAATTATGGCTGCCCCGTACCACGATAAACAAAATGTAACATTTACCCCATACCAAAATAACTCAAGACTCAATGTTAAATTGAGATAAGATAATTTATAAACAAACAAATATAAACCAAATTTACAGCAAATCCCGCCCCCCCCCCCCCCAAGAGAAAGAATGATCAAATCAAATTAATCAGAGCCTGCAACATTGTTAAAACCCAGCGTATACGGTACAGTCTGGACGCCTCGCTTGCAACTGTGGGGAAACGCTGTGGGAGCAGTTTCAACCACCACCTACGACCCCGAAAGCATCAGGGTTAAAACCAGTGGAGGGAGAGAGCCCAATACTTAAAACGGCAGTTTAAGAATTGTGTCCAGTATTCATGAGCTAAGACAGCAGCCTGCCTCACTACAACGGCAGCAGCAGGACAGCTACACATTCTGCACAATGTAAAACAAACAAACCAATCCAAATCCAAACTTGGAAATGTACAATTAACTAAAGCTATAACATTTCCGACTGGAAAACAGGTGCGCGTGTCCAGCAACAGCAGGAGGAAAGCTCAGCCCAAACTTGACTCGTGACGGCTGGGAGAGAATTCTTATAAATTTCCTCAACAGACCATCAACGGTGAAGTGGTAAAAGTGCAGACGACTTGGCATTTTAGTGCAGGAAGAGCACCAAGCTCACGAGGAACTCCTTCGGTAGTCCAGCTCCCTGTCACATCGCGCTGAGGTAACTGGGCGAAAACAGGAAAAAACAAAAAGACCAGTGCCCGATAAAAATGAACAGCGCACACAGCCACACATACCTTGTGGCGAAACCCAACACCACTCTGCAACATACAAGCACACGTATCTGCCGACTCTGAGAATGAGGAAGAGAAAGAGGAAGTTCCAACCAGGTGTATTTATAGGCGGACATCCTGTAATTGGTGGCCACCATGCCACACTGCCCCTGCAGTCGGGAGTGCGACTCCCTATCCTGCTACACAGAGTTGCTAACATGATCATTGGCCAGAGGATGCCACCACCTATCTTCACTTTTCAGGAACATTCTAGATATTTTCTCAGGAACATTTGGATTTTTTTCAGGCACGTTTGCTCCTCAGCCGAAATAACAAACATGCGCCACTAGAGAGACTCAGAACAAGATTAATATATACAGTGTACCTGGAAACTCAATCTAGAACTACTACTTATTTCAGTAACCGCAACATTATCTTCTATTTGTTTTTTTTTTGTTTTGTTTTTTAAATCATATTTCTCCAGGGGAGGATGAGTTGGAAACGTCTCCCTATGACAGCACCCAAAGGAATAGTGGCATGGCCTCTTTAGTGGCAGGTAAAGCACACTTTAAAATCAGACACATAACATGGCCCCAACTGCCACCGATGGGACTATTTTAATAAAAAGTGGTGCACTTCATTTTAGTTACGTCTGTTGTGCAGTGTTTTATGGTATAGTACTATTTCTTCCTCATGGCCCACTGATCTTTTGGAGAAAAAAACAATTGTTGACTAGACGGTCAACATTTTTTTTCTTTGTTTGCCATGACTTTATGGGATACATGTGGGGAGGTGCTCATAGGATCAGTAAAATCGGGAAGGAATGGTCTGGGCAAATCCTTTTACAGTCCAATTAATACGAGAAACGTATTATCATTGGCATTGGGAATAAATTACAACTATACTTTACAAACGCCAGTTCCAATGGCAGGTTTTTGTGTCATAAAAAAATGAGACGAAAATAAATCATTAAAAAAATATTGCACCATTGTTGCGCAAAACACCCACCCACCCACACTCACATACACACAACATATATACTGTATATATATATATATATATATATATATATATATATATATATATATATATATATATTAGACCTGTCAAACGATTAAAATATTTAATCTAATTAAAAATGCAACTGTCATAATTAACTCAAATTAACTCACAATTAATCGTGATTACTCACGCATTTTTTATCGTTTCTGAATTTCCTTTTATATTTTTTGTCCTATTTTTCCCCATTTTAATGCTCTCATCAACATGGAATCATGAATCAGTTTTCTATGTGCAAAATGCAAATATTTACTGAAATAACAATTTCGATTTTCAATTTTACATGAACATTTTTCACTTGGAGCAGTTATTCACACATAATCTGTCACACAATATTACTGTCCATCAACAACAGTGAAAAATATTTTGTCACACAACAGCTGCTTTAACAGCTCTTTTTATGGAATCAAAACAAGTCAAGTCAAGTCAACAGTATTTATAGAGCACTTTCAAACAGCTGCATACAAAGTGGTGTACATGGAGCAATTTAACATGCACAATAAACAGTAAGACAAATCGGTAATAAAGGCGGTAGAAAGCACCAAACAGAAAAACCAAGAACAAATCTAAGTCATGCTGAGTCGAATGCCAAAGAATACAAGTGAGTTTTGAGGAGGGTTTTGAAGATGGGCAGCGAGGAGGCTTGCCGAATGTTCAGTGGGAGGTCATTCCAGAGAGAGGGACCAGCAACAGAAAAGGCTCGATCCCCTCTGAGCCTCAGTTTAGTTCTTGGTACTTCTAATAATGTTTGGTCCACAGACCTGAGGCGCCGGGCAGGAGTGTAGGGGCGGATGAGCTCAGAGAGGTAAGGTGGCGCAAGGTCATTTAGAGATTTGAAAACAAATAATAGGATCTTGAAAAGAACTCTAAAATGTATAGGGAGCCAGTGAAGGGATGCCAGAGTAGGAGTGATGTGCTCCCTCTTACGAGTACCAGTCAAGAGGCGAGCAGCGGCATTCTGGACCAGCTGAAGGTGCTTAATGGAGGACTGGCTGACTCCAAAGTAAATGGCATTGCAGTAATCGAGCCGGGATGTGACAAAGGCATGAATTACTGTCTCAAAGTGCTCATGTGAGAGGAGAGGTTTTATTTTGGCCAGCTGTCTAAGGTGAAAGAAGCTGGATTTAACAACGGCACCAATTTGCCGATCGAGTTTGAAATCACTGTCCAGTTTAAGGCCCAAGTTTGAGACTGTTGACTTAAGATAAGGAGACAGGGGGCCCAAGTCTACAGGATGGAATGTACAAGGGCCACTGGGACCAAACAATATCACCTCTGTCTTCTTTTCATTGAATCTCAAGAAATTTTGTGCCATCCAGGTTTTGATTTCTTCCAGACAGGATAAGAGTGGCCTTAATGAGAAGGCATCTTTTTTGCTCAGTGGGACATAGATCTGGCAGTCATCTGCATAGCAGTGGAAGGGAATACCATGTTTCCTTAAGGTGGAACCCAATGGGAGCAGATACAGCGAGAACAGCAGAGGCCCCAGAATTGAGCCCTGTGGAACACCACATGACAGGGGAGCAGTGCGTGACTCAGAGCAGCCAAGGCTGACACAGAAGGTTCTGTCAGCTAAATAGGACCTAAACCACTCAAGAGCACTGCCGCCAATGCCCACAAAGTGCTGCAAACGAGTCAGCAGAATACTGTGATCCACTGTATCAAATGCTGCAGTTAAGTCCAATAAAACTAGACACACGTGGTCTCCAGAGTCATTTGCCAGGAGGATGTCATTAGAAACGCATAACAGGGCTGACTCCGTGCTATGCATCGTCTTGAAACCTGACTGGAAGACCTCCAAGATGTTATGTTCATCCAAGAAAAATTTCAACTGCATGTGCACCACTTTTTCCAGAATTTTTGAAATGAATGGCAGTTTGGAAATGGGCCTGAAACTTGACAGCACATCTGGATCAAGACCAGGTTTCTTGATCAAGGGTTGGACCACAGCACGTTTAAACTGTTGGGGAACTACACCAGAAGAGAGGCTGCTGTTGATGATATCCAAGACTGATGCGCCAACACTCGGGAGAACCTCCTGAAAGAAGTGCGGGGGAAGAGAGTCGCAAGGGGAGCCAGATGGCTTCATCTGGCGAACTACATCCTCCAAAAGCGCCAAGGACACAGTTTCAAAAGAATTTAGCACAGCTGAACATGGAACATGGACAGAGGGGTCAGATGCGGTATTTGAGACCGGAGTCCTAGCTGTAGAGACCTTATCAATGAAAAACTGAAGGAATCTGTTGCACATCTCGGGTGAAGAATCCGAACAAGTAGGCAGAGGGGGTTTGAGTACAGAATCTATCGTTTTAAATAGTGCGCGTGGGTTGTGACGGTTAGCTTGAATAAGGTCCGACAGATATTCTCTTTTGGCCTCTTTTACTGTGAGCTGGATACAGAGCAATATAGCATTATAAAGTGCACATCTAAGGTAAACTAGTACTCAGCCTATAGTGGATTTAAGCCATGGTTGCATACTTCGTTTTTCTCAAGTTTGCTTTGAACACAGCAGTCACCCAGTCAGCAAAGGCATCTGGCCCGGATTCGGCATGAAGCTGGCACAGCTGGCCTTGTGTCGGCACTGGCATAATGCATGTGGGCCAAACACGGCCCAGGAGTGGCAAAGGAGGCACTGGCTTGACTCTGGCAAACCAGATGAGGGCCAGTTGTGGAGTGAAGTATTTGGGCCAGAAATCACTTTACAACTCCGGCCCGTATATGGCAGCCAGTATTGAGCCACCCTTAAATGCAGTTTCAGATTTTTTTTTTCCTACACACAGCCTTGTTTTACAATTGCACACTGATGCGGAATTCCATTCATCACACACACACACACACACACACACACACGCGCGAGCGTGCACGCACACATATTTGCGCACGCACGTCCTAATTCTTGTGCATGCTCGCTAGCGCGCACACACAAATTAAACGTGGTCAAGTAAGATTATGTTAAAGTCGACTGGCATCGGCGAAAGAAGGTACAAGTACAAGTTTTGAATTTTCGTGTTTTTTGTTTTTTTTTCCCTCGTACGTGCATTAATATACAACAGTCACGTATTGCTACACTCCGATGCAGTAGGTGGTGATGCGCCGCAAACGTTAGCTGCCACCCACCAATTAAGAAGAAGAACAAGAAGAAGCAAGAAGAACAGCGCTTGCAGCCTCGCGTGGTGGGATGCCTCCGAGTGGTCGCGAGGCGGGAACGCCGGGGCTCTTGGGCCCCTGACGCGGTTAAATGCCCACCAGCCGGCGGTAAAGGAGGTGGGGTCTCACCGGAAGGTGAGGCGCCCAGTGCTCGCCCCGCCGGAACGGAATGGAGGGGAGTTGGAGTAGCCGCCCCACAACCCTCCTGAAACAATAATCAAGCCAGGGCCCTGCCGGGGCCCTCACTGGGTGTGAACCTCACAAGGCACCAGCCGATTGCCCAGGAGGAGGAGGAGGACAGCGCTCGCAATTCACGACGACGCTCTTTGCCACAGTTGTCCATGCACGCTCCGGTGAGACATCCAGAAAAGACGTAAATTTATTTTATGTTTCGGTTAACATTTGTTCTTTGTGACAGTATACTGACAGTTACAATACGAAGACAATTCTGTCTAGAGTTTAGCCTGAATTTTGAAGGGCGCTAATAATGACGATTAGCATTAGCCCGATATGGGGGGGGGGGGGGGGGGGGATTATGTGCTCCAAGCACAGATATGACTTCTTTATGGTGGCATAGGGAAATATTAAAAATATATAGTGCTACAATTTAAGGGTTATTTACATGTATTTTTTTTCTAAAATTGTCACCTGCTGTATTTAAATCGAGACTGAAGGGCGTGAATTTTGAAAATAAACCGCTCAGCTACATCACATAGGCTGGGCGTGAACCTCCTGCGTCACAGTTTCCGTGTGCATGTGAGTTTCGTGAAAATGTAGGTGATTGAACAGTCAGAGGTGCTGCCAAAAAAGAACCCTTTCTGCACTGAAATACTATGAAATTAATTTTGGTTCTGTTTGCTGCAATACAAACCGGACACTTCATACTTGACCATAAAGTTAATTTAAAACTTAGTACCTCAATTCAAAAAGAAAATCTGACGTTGAAATCAAAAGTTTTGTATTTGTAAGACTGAATATGAAAATAAACAGAATTTAATTTTCAGAGAGGATCAAATACAGTTTCAAAGAAAAAAAGTATATCGTTTCAAATTCAGATTAAGTTATTCAATATGATTCAGAGTAAAATATACAAATCCATCCATTATCCGAGCCACTTAACTTCAATTCATGTAATTCTAATTCAGGATAAACTATTTAAAAGTTATTCACGTTTAGTTTTTGGGGGCAAATATTCCGCCCCACAGCATCACACCGAGTTTAGTTTTGGTTGTAAAGTGTCCTTGAGTGTCTTGAAAGGCGCTTATAAATGAAATGTATTATGATTTTTATTATAAGAAATTTCAAGGGTTATTTTTACGAACCATTCATTGTTCATGACATGTTCAAATGTTTGTTTTCCTAACACACTGTCCATTCTTGTTTTCTTAGAGTTCTTACAGCCACTGTGAGACCTAACAGCCGAACATCTTGGGCCTCAGACCGGGAAAGTGATGTCACAATCAAAAGACGGCAAAATCTGGCTCCTGATCGGGATGGTGACAGGAAGGAGAGCATGAGAAGAAAAGAGGGCATGGAGAGCGCAACAATTTGATGGATAGAAAAATACCCCAATTTGAACTCTGTGTTCACTGTTAAATAAAGAAAAGTGCATTTTTCCAGTGTATGTGGTGTTATATGTGAGATTCACAAATTATGACAATAAACATATTTTTGTAACAGTCGTTTTTGAGACTTTTTTTTCAAATGTGGGTCAAATATGGCTCATGAAAGATGTGGCTTAGTTGAGGTTGAATTAAGGCTGATATGAGGAACCTGTTCTGGCCCAGCGTAGGGCCGGAGTCGGGCCAGATATGGTTTTACAATGTGGCTCAGATCTGGGCCGAATGCGGCCCACATCATGGATGCCAGACGTGGGCCACTGCAGGACCGTCATTCATTGAGGTATGTGGGCCGAGTGTACGTGCCGTGTCTGCCCCAGAGCTGGGCCAGACCAGTTTTGCTGACTGGGTTTGGTCTTGTCAGCGGAACAATCTGGCAACTTTTTCAAAGTAAACTTTCCATTCATAAACTCTTTAAGTATCCGTTTTCGGTGTCTCGCGCTGCCGTGGCTGGCAAAACAGACATGTGCGTGGACCTGTGCAGCGCGCTTGTTGATTTTGTTTCTGGTTTATCTATAGAGCAACGTAACATCCGCTGTGACGTGTGCCGCATTAATCGCGAGAACAATTTTTATCCCGTTAAAATTCATTTAAATTAATGCCAATAAAAACGCGCTAAACTGACAGCTCTAATATATATATGTGTGTGTGTGTGTGTGTGATGGGGGTCACAACTGTGATGGTCTCGAGTTCCACGTTGCTGCCGCCTCAAGAACACCAGACACTGGGATGTGGCTTTTCTCTCTTTTTATTACTGCAACACAGTATGGCGGGAGGGATAGGTGAAGTCACGGGGCTTTTCGGTCTCAGAAATAACGTGTGACTTCCCTGGTAGCTCTGCCTAACAAAACATCATCCATAACAAAACAAAATGCACAACAAAACAAAATATACAACATAGGTGATCGTATATTAACTATATACAAAAAAAACGGGAAAAAATACACTGGTATTTACGTGATGCCGCTGAACGCATCACATGCAACAGAACGGCTGTGCAATGTACAATAATCGCGACGAACCGCGGGCACACGCCAGCCACACAAACAGCCAAATGAAAAACGACACGAAAAACTATATACAGTCCAACCAAAAGGAAACAAACATTATCTGCAACACAGTATGGCGGGAGGGATAGGTGAAGTCACACGGCTTTGCGGTCTCAGAAACTGCGCAACAGAAAAGCAATATAAACTCAATGGATAAAAACTTTCATTTGACAAAATTTAAATTCAATAACGACACAAAAAGCGATGTGGACTCGCAACAAGTCATGGAACTAATTAAATACACAGCACCGTAGAAAAAGGAAAAACAAAGTGAAATATTATAATTAAACTAGAAATGAATCCGGACCATCAATGAAATGTGACTTACCCTGCGACTTCCGTGGTAGCTCTGCCTGAACTACGGCGGGAAGCTGGTGCCATACTGTGCGCTGTTGCGTCACTTCCGTCATAATTTAATAAACGCAATACATCACTCGGTTACATATATATTAATTAGAGCTGTCAGTTTAGCGTGTTTTTATTGGCATTAATTTAAATGAATTTTAACGGGATTAAATTTTTTCTCGTGAGATTAACAGGCATTGCAAGTTAAACATTCAAAAATTTCCCTGGGTGTGTGAGTGAGAGCGCGGATGGTTGTTTATAAACCCATCACATTCAAACTTTTTAAACAGGAATCCCTTCACACCTGTTACTATATAAAGTGCCTCTGATTGACACCAAATATAGTTCAGCTGTTCTCAGATGCTTTTCCTAACATTTATTCAGTCACAGGTTCCACCATAAGCAATGGCCCGCAGAGAATTTCCACAGCATTAGAGGGATCTCGTTGTTCAAAAAAGGGTGTAAAAGAATCTCCATATCTTGGTCTCAATTCTTTTATATCACAAAAATCTGGTGAATGAACAAGAGTCTGTCAACTATTATCCTCTTTATCTAATCAACTGTAAAGATGTTTCAAACTGCTGCATTTCCCACTTCAAAATCAATTGCTCAAAGTGATTCAGTTATAAGTTGTATTTTTTTGAAAAAGCATTGTATGACATCTATCACTTGCTTTTTCCCAGCCTCGGGGTTCATTCAAGGTGATGTAGATAACCAGTGCTTGAAAGCAGCTCAGGACTGTGGCCTATATGAGAAATGTGGTGCTCTGCGATCAGAGTATGTTGTGGCATGCACCAAGAAGATACCTGGAACCAATCGATGCAACCAGCAAAAATGTCATCGGGCTCTACGAAGATTCATGGAAAGAGTACCTGAGGAATACAGCTTTGGTGTCCTTTTCTGCCACTGTACCAATCCACTGTGTGGTGAGAGGAGGAGGAAGACCATTGTACCCTCCTGTGCTTTTGAGGAGCTGGAGGGCCGGCAACCCAACTGTCTACACCAACAAAGCTTCTGCCGCAGGGACGCCCTGTGCAGGTGAGACATGATGTTGGGCATACACGCACCCAATCAAGCCCAGTTCAAGCCAATTTAATGTATCTCAGTGCCTTTTTTTCCTTTAGCTTTTATTTGGTGTTGTGTAGTGTGCAAAGTACCAATGGGAAATTAGGAGCAATTACAACTCCATGTTGGCCATACAACAATCAGGACCACTGCTACAGTGATTTAGTACAATTGAGTAACAATCAGGAAATATATTCATGTTTTTCCCCAACCCCACTGCCTGCTTGAAATGTATGAATAGCATGAACGGTGCGAAAAGAAGCTGTTGATTTGTTGGTAACGTTTGTAGCATGAGCATTGCAGGGCCAGAGGTGCATGTAATCATCTTTTAAACTACTTGACAGCTGACAGAGCTGAATATACATATATATATATATATATAAAATTCCTCGTCTCACCCCCCCTCGGGTGGTGTCCGTCCCTCATTCAGCTCGGGTCCTCTACCAGAAGCCAGGAAGCTTGAGGGTTCTGCGCAGTATCCTTGCTGTTCCCAGCACTGCACATTTCTGGACTGAGATGTCCGATGTTGTTCCCGGGATCGGTTGCAACCACTCATCTAGTTTGGGGGTCACTGCCCCGAGTGCCACCACAGGCACGACTGTCACCTTTACCTTCCAGGCTCTCTCCAGCTCCTCTCTGAGCCCTTGGTATTTCTCGAGTTTCTCGTGTTCCTTCTTTCTGATGTTTCCATCACTTGGGACTGCTACATCCACTACAACGGCTTTCCTCTGCCCTTTATCTATGATCACGATATCTGGTTGGTTCGCCATTACCATCTTGTCAGTCTGGATCTGGAAGTCCCACAGGATCTTCGCTCTGTCAGAAGGGGCAGTGACCCCCAAACTAGATGAGTGGTTGCAACAGATCCCGGGAACAACATCGGACATCTCAGTCCAGAAATGTGCAGTGCTGGGAACAGCAAGGATACTGCGCAGAACCCTCAAGCTTCCTGGCCTCTGGTAGAGGACCCGAGCTGAATGAGGGACGGACACCACCCGAGGGGGGGTGAGACAAGGATTTTTTTATTATTATATATATATATATATATATATATGGGCTACTGGAACAAAGCGGAGATGGGCGAGATGCAATAACATGGCTCTGTTGGAATGCTACTACTGGGTTACATGCAGAGAATGTGGGCTAAATGGTTACTTCGAAACCCACAGTCACGGCTGACCACGAAACAACGAGTAGCTCAGTGTTCCAACATCCACAAACGGCAATTACTGTCACAACTTGAGATTGATGAGGTACAACGCAAGTTCCATGGTGAAGGGCCCCAGGCTACCAGATCAGAGGAGGAGGTCATACCAGAGATTGGGAGGAAAGCCCCAATGAATGCAGATGATGAGATTGGGAGGCCAGCCCCAATTAATGAAATGCTGAGCGAGGCAGCAACTGACCTGAAAGCTAAGATCATGGCGAGAATGAAAGCTGGGCAACCTAGAAACCGATTACAACGGCTATGTGAAGTACCACCTGAAAGTCTCATGGAAAGTGTGAATGCAGCACTGAGGGCGATCCCGACCGTAACGATCACGGAAACCAATGAGCTGATATACGCTTCAGCATTAGTGATCCTTGAGATGCTTGGCTAGAAGAGCAAACATGTAAGCCATGAGATACGTTACCCACCATAGAAAAGACGGTTGGAGGCTAAGATCAAGGCGGCTCGGAAAGATGTGAGTCAATTGACGGAGGCCCAGAGAGGTGTGATGAAAAGGCCGATACCCGAGAGGTACATCCACTTGACCATACCTGAAGCACTCGAAACTGCCAAACAAAGGCTCCAAGCCTTGTCCAGCCGCCTAAAGCGGTGCACGAAAGAGAATGAGGCCAGACGAATAAACAGGCTGTTCGCAACACAACCTGCAAAAGTGTACGCTCAGTGGCAGGGTCCTAACAACAGAGCTGACCCACCAAGACTGGAAACTGAAAGGTACTGGAAAGGCATATGGGAGAAGGAGGTTGCACATAACAGCAGTGCACAATGGCTGGTGACCCTGAGAGAGGAGCACAGCAACCTCCCTGAACAGAACCCAGTTACCATAACAGTGGCAGACATACAGGGAAGGGTGTCAGATATGAAGAACTGGACAGCACCAGGCCCGGACATGGTCCACACCTACTGGCTAAAGAAACTCACAGCACTCCATGAGCGCCTGGCAGCACAAATGAACCAGCTGCTGAGGGATGGGACTCACCCAGGATGGCTAACCGAAGGGCGAACGATCCTGATCATGAAGGATCCCTCAAAGGGTGCAGTCCCATCCAACTATTGGCCAATAACCTGTCTCTCCACAACATGGAAGCTCATGTCAGGCATCATTGCGGCTAAGATAAGTGGGCACATGGATCAATACATGAGCGAAGCACAGAAGGGCATTGGTAGAGATACCAGAGGAGCCAAACATCAGCTCCTGGTTGACAATACAGTCGCACAAGACTGCAGGTCCCGACATACCAACCTGTGCACAGCCTGGATTGATTACAAGAAAGCCTATGACTCGATGCCACATACATGGATCACTGAATGCTTGGAGTTGTATAAGGTGAACAGGACCCTAAGAGCCTTCGTTGCGAATGATGAGGATGTGGAAAACCACACTTGAAGCCAATGGCAAGCCACTTACCCAAGTGTCCATCAAATGTGGGATATACCAAGGTGATGCATTCTCCCCACTGCTGTTCTGCATAGGACTGAACCCCCTAAGCCAAGTAATCACCAAGACAGGCTATGGATACCGCCTCAGAAATGGAGCTACAATCAGTCACCTCCTCTACATGGATGACATAAAGCTGTATGCTAAGAGCGAAAGGGACATAGACTCCCTGATCCACACAACCACGATCTACAGCAGCGACATCGGAATGTCATTCGGGCTTGAGAAATGTAGACGGGTGGTGACTAAGAGAGGAAAGGTAGTCCGCACTGAAGGGGTCTCACTCCCTGAAGGAACAATAGCAGACATTGAGGACAGCTACAAGTACCTCGGTATACCACAAGCCAATCGCAACCTCGAACTGGCCACAAGGAAAGCGGCTACGGCCAAATACCTCAGCGAGTGAGGCAAGTCCTAAGAAGCCAGCTCAATGGCAAGAATAAAACCCGGGCAATAAACAGCTATGCCCTGCCAGTGATCAGATACCCTGCAGGAATAATAAGGTGGCCAAAGGAAGAGATTCAGACCACGGACGTTAAGACCCGAAAGCTCCTAACCATGCATGGAGTGTTCCATCCCAAATCCAGCACCCTGAGACTGTACGCAAGCCAAAAGGAAGGAGGCCGTGGACTAGTGAGTGTGAGAGCCACTGTCCAGGATGAAACATCCAAGCTCCATGAATACATCAAGGAGAAGGCTCCAACAGATGACGTACTCAGAGAATGTCTCAGAATATGGGGAACAGAGGATGAGATGCTGGAAGAGGGTCCATCATGGGAGGACAAGCCACTACACGGGATGTACCACCGAACCATAACTGAAGTGGCTGATCTCAAGAAGTCCTATCAGTGGCTAGAGAGGGCTGGCCTGAAGGACAGCACAGAGGCACTCATCCTGGCTGCTCGGGAGCAGGCCCTGAGCACCAGAGCCATTGAGGCCCAGATATACCACACCAGACAAGACCCAAGGTGTAGGTTGTGCAAAGAGGCACCTGAGACGATCCAACACATAACTGCAGGGTGTAAGATGCTGGCAGTCTTAGAGCAATCTTACCGGTAATGCTTTATTAAACAAATTATTGCACTTTGTCACCTCTCTTTTACCTCCTCCTCCTGGGCAATTGGCCCCCGTCAGGGACTTGGCCCCCCTCCCGGGTCCCACACCCGGTACGACTCTCGCTGGTGGCCCGCGAGGTTCACACTCAGTGCGGGCCTCGGAAGGGCCCTCGCCTGATTTTTGTTTCAGGAGGGTTCGAGCCCGTTCGTTCCGGCGGGGCGAGCTCTGGGCGCCTCACCTTCCGGTGAGGCCCCACCTCATTCCCTGCCGGCTGGTGGGCATTTAGTCGCAACTGGGGCCCAAGAGCCCCGGCGTTCCCCCCTCGCGCCACTCGGAGGCATCCCACCACGCGAGGACCTCTATTTTACCAGTGTCAGATCTTCTTCCTCTTCTTCATAACACACACACACACACACACACACACACATACACATACACATACACATACACATACACATACACATACACATACAGTGTGGAAAAATAAAAACAATGTGTGACAATACCTCTGCGTTCTGTAGTACTGAGAAGTAGACAAAACAGCTGGTGTCCTATCCTGGACTGGACTGAGACAATAAAGGGAGCAGGCTCTGAGAACAGGGAGTGAGAAAGTTGACGTTTCTGTTGAGTGGATTGACTTGTTTACACTTGATGAGCTGGAAGCCAAAATGAAGCAGCCAACACAACACAGATTTTTGCGGGGGTTTTTTTGTTGGACGAGCCTCTCTTTTTCTTCGCTTGAAGGAATCCTGCTGTAGTCATGCCTGCGTACAATCACACGCAGGACATGTGGTGCGTGTTTCCTTCAGTCGTCAACAAAACAGGAGTCTGTCAGTGACTGACCAAGAAGGTCCCCCCGACAGACCCAGTTAATGACAATTCCGGTGATAGAAGCAAATTTGCTGACATTGGTGTGTAGACCAATGTCAAGGTCAGTTTTTCGAAGTTTCCCATCCTTAGTCATGAAACAGCAAAATGGGAGTCCGTCAGTGGCGGATTGACAGAACTTCCTTCAGTGCTGACGGAATGCCCACCACCTTGCTCGAAAGACACTTCTCAAGTAAGACCGATGAAAACAAGACGTTTCTTAACATTGTCAATTGCTCGCCAGGCAGGCATAGTCAAGCTTTTTCTCGAATTTGTGTAGAAAAAACACCCAAATCCTTTTTGGGTGTTTTTTTTTTGACTATCCAGATGGAATTCCAGTACAGGAAGTGCTCATTTTATAAGGTTTCAGAGATAGGATGTTTCAAGTTTACCAAAAGCGCACAATGAATTTGGTTGCGTATCAGTGTGAGAAAGCGTCATCAGATGGCACAAGAAGGCTTTCTCAGTTATTGCTGTACTTACTATAGTTTTTCATGAGGGTTTTTCCACCTGTTTTTCAAATAATTATTTGATATAATTATGACTTACTTGGTTGTCAGTCAATTTTGGAAACGTTCATTTTCTCTGCAGACTAGTTCAGTTCACAATTTTTTTTAACCTGTTGGGCGAACATTGATGCACACTACTTTTCCAAGTGCATTGTGGGTCATTTTGAGTGCCCTATATTTATACTCTCTTGTCATTCAGACACCCCGACAAAAAGCCGTAAACTCTTAATCGCGCAATGTATCAGTCTTGTCTATGAGGAACATAGACAAGACTGACATTGGAGCTGAAGCAGAGATAAGTGGCAATTAAAGGTGATGCGCTTTAACACTGGGTATGGCAGTGTTAAGTGGTGGAGGAGAAGAGGATGCAGCAGTGACAGGTCAGCCACGCCCAGCCAGCAAAAGACAGAAAAACACCAAAGCAAAACCAAAACAGAGCCGGAAAGGAAACAGAACACACAGAACACATCACAACACCTTACCAACTAAAACCATGAGAGGGAAAACAGACTATTACATAAAATGGTTAAATGGTTCGACAAAATCAAGTCATATCTTAAATTCCCATGTCTCTTTCCAGGTCCAGATTAGCTGATTTCATTCAGAATTGCCAGCCATCACCACAAACAACCAGTGGCTGCCTGAGAGACTCAGTCGGTCTCTGCCTTCAAGCCTACGTGGGACTCATTGGTAAGAGATTTTGAGGGCTGGTGAAGAGAAGTTCACTGTGAAAGTTAGATGGAATACACTTAGTAGCTCCACATTATACCTCTTTAAAGACAAGCTCTAGATTTGGTTGTATGTTCTATTCAGGTTGTTGGGGGTGGGTTGTCTTTGTCTTTTTTTTCATTTAATCCAGAAAAAAATTGAATTTAGAGTTTTGATAGGCCCAATAAGGTTTTTATAAATTAGGAATAATGTCAAAAGATTAATTTAAAAATGTCACTGGAATTTCTGGACAATTGAGCACACCTGAATATCAGACATGCCCACTACATAAAAAAAAAATAATAATAAAATAAACAACAACAACAACATTTGTATGTACATCAGCCGCAGGAGCCCATATTGTAACATGGGATATTTACACAGAAAGATGATACAATAATTAATTACCGTGCACCTGCATATGACCAGTTTGACCTCCCCAAAAATCAGTTTTCTTTTGTTTTCATGTATTCCCCCAATTTGCTGGTATCAATGCGCATAAGTGAAGCGTTAGCTGCATTTTTGACGATATCCATACTGAAACTGTGTCATGGCAAGAAGTTAAAAAACAACATTAATCTGGATAGCTATTTGATACGATTGTGATTGATTGTGTTCAGCCACTTATTTATTTTTTTCGTGCAGGGAGAAATTCTCTTACATTGCGAACATTTTCAGCGGTCATCATTTTTGCTGTTGACCAAGGATCATGATGATCCGCAAGTGGGTTTGTCCTGACACGGCTTAGGTGTGGAAAAAGAAAACAACCGTAAATAAAGAAAGAATAAAACATATCTGATGTTATGTTCTGTATAAAAATGGTCTCCCCAGAGGGCATGAAGGACAGTATTTTACAATTCAAGTCTTTTGCTCACAGCTACTTTTCACAATATCCACACCTTAGACATAGTAGATCAACATTGGGAGATGATCAGCACATATTGGAGACTTTTTACTTTTTCTTCTTGTGACGTCGCATGAGAGGGCTCGGTCTCACAAGGAGCGGCCACAGCTCCGAGATACATCCCGAGGAGCTATATCTAGTTGCAAGAGGGCTTGCTTTCGTTTGTTTATAGAACATAAAACATATACAGTAATAATTTGACAGAAAGTAAGGTAAGTAAAATAGTAAAAGGAAAGAGAAATCAGTCATCATTCAACACAGAGAATGATGACTGACTGAAAAGAACTTATCTAGTCCTACCCCGTGTTATGTGTTTATATCTAATAAATCATTTTTATATCAATCAGAAAGGAAAGAAAGTAGGAAGAAAGAAGTCTCCATTAAGGCTCATGCTTTACCCTTAACTGTGATATTTTTACAACTTTGGGTTTGTCTCTGGATTGTATACATCCACACCCTGGCACTCTTGTGTCAATTTTCTCTTGTATTCATAATGGATATTTATATACCTTTCTCTATTTATCAACTTAGTTCTGATTTATCATTATAATTAATGTTTGGAATTTATCATTTTAACTGATTGATTTAGGTTGTTTGGACTATTTTTTTGAATTTGTTTTTGAACTCAGCAAGCGATTGACTCATTTTCAGGTCCGTTTCAAAATTATTCCACAGATAAACACCTTTGATAGATACACTTCTTTGCTTGATGTTTGTTCTTGTTTTGAGCTTTTTGAACAAGTTGGGACCTCTTCAATCATAGCTGCTTTCTCGAATTTCGAAAAACTTCAGAATGTTTTGACAGAGCAGGTTATTGTGTGCTTTGTACATTAATTGGGCGATTTTAAAGCCAACCAGGTCATAAAATTTCATCTTATTTAATTTGATAAATAGTGGATTTATCAAATTAAATCCACTATTTAATTTGCAGGGCGGCCCGGTAGTCCAGTGGTTAGCACGTCGGCTTCACAGTGCAGAGGTACCGGGTTCGATTCCAGCTCCGGCCTCCCTGTGTGGAGTTTGCATGTTCTCCCCGGGCCTGCGTGGGTTTTCTCCGGGTGCTCCGGTTTCCTCCCACATTCCAAAAACATGCATGTCAGGCTGATTGGACGCTCTAAATTGTCCCTAGGTGTGAGTGTGGGCGTGGATGGTTGTTCGTCTCTGTGTGCCCTGCGATTGGCTGGCAACTGATTCAGGGTGTCCCCCGCCTACTGCCCGGAGATGGCTGGGATAGGCTCCAGCACCCCCCGCGACCCTAGTGAGGATCAAGCGGTTCGGAAAATGGATGGATGGATGGATATTTAATTTGCCCGGTTTGCCGGGCACACGCCGCCGCCCGTCGCCGCCTCACCTGTGGGGCTCATGTTGACGTCTCGATAGCGGTTGCTCGCCAGGGGGCCGGTCGCCAGTCCCGCATGCTCCTTTGGGCCAACCGACCGACTTCCGTGCTAACGTCCGCAGTTAGCTTCCATGCTAACGAGCTGATGGTTTCACATCAGGCCGCACCTCCCTCATGCATGGACCGTATTTTGGGGCTATCACCACTTCCTAATGTAAGACCAAATCCTCTGAGAATTGGAACACCCCAATGTTCCTGTGAACACGCCCAATCGAGGCATAAGGAGTGAAAATAGTCAGTAAAATCCATAAATTAGATAAACTAAGAAAACCTTTATTAGTCTCACAATGGAGAAATTCCCAATTCACAGCAGCAAAGTTATGAGAGGAAGAAGTAGAAGAACAAAACATAGGAGCTGCTGTAAAGGCAGCCACTGTCGCGGCGCCATCTTGAAGTCAAAATAACAAAATAATACAACACAACACATAAGACACAGACAGTCATTCAATCTTAACCACTTTTCTGCATCTGTTTTGTTGTATGAAGCAGTTACAGATGAAAGAGGAGAGCTTTACTGTCAGGAAAGTACGGTAGATATTGATGTTTGGGCTTGACATTGTTTCTTTTCTTCCGAAAAACACCTGTAAACAATGTCAACTAAAAAGAGAAATTTAAAGATTACATGAAAGAAAACATTTTCGCCAGGCGATACAATATATCTTGATCACCAGGGGGAAAAAAAGTCAGTACGGTTTCCAGTATATGGGCTTTATTATTGAGAAAGACAATTCCTTCCATTTTAACAATGATTGTCTTCTGCTAACCTAAGGAAATTCACTCTTGGCCTTCTATAGCTCTGAACACCTCTACCACCTAGGCAACTGAAATACAATTTTCAGACATCAAGAAAGAGTGGAAAAAAACCCATGTTCTCAACTTTCCCCACCATTTGTTCTAGACTAGAAGTACACACCTCTGTAACGTTTTTTCTGACAACCATGTTTCACCCTGCTAATATTGTTGACATATCACATGTCCAAAGACCACTTCTATGTGTTTCATTTTTCTAATTTTTAGGTACTCTCATGACTCCAAACTACATTGGCAATGACTCTACTGATGTATCATTGTCATGCAACTGTCAAGGGAGCGGTAACCAGTGGCAGGAATGTCTGAGAGTTCAACATCTGTTCACTGACAACACCTGCTTGCGTAAGTCTGATTTCACTACAGTGTGAGGATGCTTGTCGTGTGGTCAGCGGGGATGTATTGGGACAACATTTGGCCTGGGAATGTTCTTTGTTGGCCGGTGGTGGGGGTAGTTTCGGCTTGCAGCCGTCACATGCCGAAAATTCTATATTGTTTTGAGGGTCATGTGGGGGATATGTGGTGGATTTCACACTACGAAATTAAATTGGTGACTGTGGATGGCGAGTTGACCGACTAGGAATTCCCAATGGCCAGCACATCCCTGATGGTCAGTGTATGTAATACATACATGCACACGCGTACATACAGTACACAGAAGTGATGTTTCCTGTTTCTTTGCAGGTAACGCGATGAGTTGGATCGGGAGTGCTGACTACCCGCCTGTAGACGAAATCCCTCCTGCTGCTCCTAGACCCTCCACACTGATTCAGGACCATGAACGGTTGATCAACAACCACTTACTTGACCATGACATTGTGAGTGGAGTTTTATTTTATTTTTCTATTAATTAATTAATTAACATATGATTACCTGATCTATATGATTGGTAAAATGTGTACATGCATAATGTCCGTACTAACGGAATGTCTGCCAGACCATCACTGATTTTTTGACAAATGCTGAATTACAAAAACCCTTTAAAAATTACGGACAATGTACGGATGGAAGCGGGTTAGCGTCCTTCAGTGTAATCATCACTAACTGGGTCAAGTAACACTGGACCACTCCGTCATGCCTGTTTTGATGACGACTGACGGAAACATGCACAGTGTGTCTCCTGCATGTTTGTTGGTGGGTTGAATATGGCCATTCAATGCCAAATAACAGAAGAAAACTGTAAAATGTCACCAAGCAGATTTTTATTGTACTTGTTGATAAGGGCACAGCACAAAATCTCAAATTTTTGGTCAACCGGAGCAGGGGTTTAGGAACAACGAATTTTAATTTGCTCGGCAGAAAGTAGTGTGGCCGCAGAATTCAAATCTTATTCAGAAGATCAGTGCATATTTTAGTAAATTGACCCTTTGGCACAGAATTTGACCTTAAATTTGATCTTGTGGAATATGTGACCTTAACATTTGCTATCCATTCATCCATTATCTACTGCTTATCCTGTATCTGGTTGTGGGGGCAATAGCTTTAGCAGGGAAGCCCAGACTCCCCTCTCTCCTCAGCCAATTCTTCCAGTTCTTCCAGGGCGGATCCTAAGGCATTCCCAGGCCAGCCAGGAAACATACTATCTCCAGCATGTCCTGGGTCGATATGGACCTCATCTGGTTACTCTCGTCTGAAAGTTCTTTTCCATGAACTCCTCCCACGCCCCAGTTTTTGCTTTGGCGACCGCGTAAGCTGCCTTCCCCTTGGCCAGCTGATACCCGTCGACTGCTTTTAGAATCGCACAGGCCAAAAAGGCCTGACAGGACTCCTTCAGCTTCACGGTATCCCTGACCGCTGGTGTCCACCAGCAGTTTCGGGGGTTGCGGCCATGACGGGCACTAACCACCATACGGCCACAACTCCAATCGAGCGTGAGAAGGAAATTTTACATCACCGTTGTATCAAATGTAATGTTCCAATCATTTATTCTATACATGTCTACACAACTACATATATATTCATATACAGTCTTATAATCATATACAGTACTCTTATACTGTATATCCTGTGTTGTTACACTCATCTTACCCTAGTTTAAAAAATTGCATACTAACCACAATCCCAGGAAGGAACACCAGATCAGGGCAACCTGGCAGCCCAGGTTAAAATAAACATAAACGCAAGGGACAGAGGGGTGAGGAGTAAACAGGTATGTTTGAATAAAACAAGGGTTGAAGTCCCCATACATGTCATGTCATATTCATTCTTGTATTGATTGTGCTGTTGTAGTTCGTGTGACTCTTAATAAAAGCAACAATTAGAGGCATGGAACATGGTCCGCTTGGACTCAAAGTCCAAAATTCGGTGGGCCGTAGCTCCCAAACCCCTGCTCTAATTAACCTAAAATTTGAGTGTTGGTGTTGTGGCATCACTGTCAACAAATACAGCAAGGTTCATTAAAATCTAAATCTGCTTGGAAAACCCCCACGGAGTGATTTGGGATGGAATGACCCAATAAACGGGCCCAGAAATACCTGCAATAAGTTAAATCCATGAATATATAGTATAAGATAGCTTTTAGAAAAAACATTTTCATACAGACAGACAGACATACTGGCTGGCACATTGACTGGTTAGCATGTCTGCCTCACACTGCAGAGGTGCAGGGTTCGATTCCAGCCCCCCCCCCCCCCACAACAGACAGGACCCCAGGGGCGGCATCGCTCAGTGGTAGAGTGGTCGTCTCCCAACCCAGAGGTTGTGGGTTTGATCCCCTGCCATTGCGACCATTTTAAAGTATCCTTAAGCAGGATACTGAACCCCCAGTTGCTCCTTACGCTGGGTCATCAGTCGGTAAATGAAGTCATAGTGTGAAGCGCTTGGTGTACCAAAGGTCAAAAATGACACCCCATTTTACCATTGTCACAAAGAAGCCCTTGTGCCAGTGCAGCATATCACAGCCCTTTGTAACATACTGGCAGGCAAGGCATTTTGTACATAGAGCAAAATGGTGAATGGGAAATGGGCTGTCACTTATGTATATAGTGCTTTTCTACCTTTGGCAGGATAAACAAGTAGCAGAAATAGTGGACCGGAAAATCTGTACTAAATATGGCCTGGAGGTCTCAAAATCAAGATGGAAAACACCACCGAAGGTTGTTTTGAACAACCAGGCCAAAATCAAACAATCCCAGACCATCAATATTAGGACGAAAAATACTCCACGGTCAAAATTACAAAGACTTGAAGAGCAGCATTTTTTTTCAATTTCACTGTGCTCCAGGCATACAGAATGAAATTGTTATCTGCAGTCATGTGAAAAGTGAACTATGGCCACACCTCTGCCCTGGTCATTTTGATGTAGCACAATAACGTATGAATCTGCTCTCAAGTTTTTTGCTCTCCCAGATGCTTCCTCTTTTTCTGGTTGCATTTTGTTTTTTCACTTTTGTTTTTTGAAAAAACAATAGATATTTTAGTAATGATAAATAATAAACAAGAATAATAATGATGTGTTGTTTTATCAGATTTAGAGTGTAAGAGTCATGTGATGAGTGTATTAAGTAAATTAAACCTATTAAAATTGTTTGTGCTGTCTCTTTCTTGTCAGGCGGAGGAACATGAGAACGAGGAGAAATCCAAGCAAATTCAGTCAATTGATGAAGGTGGACGATTTGATTTCATCCCAAAGTACTCAGAGAGGGCCATTGTCACCAACCCGGGACCCGCTGTAGCTGGGGGTGCTGTATACGTTGTTGCTGTCCCTCTTGAACTGCAACTTACTCTCTTTCTGCTTATTTATGGTATTAATGGTGCACTTAGTTTGGAATAGAGCATCTGATGAAAATGTGTTGAGAGAGCAAGGGTGCGACACGTGTTTCGCCAGATGTGCATGGGACTATATATATATATATATATATATATACTGTATATATGTATATAAAACCCCTAACCGCCAGTTAATTTCTGAACCCACTGTGAGCTAAGTATGCATTGTTCTTTTTTTCTAAACATAGCTAGAGACATTGTTAGTTTACAGCGCCGTCAAAGTTAACCACGTACTTAACGTCACTGGTGAATACAAATATATTCCACAATTTGTTTACTTTTGGTTTTGCGAAAAAATTGGATTGCCACTTTTTTTCCCAGATTTTTTTTTTCCTGAGTAGTCCTCGGGGAAAAAAAGCAGGAATTTTTCTACTGATGAGGAAAACTTTAATCAATGTTTGAAGCCAGGGTGCGTGCTCCCCATTTGCCTCTTCACCCATGATGAGTTGAAACAGAGAGTTGTGTGGTAAAGAATACAGCCTCTTTGGTAAAGAACGAAATATATGCCCATCAAAATTGCCCCGCGGGAACCCTAAAAGCCATGGCAGCAAAGCTTTCTCCCCATTCCCCCCCATCCCCCCAATCCCTTGCCGAAAAAAAAGTTGGCCAGGGCCACAGAGGGACAATGTTCCAAAACACGAAAATGCTGAAGACCATTGAAAGGTGCATTTTTTCTACCGGACTGAATTTTATTTCATGTGTCATCAGCACACATTTACCCTTGAAAAGATCAGCCCTGACATAACAATGTAACATAATCCACAATGCACAGTGATTGATGTCAGAGAAATCAACGTTGGCCAGAAAACACCATCGAGAGGTAATTTATATATTGAGAGCTAACCATACTGTTAAAAAGTTAGGGTGATCTGTAGGTGTGTTAGTTTTAATGTCAAGTTAAACAGTCGGTTAACGTGAACAAGATGACTAAGCCGTTAAAGTTAACGGTCGGTTAAATCTACTTCCTCAGTAGTTAATAAAAAGGTTTTGAACAACCGGGCGCTGCTGGATTCATAAATATACACAAAGGAACTGACTTCTTTGTTTCAATCCATCCATCCATCCATTTTCCGATCCGCTTCTTCCCCACAAGGGTCACGGGGGGTGCTGGAGCCTTTCCCAGCTGTCTCGGTGTAGTAGGCGGGCGACACCCTGGAGCGGTTGCCAGCCAATCGCAGGGTACACAGAGACAAACAACCATTCGCGCTCACACTCACACCTAGCGACAATTTAGAGTGTTCCATTAGCCTGCCACGCATGTTTTTGGAATGTGGGAGGAAACTGAAGTACCCAGGGGAAACCCACGCAGGCACGGGGAGAATATGCAAACTCCACACAGGAAGACCGGAACCGGAATCGAACCCTGCACCATGGCACTCTGCACCTTGGCACATCCGTCCAAACCAGTCGGTCTTTTATTCCCAGTCTCCATATAAATTCCAAAATAGCTGTTGGTCCAACATGACCCACTGTGCTGAGTGCCTCTGTTTCAACCCTCTCAGATGGAATCATCCCATGCTCTCCGAAACTCACATACCTGCTACAATATTCATTGGGCTTGACAAATAGAGTACAGTAATCCCTCGTTAAACGAAAATCCGCGAAGTAGCTACCAATTAACATACATATAAAAAAAAAATTGACCCAAGTGGGCCTTTGCGCTTGAGCAGAGCGCACTAACACACACACGCACGCGCGCACACACACACGCACGCACGCACACACACACACACACGCACACACGCACACGCACACACACAAGCCAGCGATCCCGCAGCGAGCAGCAGACGTGTTTATGATTAGTCAATTAAGACAATTAAGGATGAAAGAGACCTGCGTTTGTTCTTATAAGACTCCTCTATCTCTCTCTCTCTCTCTCTCTCTCTCTCTGTCTCTCTTTCTCTCAGCAACACACATACACTCACCTGCTCGCCCATGCGTGCACGCACACACACGTGGACCTACCGCGCTTGAGCAGAGTGCGCACACACTACCACGCATAGTAAACATTTAGACACATTCAAAAAAAATTTTGAAAAATTCTTTTTTTATGAATGTTTGAAAAAATCCGAGATGCACCGAAGCCGCGATAAACGAACCACGAAATAGCGAGGGATCACTGTACACATAATCGGCCAACAAACGTAAACACTTTTTTTGCAAAACATTTTTGAAGAGAAGTTGTGTGTGTCAAATTCTCACTTTGTCCCATTGGAATTGCCGTAACTGGTAAGTTTGAGTTGGGCAAACCTTTACATAATGTTGCTATGCATGTAACAATAAAATGTAAATATTTGGGCACTTAAGAAAAGCAGTCGTGGTTCAAGGTCTTTTCAATGATTAAATCTCAAATCTTGGAATGGGCAGCTGAATTTAAAAATGTTCAATGTTAACACTTGTTCTGTGGTTTCCTGACATAGCAAATGTATTTGTAAGCAGAGAATAAATGTCAAGTCAGCTGTTGCCAACACAAATAAACCGATTGCGAATACATTCGTTGGTGCACAATCTGAGTGTCAACTTTATAACCCCAAAAGCAATTCAGTCAAGCATATTTGGTGTCTGAGCTTGTACCGGTCATACTCGTCATGAAATATAAATACAAAGATGGCTACAAATTTTATTCTTATGATGATGACTGTTGGGCTCAAGTCCTTACTGCAAACTTGCAGATATTGTCAACAGCATGTCTTGTTCTGCTTGCCTCCATGTCCTGAACAGTGGTTTTGTTTTTGTTTTTTTTGGTGTGTGTGTGCGTGTGCGCGTGTGTGTTTCGTTGTCATTCATCCATGTTAATATCAAAACACAAATGCAAATTTGATATCCATGATGAAAGTAATATCCGTTTTGTCTCATTGTGACCTCAAATTTTACATTTTATTTTCCTCAGATGGCAGCATGACAAATTGTATTTACCCCCTGAAATCTCAGCTGTGTTTTTAAATGGTTAGAACTTTAATTATCACGTTGGGCCGTCTATCGTGCATTAAATTGATCTGAGATTTCTGGAAGTGGTCCTGCAAGCAAAATAAATTGTTGGAAACAGACTGAAGTTCTTTTTTTGACTCAGATGGTGTGGAGAGACCATGTGGCCTCTATTTTGATGCTGGGTTTCAATTTGGACTCTGAGATGAACACGACTTGAACAATAGGATGAAAAATCTGGAAATAATTCAGCTTTGGGCTTTCTTTCAAGGTTTAAGCAACCTAAATGGATTTTTCTCATCGTAACATATTAATACTTCCTTTGCAGTGATTTCTAGTGCAGAATACTGTACTGTAAATGCTAGTTCCAGTACATGTGTGATATATGAGATTAAAGCAGTGTCATGCCATCAGAGCCTTCAACGCCTTCTCCGCAGGTCCAAAGACGATGAGACGGACAGGCCGACATTTACAACTTCATCCATCCATCCATTTTCTGATCCGCTTTATCCTCACAAGGGTTGCGGGGCGTGCTGGAGCCTATCCCAGCTGTCTTCGCGCAGTCGGCGGGGAACACCCTGACTGCTTGCCAGCTAATCGCAGGGCACACATAAATGAACAAACATCCACGCTCACACTCATACCTCAGGACAATTCGGAGTGTTCAATCAGCCTGCCATGAATATTTTGGGAATGTGGGAGGACACCGCAGTACCCAGAGGAAACCCACGGAGCCACAGGGAGAACATGCAAACTCCACACACGAAGGCCGGAGCTGGAATCGAACCCGGTACCTCTGCATTGTGAGGCTGACGAGCTGACCTCTCGTCCACCGGGCCGCCATTTCCAACTTCAATGAAGTGGAAATAATTGATTTCTAACAGACCTTTGTCTTGATGTCAGAGCGTATGTCTTGGTTGCACAGCTGCCCAATATTTGCGAGTTTATTTATTTATTTATTTTGGGGTCCAGTTCGTTCTCAGCTTCGA
The DNA here is from genome assembly GCF_054856545.1 of Hippocampus guttulatus. NCBI lineage: Eukaryota > Metazoa > Chordata > Actinopteri > Syngnathiformes > Syngnathidae > Hippocampus > Hippocampus guttulatus. The sequence goes on along the minus strand of NC_141262.1, from coordinate 3,156,383 downwards.
TATGTTGCCACACACAGAACTTTGGGTGCAGGTGTCAACCCCACACAAACCATTGAAATCGCTGGCTCTTCTTTTCGCCAATCAGATTGTATAGATTCACCTGCGGAAAGCCATCCCCCATGCCTTATGATGAGTTACTTTATTTGTCCTCCCATTGGTTCAGCTACGATCGTTTCTGATTGGTTCAGCTCTTTGTGCGGCCGAGACTTGATTTACGATAGAGGATCATCTTGGACCATGATTAAAAATTAACTTTCAAGACGCACTTTGCAAGAAAAACTGGACTTTATTAGGGTAGGTCAACCAACATTGCTTTGCTTAGTGGTTTGTTTCAGGACTGATTTTTTTTTTCGGGGGGGGGGACTTTCGGAGTAGTTATGTATGAGTGGACAAGTTAGAATACACAGACAGGCAAAAGCTTCTGCAAGAGGAAGTCACTGCCAGGTTATTGCTGTTATGCTCAAGAGATATTTTCTAGACTTCACATTCATGCTCGTACTCGCTCCTTTTTTGATAGTACCTTGTTTTGTAGTTATTTTGGTTTTCCAATTATTTGTGTGTAGGTTTTGTGTGTTTGGGCCCTTGCCATTTCGTTTTTTTGTGTTTTCGGGTGTCCATTTTACCTTGCCGTTTGCAGGCGCTCTATGTTTATATTTGGTTTTCCTGGCTCTTTGTCGTCAGCGATTTCTGTTTTCACTTTGTCGGTCTTTTGTTTTTCGATATTTTTGTTTCGTAGTTTGTCTGAGTCCGCATTTGTGGGATCCGCATACCATCTGGTTTGTTTCTGAACCTTGTCACCTCCATGGCCAATCCAAGGTTTGGGCTTCTATGTGCAGTGATCACTTTGTAAGCTAAGCCTGTTTACCTTAAAATTTTTAGTAATAAGAGATTCTTTCTTACAACAATAAAAAAAAAAAATCTAACTAATACTGAACTGCAAACGAAATATGTTTTGAATTCATGAGCAGGCTACCCAGCTTGTACAAGCTTGTTTCCAGTTAAGAAATTACCACAGACTTCCATGAACCATAGTAACAGTGTATATAACGTGTATTATACAAGGCCTGTGTGACCTTAATAAAAGTTCTGTGCCACTGAAAGCTTTCCAGCACTTCTTACAGGAAATGCCACCAGAATGAGTCAAACGCTTTTTCCACATCTATTCCGAAACACGATTGCCTCAGTCTGATCTTTTTTTCTATTTTTTTTAATTACATGGTGCAGCACGTGGAGAGTGTGCCTGATATTATCCTGCATCTGTCTACGTTTTATAAAACCCCCCTATTAGATCATGCCTGGAAACATTATATCTAGATGCCTGGCTAGAATGGCTGTGAACAATCTATAATCTTGGTTAAGAACAATGATAGGCCTATAACCGGAGCATTCCTTTTCATCTTTTCCCTCCTTCAGGATCACAGAGATAGTGGCTTCTCTTCATGAGAAAGCAATTTCTCCCTTCTTCAACACCCAGTTTGTCATGATTCGGTTTGGGACCAACAGGTGGCACTGTAGGGCTCCCCCTGCAGCTGCACACCTGTTGGTCATTAGTTAATAAGTTCTATAAAAGGACTCCCGCCCGAACACTCATTGTCGGGTCATTGTTTCTTTGTTGCTGTCATGTCTGTTTGCTGTAGCTGTCATGTTCCCGATCATGTTTTGTTGACTGTTAGTTTTAGCCACAGCTTGGGTTTTGTTTTTGTTTGATACTTTGGATTCTCCTTGTTTTTAGGACTTTGTTTGTTTTGGATTCAGTTTTCTCTGTGTTTTATTAAATACAATTCGTCAAGTTCACCCTGCTCTTCCCTCCTGCCTGCTTTTTGGGGTCCACCACCACCTCGCTACGTGACAGTTAAAAATGCTTTGTGCAAAAGTTGTATCACTGTTACCCTTAGTGATTTATCACGCTGCAGTATACCTTCATTTTCATAAAATCAGGGTGGTCACAGCACAGTACACCCAAATACGCCATGCCTGTCGAAGCAGAAATCGACATACATGCAAGCATGTCCGTGTATGACATCGCCGCGCGCAAAGTGTTTATACAAGTAAACTGCAAGTTATTGGAGACTGCGGTGCAACCACGAGCACATGTCCATGTGTGACTCCTCCACCACAATAGTGATGGGGGTGCGATTAAAATATGTTTTTAAGATGATAATGATTATAATTCAGGCAATGAATTGACTTCTACAATGATACAGAAGAATTTCCCACAATTTTGTCAAATTTATGAATTAAATTCGAAGACATCCCCTATATACGTACATGGAACACCGAATCTGGCTGCCTGCCCCTCAGTCAAATACACCAAAATAAGGTAGGTCACTGTGCACCGTTACACATTGTTTCACCAAGTCTAAAATATTGTCGACTTTTTGTAACCAAATTTCCAGATTCGCTGAGGGGCATGTATTCGAAAACACCTTTGGTCCCCCGGACGCCTCGTGATGCGCAAATGTACCAAATTCACAAACACGCTAAACTAGACTAGACGTGGTTCGCTTTTACTCTGAACACTTTCTGGAACCAAATTATCAGGTGCGACCAAAGTAGGCCCCCTTGTGTCCACGATGTGACAACATATGGCGGCCTCTCCAGCTCGCTCTGAGGGGGACAAGTTCCGTTGCTTCCTCTGTGCTTTTTCCAGTTTGACTCAACCCAGGTTTACCGCTGCCACGACAAAACATGGGTTTGAGCATACCATCGACATCTAGGGAACCCCCATCCACGCCAGAGCCCGCCGACTTAACGCCGACAGACTGGCAGTCAGTAAGTCTAAGTTCGCAAACTTGGAACGCCTGGGAATCATCTGCCACTCTGAGAGCCCGTGGGCTTCACCTCTCCACATCGTGTCTAAGACAGATGGCGGTTAGCGGCCATGTGGTAAATACTGCCTGCCACTGGCCAAGGTGGAATTCTCCAATGTGGGTACCACCAAGTCCCGGTGCATCGCTCATATATTCCCCAAAAGACGGTGTGATTCCTTTTAGGTTATTTGAGTTCCCGAGGATACCCTTTAGAACTAAAGAATGCCGTGCAGTCATTTCCAGAGCTGATAGACTCCACGCTGAGAGGTATATGTATGTTTATGTGAACACACCCTGTGCAGAGGCATACATTTAAATATGAAAAGCCTGCGGAGAATAACAGTGAAGTGGACCAGTGGAGTATGGTTTTGACTGCATAAATTGGAGTGTCTGAAATTTATACTGACAGGTAGAATGACTATACTGACATGATGACATCCTACTGTACATCAGTTATTCTGAAGACGTGTATCAGGTCCATCAATTTGACATCTAGACATAAAACACAAGGAGACAGGAGACTCAATTCTGGTACCAGCGGGGAACAAGGAGAAGCGTTGGTTTCAGTTCTCTGCACGTCACCCAAAAATCTCCCCGCTCGCCCTCTCATTTATTGGGAATCTAATACATGGGTGTGTCCAACCTAGAGGGTGAGGGCTGTTGAAGACACACTGAACTTGTTTGACTATGTGTGTGTATGTGAGTGAAAATTACGTACACGTGTGCAATCATTACAAAAAACACCAATTTGCAGCTGGTGTTGACCGTTCCATTCACGTCCGCCCTTGCTCTTGTTTTGTCTTAACACTTAACTCTTTCCAACCAGTTTCTCGGAAAGGTGGTTGCGTCCCTCAACTGCCACCCAGTGCACTAAGCATTCTTATACTGTATTATAAATGTGAGCATATCATGATTGAAAGCATTACAGTATATCTTTCTTAAAAGCATAAGCGTTCCTCATTGCAAGCATAATCAATTTATCATTAATAATATGAAATGTATGATAACTAAAAACAATTAACCTAACAATGTGTGTTCCAAAACAGACGTTCCAACATCGCTAAATCCACCGGGCTAAGGAACATGTCCTTAGGAGTGGGGAAAGGGTCTTGACAGAACCCTCATGATGATCATTGTTTGTTTGTTTGTTTATTGAACATATATAGAAACATACAATAACAGATTGACAAAAGTGAAGGCAAGCAAAAATTATAAAAGGAATAAATAAATAAAACAGACATCGTCACAGTTATATGTTCAAAGGAGTAGGAAGAGGTAAATAACTTATCAAGTCCTACCCCTTGTTATGTAGAAATATGAATTCATCTTTTTTCAATACAAAGAAGAAAAAGAAAAAAATCTACATATCATCAAATACTTTTACCCTTATGTGTACTGTACTTATCTATTTATCAGTGGCGGGCCGTGCATTTCAACCTTAGGCCTTCAGTGACGTCACATACATACACAATATAGGCTCGTCAAGCAGCACTTCATTTCAGGAGCATTTAAATTTTAAAACCATCAAGTATGCATTCACAATTAAGAGCGGGAAACTAAATTTACAGATAGTGTCAAAAATAAAAAGATGATTTAAAAATACGAAATAAAATGCCACCCAAATTACGCTGTGTGATCTTAAACAAGTCTGTCCAATAAATTGCGCAATGTCGCAGTTTCATCTAAGACACCAACCAAACAATAGCAAAACAAACTATTCTTTGAAAATAAAGTAAACAGATCATTTGCATTTTGAAAATCAGCGATACAACAGCAAATAACTGAAAATGTTGAGCAGCTGAGATTGAACGAACGTTCGTGCACGAAGGTGACTACAAACCGCCATTACAAATTGCAGGTGAGCAGATTTATTTGATACATTTTTGTATCTTTGTCATTTTATTTCGTTAGCATTAATAAAATGACAAGAGGAAATGTAAAATAAAATTCATTTATTCACCAATGTAGTGCCTGTTCACTGAGCTGCACATCTACGCGAGTGTCCCCAAACGTTTTTAAACGCACCGTAGTTTGTAAGTGCCCAGCCGTGCTCTGATGTTTCTTTGCTGCCTTGGTAAAACAACTTAAATGGGTAAATCCAGTGTGGCTCCAAACACCAAATCGGTCAGTTGCAAGCAATAGGCATTCCCAGCAGTACAATTTTCTCAGAGGCTGTGAGCCACGGGTACCGTTTATAATTGCTCATCTGAAAATGACGGACAAACCCTTTTCCATGCTGGGACAGGCTAGCTAGCGCAGGAGTTGGGCGACCTCTTCGCACAATATCCAGCTTTTCGTGGAAGGCCCTCCTTGAAAATTGTGTGGAAAGTAGTTCTGCAACCAGATCAACGTCTTCTCCTTCGGCCATTTTGGGTTAAAATGCAGTGATAGCTCTCGCAGGTGCTAATACAATCTTTTTTTTTTTCAAGAATCTTTATTGAACAAATCAGGATACAATTCTCAGTAAACAGAAAAGGCGCTAATCCAATCACCGAACGCGCATGGCCAGTCTCGACGTAAGGGCCTTCGAGCTGGCCCTAGTACGCTATTGCAACCTGACTGTGCCCGTTCACTAACAGCGCACAGGGGCCTGCTCTGTTTAATCTGAAGGCCCCGAGCAAGTTTAATTTACCTGGCAACACAAGCTATCTGAAATATGATTGGTTAAAAACTCTACCATAATAAATAAGTTATTTATTTACAACTTGGCTTTCAATGTTATTTTAAATAACATTGAAAGCCACTCGACTAAGTGGAAATAATATGATGTAAAGAATACAGCAAATAATTTTCGTTTATGTATTTATGAAAATAAAACAACATAAATTAAATTTACTGTATGTTAATTTACTGTATAAAAATTTATTAAATTTACTTTTCTGAGCATGTTTAGGCCAGCAGAGAAGGCCTTGCTGGCCCTGACAGAACGCCACTGCTATTTATACACCTTTCGGTTTGTATATATATAATTATTCTTTCTCCTTTTTATATCAATTTTCTCATATTCATTTTAAATACTGCATTTATTTAATACATTTAATAAGTTCATTCGTGCATTCATTTCCCGAACCGCTTTTATCCTCACTAGGGTCGCGGGGGGTGCTGGAGCCTATCCCAGCTGTATTCGGGCAGTAGGCGGGGGACACCCTGAACCGGTTGCCAGCCAATCGCAGGATTTAATAAGTTGATCAAGGTAATTCTGTTGTATTACTATATTTTATAAGTATATCAAATTTATCATCTTAACTCATTCAGTTCCAGCCAATTCTGGACCAAGTCTGAAAAGACGTTTAAAAACGTCTTTGGGAGTGAATGAGTTAACTCTGATTTATGTAGTTTTTTTGTACTAATCTTTTGAATTTGTTTTTGAACTCATCCAACGATTTACTCATTTTCAGGTCCGTTTCAAACTTATTCCACAGATTGACGCCTATCACTGATACACATCTTTGCTTGATGTTTGTTCTTGTTTTGGATTTTTTGGATTGATTAGTACCCCTTAGATTATAACAACTATCTCTAATTTCAAAAAGCTTCTGGATATTTTGGCAAAGGAGATTGTCATGTGCTTTATACATTAATTGGGCGATTTTGAAGTCAACCAGGTCATAGAATTTCATTGTGTTTAATTTGATAAATAGTGGATTTGTGGGTTCTATATATTTAGACCTATTGATTATTCTGATTGCTTTTTTTTGTAGTTTTAAGACAGGGAGTGTGTTTGTTTTACAGGCGTTCCCCCATATTTCCACACAGTCGGTCATATATGGGAGTAATAATGAGTAATATACAGTAATCCCTTGTTTATCGCGGTTAATGGGGACCAAAACCACCCGCGATAAATGAAAATCCACGAAGTAGCGTCCAATTATTCATTCATTTTCCGAACCGCTTAATCCTCATTAGGGGGGTAGCGCCCAATTAACAAACGTTTATTTATTTATTTATTTTTAAAGTGTGCAAACGGTCCGCGAGAAGCTGTAAAACAACAGCGAGTCACAAAGAGCAACATATACAGTACTGTACTCCATGTACTGTATATGTAAAAACATATATATATACTGTATACAGTACCTGTATACTGTATATATATATACACTGTATATATTTTTTTATATGTTTGAAAAAATCCGCGATGCACTGAACCCGCGATAAACGAACTGCGAAGTAGCGAGGGATCACTGTAATGTGTACAAAGAACTCTTAATCAAAACATCCTTAGTTTTGTGGAGGATCCCGATAGTTTTGGATATTTTTCTTTTAACATTATCTATGTGTGGCTTCCAGGATAGTTTAGTATCTATTACTAGTCCAAGAAACCTATTTTCATAAACTCGTTCTATTTCAATTGAATTTATCTTTATTTTAACTTGGTGATTATGATGAATGGATTTACCCTCTGGGCCCGGTGGTCGACTGGTTAACACGTCTGCCTCACCGAGATGCAGGATTCGATTCCGGCTCCGGCCTTCCTGTGTGGAGTTTGCATGTTCTCCCCGTGCCTGCGTGTTTTTTCTCTGGGTGCTCAGGTTAGCTCCCACATTCCAAAAACATGCATGGCAGGTTAAAGGAACACTCTAGTCTAAATCATCCCTGGGTGTGAGTGTGAGCGTGGATGGTTATTCATCAGAGTGTGTCCTGCGATTGGCTGGCAACCGCTACAGGGTGTCGCTAGCCTACTGCACCGAGACAGCTGGGATAGGCTCCAGCACGCCCTGCGACCCTTGTGATAAGCGGATCAGAAAATGGATGGATGGATGGATTTTCCCTCCACCAGATATGGATCACCAGAGCCCTGCTCTGTCGCCAGGCCTTGGGCCACGGTCAGGCACATGGAATGTAATGGCTTTACCTTTGTTTCCTCTTCCATCGATCTTTGGCCCTGCCTCATTATTTTCTTGCTCATCTCATTTCGCAGATATTCATTTCCATAACTTTTAAAGCACAATATAATTTACTACGTGAAAATAATTCAGTCATCCTTTGGCATTGATGCACTTTCTTATCATGATTACATTACAATACAGTGCAGCGCATAAACTAAAGATGGACAAAAAAATGTATTCCTGCCAACAAATCCATTTACTTTGACCAGAGGGTGGAGAATTGGAAAATTATCTCTTAAAATAAGTAAAGGGGAGGTACCAATGTGGTTGGCGAGGATTATGACAAGTCAACAAAATCACGAGGCATGTTGCATTATTGAACTGACGCACTGATGCATTGATTTTACGTTGAGCTCATGTTTTTCCGTTTGTTGACCTTGATTCTTTTTGACATTGTCATTACTGATAATTGATCCCCAGAAAACATATACAGGAAGAGGTCGATAACGAGTGAACAGAGAAACAAAAGGACATATTTTAATCTGCAATTAGAGAAGGGTCATTTCAAGCATTAGAACATCCTCGTTGTATCTTTTGCCATTTTTATCTCCCTAATGCTCCTAAAACATTCACGAGATCTGATAAAGAAGAGAACTGCAACCGCACTAAGTAATTAAATTAGATCTTGTTCTAGGAAAGCCTATTGGAAAACCGAAAGGAGAAGGGGAAATCATGAGAGTACTTGGTAGGAATGACGGCAAGTGTGCAGATTAAGAAATACAGTGGGTAAAGAAGACATTTACTGGCATTTACTGGATCGCGTCGCTTCATCGAAATAAAGATAAAGATAAAGATATCCTTTATTTGTCCCACCTGGGGAAATTTACAGTCTACAGCAGCAAGATTGTGGGTAGAAAGAAGAAAAACAAAAGTGTTTGCATTATTGCAATATTGTGCACATATGTGATCATGCTCCATATGAACATGTGTCACTCCAAAAAATCATCATGTTAAGTCAATATGTTTGTGTAGATTCACTCAAAGGTAGAACAATGGCAAGGAGGCTGTAGTTGTTTGTTGAAGACATTCCACCTTTAATCCAATAGGCTCTTCACTTGAGATTTTTAGATGTGGAGTTCCTCGATTTACTGAATACCTCAGTGGGTGTGTTCCCGGGGGGTTCTTAACAACAGGGTGTTGTTGTTCCCGGTGTGATTCGTGAAAAAACCATCCTGCATAGCAATGAGCCTTTCACTCAATCCACTTTATTCCCGGGCCTCTGATGTAGAAATGATGATGGCTGCGACTTTCTGTTTTACCTGAAGAATCAGTGAGCCATTTGTCAGTAGCAGGTTTTTATTCCCAAAGTGGTCTCTTTAAGGTTGTTTGTTTTTTGTTCGTTTGTTTCCGTTTCCAAACAACGTAGACAGTTTGGCAATATTTTGCGCTGTTTGTTTAGTTTTGAACATGCATCCCGTTGTCTTGTCCAGGGAATCCAAGACAACCAAAGTCTTGGTACAATGATGAGTTTTATTTCACACCATTTACATATCTGTGATAGAGCGACTCCCCAAGCAGTGGGGTGCGGTCCCTCTTATCTAATTTTTTTAATTCTTGGTAGGTGTTAAAGTATAACGCACAACCTTGCATAGCAACACTTCCAGATAGCAGGATGTGTGATGCAATTTAACAGTTAATTGTAAGATACAAGTTTACACTGTTAAATGTCAAATTTCCACTACACTGTACCCTACAAAGCAGGAGCGCCCAATACGTCGATCGCAATCGACCGGTAGCTCACGGACTGGTCCTGAGGCGATCGCGAGGGGTGTAGAGGGGACAACCCCCCCCCCCCCAAATTAACTCAAAACATTTGTGTGTCTGTGTGCGGGTTGTTAATATACAGTATTTTTGTGTGAGTGCACACTGCACCCTGAGCATCCTGTCAGTCTCACTTTAACAAGAAGTATTTCAAAAATAAAAATTAATGAAAAAGCAGGTCACCTTTAACCTATGGTAGCGTGTTACCTGCCTCACCGGAAGTTGTTAGCGGGCAGCAATCTGCAATTGCAGCTTGCGATCAGAGCTCATCTCTCTTATTGTTATTATTATTCTCATTCAGAGTTTGTTTCATGTACAATTCATGGAGGGCACGGGCAAAGAATGGGAATCTAGAGTGCCAGGAGAAACATTTTAAAACAGTACACGTGAGCTGCGATCATTAACACGCTGCCAAAGTGATTCATGATGAAAGTCATTTTTATCTCAGAATTCTGACTTTATTCTCAGAATTCTCACTTTAAGCTCAGAATTCTCACATTAAATTAGAATTGTGATAATTATGACTTTAAAGTGAGAATTCTGAGAATAAAGTTAGAATTCTGAGATAAAAATGAGAATCTAGCCAACCTTGGTTTTCTTTTACTTCATTGGCACTCATCCTCTTCCGTAAGTACGTTAATAAGGGAACCATCCATCCATCCATCATCTACCGCTTATCCGGGGCCGGGTCGCGGGGGCAACAGCTTTAGCAGGGAAGCCCAGACTTCCCTCTCCCTAGCTACTTCTTCCAGCTCTCCCCGGGGGATCCCGAGACGTTCCCAGGCCAGCTGGGTGACATAGTCTCTCCAGCGTGTCCTGGGTCTTCCTCGGGGTCTCCTCCCGGTGGGACATGCCCGGAACACCTCACCAGGGAGGCGCTCAGGAGGCATCCGAATCAGATGCCCAAGCCACCTCATCTGGCTCCTCTCGATGTGGAGGAGAAGCGGCTCGACTCTGAGCCCCTCCCGGATGACCGAGCTTCTCACCTTATCTCTAAGGGAGAGCCCGGACACCCTGCGGAGAAAACTCATTTCGGCCGCTTGTAACCGGGATCTCGTTCTTTCGGTCACGACCCATAGCTCGTGACCATAGGTGAGGGTTGGAACGTAGATCGACCGGTAAATTGAGAACTTCGCCCTTTGGCTCAGCTCCTTCTTCACCACGACAGACCGATACAACGTCCGCATCACAGCAGACGCCGCACCGATCCGCCTGTCGATCTCTTGCTCCCTCCTGCCCCCACTCGTGAACAAGACCCCAAGATACTTGAACTCCTCCACTTGGGGCAAGATCTCCTCCCCGACCCGGAGGGGGCACTCCACCCTTTTCCGACTGAGGACCATGGTTTCAGATTTGGAGGTGCTGATCTTCATCCCAGCCGCTTCACACTCGGCTGCGAAACGCTCCAGTGAGAGTTGGAGAGCCCTGCTTGGAGGAGCCAACAGTACCACATCATCTGCAAAAAGCAGAGATGCAATATTGAGGCCACCAAAACGGACTCCCTCAACAATTCTGTCCATAAAGGTTATGAACAGTATCGGCGACAATGGGCAGCCTTGGCGGAGTCCTACCCCCACTGGAAACGATTCCGACTTACTGCCGGCAATGCGAACCAAACTCTGACATCGGTGGTATAGTGACCGAACCGCCCGTATCAGGGGGTTCGGTACCCCATACCCACGAAGCACCCCCCACAGAACTCCCCGAGGGACACGGTCAAACGCCTTCTCCAAGCCCACAAAACACATGTAGACTGGTTGGGCGAATTCCCACATACCCTCGAGGACCCTGCTAAGGGTGTAGAGCTGGTCCACTGTTCCACGGCCGGGACGAAAACCACACTGCTCCTCCTCAATCTGAGGCTCGACTTCCTGACGGACCCTCCTCTCTAGCACCCCTGAATAGACCTTACCAGGGAGGCTGAGGAGTGTGATCCCTCTGTAGTTGAACACACCCTCCGGTCCCCCTTTTTAAAAAGAGGGACTACCACCCCGGTCTGCCAATCCAGAGGCACTCTCCCTGTTGACCACGCGATGTTGCAGAGGCGTGTCAACCAGGACAGCCCCACAACATCCAGAGCCTTGAGGAACTCCGGGCGGATCTCATCCACCCCTGGGGCCTTGCCACCGAGGAGCTTTTTAACCACATCGGTGACTTCAACCACAGAGATAGGAGAGCCCACCTCAGAGTCCCCAGGCTCTGCTTCCTCCAAGGAAGGCGTGTTGGTGGAGTTGAGGAGGTCTTCGAAGTACTCTGCCCACCGGTTCACAACGTCCCGAGTCGAAGTCAGCAGCGCCCCATCCCCACTGTACATAGTGTTAGTGGTGCACTGCTTCCCCCTCCTGAGACGTCGGATGGTGGACCAGAATTTCCTCGAAGCCGTCCGGAAGTCGGCTTCCATGGCCTCACCGAACTCTTCCCACGCTCTGGTTGGGAACCGAGACAGTTTTCAGCACCTACCAATGTATTAGGCTAAAAAAACTTTTTAATTTCTTTTAAAGACCACCTAAACATTGTACGTGTGCACCTTTAATTTTGTGGACCAAAAAGCCCATGGAGGAATCGCGCGCATCGGACTCTTGTGTTATGACAAGCCCCGTGAGAAGATTTGCCGGGTGAATACTTGGAGGCACCGCTATGAAATTTTCTTCATTGGCCAACCGGTTTAGAGGATGACCGACCTCACCGAAAGCGTCTTACTGCAGTGTTTCATCTTGTTAAATGGACGTTTATGTCATTCTAACTAACATTGTAGAGCACAATATTGTGTTGAATGTTGTCCACTCGGCATCCATTGCAGTTTGGTCATCCTGAAATGGGGATTCTCCCATCTGCGTCCCCTTCTCAAGGCTTTTCCTTACGCTCTTGGGTTTAAGATTAGGCGATGTTGTTTTTCGACTGTGGGCATGTGAAACTTTTTGAAACTTTGTGTCATTAAGGGGCTATATAAATCTATTTGACTTGGCATAAGTATCAATGGCAAAAGGCACTTGTGAACTGCATTTTAGTTTGAAGAAAGAAATTGCATGAATAAATTGAGCCACTTTAAAAGCCCAGCAGCGTCTAATATTTATTTTGAAAAACACTGTACGGCATTCGGAGTGGCACCTGGTGTTTATTTGGAAAAGGTTGCAGTGCGTTCTGAACGCCACTTTTTACACCAAAAGCTGACCAGCGTTCAATTCAGTCGTCCCCACAGAAATCCAGGATCCTACAATCTGTAATTTGTCACGGATTTCAAAGCTCTTCGTGTAATTGAAAGCAGTCCATGAAAATCAGGGTGTAGAATGTTAAATTTGCATCTAGTTTTAATCCCGGCAGCTAGATGTCGAGCCCAGACAGGCTACATTAACACTGTAGGGTGCGATGCCCAATTCAGATTTTCTTGTTAAATCCGCTCTTTATATGCTCTCATTTACCTTACAAAAACAAATTTGTCCTCTGTTAAAGGAAGGCATCTGTAATGTGAAACGCAAGCGCACAAAGCATGGCGTGATGTGACACATGCAAAAACACAACAACACTAACCTGTACGGGATTGTTTTTTTAATCATCTATAACACACAAAGGTTTCCAATCATCAAAACCAATTTTAACATCATTTAGAGACAACTCAAGGAAATAAAAAATGCAGTTTTGAAATGACAATTTAATTTATTAAGGCATAAAGAAATAAATCCAAACCTTTCTGACACTCTTTGAAGAAGTAATTGCCCCCTGAATCTGGTTGTGCCACCCTTGGCAGCAAGAACTGAAATCAAGCGTTTGCAATGATTAGTGATGAGTCTTTCACATCGCTCAGGAGGAATTTTGTCCCACTCTTCTTTGCAGAATTGTTTCAACTCCGCCATATTGGAGGGTGTTCCAGCATGAACTGCCCATTTCGAGACACATCACAGCATCTCAATTGGATTTAAACCTGGACTTTGACTTGGCCACTCAAAACCCTTACATTTTTCTTTTTAAATGCCATTCAGGGGTGAACTTCCCAGTGTGTTTCGGATCATTGTTTGGCCGCATGATCCAAGAGCGCTTGAGTTTGAGGGCAAGAACGGCTGGCTAGGCGTTCTCCTTCAGGATTTTCTGGTACACAGCAGAATTCATTATTTCATCAAACATTGCACATAGTTCTGGTCCTGAGGTAGCAAAGCAGCTCCAGATCATCACACTGCCACCACCATGCTTCAGTGTTGGCATAATGTTTTTTATCAAATGCTGTGCCATTTTTACCCCAGATGTCACGGGGCGCACATCATCCAAAAAGTTCCATTTTTGACTCGCCAGTCCACAGAATGTTTCTCCAAAAGACTTGAATATCATCATCAAGATTTTTGGGGGCAAATGTGAGGATGAGTCTTTGTATTCTTTGCTAAGCAGGTGTTTTCGCCTGGGAACTCTCCCATGGATGCCATTTTTGGCCAGTGTCTTTCTTATGATCGAGTCATGAACACTGACCTTAACTGAGGCCAGCGAGGCCTGCAGGTCTTTAGATGTTGTTCTTTTGCAACCTCCTGGATGGATCGTTGTCACCCTCTTGGAGTAATTTTAGTTGGTCGTCCACTCCTGGGAAGGTTTGCCACTGTTCCCAGTTTTCTCCATTTGTGGATAAGGTCTCTGACAGTGGTTCGCTGGAGTCCCAAAGCCTTAGAAGAGTCTGTCTTTGTAACCTTTTTCCAGACTGATGGATTTCAATCACGTTTTTTCTCATTTCCTCTTGAATTTCTTTGAATCGTGGCATGATGCATTGGTTCTTGAGATCTTGTAACCTACTTCACGTTCTCTGACAGATTGTATTTAAGTGACTTCTTCATTTCACAAGTATTTGTTTGTTTGTTTATCGTTTATTGAACATAAAACATATAGGAGTAATAAATTGACAGAAAGCAAAGGTAAATATTCATTTATTCATTTTCTGAACTGCTTGATCCTCACTAGGGTCGCCAGGGGTGCTGGAGGCTATCCCAGCCATCTTCAGGCAGTAGGCGGTGGTCCAGTGGTTAGCGCGTCGACCTCACAGTGCAGAGGTACCGGGTTCAATTCAGGCTCCGGCCTCCCTGTGTGGAGTTTGCATGTTCTCTCAATGCCTGCGTGGCTTTTCTCCAGGTACTCCGGTTTCCTCCCACATTCCAAAAACATGCATGGCAGGTTGATTGAACACTCTAAATTGTCCCTAGGTGTGAGTGTGGATGGTTGTTGGTCTCCGTGTGCCCTGCGATTGGTCAGCAACCGGTTCAGGGTATCCCTGGCCTCCTGCCGAAGACGGCTGGGATAGGCTCCAGCACCCCCCGCAACCCTAGTGAGGATAAAGCGGATCGGGAAATGGATGGATGGATGTTACAATGATGACAGCTGCGCGACAATGTGCAGAGTCATCGAGCAGAAATCAAGTTCAGTGGTGCAATACAATACTATGACGGTTGTGCAGTTGGTGCCGATAATCGTTGCACCATTTTTTAAGTGACCAGTAGTACCACATACAAGTACAGTAGGGGAAAGTATCGTAATTGTAGTACAAGTTTACGTGTGCAATTCTACAGAAAGTCCTTGAGCACGATAAAATGTCTGGTGCTCTGGAATATTGATCGACGACATTTGTTCAAGTATGTAGAGAGCTGGAGCTACAATGATCACTGCGGGAATATTGTTCCTCAAAAGTGTGCAAAAATTCAAAGTCACTATACAGTAGATTTGCGTCACTGTTTAGGAAGTAAATGGAGAGTGGGAAGAAACCGTTTGAATGTCTGCTGGTTTTGGTGAACATGGTTCGATTGCACCTACCCGAGGGGAGTAGCTGGAAGAGGTGGTGGCATGATGTGGGTGGTGTGTGTGGTGGTCCAGTAGGATTTTCTGTGGCCTTTTCTTGGTTCTTGCGTTGTGCAAATCCTCGAGTGTGCATCAATGATTTCTTCTGCAGTCCTAACGATCCGTTGCAGTCGGATTTTTGATTTATTTATTTTTAAATCATCATCATTCAAAACACTTAAAAATTACGCTGAGAGCAACTTTGGTGAGCACTTGCCTCACTTCTCACAAGTCTCTTCAGTGACCTACACGTCAGGACTTGATAGTGACTTATGAATCAAGATCCAATAATTAACCAGCAGTGCTGATATCATCCAAATTCAGCATATGTATTTGCGACGCAAATATGTAATGGCCATAAGAGCACGCTGTGGGTGTCATAGGGTCTGTTACTCCATGCTTGACGTAATCTCGTGACACGACTCGACAAAGAAATTAATTGCCAACACTCTTGTGGATTTCTCTCAATTTCATCGATGCAATGTTGGAGCCGTAACGTAATGCAACTTGCATGAGAGCCAGCGGAAATATGTAAGTAAAGTGAAATGAGGAGATTTGAAATGCTCCTTCTGTTTCCGAGTGAACATACTTTTAGAAAAGTGCAGTTAGTTGTTCACATCTCTCATGTATGTGTTGTGGTGGTGTCATCATGGACTCATTCAACTTAACCATCAAAACGAGCTGATTTCAGAAGGTACTCCAAAAAGAGTGCAGTGCATTCCTTGATTCATGATGTCACTAATCTTAAATTATATCAGCATGCTTTTAAATAGTTAATGGATTATGTTTCCTCCAAGTGTACACGTGGACTGCGACAAGAAAGTGATTTTCAAGAGCTTGTGAAACATTCAATACAGTATATGGGCATTGTGATCTCTGATGACATGGATGCTTGGCAACAATAAGATTAGACCATTAAGGTTCAGGCAAAATGAATGTTTTATCCCAACACTGGGCAAGATGTCATTTTTGTCAACAACTGAAGGCCAAGTACATATTTTCCCCCCTATTGGTAATCCTGAATTTAATGGCAAAAGTGCAGCGATTTTTCTTTTTATTTCTCGGTTATCTGACACATAGCAATGTTCTTCTCGGGTTCATGTCACCAGTGAGAGCAAATTAATGCACTTGAGTTGAATGGAAAATGAAACATCATTTGGTGACAGTGAACTTCACGTATAGATTCACAACACAATAAGCAGTCTCAAGAAAATATAGTGAAAGTCTGTTGTCACAAGATATTTGTTTAAGGCTAGACACGGGATGCTCCACAAGTTATTTTCATGTCTGCCTAAACCAACAAGCGGATGCATTTGTGACTTAACTAGGCCTCGGACGTCCTCCTCCTAATCTCCTCGACGAGAGTGGCTCTTGAAATATCAACCTGTTGGAATCAAGTTAAACAAAAAGCACATGCGGTTTAGAGAGTAAACATTTTTCAGCCATGAACAACTAGAAACGCATGGTCGAAGACAACCACATTGTACACATGTATCAAGTCCTCCGATTCTTAAAAGGGCCTTTTCGGGTTAATTTCAGCTTTCCATAGTGAACGAATCCGCAGATATGATAAGCTTTTAGCTTTGGTACAAGAGTGATCTAAATTCTTATGTAATCAGTTATTTTGGTGGCTAGTTTTCTAACGTGGAAGCAAGACACCCGGCTCACTAAAACCCTGCCTCTCCAGGTGTGGCTGCCACTCCCCTTTCATGACATCACCCTAGAGCTCATTAAATTGTCATTGATTTGCAAAACTGTTGCGCAAAAAAGAATAAGATATATATATTTTGAGCGTTGCTAAAATACACTGTGGTATTATAGTTTCCATTGGTCTACAACTGTGATGCACTGTGCAGAGATCTGTTTCGAACACTTTGACCCTCTCATGTAATATGTTAACCAAAATATGAGAAACTGATTTTATGTAGTGCAGTTGCATATCAAGACACATTAATTCTCAACACAACTATATTTACAGAGCACTTTAAAACAACCACCGCTGTATACAAAGTGCTGTACATGGAGCAAATTTCATATATCTGGTCTACAAACACGGACACCCTGATTAGGAAAGGACAGAGCCGACTCTTCCTACTCAGGAAACTGAGGTCTTTTGGGGTTCAGGGGTCGCTCCTTAAGACTTTCTATAACTCGGTGGTGGCCTCGGCCATCCATTATGGCATTGTCTGCTGGTCAGGCAGCATCTCAGCCCAGGACAGAAAGAGACTGGAGCGACTGGTCAGGAAGGCGAGTTCTGTCCTGGGCTGCTCCCTTGACACTCTGGAGGAGGTGGGCAACAGAAGGATGCTAACTAAGCTAAAAGCTATGATGGACAGTCCCTCCCACCCTCTCCAGCCCGCCCTGACAGCACTTGGTAGCTCCTTCAGCCAGAGACTGTTACACCCGCGCTGCAAGAAGGAGAGATACCGACGCTCGTTCCTACCGACTGCTGTCAGGCTGCTGAATAAAAAATAGCAACAACAATATTAATAATAATTAAATGATGTGGAAAACAACTGTAAATAGCACTGCGATTTATCCATTTTGTATTTATATTGCACTTAATTGAACGGTGTTTGTTTGTTTGTTTTTTCTGATTCTTTCTGCCTACACTCTTGCTGCTGGAGGCTGTAAATTTCCCCAGTGTGGGACAAATAAAGGATATTTTATCTTATCTTATATACACAACAATAAAACAATAAATTAATAACAAAGACAGTAGAAAGCACAAAAACTAAGATCAAGTCCAAGATGGCGCCAGAGTCGGCAAGTGCTCTCATGAGTCTTGCTTTTTTTGCTGTTTTTGTGTTTGTTTTGTCACTTTGTGTTTGTTGTTACGTCGTGTGGACCTGATGTGGACTTTTTTCAGCATTTTTTGGCCACGACATTCATCAAGGAGGAGACTCTGTGCTCGGTGGTTGCGCCTTCTCGGCAGCATGGGTATACCAGCACTGTTTTTGACTGGGAGGAATGTCGGCGCCATTTGACTGTCGTGGCTGGACAGTCCCGGGGCGCTTGTGTCTTGCGCCTGTTATGGGCAGCATTTTTCATAGTCCCGCTTTGTTCAGCGGAGAGATCGGTGCTGTTGAACGGTCTGCGGCTGGATGGATGTAAGGATTGAGGAGCCGACGATGAGAAGAGAGGAGCGTTAGCGCGGAGCGCCGATGCGGATTTGGAACTGGGAGTCGCGGCTTGGAGTTTGAAGCGGATTACGTGGGACAGGAGAAGTGAACTCATCTCTTTTCGTCAATGGACGCTACAGCTTCGTGTTTGCTTTCAAAACTTAGCTTGTAGCAGACGTGTGCACATTGCAGCATGACGTCTTTGATCCACTGGTGAAAGGACACTTTGATCCTCTCCTCTTTCATCTATAACTGCTTCAGACAACAAAGTGTATGCAGAAAAGTGGTGAAGATTGCACGACTGTCTGTGTCCTATGTGTTGTGTTGTGTTATTTTTGTTATTTTGACTTCAAAATGGCGCCGCGAGAGTGGCTGCCTTTCCAGCAGCTCCTATATTTTGTTGTTCTACTTCTTCCTTTCATAATTTTGCTGCTGTGAATTAGGAATTTCTCCATTGCGAGACTAATAAGGGTTTTCTTATCTTATTTTAAAAATAAACAATAAGAATGTGGATGCACAGTGTGCACACCCACAAGTGTACACGTACTCTCCGACTGGGGATGTGTTCAATATTAACTGTTCACGGTCAAACCTACCGCAATTTCCGGACGATCGAGCGCACCTGATTATAAGCCACACCCACTACATTTTTAAAGGGAAAAACATTTTGTATACACACAAGCCGCACCTGTCTATAAGCCGCAGGTGCCCATATGGTAACATGAAATATTTGCAAAGAAAGACGGTACGCAGAAAGAGGTTTCAACAATAACATACATTAAATTTTCTTTCCAAATAATGCCTGAATGCCACTCACATCGCTGGTTAAAAAAAAAAAAAAGTCACCGTTCCCTGTCGAGTAATGCTTTGTTTTAAAATGAAAAAATCCTCGCTTGCCATAACACTCGGTCAACCATTCCTTCACTAGGCTTTCTACCATCCACGCTTCGTGTCATCTTTCACGACAATGTCTTTTGGGAGGTTTTCTTTCGGCACATCTAACGAGGTGAACAATACTATGACTGTTGTAGTGAACGTTGCCTGATAGAATAAATGGAGCACTGTGACTTTAAAATGAGCGTTGGGTGATCTCGTGGGAAATCTCATGGGACTTGGACCACAAAGTGAGAAGAACACTGAGGTGTGATTCTTCAGACCTGATGTATCTGCAATGGGCATTGTAACCCGGCTGATATTGAATAAAATATCGTTGTTTGGGAGTTTGAACGGTGACGCATGGTGGGTCATGTGAACAGCCATGAAGCAGGGGAGATTCGTTTTTTTCTGCATGTTTCGGGCACATAAAGCATGCCGGAAAGTGCTCACAAGCCACTACTGTTGTCTATTTTTGTCTTTTCCATTTGTTAGTCCCATTTGACATATCTCAGTCTTTTATTTTATTAATGCTGTACATTTTCTATGTTCAGTCGGGAATAAAGACTTCATAAAAATTATTTTGTGTTCAATCAAGTCTGTCATAGAGCCAGTCACACAGCTTTTGGATTTCAGTCCAGCTCAAAACTCAGGTAAAACGCGCCCTCTCATGGTCGCTTGTTTTCACTGTGCCACATGATAGTGTCTCACTGTTTACCTTTTCTGCTCGGGCGCTCCCTGACGGCCGTTGGAAAAATCATTAAAAAGGCCGTATCACCACAGGGTTGTAAGCCAGTGACAAAAGTAGTGGTTTATAGTCCGGGAATTACGATATGAATTACAGTATCTTTATTTTATTGCCCAACTCTGCAAGTTTTTTTTTTTTTGGTTTGTTTTTTTTTTTTTTTTAATTCCAAAGATTTCTGGAGATAACTGAATACGGGTTGAATAATTTCAGAACGCACTGCACACTGTACCTCTTCTCTGGTGGCCACAACACGGAGTTTGACCACACCATCTTTCAGCTCCTGTTCACCAAGAATGGCCACAAGGGGGATCCCTGAATCCTCGCAGTGCTGTAGCTGACTGAGCAATTTGGGGTTCCTCTTGTACATCACCTCTGCCTTCAGATGTGCATAGAAATACAAACACAAAAATTCCCAATGAGTACATTAGCATACCGAATTGAGTAAAGTACTTATTATTAGGAGAATAACAGCATATTAATAAAGATTTGGCAGTTTGGAACACTTGTAAGAGTCATACTGAATGATGCAGGTTCCCACAAGGAACACATTACGTGAGAGACAGGAAGTGTAACATCCTCGTGCTTCCTACATGCTAACCCATGACAAAGAGAGTGCAACTCAAGTCTCTAGCTTGTAGTTGTATTCGCAAAAGTGCCTAGTTGCTGATTTTTTAAGTCAAGATGGCGCCCGAGTAGGCAGCCGTCAGCAAGTGCTCTCATGAGCCTTGCTTTTTTTTTTGTTTTTGTGTTTGTTTTGTCACTTTGTGTTTGTTGTTACGTCGTGTGGACCTGATGTGGACTTTTTTCAGCATTTTTTGGCCACGACATTCATCAAGGAGGAGACTCTGTGCTCGGTGGTTGCGCCTTCTCGGCAGCATGGGTATACCAGCACTGTTTTTGACTGGGAGGAATGTCGGCGCCATTTGACTGTCGTGGCTGGACAGTCCCGGGGCGCTTGTGTCTTGCGCCTGTAATGGGCAGCATTTTTCACAGTCCCGCTTTGTTCAGCAGAGAGATCGGTGCTGTTGAACGGTCTGCGGCTGGATGGATCTAAGGCTTGAGGAGCCGACGATGAGAAGAGAGGAGCGTTAGCGCAGAGCGCCGATGCGGATTTGGAACTGGGAGTCGCGGCTTGGAATTGAAGTGGATTACGTGGGACAGGAAAAGTGAACTAATCTCTTTTCGTCAATGGACGCTACAGCTTCGTGTTTGCTTTCAAAACTTAGCTTGTAGCAGACGTGTGCACATTGCAGCATGACGTCTTTGATCCACTGGTGAAAGGACACTTTGATCCTCTCCTCTTTCATCTATAACTGCTTCAGACAACAAAGTGTATGCAGAAAATTGGTGAAGATTGCACGACTGTCTGTGTCCTATGTGTTGTGTTGTGTTATTTTTGTTATTTTGACTTCAAAATGGCGCCGCGAGAGTGAGTATATTTTGATGTTCTACTTCTTCCTTTCATAACTTTGCTGCTGTGAATTGGGAATTTCTCCATTGTGAGACTAATAAAGGTTTTCTTATCTTATTTTATTGAGGAAACGACCCTTTGTTATTTGCATTTAAACTCGCCTATTTTGCAGTCGGGGGGAAAAAAGGATGAAAGCTATCTTCTCTTTTCAGGGGTACAAATAGTACAGCAATGTTTGATATTATTTGTAAGCTCATGAATGCTATTAGAGTCCATTCACTGCCAATGACATATTTTTGTATTTTAAGAATCCAAACATTCAATCCCAGTATCCATCTCTCTCTTTTTCTCTCTAATGGGGCGAAACCACCCATTCCTTTACCAATGGATGGTCTGTCTAAAGCAGGGGTGCCCAAACTTTTTGGACCTTAGATCGACTCCTGGGATCGCACCTTACCACGCACGCGCACGCACACGCACATACACACACGCACGCCATGATGAGAAACAGCCTGACACGGAGGCATGCGATGCACTTTTGCAGCCTGTTAACTATCGTAGCTCACACATACCGTTTTAAAGTGCTGCCCTGGGCCCTCTAGATTCCTATTCTTTACCCGTGCCCTCGGTGAATTGTACACTGAAGCAAACTCTGAATGAAAATAATGACGATAAAAGATATAGCGCAAACAAGGTCTGATCACAAACTGCAATTGCAGACTGCTGAGCGCTAACAACTTCCGGTGACGTAGTCACGCGCCACCGTAGGTTAATGATTTACCTGCTTTATTTTATTTAAATGTTAAATATTGTTTTGTGAAAATGAGACTGATCGGATGATTAGGGTGCAGCTTACATGAACACAAAAAAACAAACATGTACACAGACACACAATTGGTTGTTTGTTTTTGTTTTTTTTCTCCACTACACCGCTCGGATCTTCTTGGGACCTGTCCTAGATCTGCCGGTCGATCAGGATCGACGTAATGGGCACCCCTGGTCTAAAGAATTAGACCAAACCCACAAAAATTCTACAATAAACACTGCTTAACGTTTTCCACAAACAAGAGGGAAGATGGGGGTGCAATAACTTAAAAATAAAAAAGAAATACAAAAAAAGAAAAAAAATTTAATATGTGAACCCGAGGGTGCCGATCCGTGAGATGCGGGGGTGGACTGGATAAAAATTGTCTCATTTTCTCTTTTATATTCATTTAGCTCTTTAACCAAAAATGTGTATTGGAATATTGGCAAGGATTTTCAGTTTGATACGAGAATACTGAAATGTTCTATTGAACATTTCAGTATTCCTAGTATTAAACTGAAAATTCAGCCCAACATTCAATTCCCCCCTCATATTGTTGTATTTTTATTGTTTAATAAAACACTTGCTTCAGGTCCCTGGGATTACCATCAAAAAATTGCTCCTCAAAATTTGAAAGTTGCTCTTGAGATAAAGTCACTGATTCGCCAAACTGCTTTGAATCTGTTCCTGTTTACACAAAAGATTTCCATTTTCCCCCCCTTCTGGTCAAATGAGAAAACAACAGGAGATAACGCAGTGTCTGTGGAGTCTGTTTAGAGACAAGACCGTGGGTACTTGTGATTGTCGGTTTGCTGCCTATGTATAAAATGATTCATAGTGGTGTCAAGACAACTCAACAATTGCAGATGACGTACAGCCGAAAAGCCTAACCTTGATCCCAGCGTTCCAAAGTTCAGTGACAAGTTTGAGCCTCTCCTCCATCAAGTTCTTCTGCGCAGACGCCACCATCACCTGCACCTCAGTTGTGCGTATCTTCAGTGCTAAAGCCTAAAGGAAAAGAATCTGACAGTCACTTTCAGCCTGACCCGAGGCAAACAATAACACTGAACATGAAATAGCATTTTCTCCCCCCAAACACAGACACAAACACAAAATTACAGTTCAGAAACAGAAACTTACTCCATACATACCTCAGCTTTTTGCTCCATGAAGGAGAAGATTCTCTCAATGCCTATGCTGACACCCACACATGGTACTTTCTTCCCATTGGGGTCAAACATGCCAACCAAGCCATCATAACGACCCCCTCCAGCGACGCTTCCCACACTAATGCACTCATCAGCAGGAGAACCGTTTTGAACTTCATTGGAAGAGGACTCTGCACCCGGCTGAGACAACACTGCTTCATATATAACTCCTGTATAATAGTCCAGCCCTCGAGCTAGACTGAGGTCAAACACCACCTGGAGATGACAAGATATCAACATTTGAGTAACAACAAAGATGAAAAAAAAAACTCTGCCCATCCATGATATACAGAACTGGGTGTACATGACTGATAATTTTGTACCTTGTCTGTAACCTGAAACAGTTGCAAGTAGCTGAAGAGCAGTTTTATGTCTGATAGGCCTGCACAAGCTTGTTTACTCTGAGACATTTTCTGGTCCTGAAGGAGGCGCTCTGCTAAATCCATCCCACCTACAAAAACAAAACAAAACAAAAAAGAAACAAAAACAGTTACCTCTTTAAGTCGCTGTGAAGTGAAAACAAAAATGTGTCGTGAATCTGACACACCACAGAGAAGACTGTTGTCAGCATGCCTCCCAAATATGAACTGGTGGAGGGGCCGGGGATCAATGGTTGTGCAGATAACAGAAATGAGTGGAGTTGACCCGTTTGAGTAACACTGGTGTATATTTAGTAGAGTATTGTTTTTATTTATAATTGCATATATTACCTTATTCATGGAAAAGAAGATCAAGAAGTGCTAAAATAGACACTATTGGACATGTAACAAAAATGTCCGCCCATGAAACTATGACTTGAAAATTTGCTGACTGGGTTGAAAGCTTTGTACGGTATTTGTGAAAATTCCTCTTCTCAATATCCTAGTTATCACCACATTCCCTTGGCTGGGGGTCTCGAAATCGCACCCCGGGCCATTTGCAAGACCGCAGGATATTTTGGGGTTTAGTGTCAGTGCTGTCCCCACGTTTTTATTTGCCTGTGTCATTGCCCTGGCATCATTCTGGAAAAGCTGAGCAGTTTAAATTTCTAACAGTTAAAGCGGTTAAAACCAAATGTTGATTTCTTTTTCTTTTTAAAATTTTTGGTAGATATTTTAATGGGGAAAATATAGAATTTTTGGTGAGTGGGAATTTTTGCCATTCATAGGTATGTAGCGGGAAAACCGTGAATTTTTGGAAGACATTGAAGTCTGAATGATGAGAATCGGTCAAAGGAGTAACGCATCAAAAAAGTGCGACATATATAATAATACGAAGAAGTAGTTAATGGTGTCGAATAACATATGTCTGCAGGCCTCAACCATCATACAATACTATCAGTAATAATAATATTGCAAAGACATATGCATCTTCTCATTCTTGACTCCTGTGCATTCAACTCCGAGCATACTAGTGGAAATAAACAGTTTTTCTTCTTCAGCAAGTTTGTATCGGGGAAGGGGATTATAGCACCGTATTTTCCAGCAAATAAAACATGTCACTCAGACATCATATGATAATATTTAGTCTCATACGATTGGACTCTTACCCTGCATACTGACATATTTCCCAATCTGGTCAGCAGCCTCCTCTGACAAGCCTTTCTCATTCACCATCTCTCTTTTGACATCCTCCCATGGCATCTGGGAGAGGGCGCATCACAGATGAGTGGAAGATAAAAGAGCGGAACATAAAATAGCAAGGGGAGAAAAAAAAAAGAGAGGTAATGGCAATTGATCATCATAAGATTCCGGGAGTCAAACTTCATTAGAGGGAACATTGGTGCCGTTGCATCTCCAGTAAACGTACATCTAAAGGAAAGATACCTTTTTCATTGTATTGCCTTGCGTCGGAAACTTCGATTGTCTCGAAGCATTAGGCAATTTCCAAGCTGCTGTTGCTCCCGACCGGTATGGAAGAGTGAATGATATTTTTTTAACTTGAAATTTTATGACTTTTCCTAGATTGGCCCCAACTGCAGAAAAATTGAAATGTTTTTATTCACATTTCCATGGAAGCTGTACAAAAAAAAAGTACAAAGGTGGTCTTCGGGTCAAAATGACCCATGGGGCAAATAGGGTTGATATCAAGGTCACAAAGTTATTTACACACCATAGAATGTTTCAGTGTTTTAGTTGTGTCTCAGATCAATTACTAGAACACGTGAACAAGACCCCCTCCGTGAGTCGTCACCTTACCGTGGTGGAGGGGTTTGTGTGTCCCAATGATCCTAGGAGCTAAGTTGTCTGGGGCTTTATGCCCCTGGCAGGGTCACCCATGGCAAACAGGTTCTAGGTGAGGGGCCAGACAAAGCACGGCTCAAAGACCCTTATGATGAGAAAAATATATGGACCAAGGTTTCCCTTGCCCGGACGCGGGTCACCGGGGCCCCCCTCTGGTGCCAGGCCTGGGGGTGGGGCCCGTTGGCAAGCGCCTGGTGGCCGGGCCTACAACAATGGGGCCCGGCCGGGCACAGCCCGAAGAGGCAACGTGGGTCCCCCTTCCCATGGGCTCACCACCCATGAGAGGGGCCAAAGGGGTCGGGTGCAATGTGAGCTGGGCGGCAGCCAAAGGCGGGGACCCTGGCGGTCCAATCCTCGGCTGCAGAAGCTAGCTCTTGGGACATGGAATGTCACCTCTCTGGCAGGGAAGGAGCCCGAGCTGGTGTGTGAGGCAGAGAATTTCCGACTGGATATAGTCGGACTTGCCTCCACACACAGCCTGGGTTCTGGTACCAGTTCTCTCGAGAGGGGTTGGACTCTCTTCCACTCTGGAGTTGCTCACGGTGAGAGGCGCAGAGCAGGTGTGGGCATACTCATTGCCCCCCGGCTCAGTGCCTGTACATTGGGGTTCACACCGGTAGACGAGAGGGTTGCCTCCCTCCATCTTCGGGTGGGGGGACGGGTCCTGACTGTTGTTTGTGCATATGCACCAAACAGCAGCCCAGCATACCCACCCTTTTTGGAGTCCTTGGAGGGTGTGCTGGAGAGTACTCCTGCTGGGGACTCCCTTGTTCTGCTGGGGGACTTCAATGCTCACGTGGGCAATGACAGTGAGACCTGGAGGGGCGTGATTGGGAGGAACGCCCCCCCCCAATCAGAACTCGAGTGGTGTTTTGTTATTGGACTTCTGTGCTCGCCACGGATTGTCCATAACGAACACCTTGTTCAAACATAAGGGTGTCCATATGTGCACTTGGCACCAGGACACCTGCGGCCGCAGTTCGATGATCGACTTTGTAGTTGTATCATCGGATTTGCGGCCGTATGTTCTGGACACTCGGGTGAAGAGAGGGGCGGAGCTGTCAACTGATCACCACCTGGTGGTGAGTAGGCTCCGATGGTGGGGGAAGATGCCGGTCCGTCCTGGCAGACCCAAACGTATTGTGAGGGTTTGTTGGGAGCGTCTGGCGGAATCCCCTGTCAGAAGGAGTTTCAACTCCCACCTCCGACAGAGCTTTTCCCATGTTCCGGGGGAGGCGGGGGACATTGAGCCCGAGTGGACCATATTCCGTGCCTCTATTGTTGAGGCGGCCAATCCGAGTTGTGGCCGTAAGGTGGTTGGTGCCTGTCGTGGCGGCAACCCCCGTACTCGCTGGTGGACACCAGCAGTAAGGGATGCCGTCAAGCTGAAGAAGGAGTCCTATCGGGCCTTTATAACCTGTGGGACCCCAGAGGCAGCTGACGGGTATCGACTGGCTAAGCGGAATGCAGCTTCGGTGGTCGCCGAGGCAAAGCGGCCACCAGAGCGTGGGAAGAGTTCGGTGAGGCCATGGTAGCCGACTTCCGGACGGCTTCGAGGAAATTCTGGTCCACCATCCGACGTCTCAGGAGGGGGAAGGAGTGCACCACTAACACTGTGTACAGTGGGGATGGGGCGCTGCTGACTTCGACTCGGGACGTTGTGAACCGGTGGGCAGAGTACTTCGAAGACCTCCTCAACTCCATCAACACGCCTTCCTTGGAGGAAGCAGAGCCTGGGGACTCTGAGGTGGGCTCTCCTATCTCTGTGGTTGAAGTCACCGATGTGGTTAAAAAGCTCCTCGGTGGCAAGGCCCCAGGGGTGGATGAGATCCGCCCGGAGTTCCTCAAGGCTCTGGATGTTGTGGGGCTGTCCTGGTTGACACGCCTCTGCAACATCGCATGGTCAACAGGGAGAGTGCCTCTGGATTGGCAGACTGGGGTGGTAGTCCCTCTTTTTAAAAAGGGGGACCGGAGGGTGTGTTCCAACTACAGAGGGATCACACTCCTCAGCCTCCCTGGTAAGGTCTATTCAGGGGTGCTGGAGAGGAGGGTCCGTCAGGAAGTCGAGCCTCAGATTGAGGAGGAGCAGTGTGGTTTTCGTCCCGGCCGTGGAACAGTGGACCAACTACACCCTTAGCAGGGTCCTCGAGGGTATGTGGGAATTCGCCCAACCAGTCTACATGTGTTTTGTGGACTTGGAGAAGGCGTTTGACCGTGTCCCTCGGGGAGTTCTGTGGGGGGTGCTTCGTGGGTATGGGGTACCGAACCCCCTGATACGGGCGGTTCGGTCACTATACCACCGATGTCAGAGTTTGGTTCGCATTGCCGGCAGTAAGTCGGAATCGTTTCCAGTGAGGGTAGGACTCCGCCAAGGCTGCCCTTTGTCGCCGATTCTGTTCATAACCTTTATGGACAGAATTTCTAGGCGCAGCCAAAGCGTTGAGGGGGTCCGTTTTGGGGGCCTCAGTATAGCATCCCTGCTTTTTGCAGATGATGTGGTGCTGTTGGCTCCTTCAAACAGGGCTCTCCAACTCTCACTGGAGCGTTTCGCAGCCGAGTGTGAAGCGGCTGGGATGAAGATCAGCAGCTCCAAATCTGAAACCATGGTCCTCAGTCGGAAAAGGGTGGAGTGCCCCCTCCGGGTCGGGGAGGAGATCTTGCCCCAAGTGGAGGAGTTCAAGTATCTTGGGGTCTTTTTCACGAGTGGGGGCAGGAGGGAGCGAGAGATCGACAGGCGGATCGGTGCAGCGTCTGCTGTGATGCGGACGTTGTATCGGTCTGTCGTGGTGAAGAAAGAGCTGAACCAAAGGGCGAAGCTCTCAATTTACCGGTCGATCTACGTTCCAACCCTCATCTATGGTCACGAGCTATGGGTCGTGACCGAAAGAACGAGATCCCGGCTACAAGCGGCCGAAATGAGTTTTCTCAGCAGGGTGTCCGGGCTCTCCCTTAGAGATAAGGTGAGAAGCTCGGTCATCCGGGAGGGGCTCAGAGTCGAGCCGCTTCTCCTCCACATCGAGAGGAGCCAGATGAGGTGGCTTGGGCATCTGATTCGGATGCCTCCTGAGCGCCTCCCTGGTGAGGTGTTCCGGGCATGTCCCACCGGGAGGAGACCCCGAGGAAGACCCAGGACACGCTGGAGAGACTATGTCACCCAGCTGGCCTGGGAACGTCTCGGGATCCCCCGGGGAGAGCTGGAAGAAGTAGCTAGGGAGAGGGAAGTCTGGGCTTCCCTGCTAAAGCTGTTGCCCCCGCGACCCGGCCCCGGATAAGCGGTAGATGATGGATGATGGATGGATGGATGGATGGATGGACGTGAACAAGACAGTAGCAGACATAAACAAAACAAAATAGGTGGCGTTCTCGTAGATGGCAGAACTCTTTTTTGTGGATTTCAAGGGGTTATAAAGGTGCTACAGATGACAGGACTCCGAATTCTCTCTGTGCTGACGCCATGAGTGTGCGTTATGACATTGAAGAGCCTCTAGAGCTGATTTTTTTCTGCTGTCCAGCAAGACAACCGATTCAGAAGAGGATGTAGAGGATGTATCAGAAGAAGATGGGGAGGAATATAACCCAGAGTATGATGAATCATCTTCAGAACAAGAAGAAATCCCTGAAGCTGAAAGAGAGACTTCCCTTTCAAAAAATGGCAAAATAACATGGTCCTCAGCAGCATACAACCAACAAGGCAGGCATGCAGAACAAAACGTAGAGGAGCTCCTGAGAAACCTGATGATCCACCTTCCACAGCCACTTCCCCAGCGAGGGCAAGTAAGAAGAAAAAATGCCAGTTCTGCCCTCAAAAGAAGAACTGTAAAACACATACTGTGTGCTATAGGTGAAAGAAATATATCTGCAAAGGCTGTGCACTTGCATACTGCGCTACATGTGCTAATTAATTGAATGGGCTATCTTATTTTTCATATTTTTGTCTTGTATTGTATTGTCCTAAATAGTTTACTGTAGGAAAACCAAGAAAGAAACTTTAGTCATTGGAATGAATACAAATGCATCCATAACTCATTTTCGCACATTTTTTTCCCTTTTTTTAAGCTATAGAAATCCAAGTGAAGAGGGAGAACTATATCACACATAATGTGGTGAAGGACAAGTTGTTTCTTCAAGTAATATGAAATTTGGTGTTTAAAATTCAATTTAGCTGCTTATTTGGGGGGTTTAGTGAAGATGGGTCATTTTGACCCGGAGGACACAGGGTGTGTACAGGAAATGAGGACAACAGGAGGGTTAACCCTGTGCCGCGGCACACCGGCACAGGGTTTGAAAAACACTGACGTAAAGTTACCAGCCAATCAGAATTTCCAACTTAAGCTGGCGCTGTTTTTATCTTACCTCTACCCCTCTCACACCTGTTGCACTCGAGACTGCAGTGTGAAATACAGGCATTCACGCTGCCAATGGGCGTATTAAGCGTCATGAAATAGCATGACAGCATCGTATTTATTGGGAAAGTATAAACCCAATTCCAATGAAATTAGGATGCTGCGGTAAACATAAATGACAACAGAATACAATGATTTGCAAATCCTGTTCAACCTATACTAATTAAACTGATAAACTAGTATTTTGAGCAAATAATCATTAACTTGGAATTTTATGACTGCAACACATTCCAAAAAAAGCTCTGTGTGAGTGTGTGTATGTGTGTGTGTGTGTATTCATGTTGACAAGGAAAAAAAAAAAAGAGAGATTATGATCTGTAATTAATCAATTTTCTGATCCAATTTAAGAAATGCTGAGAAAACATGTTAACCAGAGGTGTTTTTATTTAAATACATTGCTCCCTCTTTTTACTATTTGTCGCTTCGAAACTTCTGTGATACTCATCGGGCTTTGTTTGAAATGGCTTACTATCTTGCAGCACTTGGCTAGTACACCGGCAACCCCATTGCTGTCGAGGCAGACTGATGGGGGAGAAAAGGAACAGGCAACATGTTCGTTTGGGAGGGCTCTCACACTAGACAGCAGTATGTGCTGCATGCATATCGATGTATGATGGATACGTTTTCGGCATTATGTAGAGGAAATAAATGAAGACTTAAAAAAAATCAAACTGCATGTTTTTTTTTTGTATTAGCACAATTTTTGTTATCCTTTATAATAAATTGATTTAAGCAACAGCGGTCGACTGGTTAGCACGTCCGCCTCACGGTGCAGAGGTGCAGGGTTCGTTTCCGGCTCTTGGCTGTCCTGTGTGGAGTTTGCATGTTGTCCCCGTGCCTGCGTGGGTTTTCTCCAGGTTCTCCGGTTTCCTCCCACATTCCAAAAATATGCGTGGCAGGTTAATGGAACACTCTAAATTGTTCCTAGGTATGTGTGAGCGTGGATGGTTGTTTGTCTGTGTGTGCCCTACGATTGGCTGGCAACTGGTTCAGGGTGTCCCCTGCCTACTGCCCGAAGGCAGCTGGGAGAGGCTCCAGCACCTCCCTCGACCCTTGTGAGGATAAATAAAGCGGATTGGAAAATGGATGGATGGATGAATTTAAGCAACAACAAAATCTTATGAGCTGTCTGGGAGCCGAAAGACTAAGTGAGCAAGGCTACCAGAGGTGGTTCTCTTAAGAGAGCAAGAATTCCCATCACTAGACTCCCGCGAGTAAGTGGTAAAAAAAGAAAAATGAAGAAGAATGAATGTAAACATATTCGCGTGAGTTTAAACTTTTAAAAGGAGTACTTCACACAGTCAATGGTTGAAAACAGTTGAAACCATAAATATTGGCGTGGCCCTAAAAAGGCCAAACGAGAAGATGGACTCTTGATGAGAAGGGTGATGATGACACAGGACGACATGTTAATCTTGCAAGTGAGGTGTCAACAATAACTGCATAGAACAGATGGTTTTTGAAAACTGTCCAAACCGATCTGTTCAAACACATTGGTGCAATCAGAGGCATTCCCTTAACATAACTCTTTTTTTTGTTTTTTTCCCTCCTCATGAGCACTAACCAAAGATGGTGTTGAAGATGGTCACTGTGCTGGTTATGGCATCGCGTCATGACGTGAGACATATCATTCCAGTGACGCGGCAGCCTCAAATTTCAGTGAGGCGGATACAGCCTCACTTTTTTTTTGTTTTTTAATTTATCATCATCATAATGATCAGCTCCGTTTGGATTCATATTGATGCTAGCGTCAGCATCGTAAGCCGTCACTACTGAGTCTTTATATATCCACCACAAGATCTTTGGTATATAAAACGGACGTTAGAATTTCAACTGGCTGGAAATGAACAGGTATGTACGCAAAGAAGAAATTATGCCGACCTTGTCCAGTTTGTCCACTGTTGAACAGATGGTGCGGAACATGTCATCTGGGACCCCGCTCACAGCAAACATCCCATCAAGGATGCGTCTGTCATTGACCTTAAACACAGAAAAAAGATGATGCCATCTTGAAGTACTTGTGCTCATTTTCAGATGGTATTTAAATTGGCTAAGATCCTCAATGTGAGGGGTGCCCAAAAAATTGATTGCAGTCGACCGGTAATCCGTGGACTGGTTCCAAGCAACCACTAGAGGTGTCAGGGGAAAGTGGAAAAATAAAAAAAATTGTGTGTGTGCGCGCGCGTTTTATGAAGATTATATATTTTTGAGTGAGTGCACACTGCAATTTAAGCATCCCATCAGTTTCACTTTCACAAAAAAATTGGTCACCATGAACCAACCTACAGTGGCGCATGACCTGCATTACAGGAAGTTGTGAGCAACCACCAGTCTACAACTGCAGCTAGCGATCAGAACTGTTGAGATATATTTATTTTTTGTTTCTTGTCATTCAAAGTTTGTTTGATCTGCAATTCACCGATAATACTGTCAAAGAATGGCAATCTGGAGCGCCAGGAAAAGCATTTTAAGACATGCGATTTTTCTGCACTTAATACACTGCAAAAGTGCGTCCTTGCCTCCGTGTCAGGTCTCCCACTACGCTAGGCAGTGATTTAAACTCAAAAACTCCGGTATCTCCTTTATTTCGTCCATGTTAGGGTTGGTTATTGCCGTTGCTCATTATGTACATTGATATGTGAGCGCATGAGGTTAGCTACTTAAAAAGTTGCTCTTTGCTCAAAAACGGCTGGGAACCCCTACTCTACGTGATGCTACCTTAATGCGGAAGTCCCCAAGGTCCAGCTCGCTGAGGATTTCATGGACAATCCTCAAACACTCAGCATCTGGAACCATGCTGTCATACTGCCCGGCAATGTCGAAATCCTACAACACAGAGAATTTTGAATTAAATGCAGCAGTTAAATTCGACGACCAATGAAGCAACAACACTACTACAAGAGTGATGCCTGCTACACCAGCAAAACCTAACAACTAAAGAATAATAACATTTGAAACAAAGTCTTCGGCAAAGTGGATCCAGTTGGAACCGACGCGGCACAGTTAATGATGATGTCTCCTACCATTTCGAGGGCCGACTATTATATTGTAAAAACTCGGGCTGTCACTATCAAATCATTATCCTTATGACACTTCCATGTAATAATAAAGGGAAAAAGGTTTTCCAACGACCATTTCTGTGATTGACTTGGTCGAAGTGGTAGACTTTTTTTTCCCAGCCATTGTAAAAAGTAAACTTCTTAGCAGCATGTTTATATATTACATATTTCTCTCATTTTACCTGAATCCAAAATTGTTGAGCATTTATGTTTGACACAACTTCTGCTTCAGCACCAAAAAAGGAAGAGGGTTAAAAAACAAATGTAAAAACAGATTACAGAAATACTTTCTTGTCCAACATTTGCACATTCTTTTAAATATCAGGTAACTTCCAATCGACGAAATTTGGCAAGTCAGGCAAAGGTTAACAGCAGAGAGGAGTCACACGTGATTGAATAGGAACCAATTGAAATGGACTTACACACTGGTAAAACTCTCGATAGCGTCCACGGGTCATGGCAGGGTTATCACGGCGGTAGACCTTTGCTATGTGATAGCGTTTGATGTTGGTGATCTTGTTCATCGCCAGGTAACGAGCAAAAGGCACCTGAATGTGAGAATATTAAGGCCAACAACATTTTGTTGTGATAAAGGATATTTGAGAGATTGAAAACGCTGCCTTAAATTGGTTGTCCGTTATTTGACTTGCTTGGATGCACCCTGATGGAAAAACAAAATGTATCATTCGAGTTTAATCTTTACATTTATTTCAGTCTGACTGAACTGGATGTCAGCCTCAGCACCCCTGGACTATGACCTGGGATGGATGGATGTACACATTAAGGATACGGTGAGGTCATATCTGAGGGACAGCAGCTCTCCTCCTTGGTCTTTAAGGTCATAGATGAGTTTGGAGTCTTCGCCATACTTTCCTGTCAGGGTCTCCTACATGTCAAAAAATACAAAGAGTTATGCCTCAAAGATAAATAAATATCAACAACTTACATTTGTGAAAGGTTGGGTGAACCTTGACCTTAAGTTCAAAAACGGGTGTGTCGATTGTTTCTGCTCCATGACGTTTGAAACAGCCGATGATAGTGTTAAAAACTTTCTCTCTTATTGCCATCTGCTTTGGGTTGTAGTCTCTCGTTCCCTGAAACAAGCACGATTTGCAAAGTTTAATTGATTGCAAACATTTCATATGGGTTATAACAGCAGGCTACACTGTGGAGTGGACAGGAAGACCAATAATTCTCCTCAAAATATTTTTTTTTTCACAATACAAATCAACCAGAAATTCAGGAACAGTTATTAATAGTGCCACTATGTATTATATGGATGAACGATTTGGCTGTGTGTGTGTGTTACATGTCCCTCCGAATGAGAATCTGTTCTCAACGGCCTTACCTGGATAAATTAAGGTTCAATAAAATACAAATACGTTTGTAAAACATCCATGCATATGTACCGGTATTAAAAGTATTTGCTAAATTTCAAGTCTTTAGTTTTACCCGACACTCCATGGTTGCTTCCCATTCTTTTCCATGGATGGCTTGAATGCAGAGATTTTATTTTTTAATGTCCTTGGAAAATGAGTCCAATAAAAGGCATTTACATTATGTCCATTTCGCACAGGCCACATTAGAAATCAAAGCATGACAATTTACACTATCGTTCAAAATTCATATTCCATAGGAGAAAGCAGAAACTCTCTCCTCCTTGACTTTTGCAGATAGTAACAATTTTGTGCATGTATCACATCTTCCGCCGGTAGTATGACTGGCAGATAAGGTCGCGAAGGCAGACAGATTTTATTTTATTAATTATTTGAAAAGAGAATACAGTTCCTCTCCTTTGCTTGTACACTGGGTGACGCAAGAACTACAGTCTGGTTCAAAGTTTTACCTTTAGGTCAACTATGCATAAAAATAGTGAGAGTGGCTGTGAGTGACAAAATCGAACACAAAAGCCCTTCACAAAGAGATTCAAGTAGAATAGCCAAGTGACTGCTCTTCCTTTCATCTTTGTGTGATAAACCCATCTGTCCATATTGTGTATGTTCATTTAATATTCAAGTTTTAATTGGATGTCTTTTTTTTTTAATTCATCAAGATTGCATTGCATAATTCTTTGGGTTTTCACTTACAGATCATCTTAGTCTTATAATGAATGAACAGTAAACTATTCAGTGCTAGCTGGCTAGTTGTTACTGCTCCCAGAACCATAACAATAAACTGAAAATAAAAGCGATAGAGCTTACATAGAGTGTGTATATATATAAATATATTAGAGCTGTCAGTTTAGTGCGTTATTATCGGCATTAATTTAAAAGAATTTTAACGGGATTACATTTTTTCTCGCGAGATTAACACGGCACACGTCACAGCGGATGTTACGTTGCTCAATAAATAAACCAGAAACAAACCAACAAGGAGCTGCACAGGTCCACGCACATGTTTGTTTTGCCAACCACGGCAGCGCGAGACACCGAAAACGGATACTTAAAGAGTTTATGAATGGAAAGTTTACTTTGAAAAGTTGCCAGATGGTTCCACTGACAAGACCAAAGTTACCTGGATGTTTTGCAGTCGTAAACTGAGCTATCATCATAGCACGTCGAGTCTGAAATACCACTTAATGGCCAAGCACACAGCTGATGTGAGTACTTCGCCCCCTCGTCTAAGACAGACAGCTATGGATCATTTCAAAGCGAAGAAAATGGATTACACGATGAAGAACAAATTTGCTGAAGCCAGAGCTAAATGTATGGCTGCTGCATGCAAGCCTGTCAACATTGGCCACAGCCAGACTCAAGCTGAAATCATTCGCATTGCATCCAAAGACTCGACTAGGGATTGCCAGCGAGAGCCTCCATTACAAGCTATGAACAGAAATTGTACGTAGCGGAAAAGGCTAAGGTACACCAAGCGGGAGAAGACACTGTTTCGGGAGAGAAATAAGAGACTAGGTTGATGAGCCTCTGGTGAATAAAGAGCAGGTTCGATGTATGTCACTGACGCGATTGTTACTTGTCTGGAACTATTTTGTGTGGAAGATTACTGTGTTCCGTGTCCATATAAATAATGGGGGTGGAGCTTCTCTGTGTTTGTCTGACAGCGACAGTGAGCTGAGGCACGTCAAGAGTTCAGCGGTGCAGTGGTAGCGACCTAGCAAACACACTGAAAATAAAACGTCTCCAGTGTTGTCATCGAACCAAGTGTAGTCATCCAAAATGACACAAAACCATAGAGACTTTCGCGCAAGAAGGACCCAACAGAATCAACATAGCCTGACTGCTGTGTTCAAAGCAAACTTGAGAAAAACGAAGTATGCAACCATGGCTTAAATCAGGGGTGGGCAATTATTTTCCCGGGGGGGGGGGGGGGGGGGCAAATGAGAAGCAGAAAATATTGTGGAGGGCCAGGCCAAAAGTTAGAAATAGGACTATTTGCTACAAAATGAGACGAGTAAGAGACCTTGTGGCTTTTCTTTCCTCTCACTCACTGTCTCGAACTTTACCTTGTCTCGATCACCACAGATGACAGCATTGCTCAGCTGATGTCGCGCAACGAACTTTTGAAGCCAGCCTCGGGATGCTTCGAAGTCTTTGATGCTCATAGTTAGCGCTATGGAACTCGCCTCCTCTCTTATGAGCGGTCCAGTTTGCGGAAAGTTTTTAACATGATAACAATTAAACCATTCTAGGAAATGTTCATTTACTCGAGCCACAAGCAATTCACTCTGAGCATGGAAATTGCCAGAATCGGACTGAGTAAGAATCACTTTCTTGTTTTTCAAAGTCTCGTAGATTTGAGTCTTTCCGACTCCAGGCGTCTCCTGAATGTTTCGTACTTTGTTACCCGCTTCGTTTAATCAGATACAGTACATATCACTTTCCCTTCCATGGTCATTACTCTCTCCCTCTTTCTTCGTCTTCCCCTCCCTCCCTGTGCTCTGCAACTTGAAGTAACTGCGCCACCTGGTGTTGAAATACCTGTCATTACAAGTCCAAACGAAATGAATGCAATCAAATCTTAATTGTGCACCAATCTTCGGCGGGCCGGATTAAAAAGACCAACGGGCCGGATCCGGCCCGCAGGCCGTAGTTTGCCTACCCTGTCTTAAATCCACTATAGGCTGAGTACTAGTTTACCTTAGATGTGCACTTTATAATGTTATATTGCTCTGTTTTGATTCCATAAAAAGAGCTGTTGTGTGACAAAATATTTTTTTCACTGTTGTTGATGGGCTGTAATATTGTGTGAGAGATTATGTGTGAATAACTGCTCCAAGTAAAAAATTGATCCTCACTAGTTTGATCCTCACTAGGGTCGCGGGGGGTGCTGGAGCCTATCCCAGCTGTCTTCGGGCAGTAGGCGGGGGACACCCTGAATCGGTTGCCAGCCAATCGCAGGGCACTCAGAGATGAACAAACATCCACGCTCACACTCACACCTCGGGACAATTTGGAGTATTCAATCAGCCTGCCATACATGTTTTTTTTGGAATGTGGGAGGAAACCGGAGTACACGGAGAAAACCCACGCAGGCCCGGGGAGAACATGCAAACTCTACACAGGGAGGCCGGAGCTGGAATTGAACTGCACTGTGAAGTCGACGTGCTAACCACTGTACTACCGGGCCGCCCTCAAGTAAAAAATGTTCATGTAAAATTGAAAATTGATATTTCAGTAAATATTTGCATTTTGCACATAGAAAAATGATTCATGATTCCATGTTGATGAGAGCATTAAAATGGGGAAAAAAATAGGACAAAAAAAAAAGGAAATTCAGAAATGATAAAAAATGTGTGAGTAATCACGATTAATTTTTAGTTAATTATGACAGTTGCGTTTTTAGATTAAATATTTTAATTTTTTGACAGCTCTTATATACATATATATATATATATATATATATATATATATAGCCGGACCTTGGTCCTCAGCCCTGGAGTCAAGTCCTTGGCCTTGGACACAATGAGGGATTAGAGCCTCGAATCCCTTTTATAAAGACCGAAAAAATCACGAAGGAATCGAATAAATTCCATCCAAGGAAACCCATATTGATGGATTAACTCTGGCGCTATAAGAGGGACGGAGCTGTCACTGCCAGGTAACAGTTAGCGCAACGTATCAAGA
The DNA here is from genome assembly GCF_054856545.1 of Hippocampus guttulatus. Taxonomy (NCBI): domain Eukaryota; kingdom Metazoa; phylum Chordata; class Actinopteri; order Syngnathiformes; family Syngnathidae; genus Hippocampus; species Hippocampus guttulatus. Next base: position 3,118,192 of record NC_141262.1, on the reverse strand, counting down.
GCAGCATCACAGTTAGTTTCAATCACGGTTCGTTGCGCTCGCGATCGGCAGTTTAAATAGCGTGTAAAGCCTTTCTGTAACAGTGGTGTCTTTTATTTAGTTATTTTTGCACAGTCGTCACGTTTGTGCGGTCGCACTAGAATGTTTGTTTGAACCCAGTAATTTGCGTTACAGCTTGAGTCAATAATGTCGACAGTTCACTTCCGGGTTTGGCCGTTGGGATTTGGAGTCCTTGTTCTCGATTCCAGTTATGTTTGCTGAATGCTTTCTCATGTTTGGAATAATGAATATTGATAATACACAGTTTAAAATCAAGGTTGATTTAATTATTTATTATTATTATTATTGTGAAGTTTAAGGTATTAATTAATGTAGTATTAGTGGTAATGATAGTCGTACTCATAGAATGGTTAGAGATTCAGCCATCTCGTCCCGCGTCCTAGACGCATAATTTGCTCACGGGACGCACAGTTCCAAACAATGGGTGTTTTTGGGACGCAAGGAAATTTCTCAGTCAAAACAAACAAACAAACAAAAAAACTACGGCAAGCCTGAGGATTTCACAGTAACAATCGTTACCGGTAGCGTGTCGTTTCCGTGGCGTCATTTTAACGGTACCGAAAAATAGTTGAACTATAAAAGTCACCGCACACGAGTTGACTGTGTGATCAACGCGATTTCACTGCGCCTATATGTGTGTTTGTGATGTGGTGTGTGAGTGAGTGTTTTTCTTCTAATTTACTTTCGTTTTGTTTTTGTTTTTTTTCAGTGTTGGGGGGGGAGACACAACAGATGACGTAATGTGCGCATGCGGGTTGTTATTTTAGTCCGCAAACTGAGGAATCGCGCGGATGAAAGTTTGAGATGGCGGCGAAATAAACTCACCAAGGTCTACTGATTACGATATTTAAGAAATGGGAATGCTTGTCTGATTTTTCGTATAAATCGTCCAAAGGGCGTATCACTAAACTCACCTGGAATGTATGCACAGAACGCGAGAGCGAGATACGACAAGAGGCACGACTACGAGGCAAATTGGTCATTAGATTTGTAGGCTAATCGCTGTGAAAAATATGATGAAACAGTATTGGTTATTCTATAATTTACTGGTTGTAGCATGGTAACTTTATGAATAAAACATTCGTCACAAGGTGTAGTAATGCTAATGTTAACTGTTGGTAGAACTCATGATGACGTGTGTTAAATTCTTTCGTCAAATTGATCGTAGATTACACATGCATCGTCTTGGGAAGAGGATGTCAAGCCACATCAATACTTACCTGTATTCATGATTACCAGTCAATTAATCTTTGCAGTGAGATTGGAAAAAATACTCTGATGATGCCACATGAGTACACCAGTTTTTGATCCATTTATTTTTTGGAATAAACCTGGAGTACACAGCTACTGATGTAATGTTCATTAATGCATCGTTTTCAAACATTTACCCTTGAAACATTATACTTTTGAGTGTCAGAATTCTTGATTATGAATATCAGTCAAAATAGAAAAATGGGTTCCCATGATGAACGTTTACGGAATCCAACATTAGTTCCCGTGGTTTCCCATTGGGTAATCCGACGGAACCGAAAAACGGTTACCATGAATTTCCGAAATCCTCAGGCCTGCTCCTGAATTATTGAAATTTTTGCAGCATTTGTTTATAATTGTATGTATATGTTGTTGTTTGTGTTATTATCATATGCAATTGAATAAGTAGACCCTTTCAGAATTCGAAATTTGGGACTCTCTCAATCCATAATGGCACTCGTACTTTTCTGATCAGCAAGTCCCTGGGACTCGCTGCCGGTAAACTGTAAAATTATCACTGAGAGATTCCCGCTTTTTCTGCAGTCAGTGATTGACTTCTATGCAAAGTCATTTCTCAACTTGTGTTCCGTGCCACGTCATGCCTGTTGAGTGTTGATTTGCTTCATATTAAGAAACTACTGCACTAAAACATTAATTCATAAATGTACTGTATACCATATGATTTTATATATTTTTTCTCAGTATAAATAACACGTACCCTGACTGTTCTACTCTTTGAATAAAAACACTTCATCGAGCGTTAGGGAGTGCAAAGGGTTATGATGGAGGTGTGCTGCAAATCATGAAGACCTGCCAAGTGGTATGATAGCATTGTTTTATACATGTCCTCGGCTAGGCCTCAGTTTCAAAATCAGTCCTTGGCCTTGGCCTCGGAGGCAAGTCCTTGGTCCTTGGCCTTGGCCTCGGAAAATTTCTCAAGTCCTTGGCCTTGGCCTTGCCCCGGAAAATTTTCCAAGTCCTTGGCCTTGGCCTTGGCCTCGGAGTCAAGTCCTTGGCCTTGGCCTCGGGTTGCCGGTCCTTGGACACAACACTGATATATACATATATATATATAGAGAGAGAGAGAGAGAGAGAGAGAGATAGAAAGAGAGAGAGACTGCAAATATTTTTTGAAAACATTCACTTCAGGGAGTACAATTTAAAACATGTTCACCCCTTCTTTTACAGATTTTCAGGAGTAGTTTCAGTAATTACAAAAAGTATCTCAAGTCATTTGTAGCACAGTGAACTTACCTTTGCTGTTTTAAGAACAAACTGATGCTTTCCATCATCTCCTCCCAACTGTGCCTTCAGCTCTAGAAGTTTAGCAACTTCTTTGTCAATCTGTGTAGGACAAGCCAGCAATAGAACTTTGAACATGGGGCATTATCACAACTGTGGTTCACTTCTTACACAATAAGATGTTATGGTACTGCAATACAATAAATGCATGGATGTGCAATACATACATGCAAAACATACCTGAGCCACAGTGATTCCCATCAAAGAGCATCGAGATTGGACACAGTTTGCAATTTGGAAGCCAACCATTGCAGAGCGGGTCCGGACAGCAAACATGCCGAACATGTTCATTCAGCAGTGGAGTGTCAAAAATCACAACCAAAAGGTCAGGAGTGCATCATCCGGTGGTATTGTGACAGCCAACCGAAAAGCCATTCAAAGCAATGCAGAGCCAGTCGGTACAATGTATTCCACGGATGGTCAATGTATTCCGTTGAAGGCCAGCAGGACACCAACGGGCAGGCAGGAAGAACAGGAGAAAAGTGGTAAGCAACCCTATCACTAGGGGTGGCGGTGTATGATGCATCATCATTACCCCAGATGAGAAGGACAGAACATAAAATGTACCAAGTCAATCAAAGCATCCGGTCTAATTCAGTCTACACATAGACACAGTCCTGCTTTAAACGCATCATAGAATCTCTCTGCAATGAATCAGCAGCAGTGTGCACGAATAGTATTGAAGCACTGTGTCAACGGTCCCCAAACTTCAGTTCCACAGTCAACAGCAGCAAAAACGAATGTACTGTCCAGCAGGGGTCCCCAACCACCGGTCCGCGGACCAGTACCGGTCCGCAGGGCATTTGGTACCGGGCCGCACAGAAAGAACTTGCCTTAATTTCGTTTTATTTATTTCGGAATACGAAAGATGTTTTATTTTGAAAAATTAGCGGATTCTCCGTTACATCCGTCTGTGTCACGCTTGACACACGTCAAGCCACGCTTCTGCGTCACGTGACCGATTACGCTAAAAACACAATGAGTAAAAAATGAGTTTAAAAAACTGCTGGAGATCGCAAATGACGGCGACCTTAAAAGTTTAAGTACGTTCGAGCCAATTGGATTAAAGTTATGGCTGAATATTCTGAGATCGCCACAACAGCACTGTTGCTATTTCAGACATGCTACCTGTGTGAGGCGGGGTTTTCTGCAGCAACGGTGACTAAAACAAAATTACGAAGTAGACTGGACATAAAACAGACACTTGAGGTGTCATTGTCTCCTATTACCACGAGATGGGGCCGTCTGGTTGCAGAAAATCAAGCTCGGGGCTGTGGTGAGTCGTCATTTTCATGCACTTTGAATTTGCATTGTATCGTATTTTGAAGGCATTAAACATGACCATCGCGATATGAGTGTTGCGGCCAGATTAGACGCTCCTTGTGTTTATTATTATATTTCGAAAACACCACCGTTTTCATGCAGCTCATACCATATTATTTTGTCGTACTATTTCCGCCATACTTTAAATGCCGGTTCCTGAAAATATTGTCCGACATAAACCGGTCCGTGGGGCAAAAACGTTTGGGGACCCCTGCTGTACAGTGTATTGGGTACAGATTAGGGCGGCTCGTTTTGTCGAAAATGACGTCGTGGCTGGCGTACCACGTTTAATTTATACGCTGTATTTTATGATCATGACTTCAGGATATTTGCGCTTGCCAACCCGGTTAGCTATTGCATCAGCCGTCCAAATACAACTAAGACGCGACTGAAGTAAATAAAAACTAAACATTTAAGTACCGAAACCATATGTTTATAATTTTTGACCTAATTTATGATGCTTCCTGGACTTTTGAAAACATGTCGGATCTCTCTATTCCAAATGGGCAAAAGCCAAAAGATAGCTTAGCAAGAATGAATGGACGCCGTTTTGTTTGTAGTTAAATCCCACGGATAAACAACTTCCGGGGCAAAACGAAAAACAAAATTGATCTGATAATACGAACTCCGAAGTGAGCTGCCTCATTATTTCATTTCTTCCCACGTTGTCATGCACTCGTGCGTAACTTAGGGTTATGTTAAAGACCCGTCAGCAATGTTATCAAAGGCCACTTGAATTGTATGCAAATTAACATTGCTTACCTGCTCTTTGCTTGCCTTCTCAGACTTCATCCTCCGAACCACTTCACCTTGTATTTTAATCGCTTCTTGGATCTGAGTTTTGCCTTCCATTGTTCGTCAAACGTTACAGTCTGTCCGATCGACTCGCAACCACACTCATAGCCTATGTAGAGAAACCCAAACCCGCAAAGGATATGACATCGTGAAAAGAAATATATCTAGATTTTCCCTGACGCAGTGTAAAATACGCGTTGCCGCCATATTTAATGTGGCAAAGTGTTGCAATCTGGGAAGATCTGGTATACCTCAGTCATTTGTTTCTTGGAGATGTGCCAACCATTTGGCATGACAAAAAAAATGGGATTGGGACTGAACAAAAACGTTGAATTCTTTTTGGCCATTATTGCATAATTTTGCACATACAGTTTGACATACAGTATTTGTAAATAATACTCCAATGTCCTGTGCATATGTGCGTAATATGAATTCCCTTGGTGAAACCAGACTCTATTAAACAAGACTGCACTCAACTCAACCTTACTTTATTTATAGAGCACTTTGAAACAACCATCGCCACATACAAAGTGCTGTATATGGAGTAAAAATGGCATTGAAAAAGGATAACCTAAAACCACTCAACCACGAATAGAAACAGTAAACACCATATAACACTAAAGCAATGCCGATTCTCATGTTGAGTTAAAAACTATAGAATAAAAATGTGTTTTAACATTTCAGGCTCTGCTTCCTGCAGATTCAAATTGAAATATTTACATGTGTGTATCTTTGGAAAATAGATGTACATAAAATGTATGCATTTTTTTCCAATCGGATAGATGTCAACTCCTTGTGTTTAGGATATCAGTAAGCACCAAACCAACATGTATTTATCAACTTTTTTATGAATGTTTGCAGCAAACAATGTGTGGAACATTGCATATCCAAAATATTGAAAATCATCTAAATACAAATTTAGTTTTCTATACCTACTTCTTTCCCAAAATTATTAGTGTGTTTATATATTGAGGAAGCATATAGTTTTGTTAGAATTCATTGTTTGTCCACGGTGTCGCCCCTCCTTTTTGTTTTTTGTTACCTTTTTCAGTGTGGGCCAGACGCCTTCCGAATCGGTGTACCTGCCTCCCCTGCACACCTGCGAGTCTTCATCTCATTCAGCCACTCGCAGCATCAAAGACGGCTTGAACAGCCACCCGTTGCCAGTTTGTCAGCGATCTTTACTGCCGTACTCGCTTCTGCCAAGCCGCTACACTCCAGCGTTCCTGTACTGCTCGACTTGGTCATTTTGACTCCCTTTCAGTTCCTGCCACCTAGACCTGTCCCACTTCCTGGCAATAAACCGTTCTGAGTTCATTGTGTCTGCATGTGGGTCCTGTGCTCATCTCTCACGAAGCTGAACAAGTTCGGAGAGTTATTATTTGAATATGAATTCTTAGGCGGGTTGCACACTGAGCCATTCAGCTGCACGTGATTGAACGGGACAATCGCAAAAAAAAAAAAAAAAAAAAAAAAATGTGTGCAACTTTATTTTTTTTATTGACCCATAATCATCAAAGCACAATTGTCAAAATAAAGCTGATTGCCCTGGCCACTCGCTGTAGTGACAGTCTAATAATACAGAGGGTGGAAAATAAAGGAGTGGATATAAAGCTCTTGGGCTTCATACACACATGTATTTCAGTGCAGTGTGGAGTTTGTATGACATACAAACTCCACACAGGAAGAACAATGTATGTTCTCCCCGTGCCTGCATGGGTTTCCTCTGGGTCCTCCGGTTTCCTTCCCCATTCCAATGTTTGAATATTTTTATTTTAGCTCTCTGAAAAGGCTCACCAGGAACCACACGCTGTTACAACTCCTGTTTGTCTTTGCTTTTGTTTATTAAACAAATGACTATCCATGCATGCATCCATTTTCTGATCCGCTTATCTCACAAGGGTTGCAGGCATTCTGGAGCCTAACCAAGCCGCCATCGAGCAGTAGGGGGGGGGGGGGGGGTGTCACGACGCCACTCGAGCAAAGCGCGACTCAGCAGTCAATAGGGGTACACATTGAACTGTTTGCCAACCAATTGCAGGGCACACATAGACAAACAACCATTCACACTCACAGTCACACCGAGGGAATTTAGAGTGTTTCATTCACCTGTGGTGCATGTTTTTGGAATGTGGGAGGAAACGGGAGTACCAGAGAAAACCCACGCAGGCACGGGGAGAACTTGAAAAACTCCACACAGGAAGGCTGCAGCCGGAGCCGAACTCTGCACTGTGAGGCCGGCGGGCTAACCACTCGTCCACGTTGCGAGCCGTTGTTTTTCTTTAATACATTGCAAAACCCCCCAAAATTATGTATTCATATATATCCATCCATCCAACCATCCATTCTTTTTTTACTGCTTATCTCTCGATGTGGAGGAGAGGTGGCTTAACTCTGAGCCCCTCCCGGATGACTGAACTTCTCACCTTATCTCTAAGGGAGAGCCCTGACACCCTGCGAAGAAAACTCATTTCCAGTGCTTGTATCCGTGATCTCGTTCTTTCTGTCACGACCCGTAGCTCGTGACCATAGGTGCGGGTAGGAACGTAGACAGACCGGTAAATTGAGAGCTTTGCCTTTTCAGCTCTTTCTTCACCATAACCGAACGATACAAAGTCTGCATCACAGTAGACGCTGCATGGATCCGCCTGTCGATCTCTCGCCCCCTCCTGTCCTCTCTCATGAACAAGACCCCAAGATATTTAAACTCTTCCACTTGGGGCAAGATCTCCTCCCCAACCCGGAGAGGGCACTCCAACCTTTTCCGACTGAGGACCATTGTTTCACACTCTCCAGTCCCCCTTCTTGAAAAGAGGTGCCCCCTGTCTGTCAATCCAGGGGCACTTTCCACGGTGACCATGCAATGTCGCAGAGGTGTGTCAACCAGGACAGCCCCACAACATCCAGAGCCTTGAGGAACTCCGGACGGATCTCATCCACCCTGAGGCTTTGCCACCGAGGATCTTTTAACCACGTCAGTTACTTCAACCTCAGAGGTAGGAGAGCGCACTTCAGAGTCTTCAGATTCTAAGGAAGGTGTTAATGGTGCACTGCTTCTCCCTCCTGAGACGTCGGATGGTGGACCAGAATTTCCTCGAAGCCGTGCGGAAGTCAGCTTCCTTGGCCTCACCGATCTCTTCCCACGCCCGGGTTTTTCCCTCAGCAACCGCTGATGCTGCTTTCCCACTTGGCCATCAGCTAAATTCCATTGCTCACATGAAACCAGACCCACCATACACAAGTTCAATCATGTGGTTATTGTTTGTTGTTCTCTTTACAAGTCAAGTTCCATGAAAAGAAAGATTACTGCCTACTTCAAGTTTAGAAAAAAAAGTGAAGCGATGAAATGCTTGAAGTGGAGGGACAGTGAAGTCAGGGAGACCGCAAAAGAAGACAGGGTCTTCATTCTCTTTTGGTGAGATTCGGCACCAACTTGGATTTCTGTTTTTGTTGTAGGTTTATTTTTTTCATGTTTACTTATGAGTTTTGCTGTTTGGTTTCCTTTTTCTACTTATTGTGTACAGGTCAATAACTGATATTTGCTTCATCGCCGCCAAGTGGCCGAAAGCTCTTCTGTAACTGATATTACATGACCACAGGAAGCTGCTGAATGTACAGTATTTACTCCCTCAGAGGCGGAAATGTTCACGGCTGGAGCCAGAGTCCAGCTTCTCCTTCTAACTCTGGTTTGCAAGTTGAAGTCAAGAAGATTGACCAATAAATGAAAGCGGTAGTGAACAGAAAGTAATCGTAACAATTACAAAACGTGCCGCTGATGACTCGCCACGAGTTCCGAAGCTGAAGCTTTTTTTGACGAGAGGTCCTCCCAATCACTTTTATGGCGGCATCTACAGAGCGATGTGGAGGAGAAAGCTGTTGTGCAGGATGTTGTCAAAAACAAGGCAATAAAACAAATCTTTTGAATCATTTAAACAAGTTGAAAGCATGAAAATGCAAGCAGTTTGCAAAGCCTAAGCAGAGTTTGTATAGCCTACAAACAAGGCAATAATTTTCTGCTTGGCTCTCGACAAAGGCGGACGCTTTTTTGCCCAGCTCCTGCCCCCCCCCCCCCCTCCTTGCTCACCACTCAGTCTATGTGCTGTCCTTGTGCTGTCTTCTCCTAGCCTCCGCCGTATTTTTCATCCTAAAAAACAAACCATGGAATTGGTTGGCTGGTCTCTTGATGCAATCGACAAAATTTCTTCGACCAGAAGAGCGGGCAGTGGGGAGCCTGCTTGCCCTCCGGGGACACTTGCTGCCGGATACGCCCTGGATCCATGGAGAAAGTGGAGACCGGTGTGCCTGACAGTACTGTCCGTGGAGGATGTGGAAGACATCTACATTATCGGCCTTCTGATAGCAGGTATGCTGCAGTTTGGTGTTAGCAGTTTCCTGTTCTATCGCAAAATCCAACCGACGGGAGCAGCTTTATTGGAAGTGATCAGACTCAGACTCAAGCGGTGACTGAGCTCGGCCGCAACTGCGGTTCTGGAGCGTCTCCGTACGATCGACAACAACATGGAGAAGTGGAATTCTCGCTTTGAAAAGGAATTGAGGATTTGGCTGATTGGCGCCAGTGAAGGGATACAGCCACGGACTCAAGGCCACCTGAAATTGTTGCTGGCCGTCCCTCCAAAATAAACAACGCTATTTGGACCACTTTCCCCTGGATGGAAGGTATGCACGGAAGCTACTGCCCCCACCATCACCCCCTCCTTCTCTGCCATGGACTGATAAGCCAGGACTGTCATCATGAGCAGACCTTGACGAAGCAGCTGCGGCCTGTTCACGCATACACAACCAGACAATCACACACGCATACATATCCTTATCATCACCGTCTTCATCGCTCCTCTTCTTTTCCCCCGCGACGTGGAATGATCTGCGGAGCGCACGGCGGCCATGCAGTTGGTCGGATGGGCCGCGTCGTGGTCACCCCTCCCCCTCCCCCCTTCCCATTCATCCTCCCCCTCATTACATGTTATGTCTTGTGACTTGTTGCAACTGTCATGTGCTTATTTATGTGCTTAGGTCTTTTTTATCCTGGACTTAAATTATCCTCAGAAGAGGATAGTTCGAGCGTGGGTTTTTTTTCCCTCTCCCTACCTTGTGGTTTCCTTTCTGAACTCTGACTAAATTTCCCCATTGCGGGACAAATAAAGGATATCTTAATCTTATAAAACAAGTCTTTTGAATCATTTAAACAAGTTGAACCCAAGTGGAAAGCATGAAAATGCAAGCAGACTTTGCACCTTGTTTAGCCGCTACGAACTTGCTGGCAGCCACCGGACAAATGCAGAGATCAATCGCATTAACTTTAAAACCGTTTACATTTTAAGGCGGATTCATTATTCCCGAGGGGTCCATTTTTACTCACTCAGTGTTATTTACTCAACTGTATTTATAGAGCACTTTCAAACAGCATATTGTTCTACTTGTGGGCGGCCGAGTGGTCAAGTGGTTAGCACGACGACCTCACAGTGCAGAGGTATTGGGTTTGATTTCAGCACCGGCCTTCCTGTGTGGAGTTTGCATGTTCTCTCTGTGCCTGCGTGGGTTTTCTCCACGTACTCCGGTTTCCTCCCACATTCCAAAAACATGCATGGCAGGCTGATTGAACACTATAAATTGTCCTTAGGTGTGAGTGTGAGCTCAGATGGTTGTTCGTCTGTGTGTGCCCTGCGATTGGCTGGCAACCGGTTCAGGGTGTCCCCTGCCTACTACCCAAAGACAGCTGGGATAGGCTCCGGCAGCCCCCTCGACCCTTGTGAGGAATAAGTGGTTCAGGAAATTGATGGATGTTCTACATTTGAATAAAAATGTCTGAAATGCATGAAAAAAAAGGTATGTCAATAGTATGTTGAATTACTCAATACGTGGCTTGTCAGTTCTAATGCGTTAAAACTGGCATTTTAAAAGCGATGAAGAAAATCTGCTTATATCTCCTCCCCTGACCAGTTGCACACCTTTAAAGTCTATTCCATAGCTGACTAGGAGCCAGTGTAAAGACAAGACCTGCAGTTCTGTGTTCTGATCTCTTTGTTTTAGTCAGAACCTGAGCCGCAGCTATTTGATACTCTTTTGAGGGAGTCCAGTGCGATATAGAAGAATAAGAGCCCAATTCATTTTTATTTCACATGACAAATAATTATTTATTGCACAATTCACTGTGAAAACTCACGAAGACAAAAACAGGTCCTGAAGTCCATGGTGACCCCCGGCACTAGAAAAACAAATCACATTTTATTTGCTCATCATTAATTATACACACAGACACATACATGAGAGAGTATCTTAACATTGTGGAATTACCTGGATTCATGCATAAATTAGTCATAAAATATGACCCAATGAACACATTTTCTTTTTCGCGAATGGATGCTAAAGCTTCTTGTTGCTTTCAAGCTTAGCTTGTAGCAGACGTTAGTGATGTTACAAATGGAACTGGAGTCGCGAGTCATGCCCCGCACAAAGGGGGCGTGGTTAAATGGAGCGCGTATCGTGGCCCGTCTCGTTTTTTCCTCATATCACGTGACCGAAAGTAAACGAGGCCCCGTTTTCAGCGATCACGTGACTGACTCACATCGTGATTCGCGCTCCATAAATAGGCGCGGAAAACCCAGGAAGAGTCCCCCGCATGACCGTCTGACGTGAGTCTTGGATCATTGCTGCGCTACTTCGACTGCTTGAGAATGGAGGCGGAGCCACCCAAAAATTGAAGGACTTCATTCGTTTGGGAGCATTTCGAACAGATATCTCCCAACACTGCAAGAGGGTTTTCTCAAAGGCAGGGGAAATCATATCCAAAAAAAGGAATCGACTGAGCCCCAACACAGTCAAAATGATTTTATTCCTTAACAAAAATCAATAAAACACACCATTCCCTCTATCCAATGTGTGTCCCAGTTACACAAGCACATCAAGTAACTGAACATACAACTGACAAACATACGGACAATATTTAATCTACAAAACTTCCATTATTTTGCGCACAGATTTCAGTGTTGTGTACAAGGACCGGCAACCCGAGGGCAAGGCCAAGGCCAAGAACTTGAGAAATTTTCCGAGGCCAAGGCCAAGGACCAAGGACTTGCCTCCGAGGCCAAGGCCAAGGACCAAGGACTGATTTTGAAGCTGAAGCCTAGCCGAGGTATGTATAAAACAACGCTATCATACCACTTGGCAGGTCTTCATGATTTGCAACACCCCTCCATCATAACCCCTTGCACTCCCTAACGCTTGAATGAAGTCAAGTCAAGTCAAGTCAACAGTATTTATAGAGCACTTTCAAACAGCCATCGCTGCATACAAAGTGCTGTACATGGAGCAATTTAACATGCACAATAAAAAGTAAGACAAATCGGTAATAAAGGCGGTAGAAAGCACCAAACAGTAAAACCAAGAACAAATCTAAGTCATGCTGAGTCGAATGCCAAAGAATACAAGTGAGTTTTGAGGAGGGTTTTGAAGATGGGCAGCGAGGAGGCTTGCCGAATGTTCAGTGGGAGGTCATTCCAGAGAGAGGGACCAGCAACAGAAAAGGCTCGATCCCCTCTGAGCCTCAGTTTAGTTCTTGGTACTTCTAATAAAGTCTGGTCCACAGACCTGAGGCGCCGGGCAGGTGTGTAGGGGCGGATGAGCTCAGAGAGTGTTTTTATTCAAAGAGTAGAACAGTCAGGGTATGTGTTATTTATACTGAGAAAAACGAAAATAAAAGCATATGATATACATTTATGAATGAATGTTTTAGTGCAGTACTTTCTTAATATGAAGTAAGTCAACACTCAACAGGCATGGCGTGGCACGGAAGACAAGTTGAGGAATCACTTTGCATAGAAGTCAATCACTGATGCAGAAAAAGCGGTAATCTCTGCAGTGATAATTTTACAGTTTACCGGCAGCGAGTCCCAGGGACTCGCTGATCAGAAAAGTATGAGTCCCATTATGCATTGAGTGAGTCCCAAATTTCGAATTCTGAAACGGTCTACTTATTCAATTGCATATGATAATAACACAAACAACAACATATACATACAATGATAAACAAATGCTGCAAAAATGTAAATAATTCAGGAGCAGGCCTGAGGATTTCGGAAATTCATGGTAACCGTTTTTCGGTTCCGTCGGATTACCCAATGGGAAACCACGGGAACTAATGTTGGATTCCGTAAACGTTCATCATGGGAACCCATTTTTCTATTTTGACTGATATTCATAATCAAGAATTCTGACACTCAAAAGTATAATGTTTCAAGGGTGAATGTTTGAAAACGATGCATTAACAATGAACATTACATCAGCAGCTGTGTACTTCAGGTTTATTCCAAAAAATAAATGGATCAAAAACCGGTGTACTCATGTGGCATCATCAGAGTATTTTTTCCATTCTCACACTGCGAACATTAATTGACTGGTAATCATTAATACAGGTAAGTATTGATGTGGCTTGACATCCTCTTCCCAAGACGATGCATGTGTAATCTACGATCAATTTGACGAAAGAACACACGTCATCATGAGTTCTACCAACAGTTAACATTAGCATTACTACACCTTGTGACGAAGGTTTTATTCATAAAGTTACCATGCTACAACCAGTAAATTATAGAATAACCAATACTGTTTCATCATATTTTTCACAGCGATTAGCCTACAAATCTAATGACCAATTTGCCTCGTAATCGTGCCTCGCGTCGTATCTCGCTCTCTCGTTCTGTGCATACATCCCAGGTGAGTTTAGTGATATGCCCTTTGGACGATTTATACGAAAAATCAGATAAGCATTCCCATTTCTTAAATATCGTAATCAGTAGACCTTGGTGAGTTTTTCGCCGCCATCTCGAACTTTCATCCGCGCGATTCCTCAGTTTGCGGACTAAAATAACAACCCGCATGCGCACATAACGTCATCTGTTGTGTCCCCCCCCCCCCCCCCCAACACTGAAAACAAAACAAAACGAAAGTAAATTAGAAGAAAGACACTCACACACCACATCACAAACACACATACAGGCGCAGTGAAATCGCGTTGATCACACAGTCAACTCGTGTGCGGTGACTTTTATGGTTAAACTATTTTTCGGTACCGTGAAAATGACGCCACGGAAACGACACGCTACCGGTAACGATTGTTCCCGTGAAATCCTCTTTTTTTTTTTTGTTTGTTCATTTGTTTTGACTGAGAAATTTCCGTGCGTCCCAAAAACGCACATTGTTTGGAACTGTGCGTCCCGTGGGTTAATTATGCGTCTAGGACGCGGGACGCAGAGGTAACGAGATGGCTGATCTCTAAACATTCTCTGAGTACTACTATTATTACCACTCTCACTAATACTACATTAATTAATTTAATACCTTCAACTTCACAATAATAATAAAAAATAATTAAATAACCATGATTTTAAACTATGTATTATCAATATTCTTTATTCCTAACATGAGAAAGCATTCAGCAAACATAACTGGAATCGAGCAAAAGGACTCCAAATCCCAACGGCCAAACCCGGAAGTGAACTGCCGACATTATTGACTCCAGCTGTAACGCAAATTACCTGGTTCAAACAAACATTCGAGTGCGACTGCACAAACGTGACAACTGTGCAAAAATAACTAAATAAAAGACACCGCTGTTACAGAAAGGCTTTATACGCTATTTAAACTGCCGATCGTGAACGGAACGAACCGTGATTGAAACTGTGATGCCGCTCTTTACACGTTGTACTGACTGTCAGTGACAGCCCCGCCCCTCTTACAGCGCCAGATAAAGTTATCAATGTGGGTTTCCGTGGATGGATTTTGTTTGATTTCTTTATGATTTTTGCGGTCCTCTGGCCCACTTAATACCAGTGGACGAAGGATTACAGGCTCTAATCCCTTGTTGTGTCAGAGGACCGGCAAACCGAGACCAAGGCCAAGGCCAAGGACTTGACTCCGAGGCCAAGGCCGAGGACCAAGGACCGCCTTTCGGTCCTCGAGCTGGTCCTCGAGGCCAAGGACCGGCTCGAGGAACACATCACTGACAGATTTACTGGTTTGTTGCCTGTTAACCACATAACATCTGCGTTACATCAAATGACCAGCAGATGTCAACACTACTAAATGAGCTATTAAATGGGGCCTCGATTGATCAGCCTTTTGGCGAAGCAATTGGCCCAAAAGACTCGATACATTCACAGGGCTTCATCCCGCCATCACTCGCAGAAGTGTGCGCATTGCTTCATGACGTCTTTGATCAACTGGTGAAAAGGACACTTTGATTTGCTCCTCTTTCATCTATAACTGCTTCAGACAACTAAGTGTATGCAGGAAAGTGGTTAAGAGTGCACGATTGTCTGTGTCTCATATGTTGTTTTTTATTATTTTGTCATGTTTTTGTTAACTTTTCTTTTGATAGCGGCGCGGACACCCGCAGCGGCTCCTCTTGTTTTATGTTGAGGGGGAAGAAATTTCATCTGTGCTGTATGGCACACATACAGTACATTTGACAATAAAGTTTATCCAATCCAATCCAATCACGTAGACATTCACAGTGCAGTGTGGAAAAGTATGAACAGTCGAATGATGTTTTCAAGAACTACTTTTACTGTTACTTTTTCAGTTGGTCACAAAAGCACAGACTTGGCATTCCATAGTTTCATATCATGTGAAGATTGACAGTGGCTGAGGATATATTTGCGAAGAACTTTGTTTGCAACAAGCAGCAGCTGGAAAAACTGGTCAGTTATTTAGGGTAACATTAAAAGTAGTGCTGTCAAGCAGTGATGGGACAAGCGACACTGGTGCGTCAGCACAATGCCGAGGGCTCAAGAGTGAAACCCCGCATCAGTGCGTGTATTGCTTTAAGAAAGAATCACGTGACCAACACAGGAACTGAATCGTTTGAATGTGCTGCGCCAAAGTGTGTTTATAAGGACACAACCTGTATTAACATGTCGTGGGTTTGTTGGCTGGAGTTTTGCAAAAATATGGATCGTTCAAAGAAGTTTTCCCCAGCGTGGAATAATTTTGATCTTGGTAAATCTCTTTTTTCCTTTGAGCATTGTTTACTGTTATATACAATTGTTTTACGGCGGCGCATTGCACCTACTTTATCAGTTTATCAAGTGAATGACCTGTTATACATATGACAGTCAGTTAAAGAGCCTTACAGTTGCTTTATTCATTTTATCTTATAATTGCGACATCCTCCATAATTGAAGTCCAACGCTGCCTGTCAGAAGCAAACACACCCAGAAACCAAGACCCTTTACAATACAGTATTGGTAATGGAACCAGAAAACATATCCACTGCATCAACTTTCATTTAAAACTCTCTGCTCACTATCGTCATCTGAACCATGTGAAAGAGTATTTTCTGAGGCTGGGGAGCTGGTGTCTAAGAGGAGAAATTGCCTTGGAGCAAAAACTTTTGTTCCTCAATAAATTTTCATAAACTAATCAATTTTTTGTCTTTTATTTCACACGATTTAACAAAAAATTTCTACATAAGAAATCTGAATTGTAACTCAAATTTGCTATATTTTACATACCAACTCAGTTTAGCATTTACACAAACAAGTAATTTCTTTACCTGCAATGATTCTATAACTACTGCAGGGGTTGCTATTGGGTGACCAACACAGGGTCAATACACTCCTTGAGGTATCATCGTCCCATCACTACTGTCAAGCAGTTGACAAAAAATGTGTGATTAATTAATTAGGGCCTGTAATTAATTGATCTAATTAATCTATTTTAATCTCATCTAAAAATGACTGAGAAGTGTCATTTTAAATTCATTACATTATTGAGGCAGATCAAAAGATAAAAGAAAAAGTGGCATTATAAAGTATTTGTTTTTCAGCAGACTTGGACAGATGCAGTCCCCATTTACGTTCTGCTGTATTTGAGACTAGTCAAAGTCCTACCTGCAACCTTTAGTTTCGACCACGAGGGGGAATATAACTGTTTTGTTTGTTTTTGTGAATCTCCAAAGAATTACAAAATTAAAATAAAATAGAACATCAGGTGCTTAAAAAGGTTTCCATATCAAAAACAATAAGAACACTTTTCTTAGCAATACAAGTACTCAACACTGAACTTGCTTCAGATAATAAACAATAAATAAAACAGACCCTTAAATCACAGTGCTGTAAGTTAGCACTTCAAAAATAACACTGTTCATCATGACAAACTAAAAGTGCTGAAATAAACATCAATCACTTCGAGTAGTCTACAGAGGACACATCAACTATGCCGCGTACGTGGGGTGTTCTCAAGTTTAGTTTGCCGAAGAGCTTTGGTATGTATGACTCGCTCGCTATATTGCTAATGCTTTGCTTGCTAACGCTAGCTGTGGCTGCACTCGCGACTGGGTGCTTTGCATTGATTTAGGAGGCTAAATTTGAGCTGCTTCGGTGGTAAGCAAACTCCTTACAAATTAGGCACAACACTACGTTTATCAATTGTGTCGTCAGGGCATTTTTGGAATGTAAATTTTCCTTTCATTGTGCCGAGACCTCTCACATCCTCTTCCATTTTCACCTCTCCACACCTCACTGCTGCTTACTCTGCCCAACTCCAATGGGAGCCTATCAGCTTAGGCTAAACAAGCCCCAACATAATGGCAGCCAATCAATGTCCACTTCAGGCTGTGACTGACAGTTGTTTCCTCACCCTCAACAACTCGAACACAGGAAGCCAACACATAAAAAGGGCTATTAGAAAAAGGCAGCCCACCTACAGAAACTATAAAGGCAGAGATTAAATATTAGATGAACACGCTTAAAGAACATAACGTGCTAAACGGGATTGTAATTAATTAATCACAACGTGCTAATTTGACAACAATCTATTTAAAAGAATACAAAAATAGGAACTGATACCCGAGCAAAAATTAAAATCATCAGTAAAACGCAGTGTAATACTAACTGACAGTGAAACAACTTCAAATGTTTTATTTGTATTAGTTCAATAAAGGCAGCCCGGTGGGCCAGTGGTCAGCGCGTAGACTTCACAGTGCAGAGGTACCGAGTTCAATTCCAGCCTCCGAGTTTGCATGTTCTCCCCTGAGCCTGCGTGGGTTTTCTCCGGGTACTCCGGTTTCCTTCCACATTCCAAAAACATGCACCACAGGTGAATGAAACACTCTAAATTCCCTCGGTGTGAGTGTAGATGGTTCGTCTGTGTGTGCCCTGCGATTGTCTGGCAACCGGTTCAGGGTGTCCCGCGCCTACTGCTCAAAGCAGAGATGAAAGTGGACCTTCCTGAAAATATAATTTGAATATGTATATATATATATATATATATATATATATATATATATATATATATATATACACACACACACACACACATGATTTTAACCGATTTACCAGGTTTGTCGACCTTTCTAATGTAGTCGGACAAAAAAATCTCCGTTCAAGTCCTTTTCCTGAAGCCATGACCACTTGAACGTGTTCCTAATGTCTGACAGATGTCAGCTTGTCTATCTACCTGTTTGAACATTGCGCTGCGGCCGTACCTGGCCGAGCACGCATGAATTAGCTGACACAAAATACTCGACATTCAATGATTAATCTGCCTTTTGTGTGCAGATGTGCACCCCTTGTGGCTTAGTTCTCGCCGAAATTTCAAAATCTCCGAGATATGGTGAGGTCATGAGAATGCGAGGTGAGGGTGTTACTGTTGTAGCGACGCCACTCGAGCGAAGCGCGCCTCAGCAGTGGATAGTCCGCTGCTCTCTGCTGTGCATGCGTCAGCGCGAACATGTACTCACACAAGCGTCTTTTGGTTTCAACCAATCAACGCCGACGCAACTGAAGTCACAAATCAAAGAAGCTTTGACAACAGCTAAGCTAAACTAGCCGAGACGACACGACGCTCAAAGTCGGACGGACACCTTTTTCTGCTAATCTGTGTGTTTCCCTTTTTGTCCAAATAGATATTTTTTACTACAACTGTCTTGTCTATGGCGTCTTTTATTCGTTCCACAAGTGTGTTAATAAAGAGGCAAAAATGTCTTTACTGTTACTAGTGTTAGTGCCTCAACATGGCTACGCTCGTGAAAGCAAAACAATGAACTCAAACGCATGTTTGTTCAATGTTGTCAACTAATATCCGGATTAATTTTAGGCAATTTTTCCTACATTTTCCGGAGGAATTTTTATGAAAATCCGGAGGACTTTCATCTCTGCCAAAGACAGCTGGTATCGGCTCCAGCACCCCCCGCGACCCTTGTGAGGATAAGCGGATCGGAAAATGGATGGATGGATTGGATTGGATAAGCTTTATTGTCAAATGCACTCACTGTATGTGTAACATACAGCACAGATGATAGTTCAACAAAACACGATATACTCATCAGAATGAACTTAGTGTGACATTCTCATAGCTTTTAAATGCACATGCCCAACTGTTAAATGTTT
Source organism: Hippocampus guttulatus (assembly GCF_054856545.1). NCBI lineage: Eukaryota > Metazoa > Chordata > Actinopteri > Syngnathiformes > Syngnathidae > Hippocampus > Hippocampus guttulatus. The sequence goes on along the minus strand of NC_141262.1, from coordinate 3,099,056 downwards.
CAGTACTGACACAAATTTCATGTTATTTCTCTGAACACTGCAGGCTTTTTCTTTCATTAACAAATGGGCACCAACAACTTTATCCACTTGAGTATCACATTTTCATGAAAAAAATTCATAGAAGTAAGAAAAATAATTACCAGATTTGGCTTAATCGATGTTGTTCCTCAGTTTGTACTCAAGTACATCACCGCTGTGCTGCTTGAAGAGCTGCATAAGGTGGAGAGACAATTGTATATATTAGACCAGTGATTTTCCAACTGGTGTGCCATGAGAAATCTGGGGTGCTCCAGGAAATCAACTGATTTCAGTTAATTGGTCGGAAAATTATTTAATTACAGATTTTATATATATATATATATATATATATATATTGAAGCCATTCATAAAAGAGAATATGTCGGAGACTTCCGGTATGACAACAAGAGGGTAAGCTGCAAACGCGTGGAGCTCCCGGCCGTACGAGCAAAAAACGGAGAAAAAAACGACAAAAGAATGGAGGCTGCGACCCGAACATAGGATAAGATGGATATAAACAAAGCTCTGTCTAGAAAGGGAAAGGAGAAGAAGAAGAAGAGCGAGAAACAGACTGAAAACACGCACAACGAAGTTGAAGGGGGATCGGCGTTAGCGGCTACTGCTAACATAGCATTAGCTCGCGACATCGACAATCAACCTGCCGGGGCGTCGGCATTGCAGGCTAATCTACAGAGTGGACTCGGAGAAATAAGAGCCAAAATGGACACGGGACAACACCATTTAGACGGCAAGTTGGACAGAATCGCCAATCAAATGGAGGAGATGAAACAAGGACTTGAAAACTTGCGGGAGGAAACTAACAGAAAGCTTGAATCCGTGAACGCTGACATCCGGGTGCAAAGGAAGGATATTGAGATGCTGGAGGAAAGAGCAGGTGAAGTGGAGGACTGGAGTACAGAGGTACAGGAAATTCTCACTGTCTCACTCGAACAACAAAGGAAGCTCCAACAGAAAGTGGCCAACTTGGAAGGAAGGTCGAGGAGGAACAACATCTGAATTTGGGGACTGAAAGAGGGGGTCGAGGGACATTCCACAATCGACTATGTTGATAAGCTTATCCATAAAGAGCTGGGAATCTCCGAAGATATTCAACTGGAGATACAAAGGGCGCACAGAGCGCTCGCTCCAAAACCATTATTGAACAAACCACCACGAGCGATGATAGTAAACTTCCTGAGATTCAACATCAAAGAAAACGTACTCAAGATGGCCTGGCGAACGCCGCTCCAAGTGGAGGGAAACAGAGTGACCTTTGACCATGACTATGCGACAGAAGTGGCGGCTAAACGTCGAGAATATGCTGGACTTAAAAAAATTCTAAAGGAGAAGGGAATTAGGTTCCAATCCCCGATGGACACACTGAGGGTCCACTGGACTGAAGGAGTGAAAATATACAGCAGCGCTCAGGAGGCGGCGGAGGCGATGCGGATGAGAGGGTGGCAGGTGCCGAGCCTTGGACAAGAGAACCCTACGACACAACAGAGACTGGAGGCAGCGCGCAAGTGGACAAAGACCAAGAGATAAATGTGAGAAAATTTGGATGAGACAAGGGGAATGAAGGACAAAGCTGCGGAACAAAGAACTCTGACAGGAATGCAGTTGTTCTCAAAGGACTTTTGGAATCCACATAACTTTCTTTAATTTCCCTAGTTCAACGGTTGGTGAGTAAAGAACACATTTTATGTAGGGATGCTGTTAAAAGTTTTCGAAGGGGGGAGCAACTCTGAGTCTAAATAATTAGAAATCTGTCAACAGGCTCTGAATGTACGGGTGTTAACGAAGGATATATAGAGCAATGTAATTTGATTGATAGGCGGGGTTTCTTTTCCCAAAATAATCCACTGAAGAAGGTTAAAGAATGTTTAGAAATCTACAAAGCTCTGGCCGGGAGCTCTTGAACTGAATTGTTGCACTTTTGTAGTGAGCTTGGGAGATCAGCACTGGAGATGATCTCTGCCACTAGGGGGGCCCTCTCACTCGGAGAGGCTTTACCCCCCACCCCCCAACAGGGGAAAGGGGATATGAAAAGGGAACCCCTTAATGCTTTGGAAGTTCAATTTTTGATTGATGATGACAATTTTTTATGTTTTACGGTTACAGTGTTTAGTATGCATGTTGTGATCTGTGACATGGGGGTAAATACAGGATATTCCAAAAAGAATGATGGTTCAACATAGAGACATTAAGGTGGTGTCATTAAATGTGAATGGCATGAACAACCCAATAAAGAGGGGGAAGGTGTTGACAAAATTAAGAAAGGAGGAGATGCAGGTCTTTTTTTTTTTTTACAAGAAACACACCTGACGCCACAAGAACATGAAAAATTGAAAAGGTATGGGTACACTAATACATACTATAGTTCATTTAAAGAATGCCATAGGAGAGGGGTGGCTATATTAATGAAAAACTCAGTGAAATTTGAAATTGACAAAGAGATAAAGGATAGAGAAGGGCGGTATATAGTGGTCAAGGGGACGATGGAAGGCGAGAAGGTCACATTAATCAATGTATATGCTCCACCAGATAGTGAAAGGAACTTTTTTGAAGACCTTTTCAATGTCATAGCTGTGGAAATGGATGGGATCTTGATATGCAGAGGGGACTTCAATGTGGTGCTAAACCATGACTTAGATACAACAAGCACAAGGAAGTCTAGGATACATATAACCAAGTGCATCAACACACAAATAAAACAACTAGGGATAATCGATCCTCTCCGTGAGCCGTCACCTTACCGTGGTGGAGGGGTTTGTGTGTCCCAATGATCCTAGGAGCTAAGTTGTCTGGGGCTTTATGCCCCTGGCAGGGTCACCCATGGCAAACAGGCCCTAGGTGAGGGACCAGACAAAGCACGGCTCACAAAGCCCCTTATGATAGATAAAATCGATGGCACTCAGTTTCCCTTGCCCGGACGCGGGTCACCGGGGCCCCCCTCTGGAGCCAGGCCTGGAGGTGGGGCTCGTTGGCGACCTGGTGGCCGGACCTACACCGATGGGGCCCGGCCGGGCACAGCCCGAAGAGGCAACGTGGGTCCCCCTTCCCATGGTCTCACCACCCGTGGGAGAGGTCAAAGGGGTCGGGTGCAATGCGAGCTGGGCGGCAGCCAAAGGCGGGGACCCTGGCGGTCCGATCCTCGGCTGCAGAAACTAGCTCTTGTGACATGGAATGTCACCTCTCTGGCAGGGAAGGAGCCCGAGCTGGTGTGTGAGGCAGAGAAGTTCCGACTGGATATAGTCGGACTTGCCTCCACACACAGCCTGGGTTCTGGTACTAGTTCTCTCGAGAGGGGTTGGACTCTCTTCCACTCTGGAGTTGCTCATGGTGAGAGGCGCAGAGCAGGTGTGGGCATGCTCATTGCCCCCCGGCTCAGTGCCTGTACATTGGGGTTCACACCGGTAGACGAGAGGGTTGCTTCCCTCCGCCTTCAGGTGGGGGGACGGGTCCTGACTGTTGTTTGTGCATAGGCACCAAACAGCAGCTCAGCATACCCACCCTTTTTGGAGTCCTTGGAGGGTGTGCTGGCTGGAGAGTACTCCTGCTGGGGGATTTCAATGCTCACGTGGGCAATGACAGTGACACCTGGAGGGGCGTGATTGGGAGGAACGGCCCCCCCCCGATCAGAACTCGAGTGGTGTTTTGTTATTGGACTTCTGTGCTCGTCACGGACTGTCCATAACGAACACCTTGTTCAAACATAAGGGTGTCCATATGTGCACTTGGCACCAGGACACCCTGGGCCGTAGTTCGATGATCGACCTTGTGGTTGTATCATCGGATTTGCGGCCGCATGTTTTGGACACTCGGGTGAAGAGAGGGGACACCAGGACACCCTGGGCCGTAGTTCGATGATCGACCTTGTGGTTGTATCATCGGATTTGCGGCCGCATGTTTTGGACACTCGGGTGAAGAGAGGGGCGGAGCTGTCAACTGATCACCACCTGGTGGTGAGTAGGCTCCGATGGTCGGGGAAGATGCCGGTCCGTCCTGGCAGACCCAAACGTATTGTGAGGGTTTGTTGGGAGCGTCTGGCGGAATCCCCTGTCAGAAGGAGTTTCAACTCCCACCTCCGACAGAGCTTTTCCCATGTTCCGGGGGAGACGGGGGACATTGAGTCCGAGTGGACCATGTTCCGTGCCTCTATTGTTGAGGCGGCCAATCTGAGTTGTGGCCGTAAGGTGGTTGGTGCCTGTCGTGGCGGCAACCCTCGTACTCGCTGGTGGACACCAGCAGTAAGGGATGCCGTCAAGCTGAAGAAGGAGTCCTATCGAGCCTTTATGGCCTGTGGGACCCCAGAGGCAGCTGACGGGTATCGACTGGCCAAGCGGAACACAGCTTCGGTGGTCGCCGAGGCAAAAACTCGAGCGTGGGAAGAGTTCGGTGAGGCCATGGAAGCCGACTTCCGGACGGCTTCGAGGAAATTCTGGTCCACCATCCGACGTCTCAGGAGGGGGAAGCAGTGCACCACTAACACTGTGTACAGTGGGGATGGGGCACTGCTGACTTCGACTCGGGACGTTGTGAACCGGTGGGCAGAGTACTTCGAAGACCTCCTCAACTCCACCAACACGTCTTCCTTGGAGGAAGCAGAGTCTGAGGACCCTGAGGTGGGCTCTCCTATCTCTGTGGTTGAAGTCACCGATGTGGTTAAAAAGCTCCTCGGTGGCAAGGCCCCAGGGGTGGATGAGATCCGCCCGGAGTTCCTCAAGGCTCTGGATGTTGTGGGGCTGTCCTGGTTGACACGCCTCTGCAACATCGCGTGGTCAACGAGGAGAGTGCCTCTGGATTGGCAGACCGGGGTGGTAGTCCCTCTTTTTAAAAAGGGGGACCGGAGGGTGTGTTCCAACTACAGAGGGATCACACTCCTCAGCCTCCCTGGTAAGGTCTATTCAGGGGTGCTGGAGAGGAGGGTCCGTCAGGAAGTCGAGCCTCAGATTGAGGAGGAGCAGTGTGGTTTTCGTCCCGGCCGTGGAACAGTGGACCAGCTCTACACCCTTAGCAGGGTCCTTGAGGGTATGTGGGAATTCGCCCAACCAGTCTACATGTGTTTTGTGGACTTGGAAAAGGCGTTTGACCGTGTCCCTCGGGGAGTTCTGTGGGGGGTGCTTCGTGGGTATGGGGTACCGAACCCCCTGATACGGGCTATTCGGTCACTATACCACCGATGTCAGAGTTTGGTTCGCATTGCCAGCAGTAAGTCGGAATCGTTTCCAGTGAGGGTAGGACTCCGCCAAGGCTGCCCTTTGTCGCCGATTCTGTTCATAATCTTTATGGACAGAATTTCTAGGCGCAGCCGAAGCGTTGAGGGCGTCCGTTTTGGTGGCCTCAGTATTGCATCCCTGCTTTTTGCAGATGATGTGGTGCTGTTGGCTCCTTCAAACGGGGCTCTCCAACTCTCACTGGAGCGTTTCGCAGCCGAGTGTGAAGCGGTTGGGATGAAAATCAGCACCTCCAAATCTGAAACCATGGTCCTCAGTCGGAAAAGGGTGGAGTGCCCCCTCCGGGTCGGGGAGAGATCTTGCCCCAAGTGGAGGAGTCTAAGTATCTTGGGGTCTTGTTCACGAGTGAGGGCAGGAGGGAGCGAGAGATCGACAGGCGGATCGGTGCAGCGTCTGCTGTGATGCGGACGTTGTATCGGTCTGTCGTGGTGAAGAAGGAGCTGAGCCAAAGGGCGAAGCTCTCAATTTACCGGTCGGTCTACGTTCCAACCCTCATCTATGGTCACGAGCTATGGGTCGTGACCGAAAGAACGAGATCCCGGATACAAGCGGCCGAAATGAGTTTTCTCCGCAGGGTGTCCGGGCTCTCCCTTAGAGATAAGGTGAGAAGCTCGGTCATCCGGGAGGGGCTCAGAGTCGAGCCGCTTCTCCTCCACATCGAGAGGAGCCAGATGAGGTGGCTTGGGCATCTGATTCGGATGCCTCCTGAACGCCTCCCTGGTGAGGTGTTCCGGGCATGTCCCACCGGGAGGAGACCCCGAGGAAGACCCAGGACACGCTGGAGTGACTATGTCACCCAGCTGGCCTGGGAACGCCTCGGGATCCCCCGGGGAGAGCTGGAAGCAGTAGCTAGGGAGAGGGAAGTCTGGGCTTCCCTGCTAAAGCTGTTGCCCCCGCGACCCGGCCCCGGATAAGTGGCAGAAGATGGATGGATGGATGGATGGATGGATGGGATAATCGATGTATGGAGGGATGCACACGCGTTACATAGAGACTACACACATTACTCTCATCCACATGCAACCTATGCTAGAATAGACTACTTTTTCATGAAGATGGAGGATAGACACAGGGTGGAAGAATGCAGAATTGGTGTCACAGATTTGTCAGACCACAGCGCTGTGTATATGACAGTGAAATTGACCAGTAGAAGGAAATCTACAATTTGGAGGTTGAATGCAGAGCCTTCAGTCGCTCTGCCCCCAAACTCTGGAACTCACTTCCACCCAACATTCGTAATATTGACTCTCTTTCCATATTCAAAACCCAGCTGAAAACCCATCTATTCAAACTTGCCTGTCCACCTTAAATCTTTCTCTTCTTTGTTTATAATTTTATCTGTGGTTTTATTATTTGCTCTTGGTTGTAAAGTGTCCTTGAGTGTTGTGAAAGGCGCTTGCAAATGAAATGTATTATTATTATTATCTTAGCTCGATACTGCAGCTCCCTGCAAGCGTTTTCATTTTGGACTTGTGTGTTTGACTATTTGACTTTTTCAATAGGCATTTTAAGATCTCCTTTTTGTTCACCTTGACTTGAGTGGCAGCGTATCTGAAGCTCACAAACATTGGCATTTACAATTCTCTCAGTAAAATATAATTTACCAGACTCCACAGGAAAACAGACGATCCAAAGGCAAGACCCACTCGTAGCCAGTTGGGGGAATTCGTATCACGCTTGGAACTTGTAAACACAGACCTGGACCCAACTGCAAACAGACAGTGGTCATTAAAACATTGTCCATTTGCACACTTTACACCGGGTTATTTTTCTCTCTCTCTCACTCACACACACTCACACACACTCACACACACACACACACACACACACACACACACACACACACACACACACACACACACACACACACACACACACACACACACACACACACAGGGTCAGGCGAAATGATCTGACACATTTGTAGGTTAAATAAAAGGCAAATAAAGAAGCAAAAAAGTGTTCTTTTATTTGTGTATTTTCGAAAAGTACATATAATGTTTCATTCTGTTTCATTATGTTTTAAAAATTAAGTGGAGTTCTGGTGGTGCAAGGTAGGCCGGTTGATTTTCAATTCAATGCAGATCCAGTAGCTCTGAAGATGGTAACCCATAACAAGATCGTGTTTCAAGCTGGTACATGTCGACCAAGATTGAAGTGCAAAGGGAACGCTCGTTGTGTTGCAGTTACAGATTCGTTTGTTTTGATAAACGTTTCCACAATGAAAGCGCAATGCTGACCAGTACAATTCATGGCAGTGACTGAAAAAGAAATGAAAAACAATGGCATTAAAAAGAAACAAAGCAAAATGGCATTATATGAAAAAAGGCATTCTACAGTCAAACCTCAGTTTACGAACGTCTCTGTTCTCGACCAAATCGGTTTTCGACCAAAAAATTCGAGTTTTTTATACCTCGGATGACGACCGAATTTCGGTTATCGAACGTGCGTTTTACTGTAATTGTGAATGATTTTAACTTTATTCACTTAAGTCCTGGAGAACGCGGCACTAGCTTAAAAGCAGCACCCACTCGACATGACCGAAGAAACGTGTTCGCTTCGCCGTTTTCATTCATCATATTCGAAACAAAGACGTGTAAGCGACTTTTTATTGGCGTGCGTTTTACTGTAATTGCGAAAGATTTTAACTTTATTCACTTACGTCGTGTAGATCATGGCATCGAAACGTAGAAGAACTGTAACGACTGGAGCGGAGCGAGTGAAATGCATCCGTTTGAGCGAGGCTGGACACAAAGTTAAAAAGATCCAGCAGACACTTGGAGTCGGAAAGACGCAAATCTACGAAACTTTAAAAAACAAGGCATCGATTCAACTCCTGATGACAAGCCACCATCCAGCAAGGAAGCAATGCAAATGGCAACAAAAATCCTTCAGTATGCACAAGAATTACCAGACATCGGTGATCAACGGGACAGTTACTTGCAACTAGCAAGAAAACTGTATGACACGCAGGCAAACATTGTCATAGACCAAAGAATGCATCCAACGAAACAATCCAAAATACAGTACACATTTTTTTCCCAAGACAGAAAAAAATAAACATTAAAATACTGTACGTATTTTACTGTTGTGATTTTTTTGGGATACACCTGTATTGCAGTTTTTGTTATATAAACAGTTTTTGGACAGTATATTTTTGTATTTTATTGATTGTGTTGTTACACATGCATTTTGTCAACATACTTGCAGGTTCATAAAGGACATGTACCATGCTCATTTCCCAAATGAGGAATTTCTGTTATCAGGACAAATTGGACAGCGCAAACACGCGTCCGTACTAGACAATATTTACTGTATATATATATATATATATATATATATATATACTGAATAGCAAAACTAAGACTCAAACACAGGCCGTCACAAGTTGTGCAGTGATTCACTTGAATGAATGAGCCTGCACATGACTGTCAATTTCTAACTCGCAATTTGTCACTGAATTTTCTTTTGATGGCGGCGCGGACACCCGCAGCGGCTCCTCTTGTTTTATGTTGAGAGGGAAGAAATTTCATCTGTGCTGTATGTTACACATACAGTGCATTTGACAATAAAGTTTATCCAATCCAATCCAATGAATTGGTGCAATATAACCTCCTGAAAGTGATGCAAAAAGCTCATCACCAAGTTTTATACCAAATAGCTTCCAAAACAAATTTGAAAAGAGTGAAACTATTCACCCCAATATCAGCACATAGAACACAGCAAAAGGCAAGGTGCGTTTCAACTTAAGGCATCAATTTGTGGAACAATCTTAATTGGCAAATTAAAACACCTCAGTCCATTTCAATTCCAAGACATATGTAAAAGTCCAATTACTTAAAAATATATTTCATACTGTTATATAACAGCAGAAATTATTATTATTATTATAAATTACAAAGGGGGTTGCTCAGGTCTGTGGAGCAGACATTATTATAAGTACCAAGAACTAAACTGAGGCTCAGAGGGGATCGAGCCTTTTCTGTTGCTGGTCCCTCTCTCTGGAATGACCTCCCACTGAACATTCGGCAAGCCTCCTCGCTGCCCATCTTCAAAACCCTCCTCAAAACTCACTTGTATTCTTTGGCATTCGACTCAGCATGACTTAGATTTGTTCTTGGTTTTTCTGTTTGGTGCTTTCTACCGCCTTTATTACCGATTTGTCTTACTGTTTATCGTGCATGTTAAATTGCTCCATGTACAGTACTTTGTATGCAGCGATGGCTGTTTGAAAGTGCTCTATAAACACAGTTGACTTGTCTTGACTTGACTTGACTTGTTTTGTGTTGTAAAATTATGTTTGTAAATATGCCTTGAATGTAGTTGTCATTCTTTTTGTATTGATAAGGGGTAGTTATCGGTAGTTGTTTTTTTCCACTTCTTCCTGCCTCTTTTCATGTCTTTAATTTTAAGGAATGAAATAAAAAATAAATGAACTGACTGCACGAGAAAAGTCCACAGTCGGGGATGTTTAGAAATAACAGCCTCCGCCGCAAAACGTCGGCATCTGTCTGGAGACAGGGAAAACGTAACATCGCCCCAAATATTGCAAAAAAATTTTGATTTGAAATTCGAATGGGATGTGAACTACTGTGAGCTACTCGATTCATTCATGTTTAATGACGTTTTCACCTTGTGCAATTATGTAAGTTTCCAGGTTAAATCTAAATTTAAGGAAACGTTGCCCGTCGAGCCAGCGTTTACGCTTCAATAATGCTAAGCTAAGGTCAAACATGGAAATTAACACACATTCAGTCACATAGAGTGGAAAACCACAGAATCCAATGCGATGTGCCAACTTACCCCAATATCATTTACTCACCTCTGTGGACAAAAAAGGATCGAGCGAGGAACCCGGTCGCACTCATTTTTGTTCAGAAATATTTTCTTGCGGATCTGTGCTCAAATCCCCTTTTTCGTCGTCGTCTTATTTGAGTTGAATGGGTGCATTATCGCCACCTAGCAACCTGGAGCTTAAATTTTCCGTGAACTTTATTAGCCCGCCCAATCTTCGGGACTTGAAACATGAAAACCAACATGAAAACCTCTGGTGAAATTGGCCCTGTAAAGGGACTTTCGGAGAGAAATGTCCGAGGGTGGATCTCAGAGCAATGCCTCGCCAACTATGTGTGTGACAATACACTTAAAAGTTGGCCTGCGTAGAGTTGATGTGCTGGTTGATGTCGTTTGAAATGTTCGTGTGTGCTGCTACTATTTTGCGGTTACAGTATTAGATATTTTTGGGTCATCCAGAGTTGTTGTTGGTTTTTTTCTTCTTCTTGAATGAATGAATACTTTATTGTCATTGCACACTTGTTACAACGAGATTTTGCAGGAGCCTCCACCCCCAAGTGTATCGTGAAATATAAAAAAAGTACTATTATTATTATTATTGTTGTTGTTGTTGTTTTTACTTGACTGTACAAGTCTGAACCTAAAGAGTTGAAGATGCCGCGGCAGCTGCCTGCATTATCACTTTCCTTCGGGAGATGTCGCAATTCCAGTCGACCTGCTGCCACAGTTTCTTATTCCACTGCATCACTTGTGCTTATACACGAGTTGTTTTTGTTAGTGTTCAATCTACACTATATTAAAATGAATAAAGGCATACAGCCAAATGCCAGCTGCAGTAAATTCTTTTTTTTTTTGTGCTTGATTTGTTATTGCGGTTTTAACTATTTGCTTTACTGGAGTGATTGTGTGGTCTCTGTCGTGAAAGACATTAAGATCCAGTTCACTTGAAAATACAGGTACCGGTACGTTAAAAAAACAGTCTGGCTGATCCTTTGGCTGTTCCTGTTTGAAATATTTGTTCAACAGTGTATTGTTTACGTCACTTCTGCTTCTGACTCGCCATTTAGATTTTACATCCTGTAAAATTAAGCAAACAAACAAACAAAAACATATTTTACATTAAAAGTAAACAGTAAAAATCGTAATTTCCGTTCCTTGTTTCAACGTGATAGTTCCTCCACCCCCACGTACTGTTGCTAACTGGTCAGATTTTGTTGAAGAATTGGTCTTTTGCATAAAATGATTGTCTTGCAAATATCATAAGGAAAACAAATCTCTTAAAAATTTTAGAGAGGTTACTACCTCTCTAAAATTTTATGAGATTCAAAAAATTATCTGAATTAAAAAAAAAAAGAAACTATTTTTTATGTGGCCTTTGCTCTTCCTCTTTCTCTCCGGAGATGTCGCTGCTCCATTCCCCCTGATGATGCTGTCGTATTTATCCATGGCATTGCATGCATTTATGAATGGATTCGTTGTTTTATTGCTGCTCATTGTTCAATATACACTGTATTAAACTGAGTATAGTATTTTAAACAAATTCCCAATACAATTCACTGATAAAATATTTTCTCCATTTTGTGTTGGTCTTTGTACATCGTTAGCCTGTTTGATTGAATAGCAAGTACAGATACCTGTATAGGTTTAAACAAATGTCCGGCTGATAGGTTTGTCTTTGTTGGTCAAAACATGTTGCTTTACAATCTGCAATGTGTCTTCGTAAATGATGATGTAATATCAAAGATAAATAATATACAATACTTTCGGCTTCTTCCATTAGAAAGGACAGATGGTTACTCTTTCAAAGTTTCCAACTACTGAATAATTAATTGCGTGATGTTGTTAATATCGGTTTTTAATGGTGGGTCTATTGTTAGCTAAAAATTGTTAACTGACCTGGCAATAAATATGATTTTTTTTAACCTTGCGTTGATTCTCATGCTGAGAAATTCATGTGGCTTTCTCAGCAACATTGCCCAAAAAGAAAGACAGTAACAGCAAGTTATGTATTCAGAATCTTTTAAAAACATTATTATTGGTAAAAGAGCTAAATTTCCTTCAAATGTTCAATTAGAGGCGGCCCGGTAGTCCAGTGGTTAGCACGTCGGCTTCACAGTGCGGAGGTACCGGGTTCGATTCCGGCTCCGGCCTCCCTGTGTGGAGTTTGCATGTTCACCCCGGGCCTGCGTGGGTTTTCTCCGGGTGCTCCGGTTTCCTCCCACGTTCCAAAAACATGCATGGCAGGCTGATTGGACGCTCTAAATTGTCCCTAGGTGTGAGTGTGGGTGTGGATGGTTGTTCGTCTCTGTGTGCCCTGTGATTGGCTGGCAACTGATTCAGGGTGTCCCCCGCCTACTGCCCGGAGACAGCTGGGATAGGCTCCAGCACCCCCCGCGACCCTAGTGGGGATCAAGCGGTTCGGAAAATGGATGGATGGATGTTCAATTAGATTTGATTTGACTTCATGATCAAAAATAATTAATTGCAATTATTTTTATTGAATCTTCTGATAAAGCCACATTATATGCTAAGTGAATCCAATTGACTTAGGCGTTCCCAGCAAGCCCTCACAATACGTTTGGGTCTGCCAGTTCGGACGGGCATTTTCCCCCACCATTGGAGCCAAAACACCATGGGGTGGTGATCAATTGACAGCTCTGCCCCTCTCACCACCCGAGTATCCAAAACATGCGACCGCAAATCCGATGATGCAACCACAAAGTCAATCATCGAACTGTGACCAAAGGTGTCCTGGTGCCAAGTCCACAGATAACAGAACATCGCTCGGGTTCAGATTGAGGGGCCCGTTCCTCCCAATCACACCCTTGCAGGTCTCACTGTCATTGCCATTGTGAGCATTGAAGTGCCCCAGCGGACTGAGGGAGTCCCCAGCAGGAGCGCTCTTCAGCACAACCTCCAAGGACTCCAAAAAGGGTGGGAAGTCTTCACTGCTGTTTGGTGCATAGACATAAGCAACATTCAGGAACCACCCGAAGGCGGAGGGAGGCTTCCCTCTGGTCCACCAGGGTGAACCCCAACATACAGACACCAAGCCGAGGGGCAATAAGTATGCCCACACCTACTCTGCGCCTTTCACCAAAGGCAACTCTGGAGGGTACCAGCTGGTACCAGAACCCAGGTTGTGCACAGAGAGCACAAATACTGTACATCTTGTTAGAACCTTTCTTCCTCATACACCGGCTTAGGCTCCTTCCCTCCCAGAGAGGTGACATTCCATGAGCGAGTTTCTGTAGCCCGTGATGGAGCCACCTAGGCCCTGCCTTTTGCCGCCAGTGTACCCAACCCCTTTGGCTCCTCCCAGAGGTGGTGAGCCCATGAGAAGGGTACCCACCTTACCTTTTCAGGCCCCATGGGTGCAGACACAGCTACCAGGCGCATGCCAGCGAGCTCCACCTCCAGGCCTGGCTCCTGAGCGGGGCCCCGGTGACCTGTGTCCGGGCAAGGGAAAACGAGATCCAACTTTCTTAATTGTAATAAGGGGTCTCTCAGCCATGTTTTGTCTGGTCCCTCACCTGGGACCTGTTTGCCATGGTTGACCCTGCCAGCGGCCTAAAGCCCCAGACAACATAGCTCCTTGCATCATTGGAACATACAAACCCCTCCACCACAGTAAAAATACAATAACTCGTTCAAGAAGCAAATTTGAAGCTTTATTTTCCCATCATTTGAGGGGTGTTCACACGGCACACATTTGTATCGGTGCTGCACCGATGTATTTTGTTGCGATATATCTTACACCAGAGTAAATTTTGCGGAGCGTTCACACGTATAAAGCTGCTTACTAAAGAGAAGCAGTCCCACTTGCATTCACACAGCAGTTTCTGCGGCCGTGCAATACGATAGTTCACACGTCCCATTTTATATTGGTGCTGACCCGCAAACTAACATTTACTGCGGAGCAAATTTTTAAACCACCTCCTGAGTAGGGTTAAATTTGCTCCGGTTTAAGCTGTTTTCAGGGGCTACACCGGTATAACTTTGTATGTGTGAACGCTCTACGGGGGGCAGCTCCGGTGCTACACCGGAGTAAAAGTTGCCGTGTGAACACCCCTTTGGTGATGCTACTGCCTTAGGATCGGACAATTTCTCCATTACTTCTCAGAGTAAATAAAACGAGAAAAAGATGATGTCCACTTTAGTGAGAAGTATGATGCTGATACTGTCACGTTGCGAGGTGGTGGTGGACCCCAAAAAGCAGGCAGGAGGGAGAAGCAGGGTGAACTTGACGAATTATATTTAATAAAACAGAGAAAACTGAATCCAAAAGTGCTAACAACCAAAACTAATCCAAAGTAGCAAAACAAAACCATGACTGTGGCAAAAAACTAACAGGAACAGAACCATGACAGAAGCTCAAAACTATCAAAAACAGAAACATGACAAACAAACAAACAAACAGCAGCAAAAAGCAACAATGACCCGACAATGAGTGGTCGGGCTGGGAGTCCTTTTAAAAGCACTAATTACCTAATGACCAACAGGTGTGCAGCTGCAGGGGGAGCCCTACAGTGCCACCTGTTGGTCCCAAACCGAATCATGACAGTACCCCTCCCTCAACGGACGGATCCCAGACATCCCAAAGTTGTCCAGAAGGCTTGCCTCGCCGGGGAACAGGAACTAAAAGCGACGGCAACCCTTGCCTCGCCGGAGAACAGGAACAAAAGCGACGGCAATCCTTTGGCTGGGCGTGGCCTGACGTGGACGGAACGCGACGTAACGGGGGACATGGGACAGCCGGACATGAACAGGGGCTCAGCCTGACGTGGGCGTGGACGTGGCACGGCTCGTCGTCAACGTGAATGTGACTCAGCTCGAACAGACACGTGACGAGCCTCGGCTCAACGTGGACGCGGACGGGGCTCGGCCCACCGTAGACGCGGCTTGACGAGACAAAAACAGGACAGCCGCATCACCAGCGCTGCCTGAAAAGGAAAAGGGTGTCGGCCGCAGATGCGCTACGGCAGGCACATGGTGGAATAGGGACCAGTCCTTAGTACCTGCGGGGTCCAGGTGGTCGGGTCATTCTGTCACGTTGCGAGGTGGTAGTGATGGGTCCAGCGACACCGATGCGTTGACGCATGCGTCGGGCTCACAGAGCAATCCACGTGTCGGTGCATGTGCTGCTTCATTACATCACGTGATTGACACGTGAACTGCACCTGCGCAGTCTAGACTGCATCGGCTGCGTCGACACAGTCCAGGCTGCTTGGCACAGTCCAGGCTGCGCCACTCAGTCCAGGGGGCGTCAACTCAGTGCAGGGGGCGTTGACGCAGCAAAAGCCCGCACAGTGTTTATAAGGAGGTGCGTCTGGCGACACGATGCCGACTGCCGAAACAAGCCAGACCTCACCCTCGCTCGAATAAAAATATATGTTTGGGCAATACGGAAAACACACTGATTATTAAAAAAAATGTGTCCGTCTGACTTCGAGCGTCGTGTCGGCTGTCATATAATAGGCTATTATTGTATGAGAAGTGCTTTATGAAAGTTTGTACTGTACGTCATACTCCAGTTGATTGACAGGTCCCGCCTATAAGGGGGAGTTCCAGGAAGTGACTGCGAGTGTGCACACTGCATGTTTGACAACTCTGCCACGTTGTTATTAAAAGTCACATAAAACATAAACCTTGTCTGCTGACCATCATTACATCGGCTAGGCTAGCTTAGCTGTTGTCGTAGTTCAAAGCTTAATATGTGGTGTGGGTTGGGTCGGCGCCGCGAGTACGTGCTCGCGCTCACGCGCGCACAGCAGAGACCAGGGGACTATAGACTGCTGAGACGCGCTTCACTCGAGTGACGTTGCTACAGTACGTGCATATTATGGAGCAGCTTCCGGACAAACACAAATTGTCCGCCGTGTAGAGCCATTTGGATCTCCTTTTGGACAATAAGGCATTTATTCAAATCTTGTCTCACCAAGTGCCTCTCGGATTTTTGACATGTCTTATTCCATTGTGTGTGTGCGTTCTCCACAACAGGGGAAATAGCATGCATTAAACGCAACAGACTGAAATTTAAAACACTGGAGCATCTTATTTTTCTAAATCAAAGTTTGTGAAGACAAAGCCCACAAGCATCCTCATTCACATGATTTTCACAATATTGAAACACATTGAATGATACAATATGAATGCATGGATGTGAATGATATTGTCAAGGGTCAAGGTCATCTTTATTGTCAAATATGCTTTGTGTATGACATGCAGCATAGATGAAATTTGTTCCTCTCAATCCTCAGTGCATATATGCATGCAAACATGCTGTGCATTAAACACACACCGCTAAGAAAGGATAGCAGCTACACTGTATAAAAAAAGACATGTAATCTGAACAGTATAGACAATATAAACAGCATAAACAACAACATAAACAATGGCGCTTGTGGCTATTGTGGGTAGAGTGAGGTAGTGCATTGTATACACTTCATCATCAAATCAGTCTGTTCAGTCTGTCAAGTGGGTTGGCTGCAGGGATTTTGAAGGTCCAGCAGGTGGCAGTGGTCAGCGACACAGTATCAGCACAGTATCAACACAGTGTGTCATTGTGTCGACACGCCTCATGAGGCCTCATGGACCCATCACTACGAGGTGGTAGTGGACCCCAAAAAGCAGGCAGAGAGGAGCAGGGTGTATTTGAAGAAGTGTATTGATAAAACACAGAAAAGTAAATCCAAAACAAAGTCATGAAAACAAAACGAATCCAAAGTAACAAACAAAAACCATGGCAGAAACTAAAACCTCTCAATAACAAAAACATGACCAAAACATGACTGAAACAAACATGACAGTAGCATACCAACAGCCACAAACAAACAATGACCCGTCACTGAGTGTTCGGGCAGGGAGTTCTTTTAAAGCCGCTAATTATCTAACGACCAACAGGTGTGCAGCTGCAGGGTAAAGCCCCACAGTGCCACCTGTTGGTCACAAACCGAAACATGACAAATACAAACAGTCTTCCATTGCACAAGAATGCAGATAAAACTGGAGAGGCTTAGTTTTTCCACCTAAAAAAAAGCAAGATTAGTTCTGATTTCTCTACTTGTCCTGAGTGTCTACAAATCTACCCATCTGTAGAACATAAAAAAGTCAAGGTAAAATTGTTAAAAACGGGAACCATCAATAGCCTGTTAAACTTTTGCATACATATTGAAAGTCTTTGTGCTCAACACTTGGGCATTTGATACTGTTCTTCAGAGCTTATTTTGTTTGGGTTTTTTTTTTTGTCACAGCATTTCATTTGAATAGCCAGCAACAAGTGTGAGAATCAATTTTTCCAACTGCTGAAAACAATCACTACACTGGGTGTGACCCAACAGAAGTACTCACAGAGGGCAAAACTGCTGAGGGAAGTCTAAAAAAGCTGTCCTGAACTCTCGTGATCTACAGTTTGATGCACAATGCCACATCGCTACAGTGATTGACAGAGCCATGAGGAATTTTTGTCAATTTAAAAAAAAAAACCTCGAAGCACTGTTGTTCTTGTTGACTGTTTATGTTTACTTGTTGCAACGCATATGGTTAGATGATGAGGGTTTTTTGACACATAAAATCATTGTTTAAACCAAATTGTTTTTTCTGGGGGGCAGTCATAAATTTTACATTTAGGTATTCATTGTTTTATTGATTTAATGGTTCTCAAATAGGTGTATACATGCCCCCGGCAGTATGTGAAGGCCCTTCAGTGGGTACTTGAGATTTTAGAATATATTTTAAAAGTCGCATCCGTGCAAAAAAAGAGCTTGATCACACCAGTTGCTTCCCTGCCATCAAAAATGACAAAAGATAATCAGTGAAGCATACGCCCGTGTCTCACTAAATGCATAATTCAGTTCAATTTAATACTGTATAGGTAAATAAAACCAGAATACGATGCTTTGCAAATTATGGTTGCCAGCCAATCTTTGAGCAAATATCACATGAGCCCCCAACACTTCCTTCTTTACATAACTTGCGCCAAAATAAAAGAATGGTTTTCAAAATAACAGTTAAGAACTAATGAACCAAAATTCCCTTGAAAGGCAGAACAGTCTGTTTCAAGCGGGTTCATTCAAAGAAACTTCATTTCTTTGCGATAAATATTGTAAGAGTTCTATATAACATAGGCCATTCTTTATTTTGATTGTTTTTTGAATTGATATTATTTATTTTCAAGGTAGTGGCACGGTGAATGACTGATTCGCATGTACCCCTCACAGTACAGAAGTTGTGGGTTCAAATCCTGCTTTGGCCTTCCAATGTGGAGTTTGCATGTTCTACCTGTGCCTGTGTTGGGTTTCTCTGGGGACTCCGGTTTCTTCGCACGCCCTAAAAGCATGCATGGTAGGGTAATTGAACACTCTTTTTTTTTTGTACCGAGCTGTGATTGTATTAGTGATTGTGACTGTGAATGGTTGTTTTTCCATTTGTGACCTTCAATTGGCTGAAAACCAGTTGAGGGTGTCCTCCGCCTACTCCTCCAAGACAGCTGGGATAGGCCCAGCCTGCCCACAGCCCTGTGGGGATAAAGCGGTTCAGATAATTGATGGATGAAAAAATACGAAAACGCACACACGCACACACGCACACGCGCACACACGCGCACACACGCACACACACACACACACACACACACACCGGGAGGTGGTAAATCCAGGTTCAGAAACAAAAAAAAAACACTGGCGGAGTTTGACTTTAGCTGCAGGTACTTAAACTCAACCCGTTGGTACCTATGCCTAAAGCCAAATTGAGGCAGGATTTTTCCTTTCTAGACCTGGATTTGACACCTCTACCCCTCATGCTCAAGAAAAACACTTGTTGGTACTGTACTGTATATTAACGAATGCAGCCTATTAATTCCTGTTCACAACAGTCAATAAAGTAAACCTATTTAACCACCGTTCCGGGAGATAATTCCAAAAATACAAATCTAATTACGAGTAGTCAGAAAAACGAAGTTAATTTATGACAGGCAAATATAGCATTTTAATATGCAATCCGTTTGCCATATTGAGTACGGTACGAGACAGGAGTACAGTACACTCCGCTACGACAGGTGGCGACAAAGAACATTTAATCTTATGGTCCAACTCTTTATCCAAAGAAGAAAACTAAAACAGGTTCTTAGACCCTCTCTCACGTTTCCCAGTACAGTACAGTATAGTGAATCAAGCCCGGGTTGTCTGTTCTGCACTTGCTAAGCTCACGTTCGTTCGCATTACGCAACAGAGATGTATGCCTGTAGAGTGGCCTGGCGAAGGTGTGGACCTTTAGCCAAGAGAACAACCTTCAAACTGCTTCGCGATGGTGAGCCCATTCAAACAACAAAGCCCTTTTTATATTGTCATCGCTTAATTTTACTTTTTAACGCATGACAACGCCATGGATCGGTTGCGTTGCTTTTTCAACGAGACCACGAGTGTCACCAGGGAAATAGTACACGTTGTTCCAGATGAGTCCTGCACTCATTGCAGCGATGTCAAGTCCCACGTTGAAAGTTGAAGGTTATTTTAGAATTTCTATTCGCGTTGTGATGGTTACTCATTCTATACAAATGTGCATATACGTTTAGGAAAATTCATTGGGAAACCAAGACGTTTAACGAGCATAATTATTCTTGCTTTCCGTCTAGTATCGAACAAGGTACAATGTGTTACATTTTCAATCATATGTTTGCTTTGGCGTGGTTGAAAGAGTTCATTTAAACGATCAGGTATGATTTCTGTATGTTTGTGTGTGTGACTTTCACCACAGTATACAAGAAATGGTTGCTACTGTGGGACACGTGGTATGTGAGTGTGACCGTCGACAAATCGATAGAATGCATCAGAGTTCTGTAAATCTGAAGCCCCAAAGTTACTTAAACCTAATTTGAGTTCCTGCTTGGGTCAAAAACTAATACGTGCTGAAAGACGTTTAATCACTTGTTTACACCGGCTTCACTTTAAAAAAAAAACACAAACATTTATGTTCAATTACTTTTTCTGTTAGCTTTTATTAAATAAGGCCAGTCCACAACATGCCAATGAGAATACCGGATATTTAGTCATTCTTAAATCATGTAAGCATTCAGGAAGGTATGCACGGTCGATTGTCTCGTGTTCAGTAAGGCTGTTATACAGCACGTTAATGCTAATTTGATGAATTTATTTATTGCACGATAAACGAATCAAAATAGGAAAGCTCATTTTGACAGGTGCATGTTTTGTATTGATCATGCTTTTTTGTTCGTTGTACAGTTTAATATGATTTTTCGTTTTGCTATCATGAATTTATCGAAGATTTCAAGTCAATAATAAAGAAAAATGATGTTGTAGCCATTTCTGACACAATGGATGTCACATACAAGGTACTGTAGTTACATAATCTGCACCATGTTGCTATACTCTTCAACCTCTACCATTTGTGACTGTCGCAAGGTCACTTTCTTAGTCTGATTTGTCGCCGTTAACAAGATTTGCATTTAGCCTATTATGTGACTGGTGGATAAACAGTCTTCTGTTAGCTTAGCAGATGATGCAGTTTTGTGTAATTGTTTATTTAATTAGATTTTTTTTGGGCTTTTGTTTTTCCAGGTTTGCAACAGAGGCAAATGTCATCAACACCTGGCGGGTCTGGGGAAAACATTCTTTACACTGTGCTGTGTGGTGGAGCTTTAGTTGGTGCTGTATCATATGTGAGTTGTGGGTTCCCCTTTTCTCTATTATCATTTTGAATTTCTTATTTACGATCAAACATACAGTGCTATCTAGGGTCGAATACAGCCTATTCTAGCCAGCTGACCTCAAATTAGTTTCCTGAAGAATATTTTTGGAACCTTTTAACCTTAACCTGGCCACGCAAGTGTAAAAATGTGTTATCCATTGTAAAAGTAGTGAAACAATAAAAATCTATTCACATTCTTAAATAAAACAGAGCTGCCAACTGTTTTGAATTGTCCATATTTTGTTCCGGAAATCTCTGAACACAACCTTAATATGGACGGATATTAAAATCATGAAATGAAAAAAATGGGGCACATTGGCTAAAATGGTTGAAAATTAGCAAAAATACTTGTAGATAGTTTGATGATAGATCAGTTATCATGTCACTTTATCGAATATCGCATTGTCATTTGTCATCTGCAGCAAATTGAATGCAATAAATAAATTCATCAAATAAGCTTGATCCCGCTGTACATCTTGTTCATACGCAAGTTTGCGGCGGCAGTTGGTTTCCCACGGTTCCTTGTAACAAAGGCGTTTTCACTATTTTGTGGGAAAAATCTGGCCGTTATAATTAACTTTGTGTTGTAAAGGTGTTTTTTGTTCGCAAACAGCAAATGAATATCGTGCAATCGGGACTTTGAAATGTAAACGTTATAGGGGTAGTAAACGTTGTAAAGGGGTACTTTGAAACGAAGTTCGACTGTACAGGGCAGTGAATCACAATATATTATCACCGTACTAAACAAACATATGGTTCAATATTAAAACTCATGGAAACTAATAAATATTGAGGTGGGTAAATGCAAATAAATACTATTGTGTTGACCAAGAACAAAAAACAAATGTAGTAATTAGCTATTAACAAAGATAAACAAACAAACAATGTCCTCAAGGTATGCTTGATATGCCTTCAAACTATACAAGCATAACAGCGTTTATTTTGAGCCTCATCACAACACAACGAATAGCATGTCTTAGGTTTTTCCGATAAGTGAATGGCGGAGACGTCTCATAAAAGCTTCAAGGGACTGCTTATGTCACCTGAATCTGGGGAGTCGGCAGGTCGAGGCGAAGCGAGACGTAGCCACGGCAAGTGATAGCAAGTTTAGCAACTACTTTTGGCCGGCTACTACTGCTTGCCGAACATGTAGCGGTTTTGCTGCTAACTCAGCAATCATAGCCTCCATCATCGCACCTCCATGGCGGCAAATAAGGTACCCTTCATACAAATATCGTTCTCACGAAATGATCAGTTTTGAATAGATTAATTTCATCGCCAACATGAAAAAAAAGTGAATTACTGCATAGTGTTGAGCTGTACCGGTTAGCGCAGGGGTCGCCAACCCAAACTGTTGAGCATTATTGGACCAAAATAAACAAAAAACAAATATAATAATAAAAATAATAATAATACATTTTATTTATAAGCGCCTTTCAAGACACCCAAGGACACTTTACAATAACAAACAACACAAAACCACACGGGTTGAGCAGCGGCAGCCAAACGCACCGGCGTTCACTCAACCCGGAAGTCAGAAAGAAACCACAAGCGAGGGACAGGGGGAGAAAAAAAACCACGCTCGAACTATCCTCATTTTGAGGATAATTTGAGTTCGGCAAAAAAACCCTGCACAAGCATATGACAGTTACAACAGGTCACAAGACATAAACAATGAAGACGGTGATACAAGGGAGTGTATGAAGGAGGGGGTGATGGTGGGGGACTAGCTTCCGTGCATACTTTCATCAGGGGAAGGTCGAGATAGCAGATGTTGTTTTGGTAGCAGGCTGCCCAAGAATTTAAGACAGCCTTGAGCCCGTGGCTTATGTCTCTTTAGTGGCGTCGATCAGCCAAATCCGTGATTTCTGTCAATATTTGAGCACGGATTCCAGTTTCTCAAAGTTCTTGACCATCTTGCAGAGACGCTCCAAAACTGCAACAGTTTGTGGTTGAGCACAGTCTGAGTCTGAGTGTTGGACTATGGACTATATCCGCACTATGCCATCCTTAGACCGGCAGCCTCTTCACTTCCAATAGAGCCGCTCCCGTCGGTTGAATTTTGCGATTGATCAGGAAACTGCTAACACCAAACAGCAGCATACCTGTTATCGGAAGGCCGATAATGTAGATGTCATCCAAATCCTCAACGGACAGTGTTGACAGGCACACTATTCTCCGCTTCGTCCAAGGATCTAGGGTGTACCCAGCAGCAAAAGTCCCCGAGGGGCAAGTAGGCTCCCCACTGCCTGCTCTTCTCGTCGAGAAAACTTTGTCGATGGCATCGAGAGACCAGCCCACCAATTCCATGTTTGTTTTTAGGATGAAAATACGACAGGAGGCTAGGAAAAGTCAGACAAAGACAGCACATGGACTGAGCGGCGAGCAGGGAAGGGTGGGAGTGGGGGGGCCAGGAGCAGAAAGTCTGGAGCCGCAAAAAATAAAAAGCCTTATAATGAAGGCAACACATGCTTTATGTACCTATATGAGCTATATTAGCCTGCTGTCAACATGACGAAGTTGGCTACAAATACACAGCGAGCATGTACCCCGCCTACTGCCCAAAGACAGCTGGGATATAGGCTCCAGCGCGCACCACGACCCTTGTGAGGATCAGGGGATTAGAAAATGGATGGATGGATGGATGGATGTTTGGCTGCAACAACAGGTGGAAGAGGCAAAAGCTCACTTCTCTGTTTCCATGGCGAGCATTTGTCAATTAGATAGATGGAAACTGTACCTTTCACAGATCAGCTCCTGATCTCACTCCGTCCACATATCCAGCCCATAAATCTGTGTTTGTTCCGAACACTTCCTTGAAGCCATGCTTTTTCACTTAGCAATGTTAGAAAACAAATCCAACCATCCAACATACATACATACTACTGTATACACAATACATCACCTTAAATGATGATTAGTTTTTAATACATATCACGTTCCAATCAGCCCAGATCGCAAAGAGAAATAAATAAATGCTGACTTTCTGCTTTGGCTCTCACCGGAGGTGTTCACTTTCTGCTCTGATCCTCTCCCCTTTGTTTTATTCTTTTGTGCTGCCTTTTGCCTTAACTGTCATCCCCAGCTTCCTGCTTTTTTTTAATGTGGATGCAAGAATTTTTTTACACTATCCCATTGAGTGGGGCACAGGCTGGAATTGTTTTTTTGCTCATCTCTCTTCCCTACCATCTAAGAAACTCATGGCACGAAGCAGTGAACTACCGGACTTCACTTTCTGTCTCCTTCTATTGGTCATTGTTATTTTTAATGTTACAGTACTTGGTCGGGTTGTTAACTGTGCAGACAAATTCCTTGTGTGTTTTTATATACGTGGCAAATAAAGATGATTCCTATGTGACAGCTCTAAATGTAAAAGGAAACCCTCCATGCATGAGCCGTGTTAATGTTGTGATAGTACAATCCACATCTTGTCAAATTGTTATTGTTCTAAGACTGTGAAATTTCTCTCCTCAGGCTTTCAACACTGTGTCCACTGACAGTGCCAGATTCAATGATCGCATTTCTGAAATTAATGCTAGACCCAAGAAAGAATGGACGCCTAAACCATGGCCTCCTAAGAGTAAGTACCTACTTGTATCCCACCATGAGTTGTACAGTGTCTACGCCAGGGGTGCGCAAACCTTTTGGACTGAAGATCTACTTTTCGATCAACCAACCTGCCGCGATCGACCCGTTACCGCGCACGCACGCATACGCACGCCATGATGAGCAATAGCCTGACGCTGAGGCATGCGACACACTTGGGCAGCCTGCTAATGATCGTAGCTCACGCGTACCGTTTTAAAATGCTTCTCTCGGCTCTCCAGATTCCCATTCTTTGCCCGTCCCCTCGGTGAATTGTACAAAACAAACTCTGAATGAGAATAATGACAATGATAAAAGAAATAGCGCAACAACTCTGATCACAAGCTGCAACTGCTGAGCGCTAACAACTTCCGGTGACGCAGTCACACGTCACCATAGGTTAAAGATGACCTGCTTAATTTGATTTTATTTTTAAAATACTTTTTGTGAAAGTGAGACTGATTGAAAGATTAGGGTGCAGTGTGCATTAACACAAAAACTGTATTACCAACATGCACAGAGACATAAATGTTTTTTTTTTTTTCCTTCTACACCCCTCGGATCGACTTGGGACCAGTGCTTGATCTACTGGTCGATGGTGATCGACGTAATGGGCACCCCTGGTTTACGCAAATATGAGCGATTCACTGGTCATGAAGGCATCTCTTAAAAGAATATTTTTGGTACCTATCCTGTGTTCTAATTCAATTTTATTTATTGAGCACTTTCATGCACCCTGTAACCTGATAACATGATAAGCTGTTCACTGTCGTAACCGAAGTCCCCGAAAGGGTTAAAAACAACACGGTTGAGCAAAGTACTGGGCACAAATCCAATAAAAAAGACAGAAACAAATGGGAAAAAAAAAGACCACAGAAGACTAAACGGCAAAAGTCAACCCTCAAACTGAGTTAAAGGCCAGTGAGATCGACTAAATTAGTTTGTGGCAGCGACTTGGACAGCAAGTGAATTGGCCTGTCTGTACTTATTCACTGTTTTTGTGCCCAGGCCAACGCCCTGTGTAATAAAATGCTTGCTTTGGCACATCCTTGATCTTCATGTTCTTTTCTTTTATTAACAAAGGGGTACCAAGAATTTTGTCCATTTGTACAACTGCACTTGCACTTGTGACTCTCCTTGTTGTCGCCTGGCCTTGGTTATTTTAGGAGACCTTTCAAAAAATCCACTAAATGAAATTGTCCAGGACCTTTTGCAGTAGGAAAGAAAATCCATAACCTTTGTTTATTCTTCAATACTTACATCCAGGAAAAGTCTCTGGCTTTTGTTTTTCATAAAAACAGGGTGTCTGTATGTTTGCCATTTTCCAAATGATAACATGGACATTTTGTCTCTGTTGTTTGCAGGCCAGGATGTTGAAGATGGTAAGTTGATTTGAATATGATTCGTGTTCATTTATTAATCATTGCTTGATAACTTGACGTGAATGCTCGCATCTTGTCTCACAGAAATTTTGGGTCTTGTCCAAGTCCCTGTAATATTTTCTGTATATTTTTCTTTTAAACGGTGGGAATGAAATGCCGTCCTTCACATTACCTGTCTTGTGAATGAGATCTGTGATCACATGTTTATTGAAGAAACCTCCTCTTGTGATTACCCTCCAAGCTTACCTTACTGTGTAATCTTTCCTCTGCACTATTTAATATCATTTTTTTTTCCCACCGAAGTGTTTTGTTGGTACATTATCGGTGCTGTATACAAAACGTTTCGTATTGCCATCATTTCCTCAACACATCTATCAGAAGGACTTGACAGAACTAAGCCCACATTTACTTTTTCATTAGCGTTGTGGTTTCACTCAGATTTAAGGAGTTTATTTAAAGTGAACTATTTGTCCTACTTCCTGTAACCCTTCTGTTTTTTCTTTACCTTTTTCAGTGTAATTGTAATGCTAAGGTCTATTCCTGGCTGTCAACGGATATTCAACCTTAAACTGGACTCTTTGGATCTGAAAAGGAAATCTCTTTCCCTCTATCCTCAAGCGCATCAGACATGACTTTTTTCAGTTTTGAGCAATGTTGGTGAATCTTAAAGGACCGTATATGGACTTCAAATCACAAATAGCCACTTCGAACAACATTGCCAATTGTTACAAACACCAGTTTGCGCCTCCCTAAAACGGGTTGTTTCGATGAGGGATGTCCAGTTGGCACGAAGAAAAACTGAAAGATGCAATGGCTGCTTTGACATTGGTCACATTTGGATTAATTTAAAAGATATGCGCAGCAATTATGCACTACTCTCAAAACGTAAGGGATTTTGGATGAAATTTCCAAATGAACCTAAACTGGTGATCAAAATTGTACTTTCTCTAATTCTTGTGTCCAACTGTCCATTGTTTCAGGACAAGTTTGCACACCTTGAAATTCTCTAAGTAGCCAAACGTCAAAATCCACGAATGTGTTTGATCCATGAATCGACCATTCGCCTTTCTGTGACTCGTCCAGTCTCTCTGTATATCTGTTGCAACCTACTGATGACACTCTAAAGGCAGTGGCCATGTTAGCTCTGAGGACATGCTATTTGAAGCTTCACAATGATGAGTTCCTGTTGCTCATTTGTTAGGTGTTGTCTTGGTCTCATGTGAGAATGTTAACAGCATGACTAATTTAACACTACTTCTAAAGAACCAGAAAATGTTTTGGCCAATTTATGGACCAAACACCTGTTGGGAATTTTGCCATTTAGCTGCCATTCAAGTTGTGCAATAAGGAAGTAGTACAAGCCCAACTCAACTCAACTGTATTTATAGAGCACTTTCAAACAGCCATCGCTGCATACAAAGTGCTGTACATGGAGCAACTAACATAAATACAACAATAAAGCAATAATCAGTAACAAAGATGGTAGTGGGCACCAAACAGTAAAACCAAGAACAAATCTAAGTCATGCTGAGTCGAATGCCAAAGAATACAAGTGAGTTTTGAGGCGGGTTTTAAAGATGGGCAGCGAGGGGGCTTGCCGAATGTTCAGTGGGAGGTCATTCCAGAGAGAGGGACCAGCAACGGAAAAGGCTCGATCCCCTCTGAGCCTCCGTTTGGTTCTTGGTACTTCTAATAATGTCTGGTCCACAGACCTGAGGCGCCGGGCAGGTGTGTAGGGACGAATGAGCTCAGAGAGGTAAGGTGGCGCGAGGTCATTTAAAGCCCAGTATCCCAACTCTTTCTGTGGAGTGTTTGCATATCGCCGCCGGCCTTTTAAAAACAACAATGACCATTTTTGTCATTTACATTTTTTTTTCTTAACAATAGTGGAGTGTCTATATTTCGGACATCCCCTTTAACAGTTAAAAATTAATAATTCTGACAAAAATGGACAGGTTTTTTTTTTTCACAGGACAGTGGCGATATGCACGGTTGGGGGTATGAATCCAGCTTGGGCCCTGCCTTGTGAATTTCGCATGGGTTTTCTCCAGGTACTCTGGCATTCACCCACATTCTAAAAACAAGCATTGTAGTTCATCAAAGTCTCTAAATTGTCATTAGGTGTTAATGTGAACGCTTTTTTGTCTATATTTATCACGCGGTTAGCTGACGACCAGTCCAGGGTATTCACCGCCTTTTGCCTGAAGTCAGATGAATTATGGTCCAGTGGTAAAAAGGAAAAGTGGTATCAAAAATTAATAGATTGCATTTTAGCAGAAAATGGAGAAAACAACTTCAATTTGTGCCATTTGCAACTCAAATTAACTTTATTCATCATTATGTTCGAAGTAGAAATGCTTTAACTAGATTGTTCAGGTTTTAGCAAATCTAAAAAGCCCTCTATAAATCAAGACTGTTCTGTTTCTTCTTCTTCTTATTATTATTACTATGATGATGACTGCATCATTATTATTGCTGTATTGTTATTAATGTTGCAAGTAGTATTCAAGGAGCCACATTGGAGGAAATGTTGGTGCACCCACACTTTTTATGCTGCCCCCCCCCCGCCCCTTGAAAATAAATAAATAAATAACAATAAGGTTGCACTGGCAGAATGAACTACAGTAATCCCTCGTTTATCGCGGGGGTTACGTTCCAAAAAGAACCCGTAATAAGTGAAATTCGTGAAGTAGGATTTATAATAAAAATAAAAATGTGCTGTATGTTTTACGTACAGCACATTTGACAAAGTTGTACTTGATCGTCAGCTTTATTTATTTACAGTTACTATACAACACTGAACTATGTATTCAATGCAGAGGCAATTGCTCTAAGACTGCAAGGGAAGCTCAGCTTCCCTTAAAATGTCAAAAAGTAAGTGATCAAAAATATGTGTGTACGCACAATTGTTTGGACATGTCATTGACTAAATATGCGCTCCAACGCGCCCAACTTTTGTTCCGAATCAGCTTCTTATGACTGGTTACGACACGACTCTCTTCTCATTCATTCCCGCAGCTTCACTGTGCTTTAAACTGTGTGGACGCTGAGCGTCTACAGCGTGGACGCTGGGCGTCTAGAGAGTTAAGTGTAGGTTGTCCCAATGCATTGAAACGAGACGAGTGATTGGATAAATGCTGGTTTTGTCCAGCGTCTCCGGGAGTCTATGGACAGTGGGCGTTTATGGGCTGGCCCGGAAGCTCAGCTTTTCTGCATGATGATTGGATGATCTGTCTGAGGCTGAATCTCTTTTTGATTGACAGCGAAATGAGCCAATCACCGATCTTATGGTGAAAGGATCCTTTTCATTTTTTTGAAAAGGAACATAGAGTAGAATTCACGTATAAATTAACGGACACATTTTATGATGTAGGCCGAAATTGAGCTTCCCCTCCTTGACAGACCAGGATCCGCCACTGATACAATGAAACCAAAGACCAAAAACTTGCAAAGGTAAATTTGGCAAGCTGTACAGAGACTAGGTGCGGAGACTGTTCATGTTGGTCAGTCCCTTAGCCAATCAGGATGCGGAACACAATTCACTGTTTAAAAAAAAAAAACAACATAAAAAAACTGCACTAAAAAAATTTGTGAAACAGCAAAGCCGCAGAAGGTGAACCGCGTTATAGCGAGGGATTACTGTACGTACACCAATGCAGCAGTCTCTAGAATCCTTATCGCCTGTCCTGCCAACGAATGTAGAAAGTTAGTAGTGCAATGCAAGCAAATGATGTTGCCTGTGTCAAATTGTAATTTGACACAGCCAAAAAAAAGCTACCGGTAATCCCAAAAAGGAAACGTAGAATGAAGGCAGAACTTGTTTTAAATATTTTCATTGTCCTTTGCGCTTTCTATAATTGAAGGGGAAAAAATATGGAAATTGCAATTTGGATTTTTATGATAAAACAAATGCTGGCTCCGGCCTTCCTGTGTGGAGTTGGTTCTCCCCGGGCCTGGATGGGTTTTCTCCGGGTACTCCGGTTTCCTCCCACATTCCAAAAACATGCATGGCAGGCTGATTGAACACTATAAATTGCCACTAAGTGTGAGTGCGAGCGCGGATGGTTGTTCGTCTCTGTGTGCCCTGCAATTGGCTGGCAACCGTTTCAGGGTGTCCCCCGACTACTGCCCGAAAAGGCTCCAGCGCCCCCCAAATGGGAGGATAAAATGGATCAGAAAATGGATGGATGGATAATAAAACAAAAAACACTCTAATTGGGGTTGTTTGCCATCAATATGCCTACAGGAGATCCATCATTAGTAATTTATTTTGTGCTTCATAGAGTTAATTGGTTTCTGGAGCACAGTTTTGTGTTTTGCATTCATGATTACGTGTTAGAGGGATTTTCACTTAGCATCGTACCAGCGCTGCTGTTCAATGTTCTCCTCACTAACCTAAATCACTTGCAGAGATCCTGATAGCTTGGTAATTGGATGGTAAGAAACGAGATTCACCTTCTCCCCTTTGTCATCTAATTTATCATCCACAATAGTTTCCTTTTCTTTTCCTTCCTTGCCTTGTCTCCCTTCTGTTTGCATGTGATGCTTGTTATTGTGGAATCTGTTTTCACGGAAGTTATGCTTACATTTGGAAAGTATTTTGGATTTGGGGAAATTGATACAAACAAACTTAAGCTCTACTGGCTGTTGCTCTTTCATTCAACTTTTCATTGTTTCAGATGGACATTCCCGCATGTATGACACACCATTTATTTACGATAGCATGCAACTATAGTCATTTTAATGAAGAAAGAAAATTACTGTTTTCCTCAATTTCAGGTCAAACCATTGTTTTCTTAATGTTAAATTTAACTTTAAAACAAATATCATGCCTTCACATTTGGCTGTGCCATCCAAAATTGACAAATGTTATAAGTTTCAATTCATTTTTCCGAATCTGATTGTCCTCGATATTATTACCCAACTGATTTACCTTTAGCGTAAGCATAGGCGTTTTGACAGGGTGGCAAGGGCATCTTCATCGTGTGTGCGTGCGTGTGTGTGTGTGTGTGTACGCGTGCGTACACACACACACGCACAATGTGTTAGAAATGTGCACGCAGTCGGGCGTGTGGGTGTTGGGAGGCGGAGGGGGGGGTATAGCCTCTGCCCCCCCCAACTGAACATCCTGCCACACCTGGTTAAACTTTTTAGAGCCACCCGTGACAGTAAGTAAGGGCTGGTGTCCCTTCAATTATTCAATTTTGACAGGACATGAAAAGTTGGATGGAATCAAGGCGCTTCCCCACCCCCCCAAATTTTTGCCCTCCAAATGTCTATCGTATTTGTTTTTAAAACAGTATTCAGCATGTAATTAGCTTTATTCATTTTTTTACAGGCAGTTTTTGAAACCTGCATGTCCAAGATTCATGAATTAAACTAGCCACCACCTTTCTTTCAGTGAGGCTCTTTCGCAGATAGGGTGCAGTGTGCATAGCCATGTGATACGCTAGAAATGTGTTCAGCAGTCAAATGAGTATTCTACCAAGTATAATAGCCTTGCTTTTGTATTGTAGGGGATGAAGAGGAACAAGTAGAAGAAGCCAGTGAAGTCGCAGCAGCTGACAACGAGTCAGAGACTGTAGTGGAAGAAGTTGCGCAAATTGTCATTGAGGGTGCTGAGGGTGTTGCTGAGATTGCAGAAGAGGTTGCAGCAGCTGCACAGCAAGTGGAGGTCATTGCAGATGAAGTAGTCCAAGTGGCCGAAGTTGTTGAGGAGGCTGCCCACGACGTCGCGGAACAAGTTGCCGTGGAGGACCCCAAAAGCAATGGTATGACTTCCTCTCATAAGGAGGCCACAGCTACCTCTGAGGCCTGAGTTCTCTTCACATTCGCAAAGGTGACGCACATTCACACATAGTCAGTCTAAATTAGGGTTAATTGCTGCTAAAAGGTTGTATTGTTCTGAAAAAATACAAATACATCCGGAGAGTATTCACAGCACTTCACTTTTCATTTTCTCTTATCGTACTTTCACGACCATACGGCGTGCCGTATTAAAAGGCGTTATGCATTTTAGTTTCGAGTACTATTTCTGTATTTAACACTTACATAAGATGCATGGTAAAACGTACGCTAGCTTAAAAAATACAGTAGCATGCATGCATGCACGCTAGAGTATGTTTTTAAAAAGGTAGCGGGAACAAAACTGAGTTTGGTTGTACAGTGAAACTCCTCTACAACGAAACCTACATGGTCGAAAATACCCCCTAGTGTGAAAAAATCTTCATGCATTAACACTATTCCCACTCTCCTACCCCCCATATAATGAAAAAACCCCTGTTGCATTATATGAAATCTTTTTCTTTGCTCTTGCCTCGCGACGAGATTCACTACAACAAAGTCTAATCCACCAGCGACCTCTACCGCTTCGTTCGGAAACGGCAACAGCAACCACCACACTGGTTTACACATGTGCAGTAGTCCAGGAAGTATTCGTTATTGTTAAACAGATTACACATACGTTTGTGTGTGCGTGTACACCAGTGGCGGATGCTGGTCTGTCAAGGAGGGGAAGCTCAATTTTGGCCGACAGCATAAAATGTGTCCGTTTATATAAACGCGAATTCTACTCTCCGCTCCTTTTCAAGAAAATTATCTTTAACCCTGTCATACCAACAAGGCGTCTTTTCCAGGAACTTAACGAGTGTCCTACAACTACAGCAACTACAATAAAACCCACCAGTAATAAAAGATTAATTCGTCGCTTATCGTTTTCAACAAAAAGAGTGTCGCTAAGATGATTAGAAGTCATCTCCAGTTCAACTTAGAACAGAATGAGAATTGAAAGTGCTCCCACGGATGCCTACACTAAAAGATTGGTGATTGGCTCATTTCGATGTCAATCAAACTGGAACACAGGCTCAGACAGATCATCCAATCTGATGCAGAAAAACTGAGCATCCAGTACCCAGTCCCAGAGACGCCGAGCGTCCGTGGGCGGGACAAAAAACGGTTTGTATCCAATGGCTCGTCTCCGTTCAACACATTGGGACAACCTACCCTGTTGTCTCGAGACGCTCAGCGTCCGGGCAGTAGACGCTCAGCGTCCACCGTTTAAAGCACAGCGAAGCTGCGGGAATGAATGAGAAGTGAGTCGCGTCGTAACCAGTAAGAAGAAGCTGATTCGGAACAAAAGTTGAGCACGTTGTAGCGCATATTTAGTTAATGACATGTACACACAATGAAATTTACATTCATGTATTTGATCACTTATTCTTTGACATTTTAGGGGAAGCTGAGCTTCCCTTGCAGTCCCAGAGCAATCGCCACTGGTGTACACATACGTTTGTGTGTGTGTGTGTGTGTGTGTGTTTACATCTGAGATCAAATTTGCTACAGTGAAAAAACCCCTGGTGTGAAAAATTTCTTGCTGCAAACATGATTTCGTTGTAAAGGAGTTTCACTGTACTTTACTGAAGTGTTTAACAATGAATTTAGGAATTTTTTTTCAATCCTCGTCCTCAAATCCATCAAATTCCTAATCTTCAGTGTCCGAAATGAACAGCTGCAAGCTTGAACAGTGCAAGCACACTTGTAAGCCCAAGCATCCGAATCCATTCCCAAATTGTGGCGTAACTCCCAGTCTTGATAAAGCTGTGTTCGCCATCGCTCCCACGCCGCTCGCCACTTCACTGCATGTCGCAGTTGTGCTGGATCACTGCTGATTCCACTAAATATACTAAATGGGCCACTCATGCTAGACATCAAAGTGTGTTGGCCGTAAAAAACAATCAGGAAAATTGAAATGGTGAGAAATAGATTGCCGCTATATCTCCACAACTGAGTAATAGTTCATCTTTTTGTTGTTTTCCTTTTTGCATGTTTTCAGCAATTATCTTCAAACGTGTCTACACAAGTCTAGACATCTTCCCACTCCTTTTTGAGCATAGAAAAGTGGTGTTAAGTGCTCCGATTCTATTTTTGCCCGATGGTTGCTTTTTTATTTTTTCACGTTCAAATGAAACATTCAAATCTAATTCATCATTTCGAATTTATTTAGGAACGAATTTCTGAATTCACTTTACTGGGGATTATGTGGTCTAAGTGAAGTGCTGTGGATGCACCGTTATGTGTGTCTTGTATTTTTTGAAGTGGGTTTAATCTGTGAATCGTTCGTCCTCGATGGAGTAAAATTCTGATTTTGTAAAGTGATAACGTCGAATGATAATTAGCGCTAATGGTTTGAAATCCTACATACTGCATGACATAAAGATGGAGGGGGTAAGCTTCGCTGCAGTTGTGAGTGAAATAAATGTGATCACACAAAATGCAAACATTGGCCTACTTTGACTTTGCAAGATAAATGACACACACAGATATACAGTTAATCTGTTTACTGAATTAAATATTATTTTGTGATTTAATTTGTAGGTATTCATGTATTCATAGGAAGCTACCAGTGTAATGAGACATCTTTTTTAAAATCAATCGTGTTTTATTCATTAGACTTGGGTTTATTTACTTGTCATTAATATTTATGTAATTAGTGCAACTATTTTTTTCTGAATTAAATGTCAATGTTGTGTGCAATTTATAATTATTCAATATGTGATCATATTTATTTTTTGCAAATAAGCTGCACCATGAGCACTGTGAACAGTTATTTATAAGTGATAGAGCCATGAAATAAAGCTGCTATCCCATTAAGGATTACTTCTGTCTTTAATTTGTCCAAATGGATGTTTTTATGATGGTATTGTGTCAGAGGTAACTATGGTCAAAATTTAGAATGCAAAGTTAAATGTTAGGTACATTGAAGGTTTCAGCAACCAATTAAAATCATTTGATGTTTGCTCCCCTTCGCTAACAATATCGTGTTGTATGAGCTGAATACAGCAATGTAAAACTTAAGCATCATTGACGGCGAGATGGCTGGATTTTATTTTGCAGTGGTGCTGACAGATGAAGTAGAGGAAGAAATGGTATGTGCTGGAATTGTTGCTGAAGCAGCAGTCAATGATGTACCTCTGCCCCCAGAAGTAATGGCATTCGTTGAGGCAAAA
Organism: Hippocampus guttulatus; assembly: GCF_054856545.1. Taxonomy (NCBI): domain Eukaryota; kingdom Metazoa; phylum Chordata; class Actinopteri; order Syngnathiformes; family Syngnathidae; genus Hippocampus; species Hippocampus guttulatus. Next base: position 3,064,331 of record NC_141262.1, on the reverse strand, counting down.
CCAGCAATGCTGAATGAGGAGGCACCCCCATCACCGGTCGAGGCCGTATTGGCAGTCGAAAAAGCTGCGGCACAAATAGAGGCCGTACCAGCGGTAGAGCAGGTCCAAACCCCGGGAGAGCATTCATCATTGGTCGAGAACATGCTGCCACCTCCGGAGGCTCCACAACTGTTTGAGCTTGCGCCAGCAGTGACGGAGGCTCCAATACATTTGCAAGTCGCACAAGCAGCTGAGGGGTCCATAACACCACAGGACTTCACGCTGGCAGTTGAAGAGTCCTCAGCACAAGTTGAGGTTGTACCAGCAGTAGCCGAGTCGTCAGTGGTGCTTGAGGAAGTGCTCACACCTGTCTCAGCTGAGGAGGCCTCTGTGTTTGTGGAGGCTGCACCGGTGGTTGAGGAGACCCCAACTCTTGTCTTAATGATACAGGCTCTTGAGGAGGATCCAATACTGGTGGAGGATATACCAGTGACTGAAGAGGCCTTGGCACCTGTTGCGTGTGTCCCAGCAACTGAAAATGTCCCATCCCCAACTGTCCCTGCCCAAGTGGTTGAAGAGGCCCCATACATTGTTGAGGTTGCACCGGTGGTGGAAGAAGCTTTGCCCCTCGTGGATTCTCCCCCAGCAATTGAAGAGACTGCATCAGTGGTCCAGGCACCCCCCACAATATTTCGGGTGTCACCGCTAGTTGAGGAGAAGACGTTGCCACTTAAAGTTGAAGCAGCAGTGGCAGGGGTTCCTCCAGGAGAAGAATCAAATGTTGACTTGGTTACCTCGATGGTGGAAGAAACATCATCATCTCTGGGGGAGGCTCGAGAAAAAGATCCCAAGCGAGAGTACATAATTGTGGTTTTGGAAGGAACAGTTAAGGCAGAAAAGTCTGCCAAAGTGCTCGGAGTGGCACCAATGAGTGGAAGAATCATCCCAGCACCAGAAGATGAGGTACAACATTTTGTATTGCATTGATCACTCAGATTAAGATTCAATGCAGTATGTTTCAATTTTTTCGGAAAATAGTACCGGTAGTTATGATTTTGTTGGGGAGCATGTCAAAGTCCTTCTATTCAATATGATAAACGATCAAAAGTATTCAAGCACTTAAAGTGGTTTGACTTGGCCTCCGATTTCATCTTGACTTTTAGTATTTCAGCTCCCCGGGACTTTTTGTTCAATTGCACATGTCTAGCATTGAGCTTAATGTCAAGGAGAGCGCCATCATCAGTTACATGATGATTTGCTTGCACCGCAGTGTGCAATGGAAGGTTGACAGAGTTCTGACCTTAACCCAGTTGAAAACATCTGCCATTAACTAATGTGAATGATTGTCTTATTCAGCGTTGTTGTTTGACCTCCTAAAGGCTCATCTGGATCACTGGGCAGAAAAATTCAAATCCCACAGATCTGACTAGTGATGAGAAGTACCAGCCACTCAGATTAAGCTTTCTACTCTCGTTGCTGTAATGATGATGTGTGTGCCAGTCATTTTGTACCTATGTGACACTTGCACATTTGGTCATATTGAGCTTAATGGAAACAAAGATTGATTTTCAAATTCTGCTGCTCAGGATAAACGACATCTTCTTAGGATCCAAATGCAGTAAATTCATCAAAGGTACTGCACTTCAAAATGTTTCTACCATGAAAGAATAAGATACTTTCTATGTTGTGCCCATGATGGAATTGAATTGAAAATTGAACTAAAGTTGATGCACTTGGGATATTAATAATGAATACCTTCCTGTCCTTCATCACAGAAAACGGTTCTGGAGTGATGTTTCCTGTGTAGCAGAAGAAGAGGAATTTGCCTGTTCCAACTTTTATCTTTAACAAATACACAAATGTGATATAAAAGGGTTGACCAGCTTACCAATGTGAAGAATACAGTCCATGCAATAGTGATTATTCAATTTTTCAAATGCGCACAGGCAGAATTCTTGGTCCCCTTTTAAAGAAAGAAAAATCCACAATGGTAATTGAAATAGAAAATTTGTCAAAATATCTACTGACAAATCCGAGCCCTTCTAGGAGAATGTCTTTTGGACAAATGGGGAAACTAAACTGGAGCTTTTTGGCGAGTCAACTCATCCACCCAAAACTCGCTGCCACAAACACCCAAGAATAGCCACGGATGCAAATTTGGACTGTTGTTAAAGCTCTGATCTGAATCCTGTTGAGCATCTGTGAAAAGTGCAGAAACAGGCAGTCTGGAGAAGGCACCCTTCAAAGCAGACCATGCTGAAGGAGTTTGCTTTCGAGTAGCATGCCCAGGTTTCCTTGGCAGTTTTTGGTTTTTAAAAAAAAAATCCATCTGACCATAAAAATAAAGCAATGCCTGCTTTGTTTTCGGCACAATTGTTTCAAGGTATATCCGTGACCATGCCAGGGTATCCGAATTGCAACACTAGTGTGTACACTCCATGTGTGCACAACACTTTGTATGTCATTTAGTCAAATCTGAAAGAAAATCTTTTGGGAGTCGTTACATCCCCCATTCCAAACCCGACCCTCGCTCCCATTCTCACACACCTACTGTTAGCGTTTACTACTTCATGGTCGCTCCATTTGAATATGTTCATAATTCATTGCATTGTCCTCATCAATACCCAGCTACATGTGATGGGAATCTACAGTGTTCTTGGTCAACTGTACCAAACATTCCCATCTCCAAACTCAGGTTTTTACCTTCTCTTTGTTTGGAACTGGACACCTGCGCTATCATTCTGCATCGAATGAGGGAAATCAAATGAACACAATAGCCCAAGACACTTCCTGATACTGTACTTAACACCTTTTTAACAAACACAACATTAAGCCGCGATACCCACATCTGTACCGCATACAACACTGTTGAGGTGTTTTGTAGTCTCAAATGTTTTCCTTTTCTTTTTTAATACCAATATAGTGTTGTATTGGGGACATTGTTATTTGATGAATAATGTATATCTTAACATTTTTATAACTGCTCTTTCTGTCAGTTTTACTTTCTTCGCAAATTAAGATTGATAAGGAAAGGTAATTTGAGCTTTTACTCACTCTGAGAGTTATTAATGCCACAAAGGAGAATTGTATAAGCATCATGCTCCTTGAAAATGTGATGATGTTTGTCAAAGCCATTTTGGTCACGTGCCACGTGGTAGTTCAGGGTTTCTGTCAGAGGGTCGTTATGACCATGAAAGCCAAAGAAATTGTATGGATGTGTTTAACTAGTTGACCTGAAGATCATCATCCATCCATCCATTTTCCAATCCACTTTATCCTCACAAGGGTCGTGGCCTCACAGCCTGCCGTGCATGTTTTTGGAATGTGGGAGGAAACTGGAGTACCCGGAGAAAACCAATGCAGGCACGGGGAGGCCGGAGCTGGAATTGAACCCGGTACCTCTGCACTGTGAGGTCGATGCACGAACCACTTGGTCACTGGGCCGCCCTTGAAGATCATCAGTGATGTAAAATCGTGGCAAGCTAATGTAATTACGATAAATACTATTTTCAATGCTATTTTTAAAAGGGATTTGGTTTTAATAAATGCTTGTAAAACTGGTTAAAGTGGTGGTGATGGGGAATGCAATTTTTGTACAGCAAAAACAAAAAAAAAACGTTGACCAAGGAACATAGAGTTTACTGGCTTTCAGTGAGCCACATAAAATGATGTGGTGGGCTGGGACTTGCCCCCCTGGCCTTGAGTTAGACACTTGTGTTGTATGATATCAAGGCTTGATGCTAAAACAGATATTTCTGTGTTGATTGCCTGAGGTGCAAAGCATTCACTCAGAAGCCGCAGCTCTGTTAGTCTCCAGGTTTCAAAAATGTCTACTTATTTAAGCACTTGTCTTGTGTTATTTTCCGGTATTTGTGAAAGTTCAGAGATTAGCATTTTGACCTGCAGTGTTTGTGTACATATTGATAATATACACTAAACGTTTCTGTTTATGGTGTTACAGGCAAGACAATGTGATCTGTGATTCTCCCCTTTCTTGCAGAATAAATTGGATTTGGGGGTAACAAGATTCTGTTGTTTGAACTTTTATTTTGAGATTTTAAAAAAATGTTTGTTTTTTTTGTCCAAGCAAAACTGAACACCTGACCCAAGATTATTATTTTTTTAACACCGACCCAAGTTAGAATGAGTACATTTGTATTAATACTTTTCTCATTAATTTCATAACATGTATTAGATAAGTGTTACTTGGCGCTCAAGAGCATATTGTAAGCGGTGCAGGCTTGGACTAAAGATGTTGAATATATGCGTGCACACACACACACATACACTATACATGTTTATTTATATAGTGCTTTCACAACAGCTGGAGCTGTAACAAAGCGCTTTACAGAACTTTTTACATAACAGTAATTCAAGAGAATATACTGTATATAATGTTATACTTGTAATATCTTCCCTAATATATTTACCATAGCACTGATAACATAACAATCCTGTATGATGGTGACTATTTATTTATTGGGAAAGGTTGACCCTTTGATTGTTTATGATCGACAAGGTGTGCATCCTCATCAGACTTTAATGGTAGTACCGGTATTGTACTAGGATTGATCAGACAGATCCATACAATACATTAAAAAAACTAATGTGGAAAATGCATGGGAATTCGTTCTTTTGCCAGGTTAACTCCGGCAAGACCTATTCCCAAATAATAGATACAAATTTGAATAATTCATCATACCCCCATAATTCTCTCCTCTGATTTAAATGTATGTGCGCCATGGTTCACTCTCATTTATTAAAACAACAGTTTCAGATACATTTTCTGTGCTCGTTTCCAGGAAATTTGTGCCAAGCTCTTAATATTCTGATTGCGATAAATGGGGCTTGTCCTCGTGACGTCACGGCGATCGACGCGTTGACCCGCAGTATCCGTTTAGCTACGAGACTCAGTGCGCGCCGGAAAGCTACATATTAGCAAAGTACTGACACGAACCAAAACATAAGTAAGGCATGCATGCAACCTTGTAATCCGGAGTCAAACGCGGGTTAGAGTACCGTCTCCAAAATGTTTCGAGGGGCAGAGGAATTATAAAACATTTTTTAGTCAAGAGAAATTGTCTTCTTTTTTATTTTTTTTGCGCTCTCAACTTACGGCTAAATCAGGCCCAGGTAGCGTTAGCTGTGGAGCGTCCTTTTTGATTGCACAGCAAATCAAGGTAAGAGGAAATTAATGGCACATGGATGGGTTGCGATTGCATGTCTCAGTTTCTTAAAACATTATTTTGCTGCTCTTTCTCCCCAAGGACTTAAGTATTATAGAACGGTCAGTAGCACGTAAGGGAGCTAATTGCTAACGCTAACAGCGCTACGTTGTGTGCTATCACAAGAAATGTAGACTCACAAGTCAATATATATCGTGTAAAATTTCTTATAACGATTTAAGAGCATAGTCTTCGGACTCGTAGCTTAGTTGACCAGCCGTTGTTACATCCTCGCCAAGTAGTTGGTGATGTTGGCTCAGTGTCAGGTAGCAACAGAACCGTGCCGTACGGAAAATAAACATTAAGTTGCCATAGACTTCATCATTCATCAGTTTAGTGCTAATGAACACGGTGAAGTGATGTTATTCAATACAATTCTTAACTGATGCCAGTGAAAGGTTCTGTTGACATTGAACCAACAGTGAACTTCAGTTGACTCAAAGTATTAAATCCGTCGGGTGCGTTCAAATTATTTACTTTCGATAAGAGCGCTGTTTTAGCAATTTACCGTCTGTTGTGCAGAATTGGAAATGTACTGTATGTCAGAAACCCACTTGTGTATCGACAAACCCAATTCCAATGAAGTTGGGACGTTGTGTGACAGTTAACATTCAGACCCTTTCCAAAAATTTTGAGTATCGTGGAAAAGTTTAAATATGTCCATAATTTTTAAAAATAAGTTAAACATTCAGAGATTGTAGATTCAGGGCCCGCAATTTAAACGATTGAAAGTATATATTTTTTTTTGTTAATTCTGATATCAATTGTGTTTCCAGCTCATAAAATTAAAAAAACATAGAGGAATTCGAAAAAATTAAATACTGTGAAGGAATTAGACCAAATTTTGTGGAGCATGAATACTTTAAACTGAATATCACAGGTTTTATTACATCGCTCTAGTTTGGTTCAATTGTCTAAGTTCATTTCAATATAGGGAAGACTGTAGACTTGACAACTGGCCAGAAGACCAGACTGATACCCTCCATAGAATATGTAAGCCACAGAAATTCATAGCTAAGGAGGATGGCTTATCACATCGTGCTGGGTCCAAGCATATCAATGGAAAGTCTAGTTAAAGGGCAAAATGTGGCAGGAGAAGATGCACCAGTAAGAGAACTTACCGTGGGCTTCACTGGTTTATCAAACAGAATATTCAACAATCTAGATGAGATCTAGAAAGAGCTTAATGGGGTGGGAGTCACCGCTTCAAAAACCACCATATTCAGACACTTCTTGGAAGTCAAGACACTTCTGAGCCTGAGTCAACATAGGAAGCGTCTAAACTGGGCCAAGGAGAAGAAGAACTGGACTGTTGGCCAGTAGTCTGAGATGCTCTTATCCCATGAAAGTAAAGTGTGCCTTTCATTTGAGAATCAAAGTCCAAGGGTTTGGAGGAAGACTGGTGAGGCTCAGAACTCAATGCTGCTTGAGATCCTGTGCAAAGTGTCCACAATCAGTCATGATTTGGGGTCCTATGCTCAGTGCAGTCATTGGTAAACTCTTTCTTAAATCCAAGGTCACTGCAACAGTGTACCAGAATGTTTTAGAGAACTTCCTCTTTACTTCTGCTGAGGATCTGTATGGAGATACAGATTTCATCTTCCAGCAGGACTTGGCCCCTGCAAACAGCAAAATATTTTGATTGATTAATTTCTGTCTTTTTCCCTCTGCAGAAATTGTGAAAAGTACATGATGACTTCTTGACAGTATTCGAATTTTTTGAATTTCTGTTTTCATGGGTTTCAGGAGCTGGAAGCCCAAATTATGAAAAATATAAACAAAGTAATATTTGAAATTGTTAAAATTGTGTGCCCTGAATCTATAATCTTTTTGAATGGAACTATGGAAATAAATACACTTTTACATTTTCAATTTTTTTGGAAAAGGTCTGAAAATAAAAACGGACAACAATGATTTGCAAATCATAAAATTAAAAGTTGATGATTGTTTGCTAAAAGCAAAGTTCCAGTTCGAACATTTAATATCTTGTCTTTGTAGTGTATCAAATTAAATACAGGTTGAACATGGCTTGCAAATCATTGTCTTCTGTTTTCATTTCCAGACTCTTTCCCCAAAATTTGAATATGAGGGCAGTTTTTTTTTCATAATTCCAATGTCCCAACCTCATTGGAATTGGGTTTACACAATAAAGGAAAGTGTAAGTGAACCTTTTGCGATTTCTTACATTTCTGCATAAATTGGATAGAAATGTTAATCTTGTCATCGAAATAGCAAGAATAAACAATGTCTGCACAAAGTAATGTCATGCAAACAGTGTGTTATCATATTTTTATTGAAAATAGCGTTTGTTCACAGGACGAGAAGGAAAAAGTAAGTGAACCGATGGATTTAATTGCTGGTTGACACCCCCCCCCCCCCCCCCGCCGCCATCGGCCATTTCTTGTAGCTGCAGATCAAACGTGCATAATGATCAGGAGGAATTTTTTACCATTCCTCTTTACAAAACTGTTGCACTTCAGCAAGATTCCTCTGTGTGAATAGCTCTCTTTATGTCATGCCACAACATCGCAATCGTGTTGAGGTCAGGACTTCATATATAAACCTCTATAAAAATAGAAAAAGGTTACCAAAGTATCTCTGACATTGTTCATGTTCATCAGTTTAGTTAGACATACAGTATATAAACTTCTATAAAAATAGAAAAAGGTTACCAAAGTATCTCTGACATTGTTCATGTTCATCAGTTCAGTTAGAAAAAAATCCTATGAATGGAGAAAGTTCAGCACTGTTGATTCTCTTCCAAGAAGTGACCATCCTGTAGAGATGACTGCAAGAGCACAGCGCAGAATGCTCAAGTTAAAACAATTTTTAAACAACAACAACCCTAAAGCGTCAGCTGATGACTTACAGAAATCACCGGCACATGCCAACACCTCTGTTGACTTATCATCTTAAAGAGTTGGTCCGGAGATGGCGAGACATCCGGGGTAGGTTGGATTGGATTGGATAAACTTTGTCAAATGTACTGTATGTGTAACACATATATATATAATATATATATATATATATACACAGTATATATATAGATATATATGTGTGTGTGTGTGTGTATATATATATATATATACAGTGAAACTCCTCTAGAACGAAATCTACATGGGTGAAAATACCCCCTTATGTGAAAAAATCTTCATGCATTAACACACTTCCCATTCTCCTGCCCCCCATATGACGAAAAGCCCCCTGTTGCGTTATACAAAATTATTTTCTCTGCTCCAGCCTCACGAAGACATTCACTACAACGAAGTCTTATCCAACAGCGACCTCTACTGCTTTGTTCGAAAAAAGGCAACAGCAACCACCACACTGGTTTACACAGTGAATGATGTTTCCTGGACTCAACATACTCATAGCTGCTCTGCCATTGGCTTACCGGGCATCATCCTGGCCTCCGATTTGCCAAGAGGGACCTCACTGTCTATGTGTGTAGATACTGAAGCTAGATCCGTAGCATCCGATTAGCTGCACAGATTAAATTGCTTATGGCTCGACGGACATTCAAATAAACGAATGTTTCCTCGAATGCTTTACTTGTTATCATGCTAAAAACACCCACGGGATGCTTCGTAGTCCTCGATGGCCATAGTTAGCTCTCGAAGGCTGAAAACCTGATGCTAACTGGAGCGCTTCTCTCATGAGCGCTCCAGTTAGCGTAAGGTTCGTAGTCCTCGATGGCCATAGTTAGCTCTCAAAGGCTGAAAACCTTACGCTAACTGGAGCGCTTCTCTCTCATTAGCGCTCCAGTTAGCGTTAGGTTTTTAGCCTTTGAGAGCTAACTATGGCCATTGAGGACTACGAAGCGTCCCGTGGCTGGCTTAAAAGTTCATTGCATGCCAGGAAGTATTTGTTATTGTTAGATTCAGACGAGGATGGACGTCACACTGCTAAAATGGCTACAAAACGGACCTTTGGACGTCAAGCAGCTCGGACAAGAAGAGCTCTGATGCTGGAAGAGAGGGTATAAGTGAATCAAATAAAAGACGGAGCAAGCAAAACAAAATACATTATCCAAGAAATTGATGTAAGTGAAAGTGAATGCTGATCGTAAATTTCGCAATTTTTTCCCCTTTTTTCTTTCTACACTGACAATATGAAGTGTCAAATAAGTGTGTGCTCATACTTATGCACTATTGGAATAAAAATAGAGTACGCTTAGTGTGTGCATGTACACATACGTTTGTGTGTGTGTGTGTGACATCTGAGATCAAATTTGCGACAGTGAAAAAACCCCTGATGTGAAAAATTTCTTGCTGCAAACATGATTTCGTTGTAGAGGAGTTTCACTGTATGTATATGTATGTGTGTGTGTGTGTGTGTGTGTGTGTATATATATATATATATATATATTATGGATGTGTATGCATATATATATATATATGTGTGTGTGTAAAAATGTATATATGTATACAGTGATCCCTCGCTATTTCGCGGTTCGTTTATCGCGGCTTCAGTGCATCGCGGATTTTTTAAAGCATTTATAAAAAGAAAAAAATCATATACATGAGTACAGTACTTTATATGTTGCTCTATGTGACTCGCTGTTGTTTTGGTGACTTTCGCAGCTTCTCGCAGACCGTTTGTGGACTTTTTGAGGACTTTAAAAAATATATATTTACTGGTCGCTACTTCGTGGGTTTTCGTTTATCGCGGGTGGTTTTGGTCCCCATTAACCGCGATAAACGAGGGATTACTGTACGTATATATATTTCTATACATCAGTAGACGTATATATATGTATACCGTATTTTCCGCACTAAAAGGCGCAGTGGATTATGAGGCGCATCTTCAATGAATGGCTATTTTGTAAATTTTTTTCATACATTGGACGCATCGCATTATAAGGCGCAATCTACAATGCCTCCACTAGATGGTGCTACGCTCCTTCCATTCAACTCGAGAGGCGTCTGTTCAACTCGAGAGACATTGTTTGTTTGTTTGTTTGTTTGTTTGTTTATTGAACATAAAACATATATACAGTAATAATTTGACAGAAAATAAGGTAGATAAAAAAAGTAAAAAGAAAGAAATCAATCTTCATTCAACACAGTTATTATGTTCAAGGGAGTAGGAAGAAGTAAAAAACTTATCTAGTCCTACCCCGTTATGTGATTGTATCTAATAAATCATTTTTATATCAATCAGAAAAGTAAGAAGAAAGAAGTCTCCATTAAGGCTCATACTTTACCCTTAACCGTGATATTTTTACAACTTTTGGTTTGTATCGGGATTATATACTTCCACACCCTGAGGACAGGGAGTGATGACATTCATCACCGTCTCTGAAAAACATAAATGAACTATTACTGTTCTTAAAGGAAACTACGAAAATTGAAAATAATACATCAAAACAGAAAATCAAGCGAGGAAATCACAAAATAAATTCTATATCAACCCTACAGAATTTATTTTGTGATTTCCTAGCTTGATTTTCTTCATAGTTTCATTGGAGTAATCATTAATTTACGTTTTTCGAGGCGCCTCTCGAGTGGAGCGGAAGTAGAGAGGGCACGAAGACGGACAAAGACGTACAGTACCTGTATTTGTTGAGACTGTGAAAACCATTAAAAAAGTCTGCGTTAAACAAAAACACAGCTCTCCTTTTTTCAACAAATACGGGTGAGTCTTTGTCCGTCTCCGTGCCTTCTCTTCCGTTCAACTTGAGAGGCGTTTATGACCGCCTCCAAAAAACGCATTGGCATTTCCTTGATCATAGCTGTAACTACAGAACAATCAGATGTCAGTAGTAGTTATTCCTTTGTTGTGTATTCACAAATGATGAAATCACAATATAAATTCTGTAGGGGGGGCTACAGAATTTATTTTGTGATATCCTCGCTTGCGTTTCAGTTTTGATATATTATTTTCAATTTTCGTAGTTTCATTGAAGTAATTGTTAGTTTACGTTTTTCAGAGATGGTCTTGAACGCCTCTCGAGTCAAACTGAAGAACAGAAGGCATGGAGACGGACAGACTTACCTGCCATTGTTGAGACTGTTTTAAAAAAACAACACCACAGCTCTCCTTTTTTCGGAGCCACAACAAATACATATTTCATAAAGCAGGGACACAGTTCACTGAACCAACAGCAAGTTATAACATTGGAAGCATCTCTCCAGGAAGGAGCCATCTTGAAGTCGATGTATTACCGTAATGACCATACACAAGACGCACCGGATTTTAAGGCGCTCGGTGAGCTTTTAAGGAAATGGAAGGCTTTTTGGTGTGCCCTATAGTGCGGAAAATATGGTACTTATACATATATATATATATATATATACAGTAAATATTCTCTAGTACGGACTCGTGTTTGCGCTGTCCAATTTGTCCTGATAACAGAAATTCCTCATTTGGGAAATGAGCATGGTACATGTCCTTTATGAACCTGCAAGTATGTTGACAAAATGCACGTGTAACAACAATCAATAAAATACAAAAATATACTGTCCAAAAAACTGTTTACTGCATATAACAAAAACTGCAATACTGTACAGGTACAGGTGTATCAAAAAAATACAGTACATACAGTACAGTATTTTAATGCTTATTTTTGCCTGCCTTGGGGGAAAAAAATTATATTTTGGATTGTTTTGTTGCGTGCATTCTTTGGTTTATGACAACGTTCTCCTGCGTGTCATACAGTTTTCTTGCTAATTGCAAGTAACTGTCCTGTTCATCGCTGATGTCTGGTGATTCTTGTGCGTAGCGAAAGATTTTTGTTGCCATTTGCATTGCCTCCTTGCTGGAAGGTGGCTTGTCATCAGGAGTTGAGCCGGGAAGATCATCTTCCTCAGACTCAATCACATTGGTGGTTTGCTCGAGCAATTCTGTGATTTCTGTTGCTGTGTAATCTTTCATGACAGCCAAATCACAGTCCACATTTAGAAGATCCTGGTTTGTCAGGTCAGGAATTATTTGATGCAGTGGAATAAGGTCACTCTCATCAATATTTTCCCCCTCAGCATTGTGAGTGATGGCGTCTGCGTGTGAAGATTCTAATTTCATCCAAGCAGCTTCTATCCATTCAATGGCATCCCTGACAGTGATTTTTTTTTACAAGGTCACTTGCTTTGTTGCACTCATCCATGTTGAGCAAAATATTTTTCAGCATGCTCTTACGATACTGCAGCTTGACATTCTGGATGACTCCAGCATCCATCGACTGCAAGTGAGATGTTGTGTTTGGTGGAAAGAAAATTATCTTTGTTTGACAAGGTTGCTGGGACGTGGGCTCCACAATTATCCATAAACAATAGAATCTTTCGGTTTTGGATGACCATCTTGTTATTTAGCTGATGCAACCACTTCATAAAGATTTCTGAAGTCATCGGAGCTTTGCGGCTGGCTTCATACCTGTATGTCACTCTCATTTGTTGTTTATAGTCTTTTGTGAAGCATCGCGAATTTGCTGATTTTCCAATGACCAATGGACGCAACTTTTCACCAGCCATTGAACTTGCCAACAGTACGGTAATCCGGTCTTCAGCAAGTTTGCCATTCTTTGCAGAATCACATTTCCTCACATATGAGCGGGATGGAAGAGTTCTAAAAATTAATCCGGTCTCATCACAGTTAAAAATATCATCTGCTGAATATCCTTCGATGAGACCTGGCAGCTTCCCTTTCCACTCACTCACCGTCTCAGCCCTTACCTCCCCTCCCTCACCACACAAGATGGAATTGGTCAACTGATGCCGGGCAACAAACTTCTGGAGCAAGCCACCGGACGCTTCGAAGTTGTCTATGCCCATAGATTTCGCTATGGAGCTAGCCTTCTCATGAATTAGCGGCCCAGTTAGCGGGAAGTTTTTAGCACGACAACAGTGAAACCATTCCAGCACACGATCATTTACCGCGCTGAATCTCGTCCGTCGAGCCACAAGCAATTTCCTATGAGCAGGCAGACTCCCACTTTCGTACCGGGCAAGAATCGATGCCTTGTTTTTTAAAGTCTCGTAGATTTGGGTCTTTCCGACTCCAAGTGTCTCCTGGATGCTTTTAACTTTGTGTCCAGCCTCGCTCAAACGGATGCATTTCACCCGCTCCGCGACAGTCATTACAGTTCTTGGACGTTTCGATCTACAGGGTGCAAGTGAATACGTACAATTAAAATCTTTCGCAATTACGTACAGTAAAACCCACACCAATAAAAAAATCACTGACATGCGTGTAAAGCCTTGTGGTGTCTTTTATTTAGTTATTTTTGCACAGTCATCACGTTTGTGCAGTCGCACTCGAATGTTTGTTTGAACCAAGTAATTTGCGTTACAGCCAGAGTCAATAATGTCGGCACTTCACTTCTGGGTTTGGCCGTTGGGATTTGGAGTCCTTTTGCTCGATTCCAGTTATGTTTGCTGAATGCTTTCTCATGTTTGGAATAATGAATATTGATAATACATAGTTTAAAATCATGGTTGATTTAATTATTTATTATTATTGTGAAGTTGAAGGTATTAATTAATGTAGTATTAGTGGTAGTAGTAATAATAGTAGTACTCAGAGAATCTTTAGAGATTCAGCCATCTCGTTACCTAGACGCCTAGAGTGTCGTTTCCGTGGCGTCATTTTAACGGGACCGAAAAATAGTTTAACCATAAAAGTCACCGCACACGAGTTGACTGTGTGATCAACGCGATTTCACTGTGCCTGTATGTGTGTTTGTGGTGTGGTGTGTGAGTGTCTTTCTTCGAATTTGCTTTCGTTTTGTTTTGTTTTCAGTGTTGGGGTGGGGGGATGCAACAGATAACGTTATGTGCGCATGCGGGTTGCTATTTTAGTCCGCAAACTGAGGAATCGCGCGGATGAAAGTTTGAGATGGCGGCGAAAAAAAACTCACAAAGGTCAACTCATTACGACATTTAAGAAATGGGAATGCCAGTCTGATTTTTCGTATGAATCGTCCAAAGGAATGTACCTCGAATGTATGCACAGAACACGAGAGCAAGATACGACAAGAGGCACGATTACGAGGCAAGTTGGTCATAGATTTGTAGGCTAATCGTTATGAAAAATATTATGAAACAGTATTGGTTATTCTATAATTTACTGGTTGTAGCATGGTAACTTTATGAATAAAACATTCGTCACAGGGTGTAGTCATGCTAATGTTAACTGTTGGTAGAACTCATGATGACGCGTGTTTAATTCTTTCGTCAAATTGATCGTAGATTACACATGCATCGTCTTGGGAAGAGGATGTCAAGCCACATCAATACTTACCTGGATTAATGATTACCAGTAAATTAATCTTTGCAGTGTGAGATTGGAAAAAATACTCTGATGATGCCACATGAGTACACCAGTTTTTGATCCATTTATTTTTTGGAATAAACCTGGAGTACACAGCTGCTGATGTCATGTTCATTGGTAATGCATAGTTTTCAAACATTTACCCGTGAAACATTATACTTTTGAGTGTCAGAATTCTTGATTATGAATATCAGTCAAAATAGAAAAATGGGTTCCCATGATGAACGTTTACGGAACCCAACATTAGTTACCATGGTTTCCCATTGGGTAATCCGACGGAACCGAAAACCGGTTACCATGAATTTCCGAAATCCTCAGGCCTGCTACTGAATTATTTAAATTTTTGCAGCATTTGTTTATAATTGTATGTATATGTTGTTGTTTGTGTTATTATCATATGCAATTGAATAAAAAGACCATTTCAGAATGCAGAGATTACCGCTTTTTCTGCACTCAGTGATTGACTTCTATGCAAAGTCCTTTCTCAACTTGTCTTCCGTGCCACGTCATGCCTGTTGAGTGTTGATTTACTTCATATTAAGAAACTACTGCACTAAAACATTAATTCATAAATGTATATCATATGATTTTATTTTATTTTCTCAGTATAAATAACACGTACCCTGACTGTTCTACTCTTTGAATAAAAACACTTGAAGCGTTAGGGAGTGCAAGGGGTTATGATGGAGGGGTGTTGCAAATCATGAAGACCTGCCAAGTGGTATGATAGCATTGTTTTATACATGTCGTCGACTAGGCCTCAGCTTCAAAATCAGTCTTTGGTCCTTGGCCTTGGCCTCGGAGGCAAGTCCTTGGCCTTGGCCTCGGAGGCAAGTCCTTGGCCTTGGCCTTGGCCTTCCCATTTTGACCTTGGGGTTTCCAGTCCATACTCCACACAGATGTTTCGGTAGACTTTGCCAGCCACCTGGTTATGGTGTTCCATGTAGGCTTTCCCTGCCAGCATCTTACTCCCTGCAGGTATGTGTTGGATCCTCTCAGGTGCCTCTTTGCACAACCTAGACCTTGGGTCTTGTCTGGTGTGGTATATCTGGGCCTCAATGGCTCTGGTGCTCAGGGCCTGCTCCAGAGCAGCCAAGAGGAGTGCCTCTGTGCTGTCCTTCAGACCAGCCCTCTCTAGCCACTGATAGGACTTCTTGAGATCGGCCACTTCAGTTATGGCCCGGTGGTACATCCCGTGTAGGGGCTTGTCCTCCCATGATGGTCCCTCTTCCAGCGCCTCATCCTCTGTTCCCCATTGTCTGAGACATTCCCTGAGTACGTCGTCCGTTGGAGCCTTCTCCTTGATGTATTCATGGAGCTTGGATGTTTCATCCTGGACAGTGGCTCTCACACTCACTAGTCCCCGGTCCGGTGGTACATCCCGTGTAGGGACTTGTCCTCCCATGATGATCCCTCTTCCAGCGCCTCATCTTCTGTTCCCCATTGTCTGAGACATTCTCTGAGTACGTCATCTGTTGGAGCCTTCTCCTTGATGTATTCATGGAGCTTGGATGTTTCATCCTGGACAGTGGCTCTCACACTCACTAGTCCCCGGCCTCCTTCCTTTCGGCTTGCATACAGTCTCAGGGTGCTGGATTTGGGATGGAACCCTCCATGTGGTTAGGAGCTTTCGGGTCTTAACGTCCGTGGTCTGAATCTCTTCCTTTGGCCACCTTATTATTCCTGCAGGGTATCTGATCACTGGCAGGGCATAGCTGTTTATTGCCCGGGTCTTATTCTTGCCATTGAGCTGGCTTCTTAGGACTTGCCTCACTCGCTGGAGGTATTTGGCCGTCGCCGCTTTCCTTGTTGCCAGGTCGAGGTTGCCATTGGCTTGTGGTATACCGAGGTACTTGTAGCTGTCCTCAATGTCTCCTCTTGTTCCTTCAGGGAGTGAGATCCCTTCAGTGCAGACTACCTTTCCTCTCTTAGTCACTATCCGACGACATTTCTCAAGCCCGAATGACATCCCGATGTCGCTGCTGTAGATCCTGGTTGTGTGGATCAGGGAGTCTATGTCCCTTTCGCTCTTAGCAGATAGCTTTATGTCATCCATGTAGAGGAGGTGACTGATCGTAGCTCCATTTCTGAGGCGGTATCCATAGCCTGTCTTGGCGATTACTTTGCTTAGGGGGTTCAGTCCTGTGCAGAACAGCAGTGGGGAGAGTGCATCACCTTGGTATATGCCACATTTGATGGACACTTGGGTAAGTGGCTTGCCATTGGCTTCAAGTGTGGTTTTCCACATCCTCATCGAGTTCGCAACGAAGGCTCTTAGGGTCCTGTTCACCTTATACAACTCCAAGCATTCAGTGATCCATGTATGTGGCATCGATAGGCTTTCTTGTAATCAATTCAGGCTGTGCGCAGGTTGGTACGTCGGGACCTGCAGTCTTGTGCGACTGTTCTGTCAACCAGGAGCTGATGTTTGGCTCCTCTGGTATCTCTACCAATGCCCTTCTGTGCTTCGCTCATGTATTGATCCATGTGTCCACTTATCTTAGCCGCAATGATGCCTGACATGAGCTTCCATGTTGTGGAGATCCAGGTTATTGGCCGATAGTTGGATGGGTCTGCACCCTTTGAGGGGTCGTTCATGATCAGGATCATTCACCCTTCGGTTAGCCATCCTGGGTGAGTCCCATCCCTCAGCAGCTGGTTCATTTATGCTGCTAGGCGCTCATGGAGTGCTGTGAGTTTCTTTAGCCAGTAGGTGTGGACCATGTCCGGGCCTGGTGCTGTCCAGTTCTTCATATCTGAGACTCTTTCCTGTATGTCTGCCACTGTTATGGTAACTGGGTTCTGTTCAGGGAGGTTGCTGTGCTCCTCTCTCAGGGTCACCAGCCATTGTGCACTGCTGTTATGTGCAACCTCCTTCTCCCATATGCCTTTCCAGTACCTTTCAGTTTCCAGTCTTGGTGGGTCAGCTCTGTTGTTAGGACCCTGCCACAACTTACGCAGGTTGTGTTGCGAACAGCCTGTTTATTCATCTGGCCTCATTCTCTTTCGTGTACCGCTTTAGTCGGCTGGACAAGGCGTGGAGCCTTTGTTTGGCAGTTTCGAGTGCCTCAGGTATGGTCATCTGGATGTACCTCTCGGGTATCGGCCTTTTCATCACACCTCTCTGGGCCTCCTTCAATTGACTCACATCTTTCCGAGTCGCCTTGATCTTAGCCTCCAACCGTCTTTTCCATGGTGGGTAACGTATCTCATGGCTTCCATGGTTGCTCTTATAGCCAAGCATCTCCAGGATCACTGATGCTGAAGCGTATATCAGCTCATTGGTTTCTGTGATCGTTATGGTGGGGATCGCCCTCAGTGCTGCATTCACACTTTCCATGAGACTTTCACATGGTACTTCACATAGCCATTGTAATCGGTTTCTAGGTTGCCCAGCTTTGATTCTCGCCATGATCTTAGCTTTCAGGTCAGTTGCTGCCTCGCTCAGCATTTCATTCATTGGGGCTGGCCTCCCAATCTCATCATCTGCATTCATTGGGGCTTGCCTCCCAATCTCTGGTATGACCTCCTCCTCTGATCGGGCAGCCTGGGGCCCTTCACCATGGAACCTGCGTTGTACCTCATCAATCGCAAGTTGTGACAGCAGTTGCCGTTTGTGGATGTTGGAACACTGGGCTACTAGTTGTTTCGTGGTCAACCGTGACTGTGGGTTTCGAACTAACCATTTAGCCCACATTCTCTGCATGTAACCCCTCTGACTAGGGTTGCTTGAGTAGTAGCATTCCAACAGAGCCATGTTAACGCATCTCGCCCATCTCCGCTTTGTTCCAGTAGCCCATTTTTCATCATCGTGCTCTGTTTCCCCACACCTGACGCAGACCTTGTTTGTCGTTTGGCCGGGCGACGTCTGAGCCGGCATGTCATTCGTTTTATTGTCTCTCATCATTGTATGAGGTAGGCATTAGCATGAAGGATCTTGCCCAAGGACCCACACTGATGATATGTGCTCATTTTTTTTGCCCCAAGCGGGATTCGAACCACCGTCTCCCGTACGCCAAACCAATGCCTTACCAACTGAGCTATCCAGCCGCGTGTATATATACTGTATATACATATACATATAGTGTATATATGTATATATATGAGTATATATATATATATATATATATACACAGTATGTATGTATGTATGTATGTATGTATATATTAGTTAGTTAGTTTCACCCATTCCCATTTGGAACATTGGGCGACGAGTCTCCTCCATTTGTTCTGCTGGCGACCCTTCTTGCCATATACAGTATATAATGTGTATATATATATAAATATATATATACACACACACACACACACAGTAAGTATTCCCACCTCCGGACTTCTGTCAATCGGAAATTCCCTCGTCCGGAATAAAAACCTATGCATTTAAATTTTTGATGACGCTATTACATTAACGATCGGTTCGTAACAACGAAAGTTCCGGTACCCAGAAGCCATACGGAAGCCTGCAGTAGTCCAAACTCAAGCAAATCCCGCTTGATACTACGGAATAATTGTTTTCGCGCCGCTATTGACTCTCATTGGATCCAAAACGGCGACATGTAAGTGACTCAATCGGCAAGAGTTTTACTGGAATATTGAGCGATTTTCTATTACATTTATTTACATTAACGTCCTGTAGATCGTGGCATCCAAACAGAGAGGAACGGTGATGACTGTGGAAGAGAGAATGGAATGCATCCGATTAGCTGCTCAGAGTAAATTGCTTATGGCTCGACGGACAGTCGAGTAAACGAATGTTTCCTGCAATGCTTTACCTGTAATCTTGCTAAAAACCTTCCGCTAACTGGACCGCTAATTTGAGAGAACGCGCGTTCCATTGCGCTAACAATGGGCATCGAACACTTCGAAGCATCCCATGGCTGGCTTCAAAAGATTGTTGCACGTCATGAGATGAGCAATGATGTCTTGTGTGGTGATCGAGTGGAGGTCAAGTTAGAGTCAGTGAGTGATTGGAAAGAAAAGCCACCATGTCTGTTGCTAGTCTCATTTTAGAGCAAATAGTCCTAAATTTGTTATACTCTATTTTGTTCATATACCTGTACTGTATGCTGCAGTTTTTGTGTCATAAACAGTTTTTGCATTTTATTGCTTGTGTTGTTACACGTGTATTGTCCTTGTCCTTTTTGATGGATTCCCTTGGAGTCGTTGAACATCGTTATGCTATTTGATTTCCCTTTTTCGTAATGATTCTATGTTCCTTTAACCTTGTTACTCTCTGCGATCTAATCCTGCTATCTTGCAAAGAGATCTATACTCTCAGTGAGACCGTCTGGTTCAAAAAAGGCTCAATTAAATAATGCATTCATGTACACCTGCCTGTATATTGCTTGAACTGGGCTGGAAGATCCTAAGTATCCTTTTGGTCAATTACATAATTTTTCACAAATATGTACTCGAGGTCAGTCCACACATGTGGGTTTTATATTTTTTATATATGTATATATATATAATATATACAGTCAAACCTCGGTTTTCGTACATAATCTGTTCCAGAAGACGAAAACCGAAACCATGTTTCCCATTGGAATCAATGTAAAATTTTTCAATCCGTTCCAAGTCAAGAAAACAACTTTTTAAACCACAATTTCTTTTTTTTTTTTTTTTTTACAATTTCACACCATAAACTGTACACATGTAATAAGAGAGCAGGTAATATGTAAAATACTGTACAAACAAACTAATATGTTTTATTTTCACCAATTTTAACATTAACATAGTAACATAAAAATTGAAGGAACATTTCTCTCTCTCTCTTTCTGTCGTGGGGCGTGCGCCTATCACAGCTGTCATCGGGCAGATGGTCTTTCGTTTTTAGGATGCTGCTGATGGTGGATTTCGGCATCCCGAACTCCTTAGCCAACACAGACACACGCACACCTGACTCATATTTCGCGATCAATCTTTCTTAAATTCTATAGTTTTGCGCACTATTTTACTGTCACATAGTAGGCTATTATTATATGAGTAGTGCTTTATGAAAGTTTGCACTGTGTACGTCATACTCCAGTTAATCGACATGTCCCGCCTATAAGGGGGAGTTCCAGGAAGTAACTGTTAGAGTGAGCACACTGCATGTTTGAGTGCTCTGCCACATTGTTATTAAAAGTCACATAAAACTTGAACCTTGTCTGCTGACCATCATTACATTTACCACTTCCACTTGCTTTCTTTGGTGCCATGATTAGGGGCTGATACACGATGCAAAAATAACAGTCCGATGATGATGTTCTCACCAAACACGTCTGCTTTAAAAAAAAAAAAAAATCTTTATTGAACAATACAAACTCGTCTGCTCACAATGGACGCTACACGAGGAAGCGTCTCACCAAACATGTCTGCTTTTCTTTTTTTAAATCTTTATTGAACAATACAAACTCGTCTGCTCACAATGGACGCTACACGAGGAAGCTGTTTCTGTGTGATTCTTGCATAATAATGAGACACCGGACACCAGAGTGTTCATTATGTGCCGCTGTATTGAAAACAGCCGCCATACAACAAACGCACGCACTTACCCCGTGCTGCTGGGGCAAACCATTCCGAAAAGAGGGGGGTTTCACTCCCCCTAACAGAAGCGTCTCATCAAACACGTCTGCTTTTTTAAAAAATCTTTATTGAACAATACAAACTCGTCTGCTACACGAGGAAGCGAAGCCGAGAGGAGTGAAGTGACACATTCAAGTGCGCTCAGTTCGAGAACCGAAATTTGTTCATCCTCCGAGGCATAAAAAACTCTAAATTTTCGTTCGAAAACCGAATTGGCCAAGAACTGAGACGTTCGAAAACCAAGGTTTGACTGTATATATACCATATATATATATATATATATATATATTCATCTAGAACTGCTTCAGACAACAAAGTGAATGCAGAAAAGTGGTGAAGATTGCACGACTGTCTGTGTCCTATGTGTTGTGTTATTTTTGTTATTTTGACTTCAAAATGGCGCCGTGTGAGTGGCCGCCTTTCCAGCAGCTCCTATATTTTGTTGTTCTACTTCTTCCTTTCATAACGTTACTGCTGTTAATCAGGAATTTCTCCATTGCGAGACTAATAAAGGTTTTCTTATCTTATAAAATTATTGACCAATCTAAAGTGTTGAAAATGGCTTGCTCTCTTTGAAGTTGAAATGATAATGGATGAGCAATATGCTGGTTTTTTTTTGGTGTCTTGAAAAATGATGATTTTGGTTGGGACAAGGATTCCAAACCGATGCCAGTGGTATCTACATATATGTACCCATACCTCCATGTAAACACGTGCTTTTACACGTGGACAAAATTGTTGGCAACCCTCTAATGAAAGAAAAATAACAATCGTGAAAGAAAAAAAATCACATAGTAAAAAGTATACAGAACATTTAATGAAAAGCAACATTATTTAAATCAGATATTACTTTTGAATTGTGGTTTAACAGTAGGACAAAAAAAAGTCATGAAACAGACCTGTACAAAAATTCCTCGAAAAGATTGAAAATAATTTCACCACAGGAACATGTTCAATCAAGGTGTGTCCTCTAATTTTGACATTTAAAAAAAATCTATGGTACATTCATTTTGTTCAGTATTTATTTATGTTACATTTGAATTCTGTTGAACCACAATTTCAAAACTATGATTGTTATTCGTTAATTTTCATAAAATTAATATTTCTTCTTATTTCTTCATTCATTAACAAAGGGGCATCACCATTTTTGTCCATGTGTGTTGATTTTAACAGACTGACAGTCATGCATTACTTTTTGTCACTTTCCTAAAATAATGATTTAGGCCATTATTTTAAGAAGATGACAATGCTGTGTTAAACAATAGAAGTAACCGACAGATACCTGTTTACATTTTTTTCAATTCAGAAACAGATATTGAGGGTACGTAGGCCTTCATGTCACCTACATCTTGACTTGTCTCCAAACAAGACCCAATATAAAATTAGAAAGGTCTTGATTGAAAATGCTTCATCCTTGGAGTTGTGGTTTTCATTGCTTGAACTTGGGCAACTTCTCCTGTTTTCCCAGGAATGAGTGATGACCTCTGTGGTGGTGTCCGACGGAGGAGGGAATATAGTGGAGTATGTCACGATGGTGGAGGAGCCTCAACAAGTATGACTGCTGTGTTGCGATTCACTTACGGTGGTGGGAAAATGTATCATTGTGAATTGATGGCAGAATAACACAATTCAGCTCAATCGGTTGTTTTTGAAGTTTGTTCCAGTATAGTGAGAGAAAATCCAAAACACAACACAATTGGTGCGATGACACTGGTTGACTTAGTTGGAATTTCAATATAATCCTCCACATTGAAAGTACAGTGGTACCTTTACTTATGAAATTGATTGGTTCTGGAAGAAATTCCTTCCAAGCCCCCCCAAAATTCAGACATAAATGTTTCCGAAAGCATAAAAATTAGTGCTGTCAGTTCAGCGCGTTGTTATCGGCATAAATTTAAATCAATTTTAACGTGACCCCGTGTCCTGCAGGTACATTTTGTGTACATTTTTCACGCGTTGTGTATGCTCTATCAAAGAGAGAGCATTGAAAAGTAAACACTAGGGAGCTCAAATTTCCCACAGGTTGTCAAACCATGTAGATGCTCAAAATGGCATTGTGGTGTGATTTATGTTATTGCATTTGGGAGCAAACCAAATAGGATCTACAAAATGAGCGATGTACATTACCTGGACGTATAGACATCCATTATAAATCATAATCTTTGATCAATCATAAACCTGGTGTATTTCAATGCATTTCCCGGGATTTTGGTATTTTTCTCTTCAGTGCCGTGGAGCCTATTGTATGCGAAGTAAATTTTTTTGTTTGGGTCTTGACACCTTTACACCAGCTGATGGCGCCAAAGCCCAACGAATAATTTTGCCTGCAAGCCACTGACCGCAGTCCTTTGAAGCTTCAATCAAGTTTGAAGTTGATTGCTGATATTGGACACCGTGTTGCACTCACCGCACGCGTGGATGCGCACGCACGCGCGCGACAATTCTAAAGCATTTTTCTGCAAAAGTAATGAAAAAAAAATTTCGCCGGCAGGTTTCTCTTTTATTTTGTTAACTTCTGCTAATAGCTGAATGCTTTTACTTTGAAAGAACACATCAGTATGTATGCTGGCCCAAGTGTCGTTAGCTTTGAGGCCTAGTGATAGGGAGCCTGCAAGAGCTAAGTCTTTACCATAAATCGTTGCTTGCTCGAAACCAACTGGATCTTATTTACTCACATTACGAAGCTTTGCAGAAGTTTCGGGTGCGTTGATGCCGGTACCGAATTGCAGGCGCATATGCACAGCAATGCAAAACAATTTTGAAAGTGAGGAGCTTCTGCCGAAGAGGCCGGAGCACACACGCAAGTTCCGAGTTCACGACACTTGATTTTGCAACATCAAGGTTCATGTGCGGCACTTCTTTTGCATGGCTTTTGTGATAATAGCTGTTATGCTTTGACTTTGAAAGCACGTCACAGGATGTATGCTGCCCCAAATGTTGTTAGCTTTTGAGGCCTCGTTCGACGTGTGTGCGGCGGGCTACTGCTAAGTCAGTAATAAACCGACTGCATCTTATCTTATTTACACACATTAGGAAGCTTTGCAGAAGTTTTGGGTGCGTTGATGCCGGTACCGAATTGCAGGAGCTTCTGCACAGCAACGCGGTCGCCATGGGGGGCGTTCATGTCGAAGCGTGGGTGGTCGGCTCGGCCTCGCCGGCGATCGGTTCATGTGCACCGGGGATGCGGATGCACAGACGCGTGCGTAGCCCCTCGCGTCGTTGGGGTCGACCCGTGGGCCGGAGTAGCCGTCCGCCCGAGCGCTGGCGCTTGGCCGGTGCCGGCGGGGGCACGCCAAAATCGGGTCTTGGCTGCGGATCAGTCGGTAGTTGCGGAGTTGAAAAGAGAAACGTGGCCGGCTTAAGAGGCCGAGGTTTCGCGCGATCTGCCTGCCTGAAGTGCTTCTCGGGCGACCTCTGCAAGTGGAGTCGATTGCCCGTAGGAGGACTTTGAAAAATTCGTAAATTGCGGAGTGCCGGCCCGAAGAGGCCGAATTTTCGTCCGGGCAACCCGCCCCGAAGCGCCTCCTGGGCGGACTCGACAAGTGCCGTTGACCGCCCAGTGGGGACACTGCGATTGTCAAAAAAATTGGCATGAATTGAAAAAATTTTTTAACCACTTTTTGACGAATTCAAAGCTCTAATTAGGCCATATAAAATATAGAAATTATATGTGTATATACATATATATATATAAAATTTAATTAACTGTATATATATATATATATATATATATATATATACAGTTAATTAAATTTTTGTTATCATTGTACTGTCCTAAGAGGTGGGGGGAGGGATAAATAAACGAAAAACTATATGTGTATGGATAGGTCTGATGCCACCGAACATTTTGAGTGGTTGGAAGTCAAAATAAATTCATAAATGACGGAGTTATCACACTTCAAGTTCACGTTCACATTACGTACACTTGACATGCGTTGTGCGAGGTTTTTGTGTAAACTGCTATTGTCCAAAAAATTGGCATTTATTGAAAATAATTTTGTCACCACTTTTTGACTAATTCAAAGCTCTAATTGTGTGTGATATATTAAAAAAATCTTCGTCTTACCCCTCGGGTGGTGTCTGTCCCTCATCCAGCTCGGGTCCTCTACCAGAGGCCAGGAAGCTTGAGGGTTCTGCGCAGTATCCTTGCTGTTCCCAGCACTGCACATTTCTGGACTGAGATGTCCGATGTTGTTCCCGGGATCTGTTGCAACCACTCATCTAGTTTGGGGGTCACTGCCCCGAGTGCTCCGACCATCACAGGCACGACTGTCACCTTTACCTTCCAGGCTCTCTCCAGCTCCTCTCTGAGCCCTTGGTATTTTTTCATTAGTTTCTCATGTTCCTTCTTTCTGATGTTTCCATCACTTGGGACCGCTACATCCGCTACAACACCTTTCCTCTGCCCTTTATGTATGATCATGATGTCCGGTTGGTTCGCCATTACCATCTTGTCAGTCTTTTATCTGGAAGTCCCACAGGATCTCCGCTCTATCATTCTCCACCACCTTCGGAGGTGTTTCCCATTTTGACCTTGGGGTTTCCAGTCAATACTCCGCACAGATGTTTCGGTAGACTATGCCAGCCACCTGGTTATGGCGTTCCATGTAGGCTTTCCCTGCCAGCATCTTACACCCTGCAGTTATGTGTTGGATCGTCTCAGGTGCCTCTTTGCACAACCTACACCTTGGGTCTTGTCTGGTGTGGTATATCTGGACCTCAATGGCTCTGGTGCTCAGGGCCTGCTCCTGAGCAGCCAGGATGAGTGCCTCTGTGCTGTCCTTCAGGCCAGCCCTCTCTAGCCACTGATAGGACTTCTTGAGATCAGCCACTTCAGTTATGGTCTGGTGGTACATCCCGTGTAGGGGCTTGTCCTCCCATGATGGTCCCTCTTCCAGCGCCTCATCCTCTGTTCCCCATTGTCTGAGACATTCTCTGAGTACGTCATCCGTTGGAGCCTTCTCCTTGATGTATTCATGGAGCTTGGATGTTTCATCCTGGACAGTGGCTCTCACACTCACTCGTCCCCAGCCTCCTCCTTTCGGCTTGCGTACAGTCTCAGGGTGCTGGATTCGGGATGGAACCTCCATGCATGGTTAGGAGCTTTCGGGTCTTAACGTGCTGAATGAGGGACGGACACCACCCGAGGGGTGAGACGCGGATTTTTTAAATTATATATAATATATATATACAGTACAGTTCAGTTTTCTTCATAATCACTTTTAGGACTTGTACTGTCCTAAAGGGCGGGGGGAATATAAATATATAAATTATTTATAAATAAACCGGAAACAAAACAACAATCACGCTGCACAGACACCCATGTCTGTTTTGCCAGCTTCAAGAGTTTATGAATAGGAAGTTTACTTTTGAAAAGTTGCCAGATGGTTCCACTGACAAGACCAAAGTTACCTGTATGTTCATTCATTCATCTTCCGAACCGCTTTATTCTCACTAGGGTCGCGGGGGGTGCCGGAGCCTATCCCAGCTGTCTTCGGGCAGCAGGCGGGGGACACCCCGAATTGGTTGCCAGCCAATCGCAGGGCACACAGAGACAAACAGCCATGCACGCCCACACTCATGTGACAATTTAGAGTGTTCAATCAGCCTGCCATGCATGTCTTTGGAATGTGGGAGGAAACTGGATACCCAGAGAAAACCCAGGCAGGCCCGGGGAGAACATGCAAACTCCACAAAGGGGGCTGGAGCTGGAATTGAACCCGGTACCTCTGCACTGTGAAATTGACGTGCTAACCACTGGACTACCGGGCCGCCCTACCCGGTAGGTAGGGCGGCCCGGTAGTCGACTGCTGAAAGCAAACTTGAGAAAAATGAAATATGCAACCATGGCTTAAATCCACTATAGGCTGAGTATTAGTTTACCTTAGATGTGCACTTTATAATTTTATATTGCTATTTTTTGATTCTCTAAAAAGAGCTGTTAAAGGAGCTGTGACAAAATAATTTTTTTCACTGTTGTTGATGGACAGTCATATTGTGTGAATAACTGCTCCAAGTGAAAAATGTTGATGTAAAATTCTAAATCAAAATTGTTGTTTCAGTAAATATTTGCATTTTGCACATCGAAAACTGATCCACGATTACATTTTGATGAGAGCATTAAAACTGGAAAAAATAGGACAAAAAAATATGACAGGAAATTTAGAAACGATAAAAAATGTGCGTAATCACGATTAATTATGACAGTTTTTAATCACGATTAAATATTTTAATCGTTTGACAGCACTAATAAAAATGCATCAAAATATATAACAAATACAGTGGGGCAAATAAGTATTTAGTCAACCACCAATTGTGCAAGTTCTCCTACTTGAAAAGATTAGAGAGGCCTGTAATTGTCAACATGGGTAAAGCTCGACCATGAAAGACAGAATGTGGGAAAAAAACTTAGAAAATTACATTGTTTGATTTTTAAAGAATTTATTTGCAAATCATGGTGGAAAATCAGTATTTGGTCAATACCAAAAGTTCATCTCAATACTTTGTTATGGACCAGTGATGTGTTTCTCGAGCCAGTCTTCGAGGCCAAGGACCGGCTCGAGGACCGAAGGGCGGTCCTTGGTCCTCGGCCTTGGCCTCTGAGTCAAGTCCTTGGTCCTTGGCCTTGGCCTCGGACTCAAGTCCTGGCCTTGGCCTCGGTTTGCCGGTCCTCGGACACAATGAGGGATAAGAGCCTCTAATCCTTCGTCCACTGGTATTAAGTGGGCCAGAGGACCGCAAAAATCATAAAGAAATCAAACAAAATCCATCCAGGGAAACCCACGTTGATAACTTTATCTGGCGCTTTAAGAGGGGCGGGGCTGTCACTGACAGTCAGTACAACGTGTAAAGAGCGGCATCACAGTTTGTTTCAATTACGGTTCATTCCGTTCGCGATCGGCAGTTTAAATAGCGTGTAAAGCCTTTCTGTAACAGTGGTGTCTTTTATTTAGTTATTTTTGCACAGTCCTCACGTTTGTGCGGTCGCACTAGAACAGTGGTCCTCAACTAGAAATGCTGTAGGTCCACTTTTTTTTTTTAATAAGACCAAGGTCCGGTCCCATGCACGGCGGTCATGGGGAGCAGGGCTATATACCCATTTAGCATGGTCAAACCAAGCTTATACAAATCAACACTCCTCACAACCAACCAATAATGGGGTGCATGAAAATAACAATTATTCACTTTGCCAGTACACAGCAAATAATGAGAGGTATTGTGTTTAGGCACAGGAACTCTTTTATTTTGTTAAGTTGTGCCTGCTTAATAATAGAAATAGCCCTTTTAGGGAAATAAGACATTTTTACTTTAACTTTGTTCAACAGTAGTTGTCTTTTTTCCCTTAATTTAACAAAAACAAAACAAAATACTAATTTTACCAAAATAAATACTAAACATGAAAACAAAAATATCCTTTTCATTTGTACAATTCCCCTTTTCACATCCCCTCTGAAATCACTGAAAAATATATCAGAAGAGGAGTTAAGAACCATTTTAAATACTGACACAAGGGAGCACAGGAATGTGCAGTGCTGTTCTTCCACTAAAGGTGAATGCAATGTCTGAGGCATGGAAATATTATTTGAGGAGGCCATTGTGATGTTCATTTACCATTTGCGGTGTTCTGCTGTTAAACAGCTGCAAAGATCCCCGGGTAGACGGGAGCAGAACTGCACACAATCGAAACCTCCCGCGATTCGTCTTGTCTAATTGTCTGTGTGCGGCTCTCCTGGGCTGAAGATGTGAGCACACTGTGGCGTCGCGCATGCGTCTGTTTCCTGACACAATCATCCATTTTGAATGCGTGTGTATTGGGATCGACGCGTGCTGACGCTTATGTATGGGCACACCTTAAGTTCAGAGGAGCCAATCAGCGCATCATATATGCTGACACTTATGTATGGGCACACCTTAAGTTCAGAGGAGCCAATCAGCGCATCGTTATCGCCGACATGCCCTGCTCAGCCAGCGTCTCCAGTTAGTCAAACATTATACACACACAGTCGCGCTGCTGCGGTCCTCTGCAATATATCTGTTCGTGCACGCAAAGAATACAACGGATAATTTTAACAAGCGATCGCGGTAATGCGCAGATTATAGTCCAAAAATATAAAATGTATAACGTAAAAATCACTTTATAATTTATTATTTTATAAAAAATTGCCGAGGGTCCGGACAGAGAAGGTCGGCGGTCCGGTCGTGGATCGCGGTCCGCCAGTTGAGGAAGGCTGGACTAGAATGTTTGTTTGAACCAAGTAATTTGCGTTACAGCTGGAGTCAATAATGCCGGCACTTCACTTCCGGGTTTGGCCCTTGGGATTTGGAGTCCTTTTGCTCGATTCCAGTTGTTTGCTGAATGCTTTCTCATGTTTGGAATAATGAATATTGATAATACATAGTTTAAAATCATGGTTGATTTAATTATTTATTATTATTGTGAAGTTGAAGGTATTAATTAATGTAGGATTAGTGGTAGTGGTAATAATAGTAGTACTCAGAGAATGTTTAGAGATTCAGCCATCTCGTTAGACGCCTAATTTTCCCACGGGACGCACAATTCCAAATGTGCGTTTTTGGGACGCAAGGAAATTTCTCAGTCAAAACAAATAAACAAAAAAAACTACAGCAAGCCTGAGGATTTCACGGTAACAATCGTTACCGGTAGCGTGTCGTTTCCGTGGCGTCATTTTAACGGTACCAAAAAGTAGTTTAACTCATTGAATACCACCCCTTTTCACTGGAGCAACCCCCCCAATCCCTCACATTTTACTGAATTTTGACTGATTTGCAAGGCCCACAGAATTTTCTGTTCTATGGCTATATATACATGCAACCTGTCAAAAGAAAGGTGAGACTCTCTTCTTTCAGCAGAAAAAAAAAGTTTGTTTCTAGCTTTCTCCGTTCGTTGGCAATCAGCATTAGAAAACTGCTAAGTTTGATGGAAAATGCCGATTTTCTGCAGAAATCCAGAGAAAATGAGCTTTTTGTAAAAGCATGCATTTCAAGCATCATTTCAAGTTTTACACTATTTTTTGCTTTTGTGGCAGCTCAAATACCTGCTTCCATCCAGTTTGTCACCACATCGATTCATCCCACCACGTCCAGATGCACGACCTATAAATTATAGAAACATAAAAAGTTGCAAATATATCTTGCTGCAGAGTGAGGTACAATCATTTTATTTACCTTTCTTTCCACCACCAAAGCGAGGAGTCGTCATCTTTTGGCTTCTGGTCGGACAATCTGTAATGTATAGCAGTATGTACAATTACCACACTTTTATTTTTCTATTTTTTTTTATTGTTGCTTTCCACTTATATTTCAACATCTCTCACACACACACACATACATGCTCGCACACTGCTATTTACACCATTCATTCCACGTTGCTCAGCATCCAATTTGAAATGAAATGGAATATGAATTTAACACTAGTGGTTTTAGCAGACCTGAGCAGACCAAATGTGTCCTGTTTTTTTTTTTAAACCTATGGCGACATGCAAGTCAGCGCATATTTTCATCCACATCTACGAGACGCATCAACCGTACATAAATGATTAGTGTTACTGACAAATTTATAGTATAGCGGGGAATGTAGCGGTACATAAAAGTGACTGAGGAGGCATAAGAAGTGATGATGTTTTGAATGGGAACTTGCAAGCTAGTCAGCAGTTACCTCCTCGTTCCAGCGGCTCTGGCGAGGACTCTCAGCTGCTTTCCGTTATGTCCGAAGGCACATATTCGTCCGACATATCGGGATCCAAATTGCTCTCCAATTCATCGTTTTCGCCGTCGTCTTTACGAGACGATTCCAACGAATCGCTGACGTGTGCCCGGCGTCGGCCATGCGAAGCAATGCAGCCTCTTTGCCGTCATCGCTGGAAGTCGCCGGGGAGACGATTTGTGGGCGATGTGGGGCATCGGGAGGCACAAAATGCTCTGCCAAGCGATGATCGCTGACGTGGAGCAAGTTCATCTTCATCAGATGAACTCGAAACTCGGCGTGAGCTATGCGGGCCGCGTGTAGCACGCCATGTTTGTGCAGGTCGACGTTCGTTTGACGGGTGCCGCTTTCGATTAGTGACCGAAGCGTCATTTTCTCTTCCACACAAACACCATCTCCTTTGTTGTTTTGTTTCGAGGACGCTTTTATACCGGAAAAAAAAACATTTTTAGTTATTTCCTTTTCTCCATCGTTGCTCTTTGCTAATGTTCCAATCCACTATCCACTTTCGCCCCTCCTTCACTGTACGCCCTTTCTACTACTTCTGCGGCGTGATCCTGGTTGATTTTTGCACCACTGCCACCCGATGGCCATTTTTTTGCTATTTAACATTGCCGTCAAGCCTAATCCTGTAGTGAGAAGTTGCATCGGACTCTCTTGCACCCTCCCCCATGAAAACACGTGATTGACGTATTAATACGTGGAGGGTACGGCTATGCGCTAATTGACGTATTTATACGTCAAAGGGTGTAAATGAGTTAATAGTTACATTAACCTTCATTGAATGTTCACACAATGTAAGTGTAGCGGACTAATACCCTCTTGCAGGGCATGCGTTCGCATTGGGTTAGCATTTTCTTCGAACAACTTCGATGGCATAGCTCACACTGGTGCGAGCATGTCAAAGACAGGGACCTCCTTTACTTGGAAACCCCATCTCCATTCGGAAGTGTTTAATCGGGTTAGTATGCAGGAGTTGTACTGAGTTGACTGCTCATTTATTTGAACAAAGTTACGGCACTGTCTTGTTCTACGTGAGTATGCTGCTGCTTCTTTGTTGGTTTGGATGCTTCTTGGTTGGTTTAATTTCTTCGTGTTAGGAGTCAGCTGCGCGTTGCCTACAATGCTGTAGACGCCGTGGTTTGCTTTCTGATTTTATTTTTTATTTTTTTCAAGCAAACATTTTCTCAAACGCATTTTGATATCAATCTATCATGATACATATTGATGGTGAATTATCGCCTAGCCCTCGTGCAGCCTTTTAGCAGTTTAATAATTAAAAGGGAAACGTCACAAAAACAAAATTTTATTGAGATGTAGAAATTGAATGATGCCCGATGCTGATTTTTTTTTTTTTTTTTTTTATAATTAACAACAAATGCCTTCAATGTTCCAGTCTTATTTTATTGTCAAACATTGAACATTGCCTATGAAACCCTTCAAACCGCGTGTTTTAACTGTATACGAAGTAAAATAAAAATGAGTAGAAACTCATCTCACAGCAAAAGAGGACCCAGGATCACTTTTTCACACCTCTCAGGAAGGGAGATAGATTGGTGGACAAGATCGGTTTTATTTCAAGGCTAGCTCGCAGCCTTGTTCCAGGCAACAAGCCTCTTCTAAGTTCAGCCACAGTACAAGACCTCGCAGGTGATACTATTAGCAATACTTTGGGGTCCTTGTAAGCAAACGTATTGTCTTTCACGGCATGATCACACAGCGGTGTTTACATTCACCATGGATAAAACTTGTCAAGTGATTTGTTTGTGAACACAGTGATATTTATAATTATTTCTTCATAATAAAATGTGTTTTCACTTATTGTAACTATATTTCCATTTATTTCAGTTGGGAACATTTCCTTTTCAAATATTTCCGTTCGTAAACAATCACAGAACGTATTGAATTGATTATAATAAATTCATAAACTGAGTTTCCACTGTATTGTACCGATCAGCCAGATGCTTTCCTATGTACATTAGAAGTGACCTCCCCGCCCACAAAAAAACCCAGCAACATCCATCCATCCATCCATCTTTTACCAGGTCGCGGGGGCAACAGCTTTAGCAGGGAAGCCCAGACTTCCCTCTCCCTAGCTACTTCTTCCAGCTCTCCCCGGGGGATCCCGAGGCGTTCCCAGGCCAGCTGGGTGACATAGTCTCTCCAGCGTGTCCTGGGTCTTCCTCTGGGTCTCTTTTTTTTTTTCGCGGGCCACATAAAATGATGTGACGGACCAGATCTGGCCCCCAGGCCTTGACTTTGACACCTGTGCAGTTGATGGTACCAAACTTTATTTTAAAATATGAAAAGAAAGATCAGTTATAAGATAAGATAAGAAAACCTTTATTTGTCTCACAATGGAGAAAGTCCCAATTTACACCAGCAATATTATGAAAGGGAGAACTAGAAGAACAAGAAGTATATAAATAAAGATAAATTATAAAATACAAATATAAGCATAATAAAAATGGGTGAGTGGACCTGAGTGGAGAGTTCTGCTTTTCCTTTTTTTTTTTTCTCCATTTTAAACTTGTAATCAAGTATCAAATCTCACACGAAACGTTTTAAAGTCAAATAAAGCAAATTGTAATAAAATAGAATATAAATACAGTAATCCCTCGTTTATCGCGGTTAATGGGGACCAAAACCACTCGCGATAAACGGAAATCCGCGAAGTAGTGACCAATATATAAAAGATGTGTATGTCTGTACAGTATATATACCAGTCTTCCTCACCTGGCGGACCGCGATCCACGACCGGACCGCCGACCTCCTCTGTCCGGACCCTCGGCAAATTGTATAAAATAATAAATTATAAAGTTATTTTTACGTTATACATTTTATATTTTTGGACTATAATCTGAGCATTCCCGCGATCGCTTGTTAAAATTATCCGTTGTATTCTTTGCGTGCACTAACAGATGTATTGCAGAGGACCGCAGCAGCGCGACTGTGTGTATAATGTTTGACTAACTGGAGACGCTGGCTGAGCAGGGCATGTCGGCGATAATGATGCGCTGATTGGCTCCTCTGAACTTAAGGTGTGCCCATACAAAAGCGTGAGCACGCGTCGATCCCAATACACACGCATTCAAAATGGATGATTGTGTCAGGAAACAGACGCATGCGCGACGCCACAGTGTGCTCACATCTTCAGCCCAGGAGAGCCGCACACAGACAATTAGACAAGACGAATCGCGGGAGGTTTCGATTGTGTGCAGTTCTGCTCCCGTCTACCCGGGGATCTTTGCAGCTGTTTAACAGCAGAACACCGCAACATGGTAAATGAACATCACAATGGCCTCCTCAAATAATATTTGCATGCCTCAGACATTGCATTCACCTTTAGTGGAAGAACAGCACTGCACATTCCTGTGCTCCCTTGTGTCAGTATTTAAAATGGTTCTTAACTCCTCTTCTGATATATTTTTCAGTGACTTCAGGGGGGATGTGAAAAGGGGAATTGTACAAATGAAAAGGATATTTTTGTTTTCATGTTTAGTATTTATTTTGGTAAAATTAGTATTTTGTTTTGTTTTTGTTAAATTAAGGGAAAAAAGACAACTACTGTTGAACAAAGTTAAAGTAAAAATGTCTTATTTCCCTAAAAGGCCTATTTCTATTATTAAGCAGGCACAACTTAACAAAATAAAAGAGTTCCTGTGCCTCAACACAATACCTCTCATTATTTGCTGTGGACTGGCAAAGTGAATAATTGTTATTTTCATGCACCCCATTATTGGTTGGTTGTGAGGAGTGTTGATTTGTATAAGCTTGGCTTGACCATACTAAATGGGCATATAGCCCTGCTCCCCATGGCCGCCGTGCATGGGACCGGACCTTGGTCTTATTTAAAAAAAAAAAAGTGGACCTACAGCATTTCTAGTTGAGGACCACTGATATATACAGTATATATATAAATTGCCCCACGTGGGCCTTTGCGCTTGAGCAGAGCACCAACACGCACACACACACACACACACAGGCCAGCGATCCTGCTGCGTGCAGCAGACGTGTTTATGATTCGTCAATTAAGGTTGTTTGGACAATTAAGGATGGAGAGACCTGCTTTTGTTCTTATAAGTCTCCCCCCCCCCCCCCCCACACTGTCAAGTAAAATTTGAGTGCTCAAGAATTTTACATTCTTGTGTATAGCGACAAACAAATGTATTGTCGTAGAAACGTGAGGAAACATATGGCCAAAACCGTCTTTCAAGTATAAAGTGCAAAAGATGAATGTGAACAGAGCAAACAGTAGAAAAGTAAAACAAATAACAAAAATCACATGCATATAATACTGCAATACTTGAAGCGATGGCCATTTTTGTACTGCTCAGACTAAGATTGGTTTAGGTTTTCAGAATTTTATCATCCTTGCTTTCTGACATCATTGTAAATTTCTCTTGCTACCTCCTCTCTATTTGCGCTGTAAATGTATTTTCTGCCAACATTTTGTGTAACTATTATCAGCGAATGGGGTGTGGTCGCTGACAAGTGACCCCTTACTCGATTCACTCAGTCGGGGCCCCAAATGTGGGCCTGCAGCTATTCATAATGGTGAGTGATTCCAACAATGGGGTTTCCATCCAAATGTTTCCTGTTTGTTTTTCCGTGCATTATTTGGTATGCTAAAGTTTATTTAGAAGTTCGCCTTCATGTGCCGTCATGGATAATCTTCCCAGCAACACATAACACAGACATCTTTGCTGTTTTCCATCAAGAATGGCATAAATATTCAGATTGGGGGCCCTACACAGCTGCTTAGTCTCTTTACAGGCTGGGCAGCCCTGTGATAACTTGTAGGTTGGACGTATACGGTTGAGAGTTCAAATTGCAGATGCATCGGATATGTATCTGATTTATAGCCACATACGAAAGAGGCCTGAGTCGAAGTAAAAAAAAAAAAATCTGAATTGTGGTGGTCACATTTCATGTACAAATTGGAATTGACCTGCAGTGTGAACATCGCCAGAGCACTTGGTAACATAAATAGTGCCATTTTTTAAAACATTTTGAAACAAGCATCTTGTCCTAATGAGGCCCACGAAAATTGTTGAGGTATTTCTGTTCGGACTAAAAATGAGCAACTGTTGAAGTCACCATTACTTTTTTTTTTTTTTTAATCATCTCTCCAAACTGCAGTGTGAGCAGCAGCCTGCCGAGGAAGAGGAGGACGATGTCGATGCTGTGATTGTGGGAGGAGGTGAGGAGGCGGAGGAGGATGAAGTAATTCAGCAGGCGGTAGAGGCAGTGATTGTGGGAGGAGGTGGAGAGGTGCAGAAGATGGGACGTGTGGTAGTGCAGGAGGATGGCTGTCCTGCAGTGATTGTGGAGGAAGTGGCCAGCGCCCAAGTGGAGGAGTGTTACTCTGCACAGGTGTTGGTGTATGATGATGAGACTTATCTGATGCAAGATGTTGCTGAGGAGCAGGAGGTTGTCACAGAAGTGGCAGAGACAGGTGAGACAATATAATAATTACAAAATCATCCTTTTTGTTATTACACTGTAAGTCCACTACACTATATTTGGGGGAGGGGGGGGGTGTTGACTCCACCACACAAACGCAAAATGCTACATTGTAACCCTTATAAAACAATGCTATTGCGATTCCATTTGGTCATGTCTTTGCAGATCAGGATTTTTTTGCCACTTTGGGGATTTAAAAGAAGAAAAATCTGATCTTTTTTTCCCCCATCAGCTAAAAATTACATGAATGGATCAGGACAACTAATTTAAACAGTCCTATTCTCCATGCTTTTCTCAGTTTGACATGAAACAAAGATGACACCTGCCAATACAGTGCCTCACCATTGTGCTAAGGAAATTTTCAGTGGGAAGTGCCCGCTGAGTTAACCGAGTTTAGTGTCACAGTGCGTCATCAGCAGGTTGTATCAGAGATACTGTGTGACTGGAAGAGTCACTGAAAGGCATTTTACATTTTACACCTGTTGTGAATTTTGATTTTACACTTCTTGTTGAAGAACAGGAAACATTGAATAGTTGGCCCTCGTATGTTCAAAAGTTTAGAGAATGTCAAATTAATTTCGCTTATAAAGGTTGTAGTGCATTTTAGGTTCTTTCTGAAATTTCACCAGAAAGGCAAATATCCCAGAGTTTTTGTGGGTTGTAAATACCGTAGTATGATGATAGTTTTGTTAGCCTGCAAAGCCGCAGCTCCCTGATGAGTCAACCTTGATGAGCTGGAGCAATGTCATCCATGAAGATGAAATTAGGCCCATGTTCATTAAGGGGCACAATCACTGGATTAATAATGTTATTCAGGTAGTATGGGCTTGTCACTGGACCATTCACAAAATGTAGGGCAGTGCTTGACCCACTGGACTCACCTGCCCACACTGTAACATCGCCACCACCAAAAGCACGTCTGGTGACAACAGTGGCTGATGCACAGCAGTCTCCTTGAATTCTCCAACATTGTTGGCGGCCATCATTTCTGCTCAGCGTGAATCGACTTTCATCAGAAAACAGCACTGAGGTTCACTGGTCCGTCATCAAGCATAAATGCTCCCTAGCCCATGCAACACGATGATGCCTGTTCCTGGTGGTGTGGACAGGCACCCTTGCAGGTCGTCTAGCACGCAGATCACGCCAATGTGAACTGTTTCGAATGGTCTGACGTGACACTTGGGTGCCTCTCACCTCCCTTAAACGTGCCTTGAGTGGAGTAGCATTTGTCATTTTGTTGTTCACAATGTAGTAGTCATCAGCATGGGATGTGGCCAAAGGACATCCACTTCTACATCTTTCAATGACTCTTCCAGTCTCTCGGTATCTCTGTTGCAACCTGCTGATGACACTCTATAACACTCTAGGTTCAGTAGCCACTTCAGAATCAGAATAATCTTTATTGGCCAAGTATGTAGAACACACAAAGAATTTGTCTCCGGTATAACACGCTGCATTAGTATCATTATAAACAAGGACATAACAGATAAGTATGGAAGGACATTTCGTAATGTAAGTGAACCGTAGTGCGGTAGTGTGCTGGAGAGTATTCCGGCTGGGGACTCCCTTGTTCTGCTGGGGGACTTCAATGCTCACGTGGGCAATGACAGTGAGACCTGGAAGGGCGTGATTGCGAGGAACGGCCCCCGCCGTCAGAATTCGAGTGGTGTTTTGTTATTGGACTACTGTGCTCGTCACGGATTGTCCATAACGAACACCTTGTTCAAACATAAGGGTGTCCATATGTGCACTTGGCACCAGGACACCTGCGGCCGCAGTTCGATGATTGACTTTGTGGTTGTATCATCGGATTTGCGGCCGCATGTTTTGGACACTCGGGTGTCAACTAATCACCACCTGGTGGTGAGTAGGCTCCGATGGTGGGGGAAGATGCCGGTCCGTCCTGGCAGACCCAAATGTATTGTGAGGGTTTGTTGGGAGCGTCTGACGGAATTCCCTGTCAGAAAGAGTTTCAACTCCCACCTCCGGCAGAGCTTTTCCCATGTCCCGGGGGATGCAGGGGATATTGAGTCCGAATGGCCGCTCGATTGTTGAGGCGGCCAATCTGAGTTGCGGACGTAAGGTGGTTGGTGCCTGTCGTGGCGGCAACCCCCGTACTCGCTGGTGGACACCAGCAGTAAGGGATGCCGTCAAGCTGAAGAAGGAGTCCGATCGGGCCTTTATGGCCTGTGGGACCCCAGAAGCAGCTGACGGGTATCGACTGGCCAAGCGGAACGCAGCTTCGGTGGTCACAGAGGCAAAAACCCGAGCATGGGAAGAGTTCGGTGAGGCCATGGAAGCCGACTTCTGGACGGCTTCGAGGAAATTCTGGTCCACCATCCGACGTCTCAGGAGGGGGAAGCAGTGCACCACTAACACTGTGTACAGTGGGGATGGGGCGCTGCTGACTTCGACTTGGGACGTTGTGAACCGGTGGGCAGAGTACTTCGAAGACCTCCTCAACTCCACCAACACGCCTTCCTTGGAGGAAGCAGAGTCTGAGGACCCTGAGGTGGGCTCTCCTATCTCTGTGGTTGAAGTCACCGATGTGGTTAAAAAGCTCCTCGGTGGCAAGGCCCCAGGGGTGGATGAGATCCGCCCGGAGTTCCTCAAGGCTCTGGATGTTGTGGGGCTGTCCTGGTTGACACGCCTCTGCAACATCGCGTGGTCATTGGGGAGAGTGCCTCTGGATTGGCAGACCAGGGTGGTGGTCCCTCTTTTTAAAAAAGGGGACCGGAGGGTGTGTTCCAACTACAGAGGGATCACACTCCTCAGCCTCCCTGGTAAGGTCTATCTATTCAGGGGTGCTAGAGAAGAGGGTCTGTCAGGAAGTCTAGCCTCAGATTGAGGAGGAGCGGAGTGGTTTTCGTCCCGGTCGTGGAACTGTGGACCAGCTCTACACCCTTAAGCAGGGTCCTTGAGGGTACGTGGGAACTCGTCCAACCAGTCTACATGTGTTTTGTGGACTTGGAGAAGGCGTTTGACCGTGTCCCTCGGGGAGTTCTGTGGGAGGTGCTTTGGGAGTATGGGGTACCAAGCCCCCTGATACGGGCTGTTCGGTCCCTAAACTGCCGATGTCAGAGTTTGGTTCGCATTGCCGGCAATAAGTCGGAATCGTTTCCAGTGAGGGTTGGACTCCACCAAGGCTGCCCTTTGTCGCCGATTCTGTTCATCACCTTTATGGACAGAATTTCTCGGCGCAGCCGAAGCGTTGAGGGTGTCCGTTTTGTTGGCCTCAGTATTGCATCTCTGCTTTTTGCAGATGATGTGGTACTGTTGGCTACTTCAAGCAGGGCTCTCCAACTCTCACTGGAGCGTTTCGCAGCTGAGTGTGAAGCGGTTGGGATGAAGATCAGCACCTCCAAATCTGAAACCATGTTCCTCAGTCGGAAAAGGGTGGAGTGCCCTCTCCGGGTCGGGGAGGAGATCTTGCCCCAAGTGGAGGAGTTTAAATATCTTGGGGTCTTGTTCACGAGTGAGGGCGGGAGGGAGCGAGAGATCGACAGGCGGATCGATGCAGCGTCTGCTGTGATGCAGACGTTGTATCGGTCTGTTGTGGTAAAGAAGGAGCTGAGCCAAAGGGCGAAGCTCTCAATTTATCGGTCGATCTACGTTCCAACCCTCATCTATAGTCACGAGCTATGGGTCGTGTCCGAAAGAACGAGATCCCGGATACAAGCGGCCGAAATGAGTTTTCTCCGCAGGGTGTCCGGGCTCTCCCTTAGAGATAAGGTGAGAAGCTCGGTCATCCGGGAGGCGCTCAGAGTAGAGCCGCATTAATTTAAATGAATTTTAACGGGATTAAATTTTTTCTCGCGAGATTAACGCGGCACATATCACCGCGGATGTTACGTTGCTCTATAAATAAACCAGAAACAAAATCAACAAGCGCGCTGCACAGGTCCATGCACATGTCTGTTTTGCCAGCCACGGCAGCGCGAGAGACCGAAAACGGATACTTAGAGTTTATAAATGGAAAGTTTGCTTCTAAAAAGTTGCCAGATAGTTCCACTGACAAGACCAAAGTTACCTGTATGTTTTGCAGTCATAACCTGAGCTATCATTATTGCACGTCGAGTCTGAAATACCACTTAATGGCCAAGCACACAGCTGATATGAATACTCCGCCCCCTCGTCTCACACAGACAGCTATGGATCATTTCAAAGCGAAGAAAATGGATGACACAACGAAGAATAAATTTGCTGAAGCCAGAGCTAAATGTATGGCTACATTGTCCACAGCTCGACACAAGCTGAAATCATTCGCATTTGGTCTAACGACTCCACTACGGATTGCCAGCGAGAGCCTACATTACAAGCTGTATACAGAGATAGTATGTCGCGGGGAAGGCTAAGGTACACCAAGCGGAAGAAGACACTGTTTCGGGAGAGAAATAAGAGACTAGGTTGATGAGCCTCTGGTGAATAAAGAGCCGGTAGCCTGTCGAATACGACTGACGCGATTGTTACCTGTTCCGTGTCCATATAAATATAGCGGGTGGAGCTTCTCTGTGTTCGTTTGACAGTGAAGGTGAGCTGTGGCACGTCGAGAGTTCAGCAGTGCAGTGGTAGCGACCTAGAGACCACACTGAAAATAAATGTATTTTAAATTTAAAAATAAATTAATATTTCAAGCTATGGCTTCAGCAAATTTGTTCTAAGTCGTGTTATCCATTTTCTTCACTTTGAAATGATCCATCGCTGTCTGTCTTAGACAAGGGGGCGGATTACTCACATCAGCTGTGTGCTTGTGTGGTATTTCTGACTCGACGATCTTTGATGATCGCTCAGTTTACGACTGCAAAACATCCAGGTAACTTTGGTGTTGTCATTGGAACTATCTGGCAACTTTTTAAAGTAAACTTTCCATTCGTAAACTCTTTAAGTATCCGTTTTCGGTGTCTCGCGCTGCTGTGGCTGGCAAAACAGACATGGGCGTGGACTTCTGCAGCGCGCTTGTTGTTTTTTTTCCGGTTCATTTATAGAGCAACGTAAAATCCGCTGTGATATGTGCCACATTAATCTCGCAAGAAAAAATTTAATCACGTTAAATTTCATTTAAATTAATGCCGATAATAACGCGCTAAACTGACAGCTCTAATATGTACCTGTATATATACTGCATACACACACACACACACGCGCGCGTGTGTGTATATGCTTATATACTTTTGTGTCTTTTTCAGTGGAGATGTCGAGTCAGGACATTGTGTGTTTCGATAAAACTTTTGAAGCAGCTGAAGCTCTTCTGCATATGGAGTCTCCCGGAGGGTTACATGATCGCAACACAGGTAACAACACTTGCATTACCTTAGCTGGCAGCATCTATTGCTATTTACTCCATGATACTGTGACTGGGGCCTTACTTCAGAGTTTTTCTAAAGAAGTCACAGGAGCACCTAGAAGGTCGACGACAAAATATTTCTCGCCAAGAATGCCATTATAGTTCATGTTTCAACCCTTGAGGCAGCAGAGTACCGTATTTTCACGACTATAAGGCGCCATTAAAAGTCTTAAATTTTCTCCAAAATGGACAGGACGCCTTATGATGCGGAGCGTCTTGTGTATGCACTGAGTTCCAAAACCTGACTGACAGCCGACACGCTGTTTATATAGAGAAAAGGCGGAAGTGAGTGTGGACAGCCATGCGGCAAAGAAGTCGGCCAATCAGTGAAGGGTGGGCGTGTATATATATACATATATGGAGAGAGAGAGAAAAGGCGGACGTGAGTGAGGACAGGCATGCGGCGAAGATGTCCGCCAATGAGTGAAGGGTGGGCGTGTAAGTGGACGCTAAAGGGACGCCCCAAGCAGGTACCAACACCTGTATAATTAAACACCTGTGTATTATTGCAAAACAACTTGGGTTTTGATTTCTAAGAACCCCCGAAAATAAATTCTACAAAGAGACACGCCTACGAAGCTCAGTTCAAACTTCAAGCCATCGGTTATGCTTTTGGCATGCGTGCCCATCTCACAGCAGCGGTGAAAAACCAAGTCAAGCAAATGAACTCTGAGCTTGCCGTCATTCCCGGAGGCTTGACTAAAGAACTCCAACCGCTGGACATCGGCATCAACCAGGCGTTCAAAGTAAAGTTGCGACCGGGCGTTCAAAGTAAAGTTGCGAGCGGCATGGGAACAATGGATGATCGATGGCAAACACAACTTTACAAAGAGTGAGAGGCAGCGCCGGGCGAGTTACGCCACAATTTGCAAATGGATTGTGGCTGCTTGGACGAACGTGTCAGCTTGCACTGTTGTTCGAGCTTTTGGCAAAGCCGGCATCATTTCTATGGAGCCACATGGCAATGAGAGTGACTCTGACAATGAGAGGGAACCCGGCGTTTTTGATGGATTACCGGTACTTGCACAATTGTTCAATTCTGATACAGAAGATGAGGACTTTGATGGATTTCTGGGTGATGATTGATCGAAAAACGTGAGTACATTGTACGATGGCTAAATAAAATACAACCGAACTCAGTTTTGCTTCCGTTGCCTTTTTAAAAACGTGGTTTTAGCGTGTATCCGTATGTCTTGGCATGCTACCGTATGCTTCAAGCTAACGTGTGTTTTTAGCGTGCGCGCATGCATGCCGTATGTTTAAGCTGGCGTATGTTTTACCACTGTAAAATTGCGCCCAATAATACAGTGTGTTTTGTCTATGTGTCAAATACAGAAATAGCACCCGTTAATGAGACTGCGCCCAACAATACAGTGTGCCGAATGGTCGTGAAAATACGGTATTTTTTTTTTCCACCCATCCATTCATTATCAGAACCGCTCATCCACACAAGGGTCTCCTGGCTGTCGTTGAGCGGTAGGCAGCGTACACTGAGCTTGTCATTAGCCAGTTGCAGCAATTTAACATTCAGTTTGGATATTTCAAAAGGTTGCCACTTCAAAAAGGTGAGAAATTAAGACATACTGTACATGTTGCTTGCTGCCATGTTGCTACTTTGGTGCTTTAAAGTGTTCGGTAACCTTTTTAATTCAATTAATTATCATACAAGTATAGGTCGACGTTATCAAGTCTTTTTATTTACCACTCTTTTTCTGAATATATTGCAAACAATACAATACTTTTAAGACTTTCTTTACTTCCATGGCTTGTGCCAGAAGTTCACTTTACAAACCCCGGAAAAAACTGTGGATTCATATGAATCAAAATTAGACCTTTTGAGTTTGAAGAAGTACTAAAAAAGCAAAAAAAAAAAAATCATTGTCAAACAAGTTTTTTGCTGTTTTGTTAAAAATGAGGAATCACTTAATTATGAGGAAAGAAATTATGGGCTTCATTTTCAATTCTAAAACAAATCTAATATTTACTCAGTTCCAAATACACATCCAATAGCCAGACAGGTGCTTTTATTTATTTATTTATTTTGCTTGTTTAATAATAATGATAGTTTTGGGGAACATTTGTCCCACAGACCGCTATGATATGACAATATCTGACAATACCTCATCGTTTTTATTTCCCCAGGTTGTGTGTGTGAGACAATCTGTGCTTGTCTTATCCGCTCGAGTGAGACAGCCGTGTTGAGTATTCAATAATTAAAAAATAAAGACACAAAATACAAGACTATATGCACTATGGCCAACCAGAGTGCCGCTTCCTTCACGATCTATGATTGGCTCGGACCATGATATGCGTGTCTGTTGAGTGAGGCTTGAGAGTATGGGAGACTTAATTTTCCCTATCCTCGATCGGCAGGCAGGTTGCACATGTGCAACCTCGGTTTCTTTTCAGGTGCGGCATTGTGAAATTAGGGCACATCATTGAGCCCTGCTTCCAGATATTTAGATATATTTGATATTTTCCTATGGACAGTTGTTTTAGTGTAGTTTATATTTAATGTATTTAGAAAAAAAGGATTACCGTATTTTCCGCACTCAATGGTGCACTGAATTATGAGGCACACCTTCAATGAATGGGCTATTTTTTAATTTTTTTCATATTTTGGATGCACTGGATTATAAGGCGCAATGTACAATGCATCCACTAGATGTCGTTACGCTCGACTCGAGAGGCGTTCATGACTGCCTCCGAAAAACGTAAATTAACAATTTCTTCAATGAAACTACAAAAATTGAAAATAATGCATAAAAACAGAAAATCAAGCGAGGAAATCCCAAAATAAATTCTATAGCACCCCCCCTCCCCCCCCGGCATTTCCTTGAGCATAGCCCCAACAGTACGATCAGATGTTAGTTAGATGTTGGAGACTGGACTGTCTCAGAAGTTTTTGTTTTTTATTCCTTTGTTGTGTATTCACAAACGAGGAAATCACAAAATAAATTCTGCAGGGGGGCTAGAGAATTTATTTTGTGATTTCCTCGCTTCATTTTCTGTTTTGATCTCTTATTTTTAATTTTCGTAGTTTCATTGAAGGAATCGTTTAATTTCTTTCAACAGAAGAAGAGAAGGCAAGACTGTGATAACCATTAATAAAGTGTGTGTTTAAAAAAACAACAACACCACAGCTCTCCCTTTTTTGGAGCTGCAACATGTATCTATATCTACATGAGCTATATTAGCCTACTATCAAAATTACTAAATTTGCTACAATTACACAATGAGCCTTCCTGATTACCGTATTTACACGACCATTCGGCGCACCGTATTGTTGGGCGCAGTCTCGGTAACGGGTGCTATTTCTGTGTTTGACACATTCACAAACGCACTGTATTATTGGGCGCAGCCAGGCATGGTAAAACATACGCCAGCTTAAACATACGGCATGCATGCACG
Organism: Hippocampus guttulatus; assembly: GCF_054856545.1. Lineage (NCBI taxonomy): Eukaryota > Metazoa > Chordata > Actinopteri > Syngnathiformes > Syngnathidae > Hippocampus > Hippocampus guttulatus. Next base: position 3,019,352 of record NC_141262.1, on the reverse strand, counting down.
CACGCTAAAAACACGTTTTTAAAAAGGCAACGGAAGCAAAACTGAGTTCGGTTGTACTTTATTTCGCCATTTTACAATGTACTCACGTTTTTCTCTTCACCTCTTACACGCTCACCCTTCACTCATTGGCGACTGGTACCTGCTAGGGGCGTGCCTTTAGCGTCCTCTTACACGCCCACCCTTCACTCATTGCGACTGGTACCTGCTAGGGGCGTGCCTTTTGCGTCTTCTTACACGCCCACCCTTCACTCATTGGCGGACTTCCGCATGCCTGTCGTCACTCACTCCGCCTTTTCTCTATATAAACAGCGTGTTGGCCAGAAGCGCTCTCAGTCATGCTTTGGAACTCGGCTCATACACTAGACGCTCCATATTATAAGGCGTCCTGTCCATTTTGGAGAAAATTTAAGACTTTTAATGGCGCCTTATAGTCGTGAAAATACGGTAAATGTTTTTTCCGTGCGGTGCATTCTGTAGAGCAGGGGTGCCCAACCTTTTTTGACGATCTACTTTTCGTTCAACCAACCTACCGTGATCGACCCGCACATATACAACACACTTACAGACAGTTATTTTTTTGCGGCTCCAGACATATTTGTTTTTTGTTTTTTTGTCCTATATGGCTCTTTCAACATTTTGGGTTGGCGACCCCTGTACTAAGTATTTGTAGAATATCTCTAATACCATATAGTGAGTTATGAAAATCTTTATAGAAAGAACTGGCAGAAAATATTTCGAAAAAAATTGTCATTAGCCACCCAACCAATTTGTTGTGGGAGCAAAGCCACGGTGACAAAAAATCGATAATCTAATTTTTTGGGTGCCCAGCAGATGATGTGATGATGGAGACAATAGTGGAGGTTTCAACAGAGTGTGGACCGATGGAGGAGGAAGAATCCTTCCCCATCCCGCCTGATAATGAACCTGTTGCCAAAAAGAAGAGAGGAGGTCAGTGTCAACAGACTGTCATACGAAACTGGAGTGGTGCTACGAATCATCTCTTTTTGATGCTTGATGTTAGCAGACAGGCAGAGAGACTGCTTCAGTGTACAGTGATATAGGAAAGCTGGAAATTACAGTTGTTTATTTTCTAATTTTAGGTGGACGTAAGACAAAGATGCACCAACCTACATCCAACGGTACCTTTGACCTGGGGATTAAGAAGAGACAGAGGGAAGGAAAAGGTAGATGGGCATGCCTTATGTTTTGATTTATTCCTGCCCGTATTATTTATTCATTTGTTTTACCATTTATTATTTAAGTGATCACCCTAAAAATCAAAACAATGTACAAGGGGAGTCTCATCTTCCCACAGTGGCAGGCATGTGAAAATGTTTAACTCGAAACTCTTCCTGTCTAGAACATGGCAGAACGTGTGGCATTGCTTTTACATGTGGGATAGAGCCTGGTGGCCTTTTCCTGGAATGATCATGTCGATTAAAGTTTAATGTTAGAGAACATGTGGAAAACCAAGGCTTGTAGTTCGCTTTGGCACAAGCATTTTGGTATTTCTATGGGGCTGCCAAAATCTATGTATGAGAGAGGCAATTGTCTAACTCTCCAGCAGTCCATGTAAAATGAATGTGACACACCAAATAAAAGAGTTTTGAAAACAACTCTTCAAGAGGGCATGCCTATAAAGTTCAATGTGTGTAAATATAATAAATATTTTTATGAGCTACAAGATAAGATAACCTTTATTAGTCCCAAAATGTTCTTTCTTTAATATGTTCTATGCGCCTCCAATCGTCTAAACATGGCATTCTGATTAATATTGTGTTTTGTCCATCTCAGGAGCAGCCATTTTGCCAGTTGTCGTTGATTGAAGATTACATCACAAATGCTCAGGGCTCAGGTCACACCCAATCATGGATCAACTCCAGAAAACGGTTGAGTCGTGATTGGTCGTTATCTGACCCCTGAGCAACTGAGATGTCATTTTCAGTTGACAAAAATATGTATATTTATTTCTTTCTTTTTAAAAATAGCATTACTGTACATAGTATGCTGCAATAGCGTCCGGTAGAAATGTTCTTGACAAAACGTGAAAAAATGATGGAAATTTGGGCAAATTGTGATGGAAGTGAAGTTCTGTAGGTTGGTAGTTCTACATTTGACACCGCTGTAACAATTCAATTGTCAGGTTAAGTCCCATTTCCTTAGTTAGATATTTGGTGTTTTTTTTATTTGGTAAGCTCAAAGATAATTTTACATCATGTTTTTTTCCTCTCAGGGAACACCACCTACCTGTGGGAGTTTTTGCTGGAACTATTGCAGGACAAAAACACATGTCCTCGCTACATTAAGTGGATGCAGAGGGAAAAGGGAATCTTCAAATTGGTCGACTCCAAGGCCGTGTCCAAACTTTGGGGGAAACACAAGAATAAACCCGATATGAACTATGAAACAATGGGCCGAGCCCTCAGGTCAGCCATTCTGCACAAACTAAAACTTCAATCATTTGTTTCAAATTAAGCATCCCAACTAAACACATAAGCATGTTGTACAATGTCAAAAGTCCAGTGTGTTCACATGCAGATATTACTACCAGCGTGGAATCCTGGCAAAGGTGGAGGGTCAGAGGTTGGCTTACCAATTCAAAGACATGCCAAAGAACATTCGGGTCATTGAGGATAACGATGAAGGTGAAGACAGCGAGGGCGTGTTGTCCAGCCACCAGGGTCCCGAAATGCTGGGCACCAACACTAGTGCTGCCTACCATCCTCAGCAAGCTTATGTCACAATCATCCCCAACACCACCACCACCAGGTCTTACACTTTCGTGCACTTTTTGCATTTTTTTTTTCATTCCGCTTGATTTAGTTTGTCATAAGCCACACCGAGCAAGTGTCTAATAAACATTTCTATTTATTCAGTGTATAATTGTTGAGATTGTTCACTTCAACATTTTATGTTGATCATCTCAGTGTCTTTGTTGCTATCTTGAAGTCGTTAAATACTGCTCAATAGCTGCGTGCTTCCCGGAAAACACCACATGTTCAGTAATTTTTTGGGTAGCTGGTGTTCATGATTCTGTGTTTCCTTCTCCAACAGGCCCATTCGTGCCATGCCTGTGGTCATGACTAACTCTCTTGGGCAAGTGACATTAAATTCTTCGGCAATCCTAACCACCACGGCAGGAGGCCCAGTTACAGTAGCTAGTGCTAGTGCGCCCCCAAAATTGGTCATCCAGACCCTGCCCACCATGCTGCCGTCTGGTTCCAAAACAGGTGATAAAATCACAATCATCACGATCCCAGCCAACCAGCTTGCCACACTCATGCAGGCAAGTCAGTCAAGCCAGGTGACTCAGCTCGTACAGGCCAAACCTGTCACAACACATCTAGCGCAGGCTGTCCCAAAGCCAGCAACAACCCCTACCGTCCATCTAGCAGCAGGCACACCAGTGCCACAACTTATCCTAGCCAAACCGCAGCTCACGGTGCAACATGTCCAAAGTCCTACCCAGCTCAAGGAGTCCTCCGTCACTCAGCCGCAAGCAGCACAATCTGAGGTATCGACCCTCTCCAGTCAGCCAGTAGCACCAGAAGAAAGCCCAACTTCCTGAGAAGTCAAACCTCAGGTGGGATGCTCTCGGGGGGAATGACTGTAGATACTGCAGAAGGAAGGCAAGTCATATCAAACCCACCTCCTGGACCCACAACAGAGCACTTTGACTGGCTGCTCTCATCGTGGACAAATTGCAACCCCACAAAAGAGGAATGGAACCGGTGTGTGAAAAAACTCGCTCAAAGAAGATGGGCAGCCTTAGATTGCAAATGAAACATTTGCGGTCAAACTGTATGTAAACTCACCGAAAAAAAACAAATTGTAAATGGAAATCTACAGAGCATTTTGATACACAGCAGGTATGTTTTCTTCTCCTAGACGAAGTTTGTTTGGTTGATTTCATCTGTTTTTCAACCTGTTCTTGTCTGAAGAGTTTTGTCCTTACCTTGCACTGTTAAATACACTGCTTTTTTTTTTTTTTACTGCAATTTAAAAGGGAGTCAAAGGATGTCAATATCCAAATAAGGTAGATTTGTGCTCCACATATGAAGTATAGTATACAATTATTTCTTGTACTATCAGTTTTACAAAAATGTGTTATAAAAATGAGAAAAAAGAATTGTCTTTCATTTTGTCTATCATTTCAGCTGCAAAATGTGAGAGAAAATTTGGTGGGTTGAGCCATGTGGGCGCCATTTGTAAAGCATATGGTGTTTAAACTAACACTTCGTCACAGTTACCTTCAAACAATGTTTTTAAAGAAACTTGAGTTGCCTGATTGCACATTGCAAACAATATTTGTTAATTTAAATATAGTAGTTTGATCGAAATAGTAAATGATGATCTGGTCATTTGAATCAGGAGTCTGTGCAACAGGATAGCGGCCCTCCAGGACTGGAATTACCCACCCTTGCTCTAAATTCTCCCTCTGTATGAGTGTGAGTGCGGATGGTTGTTTGTCTATGTGTGCCCTGAGATTGGCTGGCAACCAATGTCAGTGCTGTTCAAAATAATAGCAGTACAATGTGACTAACCAGAATATCCCTGGTTTTTAGTATATTTCTTATTGTTACATGCCAGACAAGTTACCAGTAGGTGCAGTAGATTCTCAGAAAACAAACAAGACCCAGCATTCATAATAGGCACGCTCCGAAGGCTGTGCAATTGGGCAAATTGTTCAAAGGGGTGTGTTAAAAAAAAATAGCAGTGTGGCAACCAATCTCTGAGTTCATCAATTTTCGGGAAGAAAAAAAACAAAAACAGGTGTGAATCAGGTGGCGCCTATTTAAGGATGATGAAGCCAGCACAGGTTGATCATGCATTTGAGGAAAATGGGTCGTTCAAGACACTGCTCCGAAGAATGGCGTTATTTGATTAAAAAGTTGATTGGAGAGGGAAAAATCTATAAAGAGGTGCGAATTATTGGCTGTTCAGCTAAAATGATCTCCAATGCCTCAAAATGGGTAGAAAACCAGACACGTGGAAGAAAACGGAAGACAACTATTAAAATGGACCGGTGAATAACCAGAATGGCAAAGGCTCAGCCAATGATCAGCTCCAGGATGATCAAACACAGTCTGCAGTTACCTGTAAGTGCTGTGACAGTTAGAAGACGTCTGTGTGAAGCAAATTTATTTTCAAGAATCCCACACAAAGTCCCTCTGTTACAAAAAAGGCATGTGCAGAAGAGGTTACAATTCGCCAAAGAACACATCAACTGGTCGAAAGAAAAATGGAGGAACATTTTGTGGACTGATGAAAGTAAAATTGTCCTTTTTGGGTCCAGGGGCCACAGACCGTGTGTGAGACGGCCCCCAAACTCTGAATTCGAACCTCAGTACACATTGAAGACAGTGAAGCATGGTGGTGCAAGTATCATGGTCTGGGCATGTTTCTCCTCCTCTGGTGTTGGGCCCGTTTATCGCATACCAGGGATCATGGATCAGTTTGTGTATATCAAGATACTTGAAGAGGTTATGTTGCCTTATGCTGAAGAGGACATGCCCTTGAAATGGGCGTTTCAACAAGACAATGACCCCAAACACACCAGTAGACAAGCAAAGTCTTGGTTCCAAACCAATAAAATTAATGTTATGGAGTGGCCAGCCCAATCCCCAGATCTCAATCCAATCGAGAATTTGTGGGGTGATATCAAAAATGCTGTTTGTGAAGCAAAACCAAGAAATGTAAATGAATTGTGGAATGTTGTGAAGCAATCATGGAGTGAAATAACAACTGAAAGGTGCCACAAGTTGGTTGACTCTATGCCACACAGATGTGAAGCAGTTATAAAAAACTGTGGTCAAGCAACTAAATGTTAGGATTGCTAAATCCTACCTTTTTCTTTGGAAATACAAAATAATTTTGAGTCTGTACAGTCAACAGCAGACACTGCTATTTTTTTGAACACACCCCTTTGAACTATTTGCCCAATTGCACAGCCTTCGGAGCGTGCCTATTATGAATTCTGGGTCTTGTTTGTTTTCTGAAAATCTACTGCACCTACTGGTAACTTGTCTGGCATGTAACAATAAAAAATATACTAAAAACCAGGGATATTCTGGTTAGTAACATTGCACTGCTATTATTTTGAACAACACTGTATGTATATATGTATGTGTCTATATATATCAGTGGCGGATGGATGCTGGTCTGTCAAGGAGGGGAAGTTCAATTTCAGCCGACATCATAAAATGTGCTCGTTTATACGTGAATTCTACTCTCCGTTCCTTTTCAAGAAAATGATCTGTAACCTTGTCATACCAACAAGGCGTCTTTTCCAGGGACTCCTAGTGAGCTCTCTATGGCCAGCAGAGCTAGGCTGCTTAAACCGCCTTGGCCCATGGTGTTGCGGGTGTAAGACTTGAGCCGCTTTAGACAGGAGAAGCTCCTCTCTACACCTGCAGATGTAGCTCCAATTGTTGCCACGAATGACAGCAGTTTGTAGACCTGAGGCATTGCACTGTCTAACTCCATGTCTTTCAGAAACAAAAAGAAATAACACAGCTTTCCCCTGTAGCCATGCAAGTCCTGGTTTGAGTATAGGACTTGAAGTTCAGACCTCAGTCTTGCTGAATCAAAGAACTGGCCAAAACCTTTCACGACACTCTGAAATGCCTCCTCTGGAAACACTCGTCTCATCTCATCAAACTTCCCTGGATTGACTAATTCCAAGAAGCAACTACAATAAAACCCACAGAAATAAAAGATTAATTTGTCGCTAGTCGTTTTCAACAAAGAGAGTGTCGCAAAGACGATTAGAAGTCTCCAGTTCAACTCAGAACAAAATGAGAATTGAAAATTGCTCCCACAGATGCAGACACCAAAAGATCAGTGATTGGCTCATTTCGCTGTCAATCAAAAAGAGATTCAGACTCAGACAGATCATCCAATCATCATGCAGAAAAGCTGAGCGTCCGGGTCAGCCGATAAACGCCCACTGTCCATAGACTCCTAGAGACGCTGAGCGTCCAATGGGCGGGACAAAACCAGCATTTATCCAATGATTCATCTCATTTCAATGCATTGGGACAATGGGCTCTGAACTCTCTCGACCAGGGGTGGCCAACCCGCGGCTCGCGAGCCACATGCGGCTCTTTGGCTGGTTCAATGCGGCTCCCGGGCTTTCACACGACAAGCGTCGAAAACGCCTCGGCAATGGCGATGCCATTCAAACAAAGGCGCTAACTACACAGAACGTACTATGTCAGCCTATCTTCAATCCCGTTACTTGATTGACATAGAGGCCAACCAATCAGACGACTGCATCACCACTCATGCACAAACAACAGCACTAAGCGCTAAGCTAGTCAGCGAATTACCTCTGATTTTAAGGCAGGGGTGCCCAATACGTCGATCAGAATCGACCGGGAGCCAGTGAACTGGTCCCAAGTCTGTATCTTTAGCTTTCGTTCATTTTCGGCCCGTTCCGACTGTTGCTCATTGTGGTGTTCGTGCATATGTGCGTGAGTGCACTGGTGGGAACCCACGTGTGTGTGTGTGTGTGTGTGTGTGTGTGTGTGTGTGTGTGTGTGTGTGTGTGTGTGTGTGTGTGTGTGTGTGTGTGTGTGTGTGTGTGTGTGTGTGTGTGTGTGTGCGCGCGCACCTGCGCGATCGGGTTGTTCGTGGGAAGTTGGTCGCTTCAAAAGTTGATCTTTGGCCAAAAAAGTGTGTGTGTGTGCGTTTGCATGTGCGCGCGCGCGCGAGGAAGGGTATGATGTGGCTCTTTGCAGTAACACAGTAAAAAAAATGGCTCTTCGTCTCTGACTGGTTGGCCACCCCTGCTCTAGACGCCCAGCTTCCGCGCTGTAGACGCTCAGCGTCCACATAGTTTAAAACCTTCGTACCGGGATTTGAAGACGTGGTGACCTTCCGGTAGTCCAAAATTGACATTTTGGACAGAACCCGGTACTAAGGTTTTAATTAAAGCTGAGCTTCCCTTGCAGTCTTAACCCTCATATTATGTTGAAAAAAAATCACATTGATTATGTTGTGGGTCATTTTGACCCGCACTGTAAAAATCCACACAAAATAGTCAAAAAACAGGTTACACCAGTAACAACTTTGTTTAAAATGATGTAAACATTCAGATAAGAGACGGACAACAGATTTTTAATCCCAAAAGTATATTTAAGAACTGTTTAAAGTTTTTCCATGTCACGCTTATTTTTTTCATTTAACTTTTCTGAGATTTTCAGTGTTTTATCTACAATGTATTGCATTGGCAGTTGTATGTGTGCTGTCAGATTGTCAAATCCCCTTTTGGTGGAGTTGTAATCCAGGATCATTTGTGGCTTCATGTCTTCTCTTGTGCTCAGAGATGCATCTGTGTGCATTGTGCTCATTACAAGAACATTTTTGTTTTTCTTTGGGCAGTTTGAAACAACTGCTGCTTTCTCAGTGAAAACAAATACTGAGGAATGCAGAGGTCTGCCCTGCATCTTCAGAATTTCACCGGGAATTTCTGTCTTATTTCTTCTGACTGTTGCCAACATAGTCAGCTTTCTCTCCTGAACTTCATCTCCAAGGCCGTAATATTGTAAAGAAGTTATGACTTTGCAGTCCTTCACTCATCTTCAGCACCACACCCATCATCTGAATCTTCTCAGATGCTCCTCCAGGTAGCTTTCCAGTATGCACTTGCATATTCCATGCAAAACTAGATATTGCATCACAGGCTGCCCATATTTTGATGCCATACGTGCCAGAAAGATCCTCTGTCTCTGAAATATCTTCCTCTGCATCACTATCCCAGTTCAAACTCTGTGATGAAGCTTATTCAGCTGTAAATTTTCTGGAGAATCATTTTTGGTATGTTGGTCAAACAAATGACATGAGAAGAGTGACGTTTCAAATGAGAGAAAGTTCCTGCTCTACACATACCTGGCTGGGTATCTGGCAGTCACTGAGCAGTCAAAACAAAGTACTGTTCATCAATTAGACATGTTTCTTTTGGATCTGAAAAGCTTCTTGCCCACATTAAAGTGTCTGGGTCAAAATGACCCCAACATCGTATTTGTATTCAAACGGTGCACAGACATCCCACTACACATCAGAGTGTCCAGATTTTACCCACCAGTTCATGACCCTAGATGAGGAAAAGTCACTAAATTTCATGAAGAAAAAGAAAGGATATCCAGTGCTTTGGTCACCGCAAAAACTGAAATGGGTCAAATTGACCCTTAACATAATATAAGGGTTAAAGCAATCGCCTCTGAGATATATATAAAAAATTAAATCCTCGTCTCACCCCTCGGGTGGTGTCCGTCCCTCATTCAGCTCGGGTCCTCTACCAGAGGCCAGGAAGCTTGAGGGTTCTGCGCAGTATCCTTGCTGTTCCCAGCACTGCACATTTCTGGACTGAGATGTCCGATGTTGTTCCCGGGATCTGTTGCAACCATTCATCTAGTTTGGGGGTCACTGGCCCGAGTGCTCCGACCACCGCAGGCACGACTGTCACCTTTACCTTCCAGGCTCTCTCCAGCTCCTCTCTGAGCCCTTGGTATTTCTCGAGTTTCTCGTGTTCCTTCTTTCTGATGTTTCCATCACTTGGGACCGGCTTTCCTCTGCCCTTTATCTATGATCACGATATCTGGTTGGTTCGCCATTACCATTTTGTCAGTCTGGATCTGGAAGTCCCACAGGATCTTCGCTCTGTCATTCTCCACCACCTTCGGAGGTGTTTCCCATTTTGACCTTGGGGTTTCCAGTCCATACTCCGCACAGATGTTTCGGTAGACTATGCCAGCCACCTGGTTATGACGTTCCATGTAGGCTTTCCCTGCCAGCATCTTACACCCTGCAGTAATGTGTTGGATCGTCTCAGGTGCCTCTTTGCACAACCTACACCTTGGGTCTTGTCTGGTGTGGTATATCTGGGCCTCAATGGCTCTGGTGCTCAGGGCCTGCTCCTGAGCAGCCAGGATGAGTGCCTCTGTGCTGTCCTTCAGGCCAGCCCTCTCTTGCCACTGATAGGACTTCTTGAGATCAGCCACTTCAGTTATGGTCCGGTGGTATTCCCCGTGTAGGGGCTTGTCCTCCCATGATGGTCCCTCTTCCAGCGCCTCATCCTCTGTTCCCCATTGTCTGAGACATTCTCTGAGTACGTCATCCGTTGGAGCCTTCTCCTTGATGTATTCATGGAGCTTGGATGTTTCATCCTGGACAGTGGCTCTCACACTCACTAGTCCCCGGCCTCCTTCCTTTCGGCTTGCGTACAGTCTCAGGGTACTGGATTTGGGATGGAACCCCCCATGCATGGTTAGGAGATTTCGGGTCTTAACGTCCGTGGTCTGAATCTCTTCCTTTGGCCACCTTATTATTCCTGCAAGGTATCTGATCACTGGCAGGGCATAGCTGTTTATTGCCCGGGTCTTATTCTTGCCATTGAGCTGGCTTCTTAGGACTTGCCTCACTCGCTGGAGGTATTTGGCCGTAGCCGCTTTCCTTGTTGCCAGTTCAAGGTTGCCATTGGCTTGTGGTTGTTCAGGAATTATTCCTCTAAAAGTAGTAGGAGCACATTGTTGAGGAATTTCACCTTGCTATGAGTACTATTGATACTAGTCTCTGTCCTGAACATCTGCTAAAGTACTTAAAACAAAGAATGTAGGGTGAAGTTGGGGTCATATCTCCCCTTGAATGATTAACAGCCCCCCGAGGGTTTTCTTGCCTCCGCCACCTCGTAAAAGTCCCTGAAGGGTGTCAAGTGCCCTCGAAGAGGAACCCTAATCTCAAGATTTGTGGCGAGCAGATGTGGTCTGTACTTTGTCATCATGTCAAGATCGAACTTTGCTTGACCTTCTTTGTCTCTGATTTTTACATAAGGGGAAGGACTGCCCGCCCCTCATTTAAATATTATGCCTAAATATACGTGTGACTGTAGTTGTTCGGGGCTTCCTGATGAAATCTGAGACTCACAGGAGCCCGAATCGATTCGTGTTGCGTTGTGATAAACTGAAGAAAAGACGACGTGGTGTGGGGTCTTCTTCCACCTTATAGAGAGATAAAATAACCTGTGTCCAAGGAGGACCAAAAGCAAATTTACAGCTCCCCCTCCTCTACATGGTCTATCGAGGTACTTGTAGCTGTCCTCAATGTCTGCTATTGTTCCTTCAGGGAGTGAGACCCCTTCAGTGCGGACTACTTTTCCTCTCTTAGTCACCATCCGACTACATTTCTCAAGCCCGAATGACATCCCGATGTCGCTGCTGTAGATCCTGGTCGTGTGGATCAGGGAGTCTATGTCCCTTTCGCTCTTAGCATACAGCTTTATGTCATCCATGTAGAGGAGGTGACTGATTGTCGCTCAATTTCTGAGGCGGTATCCATGGCCTGTCTTCGTGATTACTTGGCTTAGGGGGTTCAGTCCTATGCAGAACAGCAGTGGGGAGAGTGCATCACCTTGGTATATGCCACATTTGATGGACACTTGGGTAAGTGGCTTGCCATTGGCTTCAAGTGTGGTTTTCCACATCCTCATCGAGTTCGCAACGAAGGCTCTTAGGGTCCTGCTCACCTTATACAACTCCAAGCATTCAGTGATCCATGTATGTGGCATCGAGTCATAGTATCATAGTCATAGAGTCGTTGTAATCAATCCCCAGGCTGTGCACAGGTTGGTATGTCGGGACCTGCAGTCTTGTGCGACTGTTCTGTCAACCAGGAGATGTTTGGCTCCTCTGGTATCTCTACCAACGCCCTTCTGTGCTTCGCACATGTACTGATCCATGTGTCCACTTATCTTAGCCGCAATGATGCCTGACATGAGCTTCCATGTTGTGGAGAGACAGGATATTGGTCGATAGTTGGATGGGATGCACCCTTTGAGAGATCCTTCATGATCAAGATCGTTCGCCCTTCGGTTAGCCATCCTGGGTGAGTCCCATCCCTCAGCAGCTGGTTCATTTGTGCTGCTAGGCGCTCATGGAGTGCTGTGAGTTTCTTTAGCCAGTAGGTGTGGACCATGTCCGGGCCTGGTGCTGTCCAGTTCTTCATATCTGAGACTCTTTCCTGTATGTCTGCCACTGTTATGGTAACTGGGTTCTGTTCAGGGAGGTTGCTGTGCTCCTCTCTCAGGGTCACCAGCCATTGTGCACTGCTGTTATGTGCAACCTCCTTCTCCCATATGCCTTTCCAGTACCTTTCAGTTTCCAGTCTTGGTGGGTCAGCTCTGTTGTTAGGACCCTGCCACTGAGCGTACACTTTCGCAGGTTGTGTTGCGAACAGCCTGTTTATTCGTCTGGCCTCATTCTCTTTCGTGTACCGCTTTAGGCGGCTGGACAAGGCTTGGAGCCTTTGTTTGGCAGTTTCGAGTGCTTCAGGTATGGTCATCTGGATGTACCTCTCGGGTATCGGCCTTTTCATCACACCTCTCTGGGCCTCCGTCAATTGACTCACATCTTTCCGAGCTGCCTTGATCTTAGCCTCCAACCGTCTTTTCCATGGTGGGTAACGTATCTCATGGCTTCCATGGTTGCTCTTATCGCCAAGCATCTCTAGGATCACTGATGCTGAAGCGTATATCAGCTCATTGGTTTCCGTGATCGTTATGGTAGGGATCGCCCTCAGTGCTGCATTCATGCTTTCCATGAGACTTTCAGGTGGTACTTCACATAGCCGTTGTAATCGGTTTCTAGGTTGCCCAGCTTTCATTCTCGCCATGATCTTAGCTTTCATGTCAGTTGCTGCCTCGCTCAGCATTTCATTCATTGGGGCTGGCCTCCCAATCTCATCATCTGCATTCATTGGGGCTTGCCTCCCAATCTCTGGTATGACCTCCTCCTCTGATCTGGCAGCCTGGGGCCCTTCACCATGGAACCTGCGTTGTACCTCATCAATCTCAAGTTGTGACAGCAATTGCCGTTTGTGGATGTTGGAACACTGAGTTACGAGTTGTTTCGTGGTCAACCGTGACTGTGGGTTTCGAAGTAACCATTTAGCCCACATTCTCTGCATGTAACCCCTCTGACTAGGGTTGCTTGAGTAGTAGCATTCCAACAGAGCCATGTTATCGCATCTCGCCATCTCCGCTTTGTTCCAGTAGCCCATTTTTCATCAAGGTGCTCTGGTTCCCCAGCACCTGACGCAGACCTTGTTTGGCCGGGCGACGTCTGAGCCATTCGTCATTCGTTTTATTGTCTCTCATCATTGTATGAGGATCTTGCCCAACACTGGATGGTGTTATGTGCTTTTTTTTTTGTCTTGCCCCAAGACCACCGTCTCCCGTACGCCAAACCAATGCCTTACCAACTGAGCTATCCAGCCACCAATATATATATATATATATATATATATATATATATATATTAGAGCTGTCAAACGATGGGCGAATAATTGGCGGCCACGTGAGACACACAGTTCTTGCACATGCTTGCTTGTCTCGCTCACACGCGCATGCACATACACAAGTCGAGGCCGCTTTATTTATATTGTATAATTTATACTGGAGCTGTCGAACGATTAAGATATTTAATCTAATTAAAAATGCAACTGTCATAATTAAATCAAATTCACTAAAAATTCACTCACGCATTTTTGATCATTTCTGAATTTCCTTTTATATTTTTTTGTCCTATTTTTCCCCATTTTAATGCTCTCATCAACATGGACTCATGAATCAGTTTTCTATGTGCAAAATGCAAATATTTACTGAAATAACAATTTCGATTTTCAATTTTACATGAGCATTTTTCACTTGGAGCAGTTATTCACACAAAATCTCTCACACAATGTTACTGTCCATCAACAACAGTGAAATATTTTGTCACACAACAGCTGTTTTAACAACTCTTTTTATGGAATCAAAACAGAGCAATATAACATAATAAAGTGCACATCTAAGGTAAACTAGTATTCAGCCTGTACTGCAGGGGTGGGCAATTATTTTCTCGGGGGGGGCCAAATGAGAAGCAGAAAATATTGTGGAGGGCCGGGCCAAAAGTTAGAAATAGAAATAGAAAATAAAGAAGATAGCACAATGTCTTTGTATGCCAGTAATAATGTAACCTTCTCCTCCACCATCACACTCAGCACCGGTTCTCCTCAAGGATGTGTACTGAGCCCCATGTTGTTCACGCTCTACACATTTGACTGGTCTCCGACTCTTATTAGCGGTCCAGTTTGCGGAAAGTTTTTAACATGATAACAATCAAACCATTCTAGGAAATGTTCATTTACTCGAGCCACAAGCAATTCACTCCGAGCATGGAAATTGCCAGAATCGGACTGAGTAAGAATCGCTTCCTTGTTTTTCAAAGTCTCGTAGATTTGAGTCTTTCCGACTCCAGGTGTCTCCTGAATGTTTCGTACTTTGTTACCCGCTTCGTTTAATCAGATACATATCACTTTCCCTTCCATGGTCATTACTCTCTCCCTCTTTCTTCGTGAAGTAACTGCGCCACCTGGTGTTGAAATACCTGTCATTACAAGTCCAAACGAAATGAATGCAATCAAACCTTAATTGTGCACCAATCTTCGGCGGGCCAGATTAAAAAGACCAAGGGGTCTTTGGACTGTGGGCCGTAGTTTGCCCACCCCTGCTGTAGTGGATTTAAGCCATGGTTGCAGACTTCGTTTTTCTCAAGTTTGTTTTGAACACAGCAGTCAGGCAATGTTGATTCTGTTGGTCCTTCTTGCGCGGAAGTCTCTCTACGGTTTTGTGTAGACATCATTTCGTATGACTACACTTGGTTCGATGACAACATTGGAGACGTTTTATTTTCGCTCGGTCGCTACCACTGCACCGCTGAACTTCCGTTGTCATGTCACCGCCTGAGCGCACCGTCACTGTCAGACGAACACAGAGAAGCTCCACCCGCTTTATTTACATGGACATGGAACACTGTAACCTTCCACACAAAATAGTTCCAAACAGGTAACAATCGTGTCAGTGGCATACATCGTATTCGACAGGCTGCCTGCTCTTTATTCACCAGAGGCTAATCAACCTAGTCTCTTATTTCTCTCCCGAAACAGTGTCTTCTCCCGCTTGGTATATCTTAGCCTTCTCCGCTACGTACAATCTCTGTACACAGCTTGTAATGGAGGCTCTCGCTGGCAATTCGTAATGGAGTTCTTCGATGCAATGTGAATAATTTCAGCTTGAGTCGAGCTGTGGACAATGTTGACAGGCTTGCATGCAGTAGCCATACATTTAGCTATGGCTTCAGCAAATTTGTTCTTCGTCGTGTCATCCATTTTCTTCGCTTTGAAATGATCCATAGCTGTCTGTCTTAGACGAGAGGGCGGAGTACTCACGTCAGCTGTGTGCTTGGCCATTAAGTGGTATTTCAGACTTGACGTGCTATGATGATAGCTCAGGTTACGACTGCAAAACATACAGGTAACTTTGGTCTTGTCAGTGGAGCAATCTGGCAACTTTTTAAAAGTAAACTTTCCATTCATGAACTCTTTAAGTATCCGTTTTCGGTGTCTCGCGCTGCCGTGGCTGGCAAAACAAGCGTGTGTGGACCTATGCAGCGCGCTTGTTGTTTTGTTTCTGTTAGGGTTTGGATGTGACCCCAATAGCACGACAACAGGCAGGTATCGTTGAAATCAACACTTGGCGTAGTTTATTGAAGAGTCTTCACAAAGTCACTCAGGGAGAAGCAGAAGGAGTCCACAAGGAAATATCCACACAAGGAACAAGAAGCTGCAGGAGATGGCAACAGAGTCCACTGGCGTGGTGACGGCACGAACTTGCACTGAGGAATGGTCTGTGAGTCAATTTGTACCAGTCCAAACGAGCAGATAGGCAACAGGTGGGTGATGAGCTGACGAGTCTCAGGTGTGAGGTGCAGAGCACCCTGGCTGAGGGGGCTGCCTGGCTGGCCCCTCCCTAACAGTTTCTGGTTTATTAATAGAGCAATGTAACATCCACTGTGATGTGTGCTGCGTTAATCTCGCGAGAAAAAATTGTATCCCGTTAAAATTACCGTATTTTCACGACTGTAAGGCGCCATTAAAAGTCTAAAATTTTCTCCAAAATGGACAGGACGCCTTATGATGCGGAGCGTCTTGTCTATGCGCTGAGTTCCAAAAACCTGACTGACAGCCGACACCCTGTTTATATAGAGAAAAGGCGGAAGTGACTGTGGACAGGCATGGGGCAAAGAAGTCGGCCAATCAGTGAAGGGTGGGCGTGTATATATATACACATGGAGAGCGAGAGAGAGAAAAGGCAGATGTGAGTGAGGACAGGCATGCGGGGAAGATGTCCGCCAATGAGTGAAGGGTGGGCGTGTAAGTGGACGCTAAAGGGACGCCCCAAGCAGGTACCAACACCTGTATAGAGTGTGGCTATGTGCATTGTTGCAAAACAACTTCGGTTTTGGTTTCTAAGAACCCCCGAAAATAAATTCTACAAAGAGACACGCCTACGAAGCTCAGTTCAAACTTCAAGCCATCGGTTATGCTTTTGGCATGCGTGCCCATCTCACAGCAGCGGTGAAAAACCAAGTCAAGCAAATGAACTCTGAGCTTGCCGTTATTCCCGGAGGCTTGACTAAAGAACTCCAACCACTGGACATCGGCATCAACCGGGCGTTCAAAGTAAAGTTGCGAACGGCATGGGAACAATGAATGATCGATGGCAAACACAACTTTACAAAGAGTGAGAGGCAGCGCCGGGCGAGTTACGCCACAATTTGCGAATGGATTGTGGCTGCTTGGACGAACGTGTCTGCTTGCACTGTTGTTCGAATTTTTGGCAAAGCCGGCATCATTTCTGTGGAGCCACATGGCAATGAGAGTGACTGACGAGAGGGAACACGGCGTTTTTGATGGATTACCGGTACTTGCACAATTGTTCAATTCTGATACATATATATATATATATATATATATATACAGTATATATGTGTATACGTCAAACCTTGGTTTTCGAACGTCTCTGTTCTCGACCAAATCGGTTTTCGACCAACAATTTCGAGTTTTTTATGCCTCGGATTGCGACCGAAATTCGGTTCTCGAACAAACTGAGCGCACTTAAATGCACCATCGCCTTCCTTACACGAGGAAGTGACGCTTCCTCGTGTCGCTTTCCATTGTGAGCCGACGTGTTCAATAAACGTTTTTGTTTTTTAAAAGAGCGTGGTTTCGGTTTTCGAACAATTCGGTTTTCGAACAGCCTTCTGGAATGGATTATGGACGAAAACCGAGGTTTGACTGTATATATACAGTATATTACGCACATACACATTATATACATATATATATATATATATTATTTGGCCGTCTAAATTTCATTTTATGTCTAACCAGCCAAAATCTCTTCGACTCTAAAAAACATACAGTATTTATTATAAATATTGAAGCTTTGGGTAAGAATAGTCATGTTTGCACGCACCATTGCCGGTTCCATTCACTTGAATGATAGCAGCAGCCAAGGCTGCCTCAGCGGTCACCTGTCCCGATGGCCGTGTCTTCAAGCAGCCATAGGAGCACTCGGACGCTGGAGTGTGATGACAAACGAGCCGTGCATTTTCCTTTTTAACTGGACTTCTACCTTTACTGCTGGATACTATAATCATGTGGACTTAATCAACATGGGATTACTGCATAAATTGATGATTTCTAGCCACTTCTTACTAGACTCTCAACATCTCGGACAAAAGCTCGACCAGCACCACATGCTTGGAGTGTTGTCAGGTCTGGCAAGCGCGTAGGTGTTGCAGGCAATGTAAAAAAAAAAACCCAAAAGCGAGGCTTCCAAGATGGGCTATGGCTGGGCTCAGGTAAATGCTCACCATTCAAGCTCCATTGCTGACCCTCTCTACTTTTGATTCATGACACACCAAACTGCTGATCAGGAATCACAACTTGTAGGAAATCGCTAAATCCCGGACTGTGTTTCAAAAACCTGGCTACATGCTCATCGTCCCCATGCTTCAGAGCAACTATACTCGAGGCTAACCAAAACACAAAGCATCACCAGATTCTTCTGTCCAATAAAGTGCAGACTACAACTAACGACAACTTTATAGCACGCTTGCTACACACAAAGATGGGCACTTTACCCTATTTTGCCGGTCCGTCCTCCGTCCACAACCTGGGCACCCTTCATCATAGTCCCTCCGTCCTGATTCATAAAATAATCATCATCCATCCCCACCCTTTTAAAGCACTTCCGTTCTTACATTTCACCAGTCTGTCCCACCAGTTTCGTAACTTAGAGTTCATTTGTAAACTCAATCATAATTTTTTTCAAGATTTTCACCTGCGTAAAGAATTGCAGTATCGTCAGCAAACAGGACCAATTTAATTTGCTCTGGAAACTTGCCTGTTGCAAATGATAGATTAAAAAATATGGGATAGAAGTTTAGCAATTTCTTTGATGACTTGTTTGACAATGGTTAGATAATCACTTTCATTTATTTTTTTTTCATTGGTGAAGGTGTACACAATTTTGATTACCGGTACTTCTTCATTGATTGGACGCAGGCACTTGGAAATGACTTTTTTTGGAACATCATCACATACTGGTTCTGCAACTGATGATGTCATTGTTGAGGCTAATTTTGAAGAAAAAAAATCTTTAAATTAATTTTTCAGTGTTTTGGCCATTGTTCAGAAATTATCTGGAATGGCCACAGTTGTTGGTCGTCTTCGCAGAACGGCATTTATGGTACTCCATGAGACTTTAATTTAGTCCTTATTCCTCAATAATCCACTGTAATATATATTTTTGCAATATCTTCAGATTTTGGTCATCTTTTTCTGTATTTAATTTCTGCCTCTTTCGTGTTATTGTTCAACAAATAAGCAGACAACAGGTTCTTCTCAAAAGTGTTTTCCAACCCGTTAGTTGTCCATGGAGCAGTTAACATCTTAATTTTACAATTGTGTTGTATTTTTTGGACAGCACTGGTCACACAGTGTCTTAAATGTGCTTGGGTAGGAGCAGCATTCAGTTGGGATTCATCCAACCAAAAGGAATTTCCAATTATGGCTTGATAGAATTTTTCAAATGCAGGTTTTGGCATTTATTTATATTACATATTTATTTATTACATATTTAATTTTAAGTTCAACTCTCTCTTTAGTTTTTTAGATTTTAAATTGTAGAGAACAAATACTGGCAAGTGGTCGCTTACATCTGTTATCGAGAATATCTTCATTCAATCCATTGGTAAATATGTTATCGATTAACCGAGGGCTTCGGGGAGTTATACGCGGTGGTCTTACAATTTTTGGATAAAGCAAAAGACTAAATATTTATGAAGTTCTGTGATGGTTTGCGCCTACTTGCTTTTAGTAAGTCCATCCATCCATCTATTTTCCGCCGCTTATCCGGGGTCGGGTCGCGGGGACAGCAGCTTTAGCAGGGAAGCCCAGACTTCCCTCTCCCTAGCCACTTCTTCCAGCTCTCCCCAGGGGATCCCGAGGCGTTCCCAGGCCAGCTGGGTGACATAGTGTTTCCAGTGTGTCCTGGGTCGTCCTCGGGGTCTCCTCCTGGTGGGACATGCCCGGAACACCTCACCAGGGAAGCGTTCAGGAGGCATCCGAATCAGATGCCCAAGCCACCTCATCTGGCTTCTCTCGATGTGGAGGAGAAGCGGCTCGACTCTGAGCCCCTCCCGGATGACCGAGCTTCTCATCTTATCTCTAAGGGAGAGCCCGGACACCCTGCGGAGAAAACTCATTTCGGCCGCTTGTATCTCGTTCTTTCAGTCACGACCCATAGCTCGTGACCATAGATGAGGGTTGGGACGGAGATCGACCGGTAAATTGAGAGCTTCGCCCTTTCGCTCAGCTCCTTCTTTACCACAACAGACCGATACAACGTCTGCATCACAGCAGACGCTGCACCGATCAGTCTGTCGATCTCTCGCTCCCTCCTGCCCTCACTCGTGAACAAGACCTCAGGCGCCGACAGGTATGGCAGCCTCGGTTACACACTCCCTAGTATTATCCCTGTTTTTGTCATTTTCGTTTTTGGCGACCCTGAGCGGCTTACTTACACGATGGAAAAGTGGCTTAGCATTGGGGAGTCTACGCTCGGTAGGCATTTTGACGCAATGTGGCGCAGTTACTTGAAGTTGCAGAGCACAGGGAGGGAGGGGGAGACGATACGGAAGCCCGCAGTAGCGCCAACTCAAGCAACTCCCGCTCGATAAGACGGAATAAGTGTGTCTGTGCCGCTATTTTCTATCATTGAATCCAAAACAGCCACATGCAAGTGACTCTTTATTGCAGTGAGTTTTACTGGAATTGCGAAAATATTTCCGTCCTGTAGATCATGGCATCCAAACGAAGAGGAACAGTAATGGCCGCGGAAGAGAAAATGAAGTGTATCTGATTAAACGAAGCGGGTTACAAAGTACGAAACATTCAGGAGACGCTTGGAGTCTGAAAGACTCAAATCTATGAGACTTTGAAAAACGAAGCGATTCTTGCTCAGTCCGATTCTGGCTATTTCCATGCTCAGAGTGAATTGCTTGCGGCTCGACGGACAGTTGAGTTGTAGCGACACCACTCGAGTGAATGGTTTGACTGTTATCGTGCTAAAAACTTGACGCAAACTGGACCGCTAATAAGAGAGGAAGCGAGTTCCATAGCGCTATGGGCATCGAAGACTTCGAAGCGTCCCGTGGCTGCCTTCAAAAGTTCTTTGCACGACATCAGCTGAGCAACGCTCTTTTGTGTGGTGATCGAGGGTAGGTCAAGTTCGAGACAGTGAGGTTCTGTAATCCAAAATGGACCTAAATCACTCAAGCACGCTACCGCTAATGCCCACTTGGTGCTGCAAATGAGCCAACAGAATACTGTGATCCACTGTATCAAACACTGCAGTTAAATCCAATCAAACCAGACACGCATAGTCTCCAGTGTCATTTGCCAGGAGGATGTTGTTGGGGGAAGAGCGGCCTTTCTCTTCCTCCGCGTGTTCGTTCATTTCGGATGATGAGGATGTTGGTTATCCAAATACAGGCTGGAGTCAATGAACAGTTCCTTCGAAGGGTTTAATTAATTTTTCTGCAGTTTACGAATCGATTTGGGCTCCTGAGGGTTCCAGATTTCAGTCAGGAAGTGTAAAAGAAACACATTCATGAGATTATATAGAGACAATGTGATAATGAGAGGCAGGGAGGTACGCCTCTCATGCAAATCCCGGCAACAAAGAAAGTAACGTCATCTGACCCGGTGTGGCTGGAAGAAGTTGGGAGTGGTGAGGTGAGACCAGACCACCACTACCCACCATTTGGGGTGATGGCAGGAACACAAATACTTGAGATAACAGTTCCTCTTTTGATGTTAAACATGTCCTAAAAGTGGTGGGGGTCGAGGGGCACTAAAGGTGATTGTCAACACAGTGAGCAGGAAATACATGCAACAACATTCTACATTCTTTGTTTCTTTCAAATCCAACTAACAGAGAGGAATAATACCTTAACAATGTCATTAAAAACTCTTAACAGGGCTGACTCTGTGCTATGCATCATCTTGAAACCTAACTGGAAGACCTTCATAGCATTATGTTCATCCAAGAATTTAACTGTGAAGGTCTTGATGCTTCCTGGTCACTATTCTTGATGGACAATGTGTGTCATATTGTGAAGTTAAATTTGATAAAAATGCTTGGAATGCAACATTAGGATCCGCATTTGAGTAAATCTCAGAACAGTTTTGATTTTCTAGATTCATCTTTAAAGCAGTAATTGTTGTGTTCTAGGTACATTTGACAATAAAGTTGTATCCAATCCAATTATTTCTGATGTTTGCATGATGTGTTTTAATTGCAATAACCTTGTGCAAAGACAAGCAAGTGATCATTTATATCATCTGAAAAGACCACCTACTATTTCATAATGAATTTTATTAGATATAGCATATTAACGTGGCTCTATCTATTGTTACTCTATGCACGGTAGGTTTTATAATTACCGGAAAAAGACAATTCCTATACGTTGTATTAATAAAGTTAACTTTCTGGTAGCAATTTGGATGTAATTAATCAACATTAAAGATCCCCACAAAATATTCTTTTTTTTTCAACATTTGAATAGCCAAGCATGTCAGCTAGTTTCTTATTAAACAGATCAAGGGAAGCTCCTGTTGTTCTATAGAGATAGCTTATGATTGATGACAGATGATTTTTTTTTAACTATGTACAGTGGTACCTCTACTTACGAACGTCTCTTTACACGAAATTTTCAAGTTACGAAACGCCTCAACAGGAAAATATTGACCCTTGTTCCGAAAAAAATTTCAATCTACCATCCATCCATCTATTTTCCGATTTGCTTTATCCTCACAAGGGTATATACTTATTAGAGGTACCGAAAACTAAGCGGAGGCTCAGAGAGGATTGTGCCTTTTCCATTGCCGGTCCCTGTCTTTGAAATGACCTCCTGCTGAACGTTAGGCAAGGCCCCTTGCTGCCCAGCTGTAAAACTTGTCTTAATGCTCATTTTTATTCTTTGGCTTTTGACTTGAGACTTGATTTAAGTTTGACTGTTTTTGTGTTTTTTACTGTCTTCGTGATTAAATAGTTTTATTGTTTGTTGTTGGATGAATTCTTTTTGGTCCATGTAGAGCGCTGTGTATACAGCAGTGGTTGTTTTAATGTACTCACTAAATAAAGCCCCCTAGTATCGTATTTCCCTTTCACATCTCAGGTATCGGGGTGCTTTCGAGGGAACTGCGAGGCCGTTTTGTTTCCCTCTGTTGGTCATTGTTTTGTTTGTGTTCCTTTGGATGGGTTGTAACTGGGAAAGTAAATTCCTTGTGTGTTTTACATACTTGGCCAATTTATCTAATTCTGGATTTGAGTTGACTTGAGCTGAGTTAAATAAGCCATGGATGACAAAGGGCTTAGAGAATGCATATACAAGGAATTACTTGTTTTAAAAACGTTTTTTTTTAAATTTAAGAACTAAACATGTTGAACTTAAGTAGAAGAATTATAAACTAATAAATATAAGAACAATACAATACAATACATGCTGATTTATATAGCGCTTTCACAACAGCGACAGCTGTAACAAAGCGCTTCACAAAACAGTTAACATAAAGTAAAATAATAAACACAACACATAACATAAAACACGGACAGTCGTGCAGTCCTAACCACTTTTCCGTCACACGCCTTGTTGTTTGAAGCAGTTTGAGATGAAAGAGGAGAGAATCAAAGTGTCCTTTAACCAGTGACAAGCCAGAGACAACACCATCATGCACTATTAGAAGAGAATAGGAGTAACACACAAGAAACATCCCAGTGGGCATCTGTTGTCAAGTCAACATCAATATGATATCCAACACTGCTATAAAATTGGCATCATAATTTGGTCAAAAATATAAATTACCATGTCATCAATCCTATTATATCAATTTGGTAGATGTCAAATAATTGGTTTATTTTGACATTACTTCAATATCAAGTTTTCTTGAAAGTTCACTCAAGTAATGATATTGATGGAACTGTATTTTGACATTGTTTCTATATCAACCCCCCCCCCCCCGCCCCCCTCAAAAAAGCACAGCGGGAAAGCTCTTGCACGGTCATTCATGTCTTGCAAACACAATTGGCTTTATTTACGTAGATGAACATTCGGTTTTACAACCTCTTCATTAGGATTAAATTAAATTATGAAGAGATGGAAAATACATTGATTAAGACAAATCTGTTTGAATTACAAGACAGTGTACAAGATTTTTGCATTTCTGCAGTGTTTCACTTGGTCATTCCAGGTATCCAAAATACTTTCCTGAAGATCTGATGTTGCATTTTAAAATGAAAGGCCTCTGAAATCTGCAATTTTGACCAATACCCCTGATTTAAATAAGTCAGAAATTTCTAATTTCATCATCCCGTAACCAGACAAGGTCTAAGGCAGGGGTGTCAAACTCATTTTTTGTCACGGGCCAAATTGTAGTTTTCCTTGGAGGGCAGGTATGACTGTGAAAACATATAAAGAAGTCCAGAATAGTTAATTCAACGATTGTTTAAGTTACAGTGATTAGGGGTTTGGTAACAAGAAAATCTTACAATATCTCACCTATTTATTACATATGAGAAGTAGAAATTTTGGTACAGATTTATCATTGTAGAAGTTGACATGTTTGATTTCCTTTCACAGGCCACATAAAATGATGTGGCGGGCCAGATGTGGCCCCCGGGCCTTGAGTTTGACACCTGTGGTCTCAGGCACATTAGTCCAACCCAGTTGTCCAACAATGTACTTTCATTATGATCTGATTTTGCATTTCAAAACAAAAGGCCTGTGAAATCTGCAAACACATGTAGCAATTTACACACAGAATTGAATATTTACAAATGATGTGGAATGATAAATGCACTCAATTTTAAAATTCACTTGTGAAAATCGCACACATACTTGTGAATGTGAAAAATGTGAAAATTGCAAATATATTTGTGGATCTGAAAAATGTGTGAAAATTGTGGATGTATTTGTGTGAATAATGTTGAGACAAATCTCTTCCCATAAAATGATTGTCAAAGTCGTCTGCGAATTCACTGTGGGCAGACGGCAAAACCACAGATAGCAAGAAGATGGCTGCACATCAGTGGCGGTTCTGGATCAATTTCACTGAGGGGGCCGGGCTGGGGCCAGGGGTTTTGATGGGGGGGCACATTCAACCCAGGGCTAAAAAGACAGATTCAAAATCTTATTTGACTTTTTATTTCTTCAGACTTTGAAATTGTAGTCATAACATTACAGTGATGAGAAAAAAAACAGTATTAGAAGGGCTAAAATGTCTGCAAGCGTAACAATACGCCGTGCCCATCTGTTGAGAATATTCAAGCCAGGGGATGATATGGTACCAGCCTGCCGGGGACAAAAATTGCAAATACACTGAAGCTAGATGTTTTACATGCATATAATTATCCAAATTTTAAAAGGCAATGTCTTATATATTGATCCTGTTAAATAAAAAGGGAGACTAAAAAAGTTACACACACACACGCGCACACACACACACGCACGCGCGCGCGCGCACACACACGCAAATAGCACTCGTGTCGTGGTAATTTCCTTCTCTGCGGACTGCTTCTCATTTTCCCGCTCATTTTTAAGTGGCGCAGCGCACTAAAGGGTCTGACTAGAATGTTAAATCACGCACTTTGGTTCCACCTTTCGCGTTGGCGACTCGGCACGACTGCGTAATCTACGGTCGGAGGGGGGGCCACAGGAGGGGGGGGGGCAGAATCGGTCCTACAGGGGCACTGGCCCCCGTTGCCCCCCCCCCCCAGAACCGCCACTGCTGCACATGCCAGTCGATATGGTTCAGCACAACACTGTTGTACAATTATGGCAACTGGGAAAATCTATCAGTAAAATATTTGACGTCCTCCCCCCCCCGTCCCCAAATGTTCGGTTTTGATCGCACACGTTTTGTTATTGACCAAAAAAAAGTAAACCGTATTAAAATTGGTTAAGAAATTAGTGACTTAAAATGAATATCCATACATTGCATTGCACAATACAGTATGAGGAAGTCGCCCCTGCCAATATGGCCGCGACGTCGGCACGGTTGTTTGCCGGCTGTTCCAGCGTGATGTCGTCATGTTCTGAACTGTGTTCCCGCCTATCAACATACGTCAATGTGGCAAGTCCAAAATGGAGAGGGGGACCACGGTAGTCGCAAACATTGTTTCAAACAAAAACTGCATACGTGCTCAATGTAAAAGGAGGTTTTGAAAATTAGTAGCTCTAAGGATCCCATCTAAGGACTTTAGACGAATTTAGCTGTCATCTTCAAAAGGTAAATTGTATTTAGGATTTAATTGTACACCTCATTAAACTAGTATGCCTCCGTTCAACGTTCAGCAGAATATGATGTAACATATACCGGCTGTCTGTCGTAAGTACGTGTCAACAGGTAATTTAGGGAACGTTCTTCAGTTGAATTTGTTTTGTTAAGTTGCTCGAGGTTCAGCGGCGCATTGTCATCCCGTTAATTGTTAAAGTACAGTTAATAATGAATCCAGCTCGCCGATGTTCAGCTCTCCTGAGCCAAATGTGTATTTCATCGCTGGAGGGAAGTACAACCAGAAGAGCACTTTCACCGGTTCCTTCTGCTATACCGCCGGTGGAAATACGGTGCCATTATCACGGTTGGGAGGATATAGGTCGATCTCTGAAGTCAGGTGGAGCATCCACAAGGGGAACAGTGTCAGGTACGGTATGTCTCCAATTAATTCATTGTCCACTGTTTTCCGTCAACAAGTGTCACTTTTATATGTGCTGCCATCACTGCCCGCAGTTTGACTTGGGCCGCTATGACAGGAATTTATCAAGTTGTGCGTTCGTTTGGCCGTCAATGCTTATGCAGTAGCATTCATTCATTCATTTTCCGAACCACTTTATCCTCACTAGGGTCGTGGGGGGTGCTGGAGCCTATCCCAGCTGTCCTCAGGCAGTAGGCCGGGGACACCCTGAACCGGTTTCCAGCCAATCACAGGGCACACAGAGACGAACGACCATCCGCGCTCACACTCACACCCGGGGACAATTTGGAGTATTCAATCAGCCTGCCATGCATGTTTTGGGAATGTGGGAGGAAACCGGATGACCCGGCGAAAACACACGCAAGCACGGGGAGAACATGCAAACTCCACACAGGAAGGCCGGAGCTGGAATTGAAGTCGATGTGCTAATCACTCGACTACCGGACCGCCTGCAGTAGCATTTACAACCGCAAAATATTTCATATGCTCCCCCTTTTAAGGCAATCACAGTTGCGGTCCATTTACTGTACCTGCTTTTTTCAGAGGGGTTGGGAGGTGTAGATCAAAGTGATTCAAAGAATGGCTGCGATGGACGGTTGTCAAAAATTGTATAACCATTAAACCCATTCAAGTTGGTGATATTGTCGCTGTACTGATCCTTCCTTCCAGGTAATTCTCAGATTTTTTTGGGGAAAAAAATATTACATTTGTGGCAGTTCACCAAGGAGCTGCTGAAATAGCTCTTTCTTGAAATCTGTTCTAGCACAAGTTTACTTTCTATGACTGTGATTCTAACATGTAGGATTGACCTAATTCCTCTAAATATAAGTGACGGCCTTCACCGATAATTAGTTGTACACTAATTTGCTCTCGTAAGAAGGTATTATATTAGCATGTGAGAGCAAAATATATCGGGGGAGTAAAGGGCAGCTTGTTTCGAACAGATGATCAGCTGTTCCTGGCTAGAACTGTTGAACAAAACCATCCTATTGATATTGATAATACTTACCTGTATTAATGATTACCAGTAAATTAATCTTTGCAGTGTGAGATTGGAAAAAATACTCTGATTTTGTGGTATGCTGTATTCATGATGCCATATGAGAACAACATATTTTGATCCATTTATTTTATTGACTAAACCTGGAGTACACAGCTACTGATGAAATGTTCATTGTTAATGCATCGTATTCAAACATTTACCCTTGAAAAATTATACTTTTGAGTTTCAGAATTCTTGATTATGAACATCAGTCAAAATAGAAAAATGGGTTCCCATGATGAACGTTTACGGAACCCAAAATTAGTTACCGTGGTTTCCCATTGGGTAATCCGACGGAACCGAAAAACGGTTACCGTGAATTTCCGAAATCCTCAGGCCTGCTACTGAATTATTTAAATTTTTGCAGCGTTTATTTATAATTTTATGTATATGTTGTTGTTTGTGTTATTATCATATGATATGAATTGAATAAGTAGACCATTTCAGAATTCGAAATTTGGGACTCTCGAAATGCATAATGGGACTCGTACTTTTCTGATCAGCGAGTCCCCGGGACTCGCTGGTGGTAAACTGTAAAATTATCACTGTGTATATATGTATATATACAGTATATGTATATATATATATATAATTTGTGTGTGCGTATATATGTCTGTATACACAGGGTGTCCATAAAGTCTCTTTACCATTTCACGCGTTATTGCGAGGGTTCACTGTACACGATTATCTTTGACACACAAATGCAATATGATAAAAAAAACTTTAATAAACACTGAATACAATACAACAAATCTGAATAAAATATCTCATCAATTGCATTTTTAATAAATTTTTAAAATGCTAAAGAGACTTTATGGACACCCTGTATATTGTGTGTGTGAACACCCTGTTATAACTGCTTGTGAGTGAAAGGGGCGGGGGCCAAAGGAGAAGGGGACAAGGAAGGAGAGGAGTGCTTGAGTTTGAGTTTGAGCTTTTTCTGGCTGCCACAGTATCATGATTGTCTCAAGGCACACTATCGACATGCAGCAGCCTACTTATAATAATAATAATAATAATAATAATAATAATAATAATACTGAGCTATGAGGGCAAAGTGATGACCAGGAAGTGTCGGATGAAAAACCACTGGAGGAGCTAAAATTGTTGGTCCGTGTGCGCACCTGATTAATATATATTTTTTTCCCATGTGAGTATCATTTATGTATATTTATATTTAATGTGTCAACACAATTCCTGTCTGTGTGCACTGTTAAAAACAGACTGACACTTTGAATCGAATGACAACTTTTACACAGTATTGGTTTGTTTTTAACCCTTTCAGGGACAGCGGTTACCACAGCTGACAGCTTTTCATGTTATCAGGTTATAGCAGGGTGGACAAACTACGGCCCGCGGGCCGAATCCGGCCCGTTGGTCTTTTTAATCCGGCCCGCCGAAGGTTGGTCCACAATTAAGGTTCCATGTGAATGATTGCATTCATTTCAATTGGACTTGTAATGACAGGCATTTCACCGCCAGGTGGCGCATTGACTTGAAGTTGCAGAACACGGGGGGGCGGGGCAATGTTTTCGACCACCGAGTACCTCTGTATCGCTCTACTTCTACTGGTCTGATCACAACCCATCCGCAGCGATGCACAGGCTAAAATAGGTCATCAACAACACTTTTGTCATTTAAAAAAAGTATATTAATACCGTACTTTCATGCTTTTGTTCTGTTGATGTTTGATATGGACTGTCAACAAATGCAGTTTTTTTTTTTAATGTACCATAGCTCGTGCTGACCTAGCCCTTCTGTCAAATTTTAAAAGTCAATGCGGCCCCCGAGCCAAAAGGTTTGCCCACCCCTGGGTTAAAGGGTGCATGAAAGGGTTTAATCTGTCCATCTGTGCATATCCTCACTCTGCATATTCTATAAAAGCACTGCTGTGACTGAGAATCTCCTAAAGTATTTCCTGTCCAGCCATTTCTGCCACAGATTTAAGGTGGCATGTGACTTTCGAGAGAGTGAAAATTTGACCCAAATTACCAAATTAGATTAGATGAAAAACGCTTGTTTGGAAATGTGCAACTGTTAACAATGGAGACTTTCACCACTCAGACCTCCTTACTTATTATAGTGCAACTTATTGGTGGTACCCTATGTTGGTGTGTGCATGTGTTTGTCAAAGTATGCTATGCCAATGTGAGGAAATTTGATGCAGAAAGCCTGCACAGTGAATAATTGCATTTCAGGGTGTTATTTGGCGATTATATGGTTTAATTTGTAGTTAGGGTGTTGAACAGAAAGAATGCAGTGTTCACCTACGGCGGCCCCACTATATAGCAGCATTTTTAAAAAGATTGTACTTTGTATGCTGTGGGGGAAATAACTGCTATATTGTGTACATTTGCTTTTTGTAGAATGTTTGTTTTTACAGTACACTGTACTTATTTTAACTTCCTTACAGGTGGGAAGGCAGATGCACTTTACAGCTGTTGAGTGAATGCTGGAAGATGAGTACATAAACAGATAATTGTTTTTGTTTTTTAATGTCCTATAGTTAGTCCAATGGGGAGCAACGGCAGCAGGCTGTATAGTGCGGTGGCCCAGACACTTAACAGCAACACCTTGGACCAAACGGATGAGAATCTGGACCACAAAAATCTGATTGAACTTGACCCAGACCAGCTGCTCAGAGAATGTGAGGAGGCCCTGAGGAGGCGTCCAGCCAGGCCCCACAGAGATCTGATCTATCCTCAGGATGCTACACCCTGCCGCCACAGGCTTGGGCCGTCCATACGAATAATGCAGTGGAACATACTTGCTCAAGGTAGACATCCCATCCTTCACACCTCAAGTCTGGCTTGTTTGACTTTTGTAAACAATATCTACACTGTCAGAAAAAAAGGTGCTAAATTCTTATCTTTTAACAGACCATTGGCTTAATGGGACTTTACCCTCAAATGGTACACCTATGCCCCTTTTCGATTAGCCCCAAACAGACCCACACCGCACGACTCCACTTGGCCCAACACCACAGCACATGGCCTCTGCTGCTTTTCTTTTACAACCGGCACAGGGTGTGATGGGGATGACATCAACTCAGCTGTGCAAGCCTGCCCATTGTTTTTGCGGGGATTCATAATGTGAATTGTCATTGCATAATGTGGCGATGTCGTAATGTATAGCCCATCAAATGCACAGAAGGTATCACATATAGACAAAAATCTATTGCCGGGTTTAAGACAGCAAGGCACAGCTGGTCGCTGGTCTCCAACAGTCAAGACATTTTGCATTATACATGACCATTGAACCATATTTCCAATTTCATATGCACTCAAAACTCAGTAATGTACAGTCAAACCTCAGTTTTCGACCATAATCCGTTCCAGAAGGCTGTTCGAAAACCGAATTGTTTAAAAACCGAAACCATGGTTCCCATTTGAATCATTGTAAAAAATTTGAATCCATTCCAAGTCTACAAAACAACTTTTTTAAAAGCATTTTTTCAACTGTTTTACACCATAAACTGTATACACGTGTAATAAGAGAGCAGGTAACAACAAACTACAAACATTTTCTGTTTTATTTTTACCAATTTTAACATAAACATTGACATTGTAACATAAAAATTGAACATCTCTCTTTCTCTCTCTCTCTCATCGTGACAATTGTAGATTGCATTCATTACACCTTGATTTTAAACCCTAAAGAAATGGCTGTAACTATGGACGCTCTGTCTGCAATACTACACTACGGTACGAGGTAACATCCCTCCATCCATTTTCTGAACCGCTTTGTCCAGTCTCGTCCATCTTAAAAGTTTGCTGGGAAAGACATTCCTCGGCCTTGATGAGATTTTCAAACTCAACTTTAAACTTTTCGGCAGCTTCCTCGTCTGAACTGGCTGCCTCCCCATGACGAATCACTTCTTTTCCTCAACTTTTCGAACCATGCTTGCTTTAAAATCAAACTCTTCAGGAGCAATGCTCGGATCCTTTTTTTTTTTTAAATCAAATCTCCATACAACTGTCTTGCCTTGCCACAAATCGTATCTTGGCTAAGACTGTCCCCAGCTAGCTGTTTCTTATTTATGAAAATAAGCATACGTTTCTCCACTTCCTCTAATATTTGTGGCCTTTGTTCACTAAATACACGAGATCCTTTTGCCACATCACTGACTTTATGATGGTCTTTCTTTTTTAGGATGCTGCTGATTTCGGCATGCCGAACTCCTTAGCCAACACAGACACATGCACACCTGATTCATATTTCACTATCAAATCTTTCTTAAATTCAATAGTTTTGTGCACTATTTTCCGCTTTTTATTCAGCAGCTTTACGACTTCCACTTGCTTTCTTTGGTGCCATGCAGAAATAACAGTCCAATTTGCATCGATCTCAACAAACACGTCTGCTTTTTTAAAAATCTTTATTGAACACGTCTGCTCACAATGGACGCACAATGAATGCTCTTTTTTTTTTTTAAATCTTTGAACACGTCTGCTCACAATGGACGCACAATGGACGCTTTTTAAAAAAAATCTTTGAACACGTCTGCTCACAATGGAGGCGTCACTTCTTGGTCAACCCAAGGAAGCGTCAGTTCCTCGTGTAAGGAAGTCGAGAGAAGTCGAGTGGCGCATTCAAATGCGCTCAGTTTGGTCGAGAACTGAATTTCGGTTGTTATCTGAGGCATAAAAAACTCGAAATTTTTGGTCGAAAACCGATTTGGTCGAGAACAGAGACGTTCGAAAACCGAGGTTTGACTGTATTGTGAAAACAAATCATATTTGTGATTTTATACGCATTAAATACACTCACTCCCGTATTTTCACGACCATACGGCGCACCGTATTAAAAGGTGTAGTGTCATTTTTGGTGTTATTTCTGTGTTTAACACAGACACAAGATGCATCCATTTTGGAGAACATGTAAGACTTTTAAGGGCGCCTTTTTGTCGTAAAAATACGGTATATTTACTGAATCACATATCCTCAATTTTAATATACGGTTACTCTTCCAGGTCACTCCTCCAGGTTGACTTAAGGGACGCACACCAAATTACAGTTCAGAGTACAGACCCTTTTTGCAGTCCATGGAGGGTGTGCTGGAGAGCGCTGCCCCTGGGTACTTCATCGTTTTGCTGGGGGACTTCAATGCTCAAATGGGCAATGACAGTGAGACCTGCAAGAGCATGATTCCCCTCCCCACCCTGATGTGAACCCGAATGATGTTCTGTGACTGGACTTTTGTGCTTGTCACGGATTGTCCATAATGAACACCATTTTCAAACATGGGGTGTCCATATGTGGACTTAGCACTAGGACACCCGAGGCCGCAGCTCAATGATCGACTTTGTCGTCGTGTCGTTGGATTTGCGGCCGCATTTTTCGGATACTCACGTGAAGAGAGGGGCGGAGCTGTCAACTGATCACCACGCTGTGGTGTGTTGGCTCCAATGGTGGGGGAAGATGCCGATCCGACTCAGCAGACTCAAGCGTGTTGTGGGGGTTTGCTGGCAATGCCTTCTGGAATCCCGTCAGAAAGAGGTTAAAACTCCCAACTTCCGACAGACCTTTGCCCACGTCCTGGGGGAGAGAGGGCACACTGAGTCCAAGTGGCTGAAAAGTACAAACTGACACAAACAACAAATTATATATATTTATTTTTTAGAAGAACCGATTTCAGTTGGTTTGAAGTGCAATCAGTTTCCTATCCCTTGTCTAAAATACGATTAATGATTATATCTTTCAACAACATTTAAAACATGGGCTCTTTGGAAAGGCATCCATACAGGGTTGGACCTTTGTTTGTACCTTTACATGCAAACAAAAGGGTACAGAAATGGTCCCTCTGTCCATTTGGACCATTTGTGTATCTTCTCTAACCATGAACCATACTTGTTTGTACCTAGCGGTTTGATTGTGAACCCACAACGTACGTCACATAAATTTGTACCTTTGAGAACAAAGATGAACCGCTACAGTACCCTTTTTTCTGACAGTGTACCTTAAACTGCCCGAAAGAGTGCTTGGCTCCAAAATAGTTGGAATCATGCTTCACTTTCGTACGGGTACAACCGCTTTAATTTGAGTGCACGCTAAAGGGAAGCTAAGTTCCAGTAGGTTGTAACAGGGTTTTTTTCTGTCTTTACAGCACTTGGTGAAGGGAAGGATGGATTTATTCGTTGTCCTCTTGAGGCTCTCAATTGGAGTGAAAGAAAGTACTTAATCTTGGAGGAGATCCTCACCCACCGCCCCGACATTGTCTGCCTTCAGGAAGTTGACCATTACTATGACACTTTCCAGCCAATCATGGCCAGCCTAGGTTATCATGGTACCTTCCTGGCAAAACCCTGGTCTCCTTGTTTAGATGTGGAGCAGAACAACGGTCCTGATGGTTGCGCGTTGTTTTATCGCCGCTCGCGCTTCTCCCTACAGACTACGCTTCATTTGCGGCTGTCGGCAATGATGTTACCCACCAACCAGGTGGCCATTGTGCAGATACTCAACTGCCAGCTAACAAGCCAACAACTTTGTGTGGCCGTCACACATCTGAAAGCGCGAAGTGGCTGGGAGAAGGTGAGGAGCGCACAAGGTGCTAATTTGCTCCAGAGCCTCCGAAGCATAACTTCCAGGAGTAGGGGCAGCAATGTGCGGTTATCGGGGACGAATCCTCTTGTGGTATGTGGAGATTTTAATGCAGAGCCTTCAGAGGATGTTTACCGCCGCTTCAGATCCTCTCCACTTGGCTTGGACTCTGCTTACAAGCTGTTGAGCGCTGACCGACAGACGGAGCCACCGTACACGACCTGGAAGATCCGCCCGACCGGAGAGAGCTGTAGCACGCTTGACTATATCTGGTATACACACGATTCCTTGAGTGTGGACTGTCTGCTTGATATTCCTACTGAAGAGCAGATAGGTCCAGACCGCTTGCCCTCGTTTCACTACCCGTCAGACCATTTATCGCTGCTTTGTGACATCAGCTTCAAGGAGGCACCTTAATGCAGCCTTATTCACGGAACTATTGAAAGTTGAATAACGATGAACGCCTCTGAACTTATGAATTTATGCTTGAGTAAGTGAGGAGAATCTGCTTATTTTTGTCTAGTTTTTGTAAAGAACTGGTTAGGTTTGCACATTGAAAATGGGATACACAAGTGATAGTCAAAAGAGGCATCCTTCACTGCTCTTGCACATATAAATGCAATTTTAATTTCAAATTAGGTGATTTTATGAGTGTAATTTTCTTAGGTCTTGAAGTTGAGTGAAATGTTTAGTGTAGATGTGGTGTGCAATAACACTGCAAAATATCATTCTCAATAAACATTACCAAAGTTATGATGTGGTTGTAAAGTAGTTGGAGTTTCACCACTTTATCTATTTTTCAATAGCGTAATTGCTTTGTGAGAATTCTTGAAATAAATTGCATTTCAGTACTTCATACAATGCATTGTCTTTGTTGACATGAATTTGCATTTTGCAATAGTCAGAAAAAAATAGTAACCTATACTTTACTAGTACAGTAGACCCCCAATCTCAATACATCATCCATACATGTCACTTATTTTAAGCGCACGATTGAGCGTCTTCCTTTCAGGTTTATGGGATTGACTGGAACAGACCTCCTGCTCGAGCCGAACGAAGAAAAGAAGGTGCGTTCTCGGAGAGAGACGTGTCTGTGTTCTGTGTCTGTAACATTTTAAAGTGTATGTTAAAAAAACCAACAGAAAAAACAACACTGCACTTTTTTATTTTATTTTATTTTTTATTTTTTGCGGAGCTGCATCATACAGCTCCACTATTTGCTGAGCTCTTGAAACATACTTGAACTTCTGTCTCATTATTGGACACAGAATGCAAAACATTATTGTTCTGTTAACACCAACAGCCAAGACACTGAAGCGTTTCAGCAAAACGAGCAAATGTTTATTCACAAGACAAATGTGTAATGCTACAAAGTATTAAAGAGATGTTGGTCTCTTTATAAACACATTGGCTAAACCCCGGTGGAACGAAAAAAGATGTCGTGGACAGGACAGCTATTGTTTGTAGAAAAATGTGGGCATGGGAAGGACACGGGGAACTGGACTGAGTAACATTTTTATTTTTCAAAGATGGCAGCCATCAGCAAGTGCTCTTCAAGAGCCTTGCGTTTTTTGTTGTTTTTGTCTTGTTTTGTCACATGATGTTGTTGTTACGTCGTGTGGACCTGATGTGGACTGTTTTCAGCATATTTGGCCATGGCATTCGTCAAAGAAGAAGAATCTGTGCTTGACTGGGAGGAATGGCGGCGCCATTTGACTGTCGTTGCTGGACATCCCCGGGGCGCTTGTGTCTTGCGCCTGAAGTCAAGTCAAGTCAAGTCAAGAGTATTTATAGAGCACTTTCAAACAGCCATCGCTGCATACAAAGTGCTGTACATGGAGCAATTTAACATGCACAATAAACAGTAAGACAAATCGGTAATAAAGGCGGTAGAAAGCACCAAACAGTAAAACCAAGAACAAATCTAAGTCATGCTGAGTCGAATGCCAAAGAATACAAGTGAGTTTTGAGGAGGGTAGGCAGCATTTTCACAGCCCTGCTTTGTTCAGCGAAAAGGTCGGTGCTGATGGACAGTTTGCGGCTCGATGGATGCATGGATTGAGGAGCCGACGATGAGAAGAAAGGAGCGTCACCGCAGAGCGCCGATGCGGATGTGGAACTGGGAGTTGCGGCTTGGAATTGAAGCGGACTTACATGGGACAGGAGAAGAGAGCCAATCTCTCTTTTTCGTTAATGGATGCTACAGCTTCTTGTTGCTTTCAAGCTTAGCTTGTAGCAGACGTGTGCACATTGCAGCATGACGTCTTTGATCCACTGGTGAAAAGGACACTTTGATTCGCTCCTCTTTCATCTAGAACTGCTTCAGACAACAAAGTGTATGCAGGAAAGTGGTTAAGAGTGCACGATTGTCTGTGTCTCATGTGTTGTTTTGTATTATTTTGTCATTTTTTTTGTTAACTTTTCTTTTGATAGCGGCGCAGACACCCGCAGCGGCTCCTCTTGTTTTATATTGAGAGGGAAGAAATTTCATCTGTGCTGTATGTTAGACATACAGTACAGATGACAATAAAGTTTATCCAATCCAATCTATTCCAAACATTTAACAAGTAAGGAACAAAAAATACCATATTTTCCACACTAAAAGGCACACTGGATTATTAGGAGCACCTTCAATGAATGGTCTATTTTGTAATTTTTTTCAAATATCCTCCTGACTACCAGGAAAAAAAAATGTTGTCCAATCACATTTATTTTGAAATTCCCCAATCTATGTGATACGGAGCCCCTAAGGGGACATGGAAGGAAAAAAAAAACTTTGCGAAATCTCGCAACGTCTTCCAAAGTATTGCGAGATCTCGCAATCTTTATTTATTTATTTTTAATGCTCGTTGACGTGCTTCCGGGTCATCGTACGTGTAACCGCAAACAACAATTATGGAGCGTGTTCAACCGTTCGTGAGTTTAATAGAATTTTACTTTGAAATTGGCTTGAAATACAAAGACATTAAATCTGTTCTTGATATTAAGTACGGTTTCCAAATAAGCGAAAGACATTTGAAGCGAGTGTTGAACCAAAGAGGACTATTTCGTCGAAAAACATTCAATGACTTGGGAGTCCTGGTTGACTTCATTCGCAACCAATTGCAGCATTCCGGACAACTACACGGTTACAGGTGGGTGTACAGTAAGTGCAGAGAATATGGACTTCTTGTCAGGAAAGAGGACGTTCGTCTGGTCCTGAAAGAGTTGGATCCGAGAGAAGTGTCGTTAAGGCAAGCAAGACGTCTGAGACGGCGAAACTACTTATCCAAAGGGCCCAAATCTTATATGGCACATGGACTCCTATGACAAACTGAAGCCATTTGGAATTTGTAGCAATGGGGCTATTGATGGTTTTTCAAGGAAAATAATGTGGCTCAATGCCTACAAAACAAGTAGTGACCCGAAGTTGATTGGAGGTTACTACATCGACGTTGTGCACCGTTTGGGGGGTGATCCTCACTAGGGTCGCGGGGGGTGCTGGAAATTCATAAAGTGTGCGTTTAAAAAAAAAAAATAACACCACAGCTCTCCTTTTTTCAGAGCTGCAACACGTACTTATTTAATAAAGCAGCGACACAGTTCACTGAACCAACAGCAAGTAATAACATTGTAAGCATGTCTGCAGGAAGAAGCCATCTTGGGGTCGACATGTTACCATTAATGACTATACACAAGGTGCACCGGATTTTAAGGCGCGCCGTGAGCTTTTAAGAAAATGGAATACTTTTTGGTGCGCCTTATAGTGCAGAAATACGGTATTCAATATTCTGTTGCCTGCAATTCTACAATAACATCATTAGAAACTAATCTAGATAAAAGGAGAATGGTTAGCATTTCATTTGTAGTCATCAATTGTTATTTTTGGGGGGATCTCATTCTCCCATTCAACAATTCCATATCGTCGCTGGCCTGTGATGAGCACGCACGTACAGTTTTGTCTTTAAATTTAAAACAAGCAGACAAATAAATGTTTACATTCATGCTGTGCATGTTACTGATATGTTGATATAACAGCATTTATCTCACCTACCAATGAGGCTACAATGGAGTGAACATGTCCACTCTTGCTGCTCTTTTTAGAACGAAAAAAGTCCCGTTCTCACTTTTCATCAGTGCCTTCCATCCACATTCATTCTCATTGATTTTCCAGATGCATGTTCCATTATCAGACTCTCTTCGGAATCTTTTCAGTAAGCTTCCATTCAAGACAACAATGAGAGTAAAGTTTTCCTCTGTTCCTGAGAGATGTGTTATGAGTTGCCCACATAGGGCACAGGTTTTTCCCACACAGGGAGGTAGGGTCCTGGAATCGAACACTGCACCTCTGCACTGCTAGGAGGATGTGCTAACCCAGGGGTGCCCGAACTTTTTGTACCGAAGATCGACTTTTTGATCAACCAACCTCCCGGGATCGCCCCTGACCGTGCACGCACACATACACACACGCCATGATGAGAAGCCTAACATGGAAGCAAGCGATGCACTTTTGCACCTGTTGACTATCGTAGCTCACACGTAGCGTTTTAAAGTTGCTTCCCTCAGCTCTCTAGATTCCTATTCTTTGCCCGTGCCCTCGGTGAATTGTACACAAAGCAAACTCTGAATGAGAATAATGACGATAAGAGATATACCGCAACAGCTCTGATCACAAGCTGCAATTGCAGACTGCTGAGCGCTAACAACTTCCGGTGACGTAAGTCACGCGCCACCGTAGGTTAAAGATTTACCTGCTTTATTTTCCATCCATCCATTTTCCAAACCGCTTGATCCTCATTAGGGTCGCGGGGGGTGCTGGAGCCTATCCCAGCTGTCTTCGGGCAGTAGGCGGGGGACACCCTGAATCGGTTGCCAGCCAATCGCAGGGCACACAGAGACGAACAACCATCCACGCTCACATTCACACCTAGGGACAATTTAGAGCGTTCAATCAGCCTGCCATGCATGTTTTTGGAATGTGGGAGGAAACCGGAGTACCCGGAGAAAACCCACGCAGGCCCGGGGAGAACATGCAAACTCCACACAGGGAGGCCGGAGCTGGAATTGAACCCGGTACCTCTGCACTGCGAAGTCGACGTGCTAACCACTGGACTACCGGGCCGCCCCTGCTTTATTTTATTTTATTTATTAAATATTTTTTGGTGAAAATGAGACTGATCGGATGATTAGGATGCAGTGTACATTAACACAAAAAATATATTACTAACATGTACAAAGACACAAATGTTTTGGGGGGGGGGGGGGGGGGTTTCTCCTCTACACCTTTCGGATCTACTTGAGACCAGTCCTAGATCTACCGGTCGATCAGGATCGACGTAATAGGCACCCCTGTGCTAACCATTCCACCACCATGCCGCCCCTGCCAAACCTTAAAAAAAAAATAATAATAAATTAAGAGGAACATGACTTTAATTTGAACAGTCTACACAAAAAGGATTTGTCCAAATGTCATTTCAAAGTGAGAAACACACTGGGGTTATTCTGATTGAATCTTTACTCTCCTTGTCATGGTTCTGTTTGTGACCAATAGGTGGCACTGTAGGGCTCTGCCTGCAGCTGCACACCTGTTGGTCATTGTGTCATTAGTTTGTTTGTTTAAAAGGACTCCCGACACGACCACTCGGGTTCGGGTCATTGTTGCCGTTTGTTGCTGTTGCTGTGTGCACGTGCCATGTTTTGTTTTCTGTCTTGGGTTTTTGCTGCTTTGATTTCTTGTGATTTTGCTGGACTTTATTTGAATTCGTTTTTGAGTTAGTTTCTCCTGTGTATTCCTGTTTGCATTTTTGTTAAATACATTTTGGTCAGCCACCTTGCTCCTTCCTGCCTCCCTGCTTTTTGGGGTCCTCCAACTACCACCTCGCAAAATGTGATACTTCTGTTGTATTTTCAAGATGAATACATCTTTCACTGTTTGATCCAAGAACACGTGTGCTTTGGTCAGACCTCTGAGAGTCCACCCATTCGGGATGGGTTTATGACACCGTTACAAACACTAGACTCAGTGTATTTCCATGACAAAAGTGTCAGGACGAGTGGTTGAGCGGGTGCCTGCTTTGATGTTCAACAGGATTTCTAGCATTCTCTGATGGATTCATCTTTGCTCCATGTAGAAGTCTATGGATGGCCCTCTCCAGAATATCCATCTAGCCAGTTTCGTACATACATGGTGGTAATAAAGTATGATGAGCTATATTTCCCATGATTATTCATGCCAAGGAGGATCAACCGGACAACCCTCACATACTGTTATGTCTAGATGTCATACTGTCTGTTTGATGCAGTTAGATCTATTATCTGACAAGCAACGGTCAGGTAGGTTCCTCCATGCGGGATCCTTCTTTTTGTCCTCCTCCTCTGCCGTCACTGCCGTTTGTCTGGCTGGAGATGTCAAGGTAGCTTGAGAGACGTTCGGCAGGGCGATGTTCTCCTTCTCTGCCTCCCTCACCATGACACTCCATTGTAAGAATGTGGTCACTGGAAATGATCAGGATCGCAGGGGTGTGGGTACTCAGCTCTTTGGAGTTCCAAGTTTTTTTTTTTTCCATCAATGGGTTGTTTTGATCTGGTTTCAGATTTATTGGTTTATATCTTCTGAGAAGGGGGGCTGACGACACGCCTTTTCACCATCTGCGCTGTTTGTTTAGGTAGATTGCGAGAGAGAGAGATGGACATTCCATGGGGGTGGGGGTTGAGTGATTTTATTTCATTTTTTTCCCATTTAATACCAACATTATTAATCCACATGCGGCCAGAGAGTAAACATTTTGACATGGCCTGCTGTTTGTTTTCTTGTCATTTTTGCTGATGTCATAAAATGTTTTTAAAAAAAACAAAGGAAAAAAAAAAGAAAGCATACTCAAGTAAAGTGTAATGCCAGATCTCAAAACTCGAGCGGAAACAGAAAAAAACCCCAAGTACTCTACTGAGTCACTATTGACACTAACTTTTGTGTCATTCTGTCTTCGTCAGTGCATGAATGTGCAACACTCAGCTTGAGCTTTTTTGCTGAAACAATACACAAAGTATT
Organism: Hippocampus guttulatus; assembly: GCF_054856545.1. Classification (NCBI taxonomy): domain Eukaryota; kingdom Metazoa; phylum Chordata; class Actinopteri; order Syngnathiformes; family Syngnathidae; genus Hippocampus; species Hippocampus guttulatus. Next base: position 2,978,544 of record NC_141262.1, on the reverse strand, counting down.
GTATGGGATGGTTTTACCGCCTGCTTTGAGAAATCAATTTACAATGACCTCAAATAATGATTCTTGGGAGAAAAAACTAACAGAAGGAAAAAAAATCTCTTGTCAACACACATTTGTTCTAAAAAAAAAAAAGATATGCATGTGAGTAAGTCCAATAAACATCCAAATATTTTTCAACGTGTGTCAGAAAATTATTCCTGGGAATTTTGGTTGCAGTACATCCCTGATCTCTGCTTTGGCAGTTGAGAGAGCAACGTGTTTCTCCACAACGCCCATAACCAACCATTTTTTCCCCCCGGTAATTCTATGACGAATTACCTTCTCTACTTGTAACGGCATCCGACTGCCAAGGCACAGCTTGTTTTGGGTGCAGTCTAAAAAGCTGGTAAAACTATTAAAAGAGGCAGGCATGAAAACAGGACCGAATAATCAGAGGAAGATACATGGAAGAATTTACAAAAAGCAAACGGAAGAGGTAAAGAGCAGGCGTTAGAGGCCACGCAGGGAAATAATAGCAAGTTGGCATGAATCACAAAGTACCAGACAAAGGAGGAGGGGAAAGAGAAAGAGAGAGAGCCGGGGGAAAGAACCACCCCCCACCCTCAATGGAATTTATTTGCGGTTTTGTAACTGCATGGTCGCAAAGGCAGATTGGCTCCGACCTCAACTTGTTGCACTACAAGAGATTTTGTCACTCGGGAATCGAAAGATGAAGAGAAGGTCCTCCGGTGAACATGTCGGAGTAGATGAAAATGGACATCAAATGCTTTCCGGTGAACCTCCGAGGGAGAAAGACACAAAAGTTGAACTGGAGAAGAAGGTGACATTGCTTTCAGGGATTTCAGTCATTGTTGGGATCATGATTGGAGCTGGGATCTTCATCTCGCCAAAAGGAATCCTAAAACACTCGGGCAGCATTGGGATGTCTCTGATAGTCTGGATTGCTTGCGGCGTGCTTTCACTGTTTGGTGAGTTTTTGAACGTCTTTAATCTTTCCCATGTTTCGTGGTGGGAGCAAACATTAACTTGTGATGAACACTTGCCAAATGTGCGCCTCCAGAAGGAGCCAATCAAAAAAAACCTAGAAATCAGAATCAGAATCAGAATCAGAATCAGAATCATCTTTATTGGCCAAGTATGTAGAACACACAAGGAATTTGTCTCCGGTATAACACGCTACATTAGTATCATCGTAAACAACAAATCATTGAACCATTTTAGAGTAACCAGTAGCAGTATTTGTAGTACAAGAAGAGTGACTACGTCAGTGACTGTTTAAGGAGTTAATGGCTAGAGGGAAGAAGCTGTTTAAGTGTCTACTGGATTTGGTGCGCATGGATCTGTAGCGTCTGCCTGAGGGGAGTAGCTGGAAAAGGTGGTGGGCAGGGTGCGGGGGATCCAGGAGGATTTTCCGTGCCCTTGTCTTGATTCTTGCAGTGTGCAAGTCCTCAAGAGTGGGTAGGGCGGTGCCAACGATTTTTTCCGCCGTCCTAACCGTCCGTTGAAGTCGGATTTTGTCCTTTTTTGTGGCGGCCCCAAACCAAACCGTGATGGAAGAACACAGGATTGATTCGATGACTGCCGTGTAGAACTGTCGTAGCACCTCCTGTGGCAGGCCATGCTTCCTCAGCAGCCTCAGGAAGTACATCCTCTGCCGCGCCCTTTTCAGGATGGAGATGGTGTTGACTTCCCACTTCATGTCCTGGGAGACTGTGATTCCCAGGAACTTGAAGGTCTCGACGGTTGACACGGGGCAGTTGGATAGTGTGAGGGGCAACTGTGGAGAAGAATGTTTCCTGAAGTCCACGATCATCTCTACAGTCTTGAGCGTGTTCAGCCCGAGGTTGTGTCGGCTGCACCAGAGCTCCAGCTGCTCCACTTGTTGGCGGTACGCAGACTCGTCCTCATGTGTTAAACACTAAACATGTGTTAAAGACATTGCAAGCACTGGGACCAAATCCCTTTCATATCAATGAAACAATACTCTTTGTCACTATTTGATATTACTTTTGATTCCTAACTCAATTTGTTGTTGAAATATTGACATGACAATGAAATCCAGGTATACTATTATGATACAGGTATATTATGAAATGTAATAATTTGGTGAGGTAAATACAACTGCGACAAGTATATACATTTATAAGAACCCTCATAGGGAAACCCTAACGGCGATATAGCCCAGACACTCCCACCTCCCCGTCTAAATTGTATGGAGATGTGTCCGGGTGTGAGTGGTTGTTCGTCTTCTCATGCTCTGCCATTGGCGGGCGACCAGTCGAGGGTGTACCCCATCCATCTTTCACCAAAGTCAGCTCTGAGAGACTTTGGGTCTCATAAATCCTATTTTTAATCATTTATTAAATTCAACCTTTGGTATGATACCACTTGCCGCTGTAGATGAGATCAAATATAAAACACGAACTACAAGAAAGAAAAGAAAAACACATCATATAATATTACAGTTATAAAACTAGCAATAATGGTAAAATAATGAAATGTTATATTAATGGATGAAATCTTATTTTCTATATACAAGAGCTCCGTTCATGTTGGCATTTGGCATACAGGAAGTCCAGTATCCCCCCCCCCCCCTTCCCTATTCTTGTTGCATAATCAAAAGTTGCGTGAAAGTTGCTCGGGAAAGTACAAAAAAAAATGCATAAAATAGATTATGATTGGAGCGCATGTTTGCTGTTAGAATTGTAGGCATGATGTAATGTCAGTGATATAAATGAGAGGCCGTGAGGGACAAACTAATTCGGGATGAACGCTCACACCTTCTCCTGCAAAGGCTCCTAGCCACTCGACTGAATGTTTGTTGTGCTCATAAACACAACTGAAATGCACTCAAATGCATCACTGAAAGGCTCTTATTCACACAACTGAAATGCTCTTTGACACACGAGTGAAACGCTCTCGCACACACCGGTAAAATGCTCACACACACACTGGTGAAACACTCACACACCACTGAAAGAACTCTAACACGATAGCATATTTATTGGACAACGTGGAACATAAAAAAAAATAAAAAATCTGCAATCATTTCACACATCCAGAAGCAACGCTATCCATCCATTTTCGAAATCTGCTTATCCTCACAAGAGTCGCCGGCGTGCTGGAGCCTGTCCGAGCTGTCTTTGGGCAGTAGGCGAGGGACACCATGATGTGTTTGCCAGCCAAGTGCAGCGCACTCATAGACATACAACCAGTCGCACTCACATGTGGGACAATTTCAAGTCAGCCATGCATGTTTTGGAATGTGGGAGGAAACCAGAGCACTCAGAGAAAACCCACGCAGGCACGGGGAGAACATGCGATCTCCACACAGGAAGGCCGGAGCTCGTTAGGGCTCTTTTTTATCAGTTTTACGGCAGCTTCTGCTGCTCCATTTCGGTGGGGCGCATCAGCGGGGTGGAAGCTCCACGCCCAGTCCGTCCCGTTCTTGGATGCGATGTCGTCAACAGATGACGTCTGAACACAGTGCAGGTGGTTTTGGAGCTCGTTCATGGCGGGTTTAGCGCCGATGAAATTTGTGCCTTTGTCGGACCATAGCTTGCGTGGGTGGCCCCTGAGAGCAACAAAGCAGGAGTAGGCCAGCAGAGAACCTTTCTGATGATTGGTCATCGCATACATCAGCATGGACTGCCCTCGAAGCCATGCAGAAGAAAACAATTCCCCAGACTTTCTTCCTTGCTGTCCCCTTGACTGCATCTTTGACTTCATATGGGCCAAACAGATCCTGGGTTGTATACTCAAAAAGGCCTGCCCTTTGTGTGCGCTCCAACGGGAGGTCACCCATCACTTGCTGGCATACTCTAGCTCTTTGCTTTCGGCAGTGGATGCAGACATTTATTACTCTTCTGACGACGTGACGGCCCTGTATGATCCAGGCTCTTTTCTGAGTGTCTAGGAGAGTTGCTGCGACCCCCTCATGGTTCTTCTCATGAGCCTAGTAATGTGGCCAGTCTTGTTTGCATAGGGACCAGAGGAATAGCACTTTTGCTTTCATTCCAGGACTGAATGCGTCCTCCACAGAGTAGGAGTCATGTCCCCTCATCGACCATGAGTCGGTCAAGAGTTGTGTCATGGATTTCAGCTCCAACTTGGGCTTCAAGGGCAAGGCATTGGAAAGCTTCTGCTCTCTCAATAGCTGTAAGACTGGGTTTAGGGTTTCTATTGACAGTGGGCTGGTGGCTGCCTCCTAACCAGGCTTCCACCGCCCGACGTGTCCAGGCAACCATCCCACACAGCTTAGCGAGGGAGCTGAATCTCCAAGGCCCAATGAGGCGCACAAGGGCCGCACCGGTGTGCGATAGAAAGAGGTGGAGTGGTCCCCAGTCTACCAAGCTCAGGAGGCTTCATCATGTCGTTTTTCTTTTCCTGATGCCTTGTGACCACGGCAGAGAATGCACGTCTTTAAAGCCTCTTGATGCCTCTCTGAAAGCCCCAGGTAAATCCAACAGTGAAAGTCATACTGTATAATAATAAAGTACTGTTGGATATCCTTAGATCCCAAGTTACACGAGTGTGTGTGAGTGTTTCACTAGTTTGTGTGAGAACGTTTCACTACTGTGTGTGAGAATGTGTCAGTGGTGCATATGAGAGCCAATCAGGAATGTGTATGGCCACATTTTTGATCACATGGTTATGAGCAAAGAAATCTGTTGTTTTCCTAAGCGCCTTTCAGTTGTGTGCATGCATGTGAGCTTGTTGTAAATGAGCACATTTCAGTTACGTGTATGAGCAAAAAAAAAAAGAAAGAAAGAAAGAAAAGAAAACTCAGGAGTATGAATAAGAGCCTTTCAATGTCCACTATGCGTAATACGAGTTTGGATTGGTAGAAACAAGCCAATGGTATTACCTAAAACATTGACAGGATGGTGATGTTTTTATTTGAAATCATATTGTGAAAGCTAAGAGCCACCAGGATTAACAGCATGTACAAGTCCTGCATCTTAAGTCTGATGAGATTTGTTGGTGTCGTTTGTGACAGATCAGTCCAAAAGAGGAGTGTTGATCATGTTACATAACTTCTAAAACTGTTCCACACATTTTATTTCGGCCATTAGGTTAGGGGCACTTGACTAAAAAGTAATATAGGGCGTAGCTTCTTTTGTGAGCAGACATGTCATGGAAAATGAAGGAACTATTGTGAGTAACGGGGAAGGAAAATGTAAAAAGAGGAACAACAACCTAAAAAGAACTTTTGACCATTGGAGAACAACTGTCAGGGAAACTTGCTTGCCAGTACGTATTACGATCATGGTCCCGGAATTGTCCATGGGTCAGAGTATTTGTACAAAGTCCTTGGACCACAGTGAGTAATATCAGACATGGACACAGCAGCCAAAAACCAGTACCACACCTGTCTAAAACCTGAAATAAGATAAGATGAGAAAACCTTTATTTGTCTCACAATGGAGAAATTCCCATCAGTTCAATGGAGATCATCAGTTTCAAGTTGTAGTTGGGTTATTTAAAAAAATAAAAATAAAAAAAACAAAACATCTGTAAATATCAAAAGATAGGATACCATTGCTTAGAGAGGATTTTTTTTTATTATTCATTCATTCATTCATTTTCCGAAGCGCTTTATCCTCACTAGGGTCGCGGGGGGTGCCGGAGCCTATCCCAGCTGTCTTTGGGCAGTAGGCGGGGGACACCCCGAATTGGTTGCCAACCAATCGCAGTGCACACAGAGACAACAACCATGCACGCCCACACTCACACCTAGGGACAATTTAGTGTGGGACAATCAGCCTGCCATGCATGTTTTTGGAATGTGGGAGGAAACCAGAGTACCCGGAGAAAACCAAAGCAGGCCCGGGGAGAACATGCAAACTCCACACAGGGAGGCCGGAGATGGAATTGAACCCGGTACCTCTGCACTGTGAAGTCGACGTGCTCACCACTGGACTACCGGGCTGCCCCCATTGCTAGAGATTTGGAACACAAATAAAATTAACCTGAGTCGGTTAACCCTAATGATCAGTTGAGGATTATTGTCAGGATCGTCCCAAATGGACTTTTCCGGAAACCAATGCAAGTAAATGGGAATTTTCTAAGAATCAAAATTGTGAGTAAAGTATGACATCAATATTTACGATTTAATGAGATGACAAATATTATTTATCATTAATTAACAATATGCTTTAGTGGTTGAAGAGATCAACTAAAGTAAATGCTGAATGAAACTGGTGAAAATGAATAGTAATTAATAATAGTTTTGCTGTTAGATCATTGCAACAGATTTAAAAAGCAGGACAAAGTGGCCTAAATTATAAAACTCACCTTTAGTCAAACTTTAACTTCAGACAAGGGGGTGGTGGGGGGAGCTGTTTGCTTTGGCCTCAAAATGGTCAGCGGCAACCACTGACTGAGCCAAGTAAAGTGTGCTCATTCGCAGATCGCGCTTGTATGACAAGAGCAACTCGGAGAACTGTGAATTGCCCAACACACTGACCACTGAAACTTCATCTGTACATCAAGGTAACATCCATCCATCTATCAATCCATTTTCTGAACTGCTTATCCTCACAAGCGTCGCGCGACGTGCTGGAGCCTACCCCAGCTGTCTTAGGGCAGTAGGCGGGGGACACCCTGAACTGGTTGCCAGCCAATCGCAGGGCACACAGAGACGAACAACCATCTGCACTCACACTCACACCTCGGGACAATTTAGAGTGGCCTATAAACCTGCCACGCATTTTTCGGAATGTGGGAGGAAACCGGACCCGGAGAAAACCTACGCAGGCACGGGCAGAACATGCAAACTCCACACAGGAAGGCCAGAGCCGGGATTGAACCCTGCACCTCCGTAATGTGAGGCTGACTGACATGCATATATATATATATATATATATATATATATATATAGGGTCAGCACCTTGACTTCACAGTGCAGAGGTACCAGGTTCAATTCCAGCTCCAGCCTTCCTGTGTGGAGTTTGCATGTTCTCCCCGTGCTTGCGTGGGGTTTCTCCAGGTCCTCTGGTTTCCTCCTACATTCCAAAAACATGCATGGCAGGCTGATTGAACACTCCAAATTGTCCCTAGGTGTGGTTGTTCATTTCCGTGTACACTGCGATTGGCTGGCAACTGATTCAGGGTGTCCCCCGCCTACTGCCCGGAGACAGCTGGGATAGGCTCCAGCAGCCCCCGCGACCCTAGTGAGGATCAAGCGGTTCGGAAAATGAATGAATAATTAAAAAAAATCCTCGTCTCACCCCTTGGGTGATGTCCGTCCCTCATTCAGCTCGGGTCCTCTACCAGAGGCCAGGAAGCTTGAGGGTTCTGCGCAGTATCCTTGCTGTTCCCAGCACTGCACATTTCTGGACTGAGATGTCCGATGTTGTTCCCGGGATCTGTTGCAACCACTCATCTAGTTTGGGGGTCACTGCCCCGAGTGCTCCGACCACCACAGGCACGACTGTAACCTTTACCTTCCAGGCTCTCTCCAGCTCCTCTCTGAGCCCTTGGTATTTCTCGAGTTTCTCATGTTCCTTCTTTCTGATGTTACCATCACTTGGGACCGCTACATCCACTACAACGGCTTTCCGCTGCCCTTTATCTATGATCACGATATCTGGTTGGTTCGCCATTACCATCTTGTCAGTCTGGATCTGGAAGTACCACAGGATCTTCGCTCTGTCATTCTCCACCACCTTCGGAGGTGTTTTGTTTCCCATTTTGACCTTGGGGTTTCCAGTCCATACTCCGCACAGATGTTTCGGTAGACTATGCCAGCCACCTGGTTATGGCGTTCCATGTAGGCTTTCCCTGCCAGCATCTTACACCCTGCAGTTATGTGTTGGATCGTCTCCGGTGCCTCTTTGCACAACCTAGACCTTGGGTCTTGTCTGGTGGGGTATATCTGGGCCTCAATGGCTCTGGTGCTCAGGGCCTGCTCCTGAGCAGCCAGGATGAGTGCCTCTGTGCTGTCCTTCAGGCCAGCCCTCTCTAGCCACTGATAGGACTTCTTGAGATCAGCCACTTCAGTTATAGTCCGGTGGTACATCCCGTGTAGGGGCTTGTCCTCCCATGATGGTCCCTCTTCCAGCGCCTCATCCTCTGTTCCCCATTGTCTGAGACATTCTCCGAGTATGTCATCCGTTGGAGCCTTCTCCTTGATGTATTCATGGAGCTTGGATGTTTCATCCTGGACAGTGGCTCTTACACTCACTAGTCCCCGGCCTCCTTCCTTTCGGCTTGCGTACAGTCTCAGGGTGCTGGATTTGGGATGGAACCCTCCATACATGGTTAGGAGATTTCGGGTCTTAACGTCCGTGGTCTGAATCTCTTCCTTTGGCCACCTTATTATTCCTGCAGGGTATCTGATCACTGGCAGGGCATAGCTGTTTATTGCCCGGGTTTTATTCTTGCCATTGAGCTGGCTTCTTAGGACTTGCCTCACTCGCTGGAGGTATTTGGCCGTAGCCGCTTTCCTTGTTGCCAGGTCGAGGTTGCCATTGGCTTGTGGTATACCGAGGTACTTGTAGCTGTCCTCAATGTCTGCTATTGTTCCTTCAGGGAGTGAGACCCCTTCAGTGCGGACTACCTTTCCTCTCTTAGTCACCATCCGACTACATTTCTCAAGCCCAAATGACATCCCGATGTTGCTGCTGTAGATCCTGGTTGTGTGGATCAGGGAGTCTATGTCCCTTTCGCTCTTAGCATACAGCTTTATGTCATCCATGTAGAGGAGGTGACTGATCGTAGCTCCATTTCTGAGGCGGTATCCATAGCCTGTCTTGGTGATTACTTGGCTTAGGGGGTTCAGTCCTATGCAGAACAGCAGTGGGGAGAGTGCATCACCTTGGTATATGCCACATTTGATGGACACTGGGTAAGTGGCTTGCCATTGGCTTCAAGTGTGGTTTTCCACATCCTCATCGAGTTCGCAACGAAGGCTCTTAGGGTCCTGTTCACCTTATCCAACTCCAAGCATTTAGTGATCCATGTATCTGGTATCGAGTCATAGGCTTTCTTGTAATCAATCCAGGCTGTGCACAGGTTGGTATGTCGGGACCTGCAGTCTTGTGCGACTGTTCTGTCAACCAGGAGATGTTTGGCTCCTCTGGTATCTCTACCAACGCCCCTCTGTGCTTTGCTCATGTACTGATCCATGTGTCCGCTTATCTTAGCCGCAATGATGCCTGACATGAGCTTCCATGTTGTGGAGAGACAGGTTATTGGCCGATAGTTGGATGGGACTGCACCCTTTGAGGGATCCTTCATGATCAGAATCGTTCGCCCTTCGGTTAGCCATCCTGGGTGAGTCCCATCTCTCAGCAGCTGGTTCATTTGTGCTGCTAGGCACTCATGGAGTGCTGTGAGTTTCTTTAGCCAGTAGGTGTGGACCATGTCCGGGCCTGGTGCTTTCCAGTTCTTCATATCTGAGACTCTTTCCTGTATGTCTGCCACTGTTATGGTAACTGGGTTCTGTTCATATATATTCATAAGATATTCTGTATATCATATATAAATGTGTATGTGCGTATGAAATGTACAGTATATCCTCATAAAACTTGGTCCTCGTCCCCTTGAGGTCCAAAATCCCATCCACGTGCATGGTTGGTACCCCTCTGTTAGAGGAAACCCCACAGAATTGGACAAAAATAAAAATAAATGAGAATATGAGGAAAATTAAACAATGAAAATCAAACTTTGCTTTTGAATTGTGACTCAACAAAATATACAGTAAAAAAACAACCTCTTACCTTCACATTTGTTGCACAACTTGTGAGGCAATCACTGTAATCATGAGTTTTGTAACCTTCAATGAGACTCTTGCACCCATCAGCAGGTGTTTGACTCACTATTCATGAGCAAACATTTATGTCACGTGCTGTTCCCAGATGTAACGTTTCAGCTCCTTCAACAGATGGTTGATTTTTTTTTCAGGCCTCATAGAAAGGGAGTTCAGAATCGTCAAATGTTATTTTCCATTCGTGGGTGTTTTAGCTGTGTGCTTGATTCACTATCCTGTTGCAAGACCCCTGACCTGTGCCTAGGACCAAGCTTTCTCACAGTGGGCGGCACATTTCCCTCGAGAATACCTTGATAGTCTTGAGATTGTACCATGCACAGACTCAAGACACCCTGCACCAGATACAGCAAAACAAAATGTAACGGCACCTCTTCCATGTTGCACATTGGCGACAGTGTTTTTTTCCCCCCCCCCTTGCTATGCTTCATATTTGAACATTGACACATCACAAAAGATTTGTGGCTAGTTAACATGCACTTTGGTAATTTCCAGTCATGCTTTTCAATTATTTATTTCCAAAAGTGGTGTCCGCCTTGGTCGCCTACTTTGGCTCGACAACAACAGATGGTGCAATCACATATTGATGTACCCTGACCATAGAGTTCACCTTTTCTTTGCAGGTTGTTCAAGGTTCTTTTGTAACTGTGAGCATAATCTGTCTCTTCAAGTCTAAATAGTTCGAAATAATGATTCATTTGAAAACCACCTTGAAACTTACCAGGTATTTATGTCTTTACTGAATGTATGTATGTTCTCTGGATACGTGCCACTCGCCTGAAAAACGTATTCTGCCTTTTTCACATTTCCAATAATCGCGCATCTTTCAAGGGGACTGAGAGTCACGTGTCAATCAAGTGGGGTGCCACTGGCCCCTGACATGTCAGCAATTTTTCCCCAATATAACCTGCCCTACTCTGCCTCTGTTTGGCTCATCAGTTATCCAACGTAGAGTTGACCAATCTAATCAGCCAAGGCATCGAGTACCAGCCAATTAAAGCACAGAAGGGTGCGTCAAGGTTTTACCATCCTTGAGGCAAAATGGACAGGGGCGGTATTTACACGTGAGTATGCGCAATGCTGACTGAAAAATAATAGGTATCCTCCGTAATACTGTACACGCGTGTACCCTAGACGACACCACTGAGATTTGAGGCCAATTATGTCAAGTTGACGATTTTCCACATTGCGATGCTCAGCATTGAGGAGAAGTACCTGTTACAGGTTTCAGGAGCACTTCACCAAGCAACAGATCTATTTACCTGAAAGACAGGTTAAAATTGGATACAAAACAGAGAGTAACAGACAAAATCCAACCTGGTCATCACGCCGTGCACTGTGAATGTTGCCACAGTCAGGTATCCCAGGCTGAACTGTGGTCTGGTCAGTGGCGGTTCTGGGGGGGGGGGGGGGGGGCAACGGGGGCCAGTGCCCCTGTAGCACCGATTCTGGCCCCCCCTGTGGCCCCCACTCCGAGTGCAGATTACGCACTCGTGCCGAGTCGCCGACGCGAAAGGTGGAACCAAAGTGCGTGATTTAACATTCTAGTCAGACCCTTTAGTGCGCTGCGCCACTTAAAAATGAGCGGGAAAATGAGAAGCAGTCCGCAGAGAAGGAAATTACCACGACACGAGTGCTATTTGCGTGTGTGTGTGTGTGCGTGTGTGTCTGCGCGCGTGTGTGTGTGTGTGTGTGTGTAACTTTTTTAGTCTCCCTTTTTATTTTCATTTTTATTTAACAGGATCAATATATAAGACATTGCCTTTTTAAATTTGGATAATTATATGCATGTAAAACATCTAGCTTCAGTGTATTTGCAATTTTCGTCCCCGGCAGGCTGGTACCATATCATCCCCTGGCTTGAATATTCTCAACAGATGGACACGGCGTATTGTTACGCTTGCAGACATTTTAGCCCTCTTAATACTGTTTTTTTTCCTCATCACTGTAATGTTATGACTACAATTTCAAAGTCTGAAGAAATAAAAAGTCAAATAAAATTTCGAATCTGTCTTTTTAGCCCTGGGTTGAATGTGCCCCCCCATCAAAACCCCTGGCCCCAGCCCGGCCCCCTCAGTGAAATTGATCCAGAACCGCCCCTGGGTCTGGTACTAGTGATGTGTCAGTTGCGAACGAGCCGGTAGAAAGAGACGATGAGAGCCGTCACCCCCCTTCAAGAGCTGGCTCTGTCATTTTCCCTCTCTCTTGTGTTGTTCTTCTTATAAATGATGAGCCATCATTTTATGAACAAATGAGCCTGAGCTCAACTTTATTTTTCAGCATGTATGGTGATCTCTCGTGCTCCGTCGTTACCGGAAGCCTTGTCATATGCTATCAACTCTAATCCTACAGCGCTCTCTGTTGGCTATATGTTTCACAAACACATATCAAGACACATCTCTCTCTCTCTCTCTCTTTCTCTCTCCCACTCTATGTCGCTCTCTCTTTTTCACGTGTCTGAAGCGAGGTTTGGCAGTTGCTCAGCTGCCGTGCTCAGAGATGTAGATTGGAAGAGAAAGAGAGGGGCGAGGAGCTTGGTAGGTACTGCGCGGAGTGCACGCTGAGCACATGCTCCGTTGCGTCTGCGCAGCCACAGACAGACACTAAATTAGGGCATATCTTGAAGAACCACAGATTTCAAGGGCAGCTGATCCACTGAGCTGGTGGAAATACCGAGCTTCCGTCTGTCCCCGTTTGATGAAAGGAATGGAGAGTAGATTGTGCAATCTGTCCCGTCAGAGAGGGCGTTCTCAAAGACTGGACAAATAATTACAGAGAGAAGGAGCCCCTCCAAGTTGAAGTATTTAGTTTTGTTGACTGCAAATTTAAAATAAAGCAAGGAGTAGCTTGCTACTGTCATTGTCAGACGAACACAGAGAAGCTCCACCCGCTCTACTTATATGGACACGGAACGCTGTAACCTTCCACACAAAATAGTTCCAAACAAGTAACAATTGCGTCAGTGGCATACATTATATACCTAGACACAGGTAACTTTGGTCTTGTCAGTGGAACAATCTGACTTCTGAGGGAAGTCTCTCTACGGTTTTGTGCAGACATCATTTTGGATGACGACACTTGGTTCAATGACAACACTGGAGCCATTTTATTTTTAGTGTTCGCTAGGTCGCTACCCCTGGACGGCTGAACTCGCGCACTCAGCACACCGTCACTGTCAGACAACACAGAGAAGCTCCACCCGCTTTATTTATATGGCCACGGAACACTGTAACCTTCCACACAAAATAGTTCCAAACAAGTAACAATCGCGTCAGTGGCATACATCGTATTCGACAGGCTACCTGCTCTTTATTCACCAGAGGCTCATCAACCTAGTCTCTTATTTCTCTCCCGAAACAGTGTCTTCTCCCGCTTGGTGTACTTTAGCCTTCTCCGCTACGTACAATCTCTGTACACAGCTTGTAACGGAGGCTCTCACTGGCAAACCGTAGTGGAGTCGTTAGATGCAATGCGAATGATTTCTGCTTGAGTCTGGCTGTGGACAATGTTGACAGGCTTGCATGCAGTAGCCATACATTTAGCTATGGCTTCAGCAAATTTGGTCTTCGTCGTGTCATCCATTTTCTTCGCTTTGAAATGATCCATAGCTGTGTGTCTTAGACGAGGGGGCGGAGTACTCACGTCAGCTGTGTGCTTGGCCATTAAGTGGTATTTCAGACTCGACATGCAATAATGATAGCTCAGTTTACGACTGCAAAACATACAGGTAACTTTCGTCTTGTCAGTGGAACAATCTGGCAACTTTTTAAAAGTAAACTTTCCATTCATAAACTCTTTAAGTATCCATTTTCGGTGTCTCGCGTGTGCGTGGACCTGTGCATCGCGCTTGTTGTTTTGTTTCTGGTTTATTTCTTATTTCTTGAATTTCAATGAAAAGAAGACAGAGGTGATATTGTTTGGTCCCAGTGGCCCTTGTACATTCCATCCTGGAGACTTGGGCCCCCTGTCTCCTTATCTTAAGTCAACAGTCTCAAACTTGGGCCTTAAACTGGACAGTGAATTCAAACTTGACCGGCAAATCGGTGCCGTTGTTTAATCCAGCTTCTTTCACCTTCGACAGCTGGCCAAAATAAAACCTCTCCTCTCTCATGAACACTTTGAGACAGTAATTCATGCCTTTGTCACATCCCGGCTCGATTACTGCAATGCCCTTTACTTTGGAGTCAGCCAGTCCTCCATTAAGCGCCTTCAGCTGGTCCAGAATGCCGCTGCCCGCCTCTTGACTGATACTCGTAAGAGGGAGCACATAACTCCTACTCTGGCATCCCTTCACTGGCTCCCCATACATTTTAGATTTTTTTTCAAGATCCTCTTATTTGTTTTCAAATCTCTAAATGACCTCGCGCCACCTTACCTCTCTGAGCTCATCCGCCCCTACACACCTGCCCGCCGCCTCAGGTCTGTGTACCAGACAATATTAGAAGTACCAAGAACTAAACTGAGGCTCAGGGGGGATGGAGCCTTTTCTGTTGCTGGTCCCTCTCTCTGGAATGACCTCCCACTGAACATTCGGCAAGCCTCCTCGCTGCCCATCTTCAAAACCCTCCTCAAAACTCACTTGTATTCTTTGGCATTCGACTCAGCATGACTTAGATTTGTTCTTGGTTTTACTGTTCGGTGCTTTCTACCGTCTTTGTTACCGATTTGTTTTTCCTGTTTATTGTATATGTTAAATTGCTCCATGTACAGCACTTTGTATGCAGCGATGGCTGTTCGAAAGTGCTCTATAAATACAATTGAATTGAATATTTATAGAGCAACGTAACATCCGCTGTGACGTGGCCCGCGTGAATCTCGCAAGAAAAAAATGTATCCCGTTAAAATTCATTTCAATTAATGCCAATAAAAACGCGCTAAACTGACATCTCTAATGGCGCCGCGTGAGTGGCTGCCTTTCCAGCAGCTCCTATATTTTGTTGTTCTACTTCTTCCTTTCATAACTTTGCTGCTGTGAATTTGAAATGTGGAATTTCTCCATTGCGAGACTAATAAAGGTTTTCTTATCTTATCTTATCTTAATTTATACACAAGGAACACAACTCCCTGATGACTTTCGAGGCTTCACACAAGCAGACACGACGCGTACAAGCATTGACAAACAGAACAGTTAACTGCATTCAGAAGTAGAGAAAACAAAGGTAGCTGACCAAAATTACGATAAGAATGTACAATGACAATATCGAAACACAGAAATAGAAAGAAAAGAAAATATTTTGAAATGTTCAATTTTCATCAAAGGTAACGCCGTATGCAGGATCCTAATTTGAGTATGTTAACATTATAAGGCATATTTATATTTCTTAGTTGTTCACGGTCTCATTTTAATCACAATTGTTGTACATTACAATAACACTGTTTGAAACTAATGGGAAAAATCTGTTCCTAAAACGTTTAATTATTCTATAATTATCTTTGTTGTCAATACCACTTAAAACTGGCAATATAAAAATCAATCAATGAATGAGCTGGAGCTGTTTGATGCTCTTTTGAGGATGTCCAGTCAGAAGACCGTTCCAAAAATTAAGTCACAAAGACACAAAACAACGCTTGCATTAACTGCGATTTTCAACATGTGGTGAAACACTTTCATCATGAAAGTACCACTTTCAAAAGCCAGTGATTACAGAAAGGCTGGATGTGGTTGGTATCATGCCCAGGTCTGGTGTATTCATTACTACATGAAAATAAAGCTTCACACCTACATTTTTATTCGGAATAAGAGTCTCATTTGTGTTTGTGTATAGCTGCACTGTAAATAGCAAATGCACCGTGCTTTGTGGTCTTGATTGCTAATCTGTCACACTTGTTGTTCCTAGGTGCCTTGTCCTACGCTGAACTGGGATCGTGTATTAAGAAGTCTGGTGGGCATTACACATACTTATTGGAGGCTTTTGGTCCACATGTGGCTTTTGTGAAACTCTGGGCTGATGTCACTGTGATCAGGTAATGTTTGATTATGTTTACCAACCTTGTACTGAGAATGTGAATCCTATGTCCACAATATTTCATTGACAGTGATCCCTCGCTACTTTGCGGTTCACTTATCGCGGTTTCAGTGCATCACGGGTTTTTTTCCCAAAGTATTGTATTCAGAAAAAAATGCCGAATGACTCAGAGATTTTATACATGGCTGTACGCTTGATTGGTTCCCAGCGCGACGTCGACCAATGACAGCACCAGTGGATCTATGCCATGATGCACAGCCATGTTGATTGGCTGTGCATCTTCGCAGTCCCGCCCAGCATCCTCCCTTGTGTCTTATCACGTGGGTTACTCTTTGGTCAGTGTCTCATCACGTGGTTGCCTAGATCAGTGTCAGGAGTCGAGACACTTTTTAGACTGAAGATTGACTTTTTGAACAACCAACCTCCCGCGATCGACCTGTTACCGTGCCTGCGCACGCACATACACACGCACGCCATGATGAGCAACAGCCTGACACGGAGGCATGCGACACACTTTTGCACCCTTTTAACTATCGTAGCTCACATTTAAAGTGCTTCCCTTGGCCCTCTAGATTCCTATTCTTTGCCCGTGCCGTCGGTGATTTGTACACGAAACAAATTCTGAATCTGAATAATGATAACGGTAAAAGATATAGCGCAACAGCTCTGATCACAAGCTGCAATTGCAGACTGCTGAGTGCAAACAACGTCCGGTAACGCGGGTCACACGCCACCTTAGGTTAAAGATTTACCTGCTTTATTTATTTATTTATTTATTCATACTTTTTGTGAAAATGAAACTGATAGGATGAGTAGAGTGCAGTGTACATGAAAACAAAAATATATATTACCAAAATGCACAAAGACACACCAATGGTTGTTTTTTTTTTCTCCTCTATACCCCTCGCGATGGACTTGGGACCAGTTCTCAATCTACCGGTTGATTGCAATCGACGTAATGGGCACCCCTGGTCTCGACACAGGGTTGTGTTGACTTCATGTGTTCGTGTGTGTGGCTAGGAGCAGGAGTGCATGAGAGGGAGAGAGAGAGAGGGAGAGGGGGGTTGATTGGGCTTGTCTGAAAAAAGGAGCAGTTCTCTCTTCACCTTCTTAATTGTCTTATCATTAACACATCGGCTGTGCGCGCGGGATAGCTGGTCAGCAGCTCTCTGGAGGCTAATGGAGGCTACACTGTCAGAGCGGCATAAAGGCAATGCTGATGAATGTTAATAATTACTGTTGAATTATAAAACCTTTCTGCTTGGCTCTCGACGAAGGTGGACGCTTTTTGCTCAGCTCCTGTCCTCCCCCCACCCACCCTCTCCTTGCTCGCCACTCAGTCTACGTGCTGTCTTTGTCTAACTTTCCTAACCTCCTACCGTATTTTCATCCTAAGAAGAGACTCAAGGCTGTCTGAAATTGTTGGTGGCCGTTCCCAAAACAACGCTATCTGGACCCTTTCCCCTGGAAGGAAGTACGCATGGAAGCTAGTGCCCCCACCGTCACCCTCCTCCTTCTCGGCCATGGACTGATCAGCCAGGACTGTCTCCATGAGCAGACCTTGATGAAGCAGCTGCGGCCTGATACGCACACACAACCAGACAATCACACGCGCATACACACCCTTGAAATCACCGCCTTTATTGTTCCTGTTTTTTCCCCCGCGACGTGGTCTGATCTGCGGAGCGCACGGGGACCGTGCAGCTGGTCGGTCTGGCCGCGTCGCGCCCCCCCCCCCCCCCCCCCCCCCTTCCCATCCATCCGCCCCCTCATTACATGTTATGTCTTGTGACTTGTTGTAACTGTCTTATGCTTCTATATGTGCTGGGTCTTTTTTTATCCTGGCCTCAAATTATCCTCAGAAGAGTATAGTTCGAACGTGTTTTTGTCCCCCTCTCCCTCCCTTGTGGTTTCCTTTCTGAAATCTGACTGTAAATTTCCCCAGTGTGGGACAAATAAAGGATATCTTAATCTTAATCTTAATATTTACTTAAGATTTAAGTAAATAGGTGTACTGCTATAGTCTTTGTCTCAAATATGTAGTGTATAAATACTGTTTACATATTTAAACATGCTGGTACCCACAAAAGATTCCACAAAAATTCCTAGGTGGAGGGGACAGGGGGGGGGGGGACTTTGTGGATTTGCATCTTTCGCAGGGGGTTCTGGTCCCCATTAACCGTGATAAGTGTGGGATCAAGATTATTTGATACTCAGTGCAGGGATGTGTAGTCACAGCAGTCAGGGGAGGCAAAGCCTTCTCCATGCCTTGCATTCTGGGGAGTACCAAACTAGAATTAAATAAATAGATACATAAAAACAAGGAAAAAAGGAAAGTTATATAATGCAAACATGATTGTTGTCTGGTCCATGTTTTACATTGATTTTCTTATTCAATCCAATTCTGTCAATGGTTTCCCCTTTCAAATAGCTGAATTAACATATTTCCTGTTCAAATACATGGGCGAGAAGTGAGGTACAGCTGGGAGACATTCCTTCTCGTGTGGATCAAGCAACTACATACACACAAATTAATTGACACAGGCAGTTATTGGCGCCCGTCAAGAGACGTTGCTGTTTCTCTTTAAATCGCCAGTATCCATGTTTTATCACACATGCACTGTACATGCTAACGTCCAATAGTCTACCTCATATAAATATCACAAACATTTTGAACTCGGCAACCAATTCCTTTGCAGACTCTTCACCTGACCAGGGTTGTGGTGCTGAGTACTGATGTTTTCGGATAACTTTGAACATATCACCACAGCCTGCTAACATTAATGGAAAGAAAGGAAGAGAGTGACTCACATGTTTAGGAAGCAGGGAGTCTTTATGTTTCATAACATCTTATGAATACCACCCAACAATAGTTGTGTTCGTTGCTTTGCTTTAAAGGTGAAATAAACGTACTCTCCTGTGCATCTTTGGAAGACGTGACAGCACACTTTTTGCATTGTCTGATGCACAGAGCCAGTGATGTTACGTCGTGTGAGAAGCAACGCAGTCTGTAGATATTTCTGCTCGTCCTGTCAAAACTGTTCACAAATCAAAAGTAGTGCATACTGGAGGCAAGTTTTCCACGGAAATGTTGGGCATCATCAGATTTGTTCATTAAAAGGGGCATTTGTAAACTGAGGTTCCACTCCATTGTTTTACTCTAGTTTAACTTGTAATGTGCTTCTTTTGCGACTTACTGTACACTTCCCTCCAAAGGTGTGAGAACAGTGAGGGCAATTCCTTTACGTTATGTTCCTGGTCGAGGGAAACCCAAATATAATGTGAATAAATCCTCCCCCCCAGTCCTCCCTTCCCCAAGTAGGCCAGTTGTGCTTGAAAATTTGTTCTACGAGTTTATTTTTTATGTCAGAGGGAGAAATATTCCAACACTACAAACAAAACAAATATACGAACCCTGTATTCTGACTGTGAAATTAAAACAAATCAAAGACAAACACTTAACCTACCACCCAATTAATAAACATGAGAAAACTGGATTAAGAAAAGGCTGCAAAGAAACGGTGCTCGCAACACGATTGCAAGTAACAGACAGCATCTGGCCAGGTTGAGAGAGAGGTCGTCTGCCAACACTTGTTGGTTTAAAAAAGCTTCCCTCCCTCCTCTGACCAATGCCACAGTGGCAATAAATCCAAACCAGCCAACCATCTAGTCCCACTTGTTCTCATTCTGGACACACAAATACTCACATGTCCACAAACACATCTATCCATCCATCCGTCCTAGCTGAATTCGGGCAGAATGCAGACAACACCCTGAACTGGTCGCAGATCGGTCGACAATGTGGTGTTGACATCATGGAGCAGAATTGCGCAGTTACTCTGTGCGTGAAGGTACAAGGAGATGGCCGATGGCTGTGTTTTATAACATCCTTGATGTTGCACTTAGATTCCACAGACTTCTCAACAAAACAGGATGATTGTGGAGAGCTGTTGATTCCCTATTTTTTGAATTTTGCAGGATAACAACAATAAAAAAGATAGACAAAAATATTGGTGTTTTGATACATTTGTTTTTCTTTTGATAGATATATTTTACCCTCTTAGAAATACTGATCTTATTTTAATATTTCAGTTTATTTGAGCAAGTGTTTGTATACAATAATGGTTATCAATCGTCCTTCAGCTTCATGATGTCTTGGAAGAGTGAAAACAGTCTTTGACATAGTCTAGCTGAGCGCAGCTCATAAGGTGAACTGTGGGGGAGGGGCGGGGTAAACATTTTTGACTGGTACATTATCTCAGCCCTGGGCGTATTTGATTCTCAACAGCTCTCCACAATCATCCCGTGTTGTCTTTTGAGTCAAGAAACATTTTACTTATTTATTTACCACGAAAATTATCTTTGTAATGGCCAGTTATTTTACAGAGGGCATACTTGCATACTGCCAATCCTAAAATTTTAGAGGACAGAGGAACAAAATTAGCACACCACCCCACACATTTCAATTTCAGTTTAGATTAGAAAAACAACAAACTGTATCATTTGAAAAATACTATTTTTATTTCACACAAAGTATATGCACCAAAACGCAAGAAGACTGTCGATATCCTCAGCAGCATGCACAGCCAAGTTGAGACTGAGGATACATACAAGCAAAAGCCAAACACTGTGACCCAGTACAACAAAGCCAAGTGTGGAGTGGATGTGATGGACCAGGTGGTGCAGGAGTACACTGTGCGTACAGGAACACGGAGATGGCCAATTTCTGTGTTCTACTACATGATCGACATGGCTGCACTGAATGCTCACATTGTTTATCAGGCATGCACAGGGGTGCAGGAAAGACGAGCACAGTTCCTGCTTGAACTGGCAAAAGAGCTGGCCAGATCTCACATCAATGCAAAGGAATCACACAAAGAGAACAAGCTTATTCAGCAGCCTCTCACACCCAGCCCCGGTAAAAGAGCCAAATGTCAAGTTAGAGACGGATGCACACGGAACTCTGCAACTGGCAGATGTGTTCACTGCTACAAGTACACCTGTGGCAAATGCAAGAAGGAGCCAGCACTGGAGTGCCAACCCTGTTATGACAGCCCAGACAGACTATGCAAATGCATTTGTAGATTTTGAGAAGTCTGTGGATTCCCTATTTTTTGTATTTTGCAGGATAACAACAATAAAAAAGATAGACAAAAATATTGGTGTTTTCTTATATTTGTTTTTCTTTTGATATATATATATTACCCTCTCAGAAATGCTGATCTTATTTTAATATTTCAGTTTATTTGAGCAGGTGTTTGTATACAATAATGGTTATCATTCTTCAGCTTCATGATGTCTTTGAAGAGTTATTTTTATAATGGCCAGTCATTTTACGGAGGGCATACTTGCATACTGCCAATCCTAAAATTTTAGAGGACAGAGGAACAAAATTAGCACCCCACACATTTCAATTTCAGTTTAGAAAAACAACAAACTGCATAATTTGAAAAATACTTTTTTTTATTTCACACAAAGATATCCTTGATGAGTACCTAAGAATCAAGGGTAAAATATATCTATCAAAAGAAAAACAAATGACCAAAACACCAAGATTTTTGTCTATCTTTTTTATTGTTGTTATCCTGCAAAAAACAAAAAAATAGGGAATCCACAGACTTCTCAACTAAACAGGATGATTGTGTAGAGCTGTTGAGAATCAAATACGCCCAGGGCTGAGCATGCACACTTAGCAATTCATGAGCGTCTTTGTCAGTGGCTAAGTACCCACTCGTTGATGAGTACTTAAGAATGCAATGGACAGTAATTAGGGTGTGACACATATTTGGTTTCTGTGCAGGGGGGGGGGGGGCAGAGTGGAGACTCAAGTCTCCCTCTTAGGAGTCTGAATGATTATAAAAATAGCTCCCTGTCTTTTTAGGCAATAATAGCAAGTAGATGATTACCTGTCCCTGCCACCAAACAGCTGGTTGCACCAATGCAACCGCTTCTTTTTTGAAAATCTTGTCACCGTTACACCGTTGAGAAATTATAACGTACAAGGCGACCATATTGGTTGCACTCACACCATGCAACCATGTAAAGAGAACGACTTGAAATCAGCCAAGAAATCAGGAAAGATCCAATGTCTCTTGGGAGACTAAATGTAATACAACAGCCAGTGGTGTCTTCCTCATGTTCCCCCTAGTGGTGCATCAGTCACGGCCTCATTTACAAACCAAAGGCAGTTCTTCACACCTTTGCTTGGCTGTTAGCCCTTACACTCTGTCCCACAGGTGGGAGACAGTATGGCGGAGATCCCAGAAAGTCCCAAAAAGGGACACCCATGGCTCTTGGTGCATCAGTAACACTCTGTCCTACAGGGGGACAGTCAGGGGGGAATCCCAGGATGTCCCAAAAAGGGACACCTCTGGGTCATGCGAGTGTTAAAAAAAAAACAATAGCGATCCCTGCTCTGACCCTAAATATCGCAACTATATGTATTTGTATACAATTGACAGCCGCTGTTTGCGGGGGATAGGGACTGTTTTGACCTACAAATAGTGGAAATATGTGAATAATTGATGCATATTGAATTGCTCCAGTGGTTAGCGCATTTGACCTCACAGTGCGGAGGTCCAGGGTATGAATCCGGCTCCCGCCTCCCTGTGTGGAGTTTGCATTTTCTCCCCATGCCTCCGTGGGTTTTCTCCGGGTACTCCGGTTTCCTCCCGCATTCCAAAAACATGCATGGCAGGTTAATGGAAAACTCTAAATTGTCCCAGGTGTGAGTGTGAGCGTGGATGGTTGTTCACCTCTGTGTACCCTGTGATTGGCTGGCAACCAGTTCAGGGTGTCCGCCGCCTACTGCCCGAAGACAGCTGGGAAAGGCTCCAGCGACCCTTGTGTGGATAAAGTGGTTCGGAAAATGGATAGATGGATGGATATTTATAGGTAGATATGGATAGATGGATGAATGGATGGATGCCTGCAGGTGGGTGGATTGATCGATTGAGGTCATGTGAAACAATTGCTTTGTTCCATGAGGTAAGCTGTTCAGCTCATGAAGATAGCTCACTAGCTAGGTCGATAGATACTTTATTCAGCCCATGAGGGAAAATAGAATTTCTTGCTCATCAACAAGATTGTTGTTATAATGTGTGAAATAATAAGAAGAGGACAAATTAATTTGATAAATATGATGGGCATTCCGTCCCTGGAACGAAACGGTCCATCTGTCCGTGACGGAGGATGAGAGGTTTCTTAAAAAGGACAGACTAAGCAAGGATGGCAGTGTCCCCCGCCTACTACCCAAGCTGGGATAGGCTCTCCACCGCCCCCCCCCCCCCTTGACCATTGTGAGGATAAAGTGGATTAGAAAATGGATGGATGGAAGGATGTCGGAATTGTTATGTTTTTGTTTTGATTGGATTTGGTTTTGTTCCCTCGTGCACTTTTTGTCTCCACCTGTTCTCGTCATCTGTGTCCCTTGTGTTGAGCCAATCAGATCCCTCAACCCTTTGTGCTTGCATTTAGTTCCCTGGGTTCTGTCAGCCTTGTCAGCTCGTGTGTGTCTGTGTGGCCCTGTCATGTTTTGTTTCTGGTATGGGTTTTTGTTACTTTGGTTTCCTGTGGTTTTCAGGACTTTGTTTGTATATTTCAGTTTTTTTCCAGTGTACTCCTCATTGTGATTTTGTTAAATACATCTTGCTCAGTCCTCCTGCCTCCCTGCTTTTTGGGGTCCTCCACCGACCACCTCGTAAAACGTAACAGGAATCCATACCTAGCAAACAATCATTAGTCATTTTTGAAAGGTTCCATTGAGTGATCTGCCCTGAATTCAGATTGAAATCGTTCAAATAGATGGCTAGAGGCCGTGTGATCATTTAGCTGTTCTGCTATAATTGTTTTCAAGAAAATTATAAGTAATGGGAGCTTTCCCAAAAGTAGAGCAATGATTATTTTAGATTTATTTATTTATTTAAATTTAAGAAGGAATTTCCGAAGATTGCAAATAGCTCTCTGCGAGTGTCCCATGAAAAGGGTTGAGCAAGCACATTGTCTGTTTTGATCCACAAACAAGTGATGTGAGTCTTTTAATATAGGTTTTGACATAAGCTATTCATATCTATATTTTGTTTCATTTTCTGTAACTACTTTTAAAATGTATTATTTCACATTGTATGTTTCTAGCAAATCTACAGCATGTACATGAATTTGTTTCCCTGTACCTTAATGTCTTTGTGTTCTACAGACCTGCTGGGATGGCAGTCATCTGTCTGGCTTTTGGACAGTACATTCTGGAACCTTTGTTTATGCCCTGTGATATTCCACCTACTGCTGTCAAACTGGCCACGGCCATTGGCCTCAGTATGTATTATGAGTTTTTCTTTTAAATTTTCCAGCACTAGCTGGAGTGTCTAATGATCACATCTAAATTTTGTTTTTAAATTAGAAGTTGACCAGCATAACACAAGAATTTGTGGTCTGTAATTGCATGCTTTGTCTCCTGTTTTCTGGGGTCTTGAAAATGTGGTGCTGACAATCAATAGAAATTTCCGATTTATCTGTATATTCGTTTTTAATTTTGTCAGGAATATTGCAGCAAGATTGTAGGGACATCATTTGACATTGATATATGAATCTTTTATATATATATATATATATAGAGAGAGAGAGAGAGAGAGAGAGAGAGAGAGAGAGAGAGAGAGAGAGAGAGAGAGAGAGAGAGCCTGGAAGGTAAAGGTGACAGTCGTGCCTGTGGTGGTCGGAGCACTCGGGGCAGTGACCCCCAAATAGATGAGTGGTTGCAACAGATTCCGGGAACAACATCGGACATCTCAGTCCAGAAATGTGCAGTGCTGGGAACAGCAAGGATACTGCGCAGAACCCTCAAGCTTCCTGGCCTCTGGTAGAGGACTTGAGCTGAATGAGGGACGGACACCACCTGAGGGGGGGTGAGACGAGGAATTTTTTATATATATACGGCCAAATACCTCCAGCGGTATAATACCTCCAAGCATATAACTATATATTATATGAGATGAGGATTTTTTAAATATATACAGTATATATAGATATAGATATAGATATATATCTCAATGTCAAATGATGTCCCTACAATCTTGCTGCAATATTATATATATACTGTATACATAAAAAAAAAAATCCTCGTCTCACCCCTCGGGTGGTGTCCGTCCCTCATTCAGCTCGGGTCCTCTACCAGAGGCCAGGAAGCTTGAGGGTTCTGCGCAGTACTCTTTCTGTTCCCAGCACTGCACATATCTGGACTGAGATGTCCGATGTTGTTCCCGGGATCTGTTGCACCCACTCATCTAGTTTGGGGGTCACTGCCCCGAGTGCGCCGACAACCACAGGCACGACTGTCACCTTTACCTTCCAGGCTCTCTCCAGCTCCTCTCTGAGCCCTTGGTATTTCTCGAGTTTCTCGTGTTCCTTCTTTCTGATGTTTCCATCACTTGGGACCGCTACATCCACTACAACGGCTTTCCTCTGCCCTTTATCTATGATCACGATATCTGGTTGGTTCGCCATTACCATCTTGTCAGTCTGGATCTGGAAGTCCCACAGGATCTTCGCTCTGTCATTCTCCACCACCTTCGGAGGTGTTTCCCATTTTGACCTTGGGGTTTCCAGTTCATACTCCGCACAGATGTTTCGGTAGACTATGCCAGCCACCTGGTTATGGCGTTCCATGTAGGCTTTCCCTGCCAGCATCTTACACCCTGCAGTTATGTGTTGGATCGTCTCAGGTGCCTCTTTGCACAACCTACACCTTGGGTCTTGTCTGGTGTGGTATAGCTGGGCCTCAATGGCTCTGGTGCTCAGGGCCTGCTCCTGAGCAGCCAGGATGAGTGCCTCTGTGCTGTCCTTCAGGCCAGCCCTCTCTAGCCACTGATAGGACTTCTTGAGATCGGCCACTTCAGTTATGGTCCGGTGGTACATCCCGTGTAGGGGCTTGTCCTCCCATGATGGTCCCTCTTCCAGCGCCTCATCTTCTGTTCCCCATTGTCTGAGACATTCTCTGAGTACGTCATCCGTTGGAGCCTTCTCCTTGATGTATTCATGGAGCTTGGATGTTTCATCCTGGACAGTGGCTCTCACACTCACTAGTCCCCGGCCTCCTTCCTTTCGGCTTGCGTACAGTCTCAGGGCGCTGGATTTGGGATGGAACCCTCCATGCATGGTTAGGAGCTTTCGGGTCTTACTGTCCGTAGTCTGAATCTCTTCCTTTGGCCACCTTATTATCCCTGTATCTGATCACTGGCAGGGCATAGCTGTTTATTGCCCGGGTCTTATTCTTGCCATTGAGCTGGCTTCTTAGGACTTGCCTCACTCGCTGGAGGTATTTGGCCGTAGCCGCTTTCCTTGTTGCCAGTTCGAGGTTGCCTATCGATGCCACATACATGGATCACTGAATGCTTGGAGTTGTATAAAGTGAACAGGACCCAAAGAGCCTTCGTTGCGAACTCGATGAGGATGTGGAAAACCACACTTGAAGCCAATGGCAAGCCACTTACCCAAGTGTCCATCAAATGTGGCATATACCAAGGTGATGCACTCTCCCCACTGCTGTTCTGCATAGGACTGAACCCCCTAAGCAAAGTAATCACCAAGACAGGCTATGGATACCACCTCAGAAATGGAGCTACGATCAGTCACCTCCTCTACATGGATGACATAAAGCTGGATGCTAAGAGCGAAAGGGACATAGACTCCCTGATCCACACAACCAGGATCTACAGCAGCGACATCGGGATGTCATTCGGGCTTGAGAAATGTAGTCGGATGGTGACTAAGAGAGGAAAGGTAGTCCGCACTGAAGGGGTCTCACTCCCTGAAGGAACAATAGCAGACATTGAGGACAGCTACAAGTACCTCGGTATACCACAAGCCAATGGCAACCTCGAACTGGCAACAAGGAAAGCGGCTACGGCCAAATACCTTCAGCGAGTGGTGCCGTTGTCATATCCACCTTAGACAGCTGGCCAAAATAAAACCTCTCCTCTCACATGAACACTTTGAGACACTCTGCAATGCCCTTTACTTTGGAGTCAGCCAGTCCTCCATTAAGCACCTTCAGCTGGTCCAGAATGCCGCTGCTCGCCTCTTGACTGGTACTCGTAAGAGGGAGCACATCACTCCTACTCTGGCATCCCTTCACTGGCTCCCTATACATTTTAGAGTTCTTTTCAAGATCCTCTTATTTGTTTTCAAATCTCTGAATAATCTCGCGCCACCTTACCTCTCTGAGCTCATCCGCCCCTACACACCTGCCCGGCGCCTCAGGTCTGTGGACCAGACATTATTAGAAGTACCAAGAACTAAACTCAGGCTCAGAGGGGATCGAGCCTTTTCTGTTGCTGGTCCCTCTCTCTGGAATGACCTCCCACTGAACATTCGGCAAGCCTCCTCGCTGCCCATCTTCAAAACCCTCCTCAAAACTCACTTGTATTCTTTGGCATTCGACTCAGCATGACTTAGATTTGTTCTTGGTTTTACTGTTTGGTGATTTCTACCGCTTTTATTACCGATTTGTCTTACTGTTTATTGTGCATGTTAAATTGCTCCATGTACAGCACTTTGTATGCAGCGATGGCTGTTTGAAAGTGCTCTATAAATACAGTTGACTTGACTTGACTTGACTTGACAACTGTGTCAGGCAGTCAGCATCAGTGTGTGGAGTCACTTATGTCGACTGCCTTTAAAAGTAATTGGATGGCTCTCATCAGCCTATATGAGGGGTGGGCAATTATTTTCCCGGGGGGGCCAAATGAGAAGCAGAAAATATTGTGGAGGGCCGGGCCAAAAGTTAGAAATAGAAATAGAAAATAAAGAAGATAGCACAATGTGTGCCAGTAATAATGTAACCTTCTCCTCCACCATCACACTCAGCACTGGTTCTCCTCAAGGATGTGTACTGAGCCCCGTGTTGTTCACGCTCTACACATTTGACTGGTCTCCGACTCTTATTAGTGGTCCAGTTTGCGGAAAGTTTTTAACAGGATAACAATCAAACCATTCTAGGAAATGTTCATTTACTCGAGCCACAAGCAATTCACTCTGAGCATGGAAATAGCCAGAATCGGACTGAGTAAGAATCGCTTCCTTGTTTTTCAAAGTCTCGTAGATTTGAGTCTTTCCGACTCCAGGCGTCTCCTGAATGTTTCGTACTTTGTTACCCGCTTCGTTTAATCAGATACATATCACTTTCCCTTTCATGGTCATTACTCTCTCCCTCTTTCTTCGTCTTCCCCTCCCTCCCTGTGCTCTGCAACTTGAAGTAACTGCGCCACCTGGTGTTGAAATACCTGTCATTACAAGTCCAAACGAAATGAATGCAATCAAACCTTAATTGTGCACCAATCTTCGGCGGGCCGGATTAAAAAGACCAACGGGCCGGATCCGGCCCGCGGGTCGTAGTTTGCCCACCCCTGGCCTATATGGAGCACTCGAGAGCTGCCTCTAAACCTTGGCAGCAAGCGGTGTGCAATAAACTATCAGCATATCCGGCCATTTTTAGCATGTTTAATGTAGTATAGATTGATCGATATTAGTGCAATACCACTGACTGTGTACAAAACTCACTGAAATCCAGGCATTGTATTGATCAAATTAATATTCATGCTTCAATCAATCAATGAAACCCCCCCCCAAAATGTTTACTTTGTAGTGACATTCTGACAATGTACATTGCACACACACACACAAACAAATAGACATTTTTATAAAAGGATCACAAGCAACGCATCACTGATTTGCGGCTATTTAGCGTATTCCAACTGACAGTAAAACAACAGTGGGATGGTTGTTATTCTATGCTGGATCAAGTTGTTGTTTGCATACAATTGTGGTCTGTTCTTCCTTCAGTACTGAAAGTGCTTTACAGTGTTTTCCTCATTTGCCTACTGATGACGAAGCATCAGGTCTTCAGTATCTTGCTCAAGGACACTTTGACATGGTCACAATAGATCTAACCCACAACCTCATGGTTGGGAGACAACCACTTTACCACTGAGCCACTGATGTTTTGCTAAAGAATGATGAATTACATGAAACTTAAAAAAAAAAAAATTACGGACGAAGCACTGATGGAAGTGGGTTTCTGTCCATCAGTGTAATTGTCACTAACCGGATCAAGCACCAACGGACTGCTTAGTCCGCCGCTGACAGATGCCTAGTGTGTTGACGACAGAGCATGCGCCCCACCTGTCTCGTGTTTGTTTGCGGGGCTGAATACAAGGAGGGTTGCTTCCATTGACTAAATTTGGAAATGCTTGGCACTTCCTTTACAGTAGGTGGCTGTATGCGCCAAAGATGTGTAATCTCCTTTGAATGAAGAATAAGGAGAAGAGGAAGATGAAGACAACAACGACAATGTCGAACATTTATAGATTCTACCTTTGGCCACAATACGGAGCGAGATTCTGGTTACGATAAGCCATTTTGAACTTTAAATAAAAACCTTTTGGTGTTTTAGGAATTAAAACAAATGCATGCAACCACCAGCTGTACTTCAACAGTGGGTAAACAATTGTATGTTAAATGTAATTGAGTGTATGTGTGTGTAAAGGTCTTTGGGACAAACTGATGTGGCACTGATATATGGCAAAGGTTTATTTTTGGGGGAGGGATGGGTGGTCGGCAACGGTTACTGACAGAAACGATGATGGAAATAAAACACTTGAAAACACCCTCACAACCTTCATACAATTGAACCTCGTTACAACATATTTTGAGGGACATAACGAATATGGACGTTTTAACGGTAGTTCGTTGTAACCATTTCCAATAAAATGGCCGCAAACTACGATGTATAATACAGTATGAACATCCATCCATCCATCCATTTTCCGAACCGCTTGATCCTCACTAGGGTCACGGGGGGTGCTGGAGCCTATCCCAGCCGTCTTCGGGCAGTAGGCGGGGGACACCCTGAATCAGTTGCCAGCCAATCGCAGGGCACACAGAGACGAACAACCATCCACGCCCACACTCACACCTAGAGACAATTTAGAGCGTCCAATCAGCCTGCCATGCATGTTTTTTGGAATGTGGGAGGAAACCGGAGTACTCGGAGAAAACCCACGCAGGCCCGGGGAGAACATGCAAACTCCACACAGGGAGGCCGGAGCTGGAATCGAACCCGGTACCTCTGCACTGTGAAGCCGACGTGCTAACCACTGGCCTACCGGGCCGCCCAGTATGAACATTTATAGATGTAAAAACGTAACATGTAATACAGTATAAACATGTCAGTAGGGGGTAGAAAAGAAAAAAAACAAAGTGTTGCATGCACAAAATAAATGTTTCAGGAGGAAGGAACTACATAGTATAGAATGCAATATAAATATAAGTTGCATATATGCATTTTATGCATACATAAGGTGGCTGGGCTATTTTACATTTTAATATAAAAGTAATTTAAAAAAATAAATCAAGTTTAGTTATCCCCTCTATGAGCCATTACTTTACCATAGTGGAGGGGTTTCCCTGTCCCAATGATCATTTGGGTTAAGTTTTCTGGGGCTTTAGGTCCCTGGCAGGGTCACCCATTGAATACAGGTCCTAGGTGAGAGATCAGACAAAGAATGGCTCAGAGACCCCTGATGATGGGTCAGAAATTTGGATCTTAGCTTGGGCTCTAGTTCCAGTCTTCTTGAGAAGGGTTGGACACTCTTCCACTCTGGAGTTGCCCAAGCTGAGAGGCGCTGAGTAGGTGTGGGCATACTTATTGCTTGTAAGTGAGCGTTCACCCAGTGGAAGAGAGGGTAGCCTCCCTCTGCCCTCAGGTAGGTGACAGGTCTTGAACATTGTTTGTGACTATGCCTACTACACAGCAGCTCGGAGTTTCTGGTGTCCTTGGAGGGAGTGCTGGAGAGTGCTCCCCCTGGGTACTCCATTGGTTTGCTAAGGGACTTCAATGCTCAAAGGGGCAATTACAGTGAGACCTGAAGGTTGTGACTGGGAGGAACGATCTGAACCCGAGAGATGTTCTGTTACCGGACTTCTGAGCTCATCACAGATTGTTAACAATGAACAGGTGTCCATATGTACACACCACCCGCGGCCGCAGTTCGATGATCAATTTTGTAGTTGTGTCGTCGGATTTGAGGCTGCATGTTTTGGATACTCAGGTGAAGAGAGGGGCGGAGCTGTCAACTGATAACGACGGTTGGCTCTGATGGTGGGGGAAGATGCCGGTCCGACTGTGCAGATCCAAACTTATTGTGAGGGTTTGCTGGGAACATCTGGCAGAGTACCCTATCACAAAGTCATGCACTGAAGAGTGAATCATGTTGTTTAGCTCTAATCAAGGAATCAGAGGACAGAAAATTGTTAAATCACTTGGTTAGTGCTTATGATAGTGGTTGGTCCAGCAAACATTGGTTGGCCTTCATTGCAGTCAACACAACTCTAGAGTACATTTTATATTTGGACACTTTGGCGACACGGTGTTTGACTGATTAGTACTGGATGTTGGCTTCACAGTGCAGAAGTGCAGGACTCGATTCTGGCCCTGGCCTCCCTGTGTGGAGTTTGCATGTTCTCCCTGTGCCTGTGTGGGTTTTCCCCAGGTAATCAGGTTTCCTCTCACATTCCAAAAACACGCATTGGGAGGCCAGTGGATAGTTGTTCGTCTTTGTGTGACCTGCAATTGGCTGACAACCAGTTCAGGCTGTCCCCCGCCTACTGCCCGAAGACAATTGGGATAGGCTCCAGCGCACCCACGACCCATGTGTGGATAAGTGGCTGAAGAAAATGGATGGATATTTGGATTATCTATACTTTTGCTGCAGTTTTTGTTTATTTTTTATTTGAATAGACATTGGTGGGATCATCAATCATAGTAATTTGTTGATGGCAAGCCCACACTGATGAGAATGTCTGATAGTGCGTTTATGCTAGATACTGTGGCAGAAACAACAAACAATTTTTCTTGCATATTTTTATCCTATTTTACACTGCCATGGCCCATATCCAAATTGTGCCACTTAAAAAGAAAACTGAATTGTGTCATTTAAACCATGCAGCGTAAATCCAGCCTTAGTTTTGTGCCGACAACTTAAGTATCGTCTGGTGACCATAGCTGAATCTCAATATCTGCTGTCTGACGACAATCGCACCTGTCAACACAAATGGGCGGGAGAAGTGAGTCTTGGGTGTGGAACTCGAGGCTGTCCTCTATTAATTTTGACACAGGCCCAACACTGACTCTGATAGTATCTGACTCCTATCTGAGCCTCTGATCATATCTCAGAAGCTGGGTCAGGAAAAAGCCAGCTTTGACTGGACGTGTAAAATTGGCCACAAATGAAGAGCAACAAGTGATTTCCAATGTTGTTGTTGTTTTTTTTTTTTTTCCCATATTTGAAATATTTTAATTAATTAAACTAATATATCCTTATTTTAAGTTTTATACCCGAAAGAGCCATGATCAATCCTGATCAAGCTTATTGTCCAGGAATACACTGAAAACATTAATCAATGTAATTCGGGCAACAGGGTTACTTCATCTAACTATACTTTGGAAAATGTGCTATTTCTACGTACTTTGAGTGTTACATGACTCTCTCTATCTCCATAGCCTCAGTAATGTACACAAATAGTATGAGTGTGATATGGACAGCGCGGATCCAAATCTTCTTCACCTTCTGCAAGCTGGTGGCCATCAGCACCATCACCATTCCTGGACTATACCAGTTCTTCAAAGGTAGGACAAGTTTCATCTCATCCCAACAGCGACTCTAACTAACATTTCATCTTGGAATAATTGTTTATGTTACGAAAGGACTAGATTCACAGAAAGTAATGACATTCTGAAAGTACTGATAAAATTCAGAATTTAACATGAAAAAAAAACGGGTGGAGAGGGCACTCCACCCTTTTTCGACTGAGGACCATTGTTTTAGATTTGGAGGTGCAACCACTTCACACTCGGCTGAAAAACGCTCCAGTGAGAGTTGGAGAGCCCTGCTTGAAAGACCCACATCAAGTACCACATCATCTGCAAAAAGCAGAGATGCAATACTGAGGCCACCAAACTGGACCCCCTCAAGGCCTCAGTTGCACCTAGAAATTCTGTCCATAAAGGTTATGAACAGAATCGGCGACAAAGGGCAGCCCTTGCGGAGTCCAACCCTCACTGGAAATGATTCCGACTTACAGCCGGCAATGCGAACCAAACTCTGACATCGGTGGAATAGGGACCGAACAGCCCGTATAAGGGAGTTCGGTACTCTATACTCCCGAAGCACCCCCCACAGAACTCCCTGAGGGACACAGTCGAACGCCTTCTCCAAGTCCACAAACCACATGTTGGGCGAGTTCCCAGGTACCCACGAGGAGCCTGCTAAGGGTGTAGAGCTGGTCCACTGTTCCATGGCCGGGATGAAAACGACAATGCCCCTCATGAATCTGGGGCTCGACTTCCTGACGGATCCTCCTCTCCCCTGAATAGACCTTACCAGGGAGGCTGAGGAGTGTGAAAGAGGGACCGCCACCCCGGTCTGCCAAACCAGATGCACTCGCCCCGATGCCCACGTGATGTTGCAGAGGCGTCAACCAAGACAGCCCCACAACATCCAGAGCCTTGAGGAACTCCGGGCGGGTCTCATCCACCCCCGGGGCTTTGCCACGAGGAGCTTTTTAACTACATCGGTGACTTCAACCACAGAGATAGGAGAGCCCACCTCAGAGTCCTCAGACTCTGCTTCCTCTCAGGAAGGCGTGTTGGCGGAGGTGAGGAGGCCTTCGAAGTACTCACAATGTCCCGAGTCAAGATCAGCAGCGCCCCATCCCCACTGTCCACAGTGTTCATGGTGCACTGCTTCCCCCTCCTGAGATGTTGGATGGTGGACCAGAATTTCCTCGAAGCCATCTTGAAGTTGGCTTCCATGGCCTCACCAAACTTTTCCCACGTC
Source organism: Hippocampus guttulatus (assembly GCF_054856545.1). NCBI lineage: Eukaryota > Metazoa > Chordata > Actinopteri > Syngnathiformes > Syngnathidae > Hippocampus > Hippocampus guttulatus. The sequence continues at coordinate 2,944,921 of NC_141262.1, read as the reverse complement.
CAGGTTTTTGCCGAGGCGACCGCTGAAGCTGCGTTCCATTTGGCCAGTCAATACCCATCAGCTGCCTCTGGAGTCCCACAGGCGATAAAGGCCCGATAGGACTCCTTCAGCTTGATGGCATCCCTTACTGCCGGTATCCACCAGCGAGTACCGCCACGACAGGGAACGACCACCGTATGGTCACAACTCTGAATGGCCGCTTCAACAATAGAGGCGCGGAACATGGTCCACTCGGACTCAATGTCCCCCGCTTCCCCCTGGACGTGGGAAAAGCTCCTTCTGACAGGGGATTCTGCAAGATGCTCCCACGATACCCTCACAATAGGTTTGGGTCTTCCAGGTCGGACTGGTGTCTTCCCCCACCATCGGAGCCAACCGTGGTTATCAGTTATCAGCTCTGCCCCTCTCTTCACCTGAGTGTCCAAAACATAAGGCAAATCCGATGATACAACCACAAAGTCAATCATTGAACTGCAGCCAAGGGTGTTCTGGTGCCAAGTCCACATATGGACACCCTTATGTTTGAACATGCTGTTCATTATGGACAATCCATGACAAGCACAGACGCCCAAACAACAAAACACCGCTTGAGTTCTGATCGGGGGGGCGTTCCTCCCAATCACGGCATTCCAGGTCTCATTACCCATGTGAGCATTGAAGTCCCCCAGTAGAACGAGGGAGTCGCCAGGGGGAGCGCTCTCCAGCACACCATCCAACGACTCCAAAAAGGGTGGGTACACTGAACTGCTGTTGGGTGCATATGCACAAACAGTCAGGACCCGTCCCCCCACTCTAAGGCATAGGGAGGCTACCCTCTCGTCCACCTGTGTGTGGAAGCAAGTCCGACTATATCCAGTCGGAACTTCTCTGCTTCGCACACCGGCTCGGGCTCCTTCCCTGCAAGAGAGGTGACGTTTCACGTCCCTAGAGCTATCTTCTGAAGCTGAGGATCGGACCACCAAGTTCTCCACTTTTGGCTGCCGCCCGGCTCACAGTACTCCCGACCCCTTTGGCCCCTCCCATAGGTGGTGAGCCAATGGGAAGGGGGACCCACGTTGCCTTTTCGGGCTGAGCCCGGCCGGGCCCCATGGGTATAGGCCCGGCCACCAGGCACTCGCCAATGAGGCCTGGCTCCAGAGAGGGGCCCCAGTGACCCGCGTCCGGGCAAGGGAAAATCATTCAATTATCTTATTCATTTATCTGGTCCCTCACCTAGTACCCGTTTGCCATGGGTGACCCTGTCAGGGGCAGAAAGCCCCAGGCAACTTAGCTCCGAGGATCATTGGGACACACAAACACCTCCACCACGATAAGGTGACGGCTCATGGAGAGGATGTTCTGGCCTTATTTCAAGATTAAATTCATTGTTTTCTTCACAATTTTATACAGAGCACCCTGTATGGACAAGTGTTTTTAATGATTATTATTATTATTATTATTCAAACTATAGTTATTAAAAAAATACAAAATGTAAATTTAGAGATTACATGTACATAAGTATTTGCAGCTTTTGCCATGAAGCTAAAATTTAAGCTCAGATGCATCCCGTTTCCAGTTGTTCATCCTTGAGATAATTCTACTGCTTAACAGTCAAATCATTTATTTAATAAGTCGTGATTTCTTAAAAGGTCCGACAGACAATAACAAACCAAAACATGAAGTCAAAGAAATTCTCTGGAGAACTTCGGCACACAATTATCTGGTGGCATGGATCCTGCTCTACTCTCAGCTATATTAAAAAAATTTCATGTCTTTTTGTGTATGCGTGTTTCTGTGCACATAGGGGAGACACACAACTTTGAGAATGCCTTTCAACTAAACAACATAAAGCTGTCCACTTTACCTCTGGCCTTCTACTCTGGGATGTATGCATACTCTGGATGGTAGGTATGAAGTGCTGGCTGATGGAGTTTTCACCAGGGAGGCGGTGTAAAAAAGAATATAAAAAATACTTTTTATATTCTTATATTTCGATTCGATAATCGAAAATGGGATATGCAGTGTATATATAGATCTCTCTCTCTCTCTCTCTCTCTCTCTCATGTTTATAAAAAAAAAAATCCTCATCTCACCCCTCGGGTGGTGTCCGTCCTCATTCAGCTCGGGTCCTCTACCAGAGGCCAGGAAGCTTGAGGGTTCTGCGCAGTATCCTTGCTGTTCCCAGCACTGCACATTTCTGGACTGAGATGTCTGATGTTGTTCCCGGGATCTGTTGCAACCACTCATCTAGTTTGGGGGTCACTGCCCCGAGTGCTCCGACCACCACAGGCACGACTGTCACCTTTACCTTCCAGGCTCTCTCCAGCTCCTCTCTGAGCCCTTGGTATTTCTCGAGTTTCTCATGTTCCTTCTTTCTGATGTTTCCATCACTTGGGACCGCTACATCCACTACAACGGCTTTCCTTTGCCCTTTATCTATGATCACGATATCTGGTTGGTTCGCCATTACCATCTTGTCAGTCTGGATCTGGAAGTCCCACAGGATCTTCGCTCTGTCATTCTCCACCACCTTGGGAGGTGTTTCCCATTTTGACCTTGGGGTTTCCAGTGCATACTCCGCACAGATGTTTCGGTAGACTATGCCAGCCACCTGGTTATGACGTTACACCCTGCAGTTATGTGTTGGATCGTCTTAGGAGCCTTTTTGCACAACCTACACCTTGGGTCTTGTCTGGTGTGGTATATCTGGGCCTCAATGGCTCTGGTGCTCAGGGCCTGCTCCTGAGCAGCCAGGATGAGTGCCTCTGTGCTGTCCTTCAGGCCAGCCCTCTCTAGCCACTGATAGGACTTCTTGAGATCAGCCACTTCAGTTATGGTCCGGTGGTACATCCCGTGTAGGGGCTTGTCCTCCCATGATGGTCCCTCTTCCAGCGCCTCATCCTCTGTTCCCCATTGTCTGAGACATTCTCTGAGTACGTCATCCGTTGGAGCCTTCTCCTTGATGTATTCATGGAGCTTGGATGTTTCATCCTGGACAGTGGCTCTTACACTCACTAGTCCCCAGCCTCCTTCCTTTGGACTTGCGTACAGTCTCAGGGTGCTGGATTTGGGTTGGAACCCTCCATGCATGGTTAGGAGCTTTCGGGTCTTAACGTCCGTGGTCTGAATCTCTTCCTTTGGCCACCTTATTATTCCTGCAGGGTATCTGATCACTGGCAGGATCAGATACCAATAGCATAGCTGTTTATTGCCCGGGTCTTATTCTTGCCATTGAGCTGGCTTCTTAGGACTTGCCTCACTCGCTGGAGGTATTTGGCCGTAGCCGCTTTCCTTGTTGCCAGTTCGAGGTTGCCATTGGCTTGTGGTATACCGAGGTACTTGTAGCTGTCCTCAATGTCTGCTATTGTTCGCTGCTGTAGATCCTGGTTGTGTGGATCAGGGAGGCTATGTCCCTTTCGCTCTTAGCATACAGCTTTATGTCATCCATGTAGAGGAGGTGACTGATCGTAGCTCCATTTCTGAGGCGGTATCCATAGCCTGTCTTGGTGATTACTTGGCTTAGGGGGTTCAGTCCTATGCAGAACAGCAGTGGGGAGAGTGCATCACCTTGGTATATCCCACATTTGATGGACACTTGGGTAAGTGGCTTGCCATTGGCTTCAAGTGTGGTTTTCCACATCCTCATCGAGTTTGCAATGAAGGCTCTTAGGGTTCTGTTCACCTTATACAACTCCAAGCATTCAGTGAGCCATGTATGTGGCATCGAGTCATAGGCTTTCTTGTAATCAATCCAGGCTGTGTACAGGTTGGTATGTCGGGACTTGCAGTCTTGTGCGACTGTTCTGTCAACCAGGAGCTGATGTTTGGCTCCTCTGGTATCTCTACCAACGCCCTCCTGTGCTTCGCTCATGTACTGATCCATGTGTCCACTTATCTTAGCCGCAATGATGCCTGACATGAGCTTCCATGTTGTGGAGAGACAGGTTATTGGCCGATAGTTAGATGGGACTGCACCCTTTGAGGGATCCTTCATGATCAGGATTGTTCGCCCTTTGGTTAGCCATCCTGGGTGAGTCCCATCCCTCAGCACCTGGACCCAAGGTGTAGGTTGTGCAAAGAGGCACCTGAAACGATCCAACACATAACTGCAGGGTGTAAGATGCTGGCAGGGAAAGCCTACGTGGAACGCCATAACCAGGTGGCCCTGAGCACCAGAGCCATTGAGGCCCAGATATACCACACCAGACAAGACCCAAGGTGTAGGTTGTGCAAAAAGGCTCCTAAGACGATCCAACACATAACTGCAGGGTGTAACGTCATAACCAGGTGGCTGGCATGGTCTACCGAAACATCTGTGCGGAGTATGGACTGGAAACCCCAAGGTCAAAATGGGAAACACCTCCGAAGGTGGTGGAGAATGACAGAGCGAAGATCCTGTAGGACTTCCAGATCCAGACTGACAAGATGGTAATGGCGAACCAACCAGATATCGTGATCATAGATAAAGGGCAGAGGAAAGCTGTTGTAGTGGATGTAGCGGTCCCAAGTGATGGAAACATCAGAAAGAAGGAACACGAGAAACTCGAGAAATACCAAGGGCTCAGAGAGGAGCTGGAGAGAGCCTGGAAGGTAAAGGTGACAGTCGTGCCTGTGGTGGTCGGAGCACTCGGGGCAGTGACCCCCAAACTAGATGAGTGGTTGCAACAGATCCCGGGAACAACATCGGACATCTCAGTCCAGAAAAGCGCAGTGCTGGGAACAGCAAGGATACTGCGCAGAACCCTCAAGCTTCCTGGCCTCTGGTAGAGGACCCGAGCTGAATGCAGGACGGACACCACCCGAGGGGGTGAGACGAGGAATTTTTTTTATATATACATACACACACACACACAGAAGTTGGTATTCCGTCAGTACTGACGTCAGTGACAAACTGACATATGATGTCTTATTTAAAAAAAAAAAAAAAAAAGATCCCCTAAGCACTGACAGAAGTGGGGTTTTGTCAGTCTTCACTCTTCACATACTTTTTCTGGCACTTACTGAATTTGCCTTTCCCTCGTGAGACCACCCAAGGAAATAGCATGTATGATGTCCCGGTGCACTGAAGAAAGTCCCGGTATCCTAGAGGCTAAAATTGAGGTGTGTGTGTGTGTGTGTGTATTGATAGATAAACATAAATGACAACAGAATGCAATGATTTGCAAATCATGTTCAACCTATAATTAATTGAATATACTTTACTTCAATGATAAGATGTTTAATGTTCAAACTGATAAACTTCATTATTTTTAGCCAATAATCATTAATTTTGAGTTTTATGTCTACAATATATTCCTAAAAAACTGAAACAGTTGGCATAAATATGCCAACAATATATATTGTTTTGTGTTTTTTGTTATTGTAAAGTGTCCTTGGGTGTCTTGAAAGGCGCTTATAAATAAAATGTATTATTATTATTATTATTATTATAAAGGGAACGTTGAGCGATGTTCATCAAACAACTGTTTGGAACATCCCACAGGCTAACTGGGAACATTCATTCGTTCATTCATTTTCCGATCCGCTTTATCCTCACGAGGGTCGCGGGGCATGCTGGAGCCTATCCCAGCTGTCTTCGGGCAGTAGGCGGGGCACACCCTGAACTGGTTGCCAGCCAATCGCAGGGCACGCATAGACAAACAACCATTTGCGCTCACACTCACACTTTGGGATAATATAGAGTGCGCCATTAACCTGCAATGCATGTTTTTGGAATGCGGGAGGAAACCGGAGTGTGGAAAAGCGGATCATAAAATTTCTGGACGAATAGGATGTATTCTGTTGTTATTAATGTTATAAACACAACATACAACTACATTGGAATTGAGTTGGAGAGAAAAGGAGAGAGAGAGAGAGAGAGTGTCAGAGCGGGCACAAAAATAGTTCCCACGGTTTTGGTTGTTTTAAAATTCATCCATTTTCAAACATCTTTTTTCCTGAACAGGGTTTGCCGGTGTTGCTTGACCCTGCCTGGGTGTAAGGGAGACTACACACCAAATTGGTCGCCAGTCAGTCGCAGGGCACATACAGAAACAAACAACCATTCACACCTACATCCACACCCCCACTGAGTGGGAACCAATCCCACACTGCCTGCACATGAATCAGGCGAATGTACCACAGCACCATCAGTGACCACTATGTTATCATTATTAAGTATTTCACTGGATATACACGTGTGGATGTTTAACAATTCAACTCTGAGAACTTTAATGATCCCACATCAGCAAAATTCACAGGTTGCAGCAGAAAATAATACAATATTATGTAAAGAACAAGTACCATATTAAACCAAGTGAGAGGGCGAAAAAAAAATGAATTCATGTAAAGAGCAGACTAAAAGCCCCACTCTGGATTTGGACCATAAGTGGCAGATGCAGTCTGTAGTGCTGAGGCATTAAGTTTACATTATGTTTGGAGTTTGTGACAATTGTACTTTGGATGCCACCAAACACACGCGTTGCTAATCATACAGGTGATGTGTTTTTCAGGTTCTATCTCAATTTTGTTACAGAAGAAATTCATAATCCTGAGAGGTAAGTTTACATATCTGTTTTTAAATGGAAATAAATGCTCACCATGGAGTCCACACTTGGTCAGCTGCTAAATCACTTACTTAAAGGCCAAAACTGAGACATGAATTTCTTATTTTTTGTACAGTTCTTTTATCATTTCCCTTTGTTTAACCGCATAAAAAAACTCATTGAGCTATAAAATGTTCAAGAGTGGCCTGGCTGAGGGAGCAAATACATGGTTCCAACAATCAAAGAAAACAGCCATTCTCATAAACACATACTATGTGATTTGTACACACAATCCGAAACATATATCAATACAAAATAATTCTACAACAAATTTGCTAATTTTAAAAGCAGTCACTTTGTCCAATACCATACGTTTCACATTCTTTTACAAAATATTTTAATCCTCCCAGAGTAATACATTTTGACAAGTTCAGATCCTTTTGTAAATTATTCAATGAAAAGGGAGCAGCATGTTTGAATGACCCTTGGAACTGGCATTTGATTTAAAGCACAAAACCATTGTTGGTTTTTACCCAAGCATGCACACAGATTCATGGGAATATCACAATAATAAGAAAAAACTATTTTTGGAATAGGCCCACGGGCTACTCATGTAGTCCTTGAGGGCTCCCTGGAGCCCGCAGGCACCACGTTGGTGACTGCTCCAGTGGTGCAACAATAAATGACTGTCATGTGCATAAAAATGAAAACGGGCATTTGACACACAGAGATCAATTAAGTACATGGAACATCACAGTGGACCTACAGCAGATCCCTGAGGGACCCCTTTAGAAACATGAAGAAAAGAAGCAGACAATATCACAAAATGTGCAGATTGTGTTCTTTCTGACAAATGAATTGAGAACCAACCAACAGCAACAGTAAGTTTAGGCCAGTATTGTTTTTATTTTTATTTTTTAACCATCCAGTGCCTCAATAATGTCATTAACTACCCTCGTTCAAACGTTTGCAAGAATGCAGAGCTTCAAAGTTGGCCTGTAATTATTATACTCCCTTATTTCCACAAAGGATTGAGGCCAAATGGGTCTGAAAATTTGCCTCTTGAGTGGTCACCATTTTCAGGTGGTGATGTTGAATTTGTGTGCATAACTCAAATAAGTAGCGTGAAGAGAAAAAGTGTTCATTCAAGCAATTTAGAATTACAGATTTGTCTGAAATGCTTAGTGAGTTGGAAGTTCATTGCTTTGTATTTTCCCATCGGTTAATTTTAACCATCCATCCATTTTCCGAACCGCTTTCTCCTCACAAGGGTAGCGGAGCGTGCTGGAGCCTATCCCAGCTATCTTCGGGCAGTAGGCGGGGGACACCCTGAACCGGTTGCCAGCCAATCGCAGGGCACACAGAGACGAACAACCATCCGCGCTCACACTCACACCTAGGGAAAATTCGGAGCATTCAACAGCCTGCTATGCATGTTTTTTTTGGGGGGTGGGGGGGAATATGGGAAGAAACCGGAGTACCCACACAGGCCTGGGGAGAACATGCAAACTCCACACAGGGAGGCCGGAGCTAGGATCAAACCCACAACCGCTGCACTGTGAGGTCGACGTGGTAACTCGGTTGATTTTATTGCTTTCCATAATTTCTTTAGCTCATTTGGTGAGTTTTAGATTATTACTCATATTCTGCCTTTTTAAAAGGCAGGTATAGGGATTCCTGAGACATCTGAAACTCATCCAATTAGCTTAAGACCTTGATTTCCTCGCATTAGCCCAAGCAACATCACTTCTTTAAAAAGTGCTTTAAAAAGTCGGGACAGCTCACGGGAAAAACAAGGGTTGGAGCGTGTGGCCTTTGACTCTGTATTTGCGATAGGATGCAGGTTTGTTGATAATCTCAGAGAAATATTTCCAAGCCATTTCCACCTGGTCTATAAGGGGCATCTTGTTCATGTCAAAACTCTGCAAGTCATGATAAAAAGCTTCCTCACAGAAATGTTGAAAATCAAACACAATTTATAGTCATGTTCTGCAAAATTCTAATTGTTTTTCTGTCGCTATAATGCAGCGATCACACATGATTAGCAAACATGCCAACATCAGAATACTTATAAGGAACATTTCTTTAAAAGAAATCAAGGAAGGACGTTTTTTTTTGTTTGTTAACTTTTCTTTTGATAGCGGCGTGGACACCCGCAGCGGCTCCTCTTGTTTTATGTTGAGAGGGAAGAAATTTAATCTGTGCTGTATGTTCCACATACAGTACATTTGACAATAAATTTTATCCAATCCAATCCAATCAATGGCTGTTTAGCATTTGGACGCATTGGGCAACTGATTAATTTTGTAAGGTCAGATGAATCACAAATTGATTGAAAAGGGAAGACAGTCCAAGTTAAAATCACCCAGAAGAAGAATCACTTGAAAATGTTGCATTGTAATAAATCCAACAACAAAGTATCTTCTCAACCCCTCAAAAGGGTTCATGCCGAGAACCAAAAAAATTCTGAGAACAAACTGACATGAACTTTAGTACATGAGTATAACAGTGAACGCTTATGTTTCAGGACACTGCCCTTGGCTATCTGTATCTCCATGGCAATTGTGACAACCTGCTACGTGCTGATTAATGTGGCCTACTACACTGTAATGTCGGTTGAGGAGGTCCTGGCCTCAGAAGCAGTTGCTGTGGTAAACACTGAAACACAAACTCAAATCCATTTGGTGTAATTGCACTTTATTTTATAGGTACACTGAGTGTACCTATTGTTTGAGGATGTGTGTACTACACTCATCCTCAAACAATTGTGTCAATCAAATACGTGCATTATTTACTGAGAAATTGTTTAAAAAAAAATCACATCTCATCTCATGTTAGCAAAATAATTCCAGTGTCCTACACCTGTATCCACGATGTGCATGCTGTTTTCCCCTTGTGTCACTCCACTCCACAATGTTTCGTTGAAATCAGATCTTCTACTCTTCGTCATTAACAAACAGTGATTATGGGCTGCTTATACAGGGTGACCCAAAAAAAAAAACGGGCCCCAACTCTAATTAGGCCCCGTTTCTTAGTGTTTTGTCCGAATGAAATGAAACTTTGGCCATAACTAGTTTATTATATTCAAAACATCACATCAAAACACTCGGGTCTTTGGCCTTTTATTCTCCGTTCTACAGCATAAAGCATTTAGCTCCGTGCATTTCTTGAGGCGCAGCACGACGTTGTCCATGACATTCTTACAGACTGAATTGGTAATGGCTCTCATCTCCACCCTGATGGCTTTCTTGAGTTGCGTGATGGTTCTGGGTTTCCCTGTGTAGACTCTGTCCTTAAGATAGCCCCAAAGAAAAAATTTGGGGGGGCTTAGGTCCGGGCTATGGGGTGCCCACTCAAAATCAGTCTTGAGACTGATCACTCGGCCTCCAAAGTTCTGTTTCAGCCAATCTCGGGACAGGTTTGAGGTGTGAGAAGTTGCTCCGTCTTGCTGGAACCTGAAAGAGGCATCATTGGACCAATCTTCATCGAAGAATCTGTCGCAGCAGTGACAGTCACCAAGGAGCGGTATGTGGAGGTCCTCAAAACCTTCAAGAATGAGCTCCAGACCATCTACCCGTCACTCATGAGCAAGTTCTGCTGAAATGCACGGAGCTCAATGGAGGCCATCTAGAACATATGCTGTAGAGCGGAGAAAAAAGGCCAAAGACCCTAGTGTTTTGAATATAATAAACTAGTTATGGCCAAAGTTTAATTTCATTCGGACAAAACACGAAGAAACGGGGCCTAATTAGAGTTGGGGCCCGTTTTTTTTTTTTGGGTCACCCTGTATGATATTAGCTGTGCTGTCCTTGGCTGAGATGGTCCTTCCCTCTCTTGTCCCGTTTGCCATTTCTGTGCAATCATTTGGGCTGTGGTCTTTTCAGATCTTCCAGAAGTTTATTATTGGGCAGAGGTACAATGGAATTGCCAAAGTGTCTTTTCATTTAAGGGGCAAACCAATATTAAAATTCAGACAGTCATGAGGCGAAACACTCATGCGTGTTTGGCCTTAGCAAATCTTGTCAAAACACTGAGCATCTAAAGAACGGGCTTTGCCTTTGCTATTGGTTAGCTGACAGTGTCAGCCTGGAATCAATTCACTCACTTGCTGTCCTGTCTCATGACATTTTTGTTCAACCAGCATCAAAGAACTGGTCTAGTTCAACTTGGGTGATTCCATCCATATGTAGTACAGGTATATTGTTGGCCACATAGGATTCGGTAATTGCCAAAGTCATATTTCAATGCTTTTGGAAAACAAAAAAAGCAATTGTGCTTTTCTAGTAGAAAACACACGATTTCTTCACTGATATTGGAACAAAACACTCAACCAGATGTGTGAACAATGAGCAAAAGGACAAAGACCACCAGAGTACCAGGAAAAAACTCACATAGGCACCGGGAGAACATACAAACTCCACACAGGGAGGACGGTTCCGGATACGAACCCATGATCTCTGCACTGTGTGGCGGCAGTGCTAACCAGTTAACCACTCTGCCGTCCTTCTCCAAACCGTCTGTCCATCCATCCACACGTTTTCTGATCCGCTTATCCTCACAAAGGTCGCCGAGCATGCTGGAGTCTACCCCAGTTGTCTTCAAGCAGTCGGCGGGGTACACATAGGCGAACAAATATCCACACTCACACTCACTGAGGGACAATTTAGAGTGTTCCATTAACCTGACACGCATGTTTTTAGAATGTGGGAGGAAACCGGAGTACCCAGAGGAAACCTACATGGGAGAAGATGCAAATTTCACACAGGAAGGCTTGAACCCTGCACCTCTGCACTGTGAGGCCAACGCGCTAACTCGTCGACCACTGGGTCGCCTTCTCCAAAACAAATTAATAACATTCTAAATGCAGCCTAATATAACAATTTGGCCCAAAATGACTTTGGCAATTAGCAATGTAGCAAACGATATGTATAAAAACATTTTATATACACATATAAATATATATAGACAAAGCTTCATGTGTGGAAACTGGCTTTTCTAAACAAATCCCTGCGATTGTAAAAGCACATATGTAAATATTTGAATAATGTCTCAGTAATACATTGCAATGGTCTACTGCGGACTGGATGAAAAACCATGTGATTCTTGTTTCCATCTATCACACACACAAATGTTCACTAAGAAACTAAACTGCAGTGCATTCTTTGACACTCACACAACACATTACACACATAATGTATTTCATTGTTTTAACATACTTTCCTTATTTACAGACATTTGCAAAGAAGTTGATGGGGGATTTTTCATTCGCCATGCCAGTATTTGTGGCCATGTCGTGCTACGGCTCCATGAACGGTTCCGTCTTGGCCCTGTCGAGGTACAGTTTTTTTTTTGTTTTTTTTAATTTGCAAAGCATTTTTGCTTTCTGTGTGGGATGGAATTTATTGATATAAAACATTTACAAACCTCTGTAAAATGCCACTTCTGTGATGTACAATTATCTTTGTTGAAAAGAACTAAGTGGACAGCCAAACTTCTTTCAGTTTCAGTTATGTGTCATAGGAATGAGGTTATGTTCCAGGCCTCTTTATATCTTGAACGTAACTTGTAAGTTAGAGGTTAAATAATTGCAATTTTCTAACACCCGTAAATTCAGCTATTGGTGAGTACCACACATATCCAGAAGGAATATTCAAATATTTTGTCACATTTACCCCTCTTTACTTTACTTAATTACAGCACCAGCTCTTGTATGTTTCCATATTTCCTTTGAGGTTCGAGTCAAACTTTTCACAGTTACAGCATCGTCGATAAATGGCATCAAGCAGTGCCAATATTCTCAGCGAAATAAAACATCCATCCATCCATCCATTTTCTACAGTTTATCTGGAGTCGGGCCACAGGGGCAATAGCTTGAGCAGGGAAGTGCAGACTTCCCTCTCTACATCTACTTGTTTTAGCTCCTCCCACGAGATCCCGAGATATTCCCAGGCCAGCTGGGTGACATAGTCTCTCCAGCGTGTTCTCGTTCGTCCCGAGGGCCTCCCGCTGGTGGGACATGCCTGGAACACCTCACCAGGAAGGTGTCCAGGAGGCATCCTAATCAGATGCCCGAGCCAGCTCATCTGGCTCACCTCAACGTGGAGGAGAAGCGGCTCAACTCTGAGCCCTTCCTGGATGACCAAGCTTCTCACCTTATCTCTAAGGGAGTGCCTGGACACCCTGTGTAGAAAACACATTTCGGCCGCTTGCATCCGGGATCTCGTTCTTTTGGTAACAACCCATAGCTTGTGACATAGGTGACATACTACGTAGATTGTCTGTTAAATGGAGAGCTTCGCCTTTTGGCTCAGCTCCTTCTTCATCACGACAGACCGATACAAAGTCCGCGTCACAGCACCGGTCTGCCTGTCAATCTCCTGTTCCCTTCTGCCCTCATGCCCTCCTCCCAAATGATCCTAGGAGCTAAACTGCTTGGGGTTTCATGCCCATGGCAGGGTCACCCATGGTAAACAGGTCTGAGGTGAGGGACCAAACAAATTACTATTCCCAGTCTCTCTTTGATGAAACACAAATGGATATAGTTTTCTCTTGAGAGGATGCAGGCTACCGGTGTCAGGTCCTGGATTTCCCCGGAAATAATTGGATCCCACGTACCCACAGACAAGAATAGATCAACAAATGTTATATTATAGAAAACCGCAAGACAAAGAACAGAAAAGGTAATAAAGATCACTGGACCCGCTATAGTTTGCCTACCAGCCCGGCATCGGTGTGGAGGACACCATCATCTACCTCCTCCACTCGGCGCTGTTACACCTGGAGAATGCTGGGAGCACTGTGAGGATCATGTTCTTTAATTTCTCCAGTGCCTTCAACACCATCCAGCCCAACCTACTCGGGGACAAGCTGCGGCACTCTGGAGTGGACCACCACCTCACATCATGGATTACAGATTACCTCACAAACCGTCCGCAGTATGTGAGGGCACAGAACTGTGAGTCGGACAGGCTTCTCTACAGCACTGGGGCCTCCTGGCTCCATTCCTGTTCACCCTCTACACTTCGGACTTCAGATACATCACTTCAACCTGCCACCTTCACAAGTTCTCTGACGACTCTGCGATTGTCAGCCTCATTACAGAGGGATTGATCGGGAGTGCAAGAGACTGACAAAGGACTTCATGGACTGGTGCCAGCAGAATCCCCTCCAAATCAACCCCAGGAAAACTAAGGACTTGGTTATGGATTTCTGCAGGAAGCAGTCCTCACCTGCACCGACGAACATCCAGGGTACGGACATAGAGTGGGTGACCTCCTACAATACCTGGGTGTTCTACTCAACAATAAACTTGACTGGTCTACCAACACGGACGTCCTGATCAGGAAGAGACAGAGCCGTGAGGGGTAGTGTGAGCTGGGGGGTGGTCAAAGGCAGGGATCTGTTGTTGACTGTTGTTTGTGCGCAAACAACAATTCAGCCTAGCGGCATTTTCTGGACTACTTGGAGTGGGTGTTGGTGTGCGCTCCCACTCGGGATTGGGGGGGGGGGGGATTCAATGCTCATGGGAGCAATGAGAGTGAGACCTGTAAGGACATGATTGGTAAAAACGCATGTGGGACTCCTGTGGCAGTGCACCGGCTAGCCACTGAAATGTAGCTTCAAAAACTCGGGTGTGGGAATTTGGTGAGGCCATAGAGAACGATTTATGGACAGCTTTGAAGAAATTCTGGTCCACCATACAGCTTCTCAGGAGGGGAAAGCAGTCCACCATCAACACTGTGTATAGTTGGGATGGTGTACTCCTGACCTTGACTTAAAACGTTTTGAGATCACCGAGGTGGTTAAAAGCTCCTCTGTGGCAGGGTCCCAGGGGTAGATAAGATCCACCCCCTTTTCCTAAAGGCTTTGGATTTTGTTTGGCTATCTTGGTTGACACACCTCTGCAATATCGCACGGACATCGGGTGACAGTGGCTCTGGATAGCATACTGGAGTGGTGGTCCCCCTATTAAAGAAGGTTAGCTGAAGGGTGTGTTCCAGCTTCAAACTGATCACACTCCTCAACTTCTCTGGTAAGGGATCTGGAGAGGAGGGTTTCGTCACTCTGCCAAGGCTGCCCTTTGTCAACGATTCTTTTCATAACCTTTTTAGGGACGTCTCGGTGCAACCAAGACGTTGAGGGTGTCCGGTTTGGATGCCTCAGTATTACATCACTGCTTTTTGTGGATGATCTGGTACTGTTGACTTCATCATAGCACCAAACAAAATTGCAGAGATGGAGCTGCTGTTGTCAGACAATCGCTACACCCGGGACTGTAGCGTGTCTGTAATAACAGAGACATGGCTACATTCGCTCATACCGGATGAGGCAATTCAGCTATCGCACCGAACCACGCACCGCTTCGACAGAAACGACAGCTCCGGAAAGGAGCGAGGAGGGGGCCTTTGCGTCTTTGTTCATCAAGGCTGGTGTACAAACAGTAGAGTAATAAACACTTATTATTCGCCCGATCTCGACATGATGACAGTAATCTCTAGGCCATTCTATCGACCGAGAGAGGTAACTGTAGTGCTAATTACAGCTGTGTATATACCCCCCACTGCTAACGTAAACACAGCTCTTTCCAAACTTCACGACACAATATCCGGACAGCAGATGCAGTTCCCTGAGGGTGCCATTATTGTGGCTAGGGACTTTAATCAGGCTTGTTTAAAAACTGTTTTCCCAAAGTTTGCACAATAAAACCCACCAGGGGCAGTAACACACTGGACAGGATCTATTCTAA
This sequence comes from Hippocampus guttulatus, assembly GCF_054856545.1. Classification (NCBI taxonomy): domain Eukaryota; kingdom Metazoa; phylum Chordata; class Actinopteri; order Syngnathiformes; family Syngnathidae; genus Hippocampus; species Hippocampus guttulatus. The sequence continues at coordinate 2,929,672 of NC_141262.1, read as the reverse complement.
CCTAAAGAGTGCATACAGGACAATACCCCTTCCTCATCTGGGGATGTCTGATCACATCTCACTATTCAGTGTGCCAGCGTATAGACCCATCAGAATAAGAACCAAACCAGTCAGGAAAGCTGTCAAAACCTGGCCCGTAGATGCACTCAGCCAGCTCCAGGACTGTTTTGAAAATACGGACTGGACTATTTTTGATCACTTGGACTTAAATGAACGCACTGAGACGGTTTTATTTTACATTAAGACCTGCAGTGACAATGTCACAGTGGATAAACAGATCAAAGTGTTAAAAAATGTAAAAGCATGGTTGACGGGGGAAGTACGGACGCTGCTCAGGGCCCGAGATTATGCGTTCAGGGCCAGAGACCAGGAGCTGTATGCCGTGGCCAGGGCAAACCTAAGTAAAAGAGGAATCAAACAAGCCAAAAGGAGCTATAAAGGAAAGGTAGAGCAACAACCGGCGGACAAAAATGCAAGGCAAGTGTGGCGGGGCTTACAAAACATTAACAAATTACAAGGGCAGTCCACCAGAAGTAAGCGTAGATGCCTCGCTGGTGGAGGAATTAAACATCTTCTTCACCCGCTTTGACAGAGAGAGGTCTCACTCTGCCCCTCTGACTACACATCAATCCAGCACGCAGTCGCTTCAGCTGAAGGAGCATGAGGTGAGAGCAGTCCTGCAAGCTGTGAACCCGCATATAGCCACAGGACTGGACAGAGTACAGGGGAAAGTGCCGAAGGCCTGTGCGGACCGACTGACAGGGATCCTAACACAGATCTTAAACTCCTCCCTGGCACAGGCCACCGTCCCGTCATGCCTGAAAGCAGCCACCATCATACCTGTCCCCAAGAAACATACCATCAGCAGCCTGAATGATTACAGACCAGTGGCACTGAACCCAGTGGTCATGAAAAGTCTTGAGAGGCTAATTCTTCGCCACCTAAAATCATGCCTCCCACAGAACTTTGACCAGCATCACTTTGCCTACAAACAAAATAGATCAACAGCTGATGCCATCTCCACCTTTGTTCACGCTGCCGCGGGCCATGGAGAGGAGCAAGGAAGCTATGTCAGGGTGCTTTTTGTGGATTTTAGTTCAGCATTCAATACCATCCTGACCGATATTCTCATCACAAAGTTGAAGGACCTGAACTACCCATCCCCCACCTGCAAATGGATCAGAAGCTTTCTGACAGATCGACCACAGACTGTGAGGGTGGGGCCCCACACATCCTCCACACTGACACTCAGCACGGGCTCCCCCCAGGGCTGTGTGCTGAGCCCCTTCCTGTTTACACTGTACACACATGACTGTACCCCCATGTATGACTCAAATGTCATCGTGAAATTCGCCGATGACACTACATTGGTGGGTCTCATTTCCGATGGCGATGAGATGGCGTACAGGGAGGAGGTACAGAGACTCATAGGCTGGTGTTCATCAAACAACTTGCTACGGAACACCAGCAAAACAAAGGAGATGGTGATGGACTGGAGGAGGAAGAGAGCAGACCCCTCCCCACTACAGATAGGAGGTGTCTGTATGGAGAAGGTCTCGACGTTCAAGTTCCTGGGTGTGCATGTAGCGGATGACCTCAAATGGCACGCCAACACAGATGCTTTGGTCGGGAAAGCGCAACAGAGGCTGCACTTCTTAAGATTGCTGAACAAAGCACACCTGCTACACACAGTCTACCGCTCCACAGTGAAGAGTGTATTGGCGTACGGCATCACAGCGTGGTATGCCGACTGTACGGCCAAGGACAGGAATGCTCTGCAAGGAGTTATAAAGGCGGCACAAAAAATCATCGGCTGCCCCCTGCCATCGCTGGATGACATCGCAAACTCAAGGGGGCTACAAAGGGCAAAGAAAATCCTGACTGATCCATCCCACCCTGGCAGGTGCCTCTTCACCCTCCTGCCCTTGGGCAGGAAATATAGAGTCATGAGAAGCCGGATCAACAGACACAGAAACACTTTCTATCCCTGGGCAGTCAGACTGTTGAATCTCAATTCTTAAATCGTGTGGATGTGAATGTGTAGGCCGATGGGAGTGCAATTTTACTATATACAGTACCTCATGATATCACCAACTGTATTTTCAATTAGGTCCGAAATAGTCCACATACTGTCATGTTAATGCCTGATTCATATAATTTTGTAAGACAACTTTGACTGTACCTTAATTAGTGCCGAATATTTTACATATTCTCATGTCATTGCCTGATTCATACAAATTCATATATTTTGCAAGAACAATCTACTTTAACCCTTCCTTGAACAGTGCATAGTCAATGTGTATAGTTTAAAAATCCATTCCATAACATTGAATATCAATTTTTAAATGTGTGTATGTGATTGTGTGTAAGTCTAGGGGAGTGCAATGTATTTATATACTTTTTTATATTTTTTATATTTCACGATACACTTGGGGATGGAGGCTTCTACAAAATCTCATTGTAACAAGTGTGCAATGACAATAAAGTATTCATTCATTTATTCAATTCCAACTCTCACTGGAGCGCATCACATCCAAGTGTGAAGCGGTTGGGCTGAAATTCGGCATCTCTAAATCCGAAACCAGGGTCCTCAGTGAGAAGGAAATTGCTTAGCCAAAAGGCTCAGCTAAAATGCCCGTCTAAGTTCCTTCCCTCACCTATGGTCATAAGCTGTGGGTCGTGACCTAAAGAAAAAGATCCCAGATATAAGTGGTTGAAATGACATTTCCGCAGGGTGCCCTGCGACGGACTGGTGACAGGGTGTCGTCCGCCTTTCGCCCAAAATGATCTGGCACATTCTCCAGCACACTCCCGCGACCCTCTTCAGGGATGCGGTTATGAAAATGGATAGATGGATGTTTGTAATATACTCCTTTGTCATTCAACTGCAAACCGGAGACGAAACACTGATTTGACACACTCTCATTATGAAACACAAGATGCATTCAAATACAGTCAAATATTTCAGTCACACAGGAAAAAAATCCATAAATACATTAAACTTTTTGATGTGGGTGTTCTAACAATCTGTAAAAGCTGTCTTAAAATAAAAAGGAATGAGGTAAAATCATGTTGCTATTTTATTTCATTACAACCAATGGTCCATCTGCATGGTCAATGAAGGCGGAATTTCCACCGCACTATTTGACCAATAATCATATACCTTGGTGGACTTCCGGGGTGCTTGTTGATGGTTTCAGGAATGACCACAGGCACACATCTATAGAGTCAGTAACACAGAAAAGTATTTAATCCCGAACAAATAGTCAAATACAGCATAGATCAAGCCAATTATTCTAAACAGAGCTCTGGGTCGTCAACTTCTAACTGCGAGGGGAGCGAGGCAGAGTGACAAAGATGCTTTTCCCTTGACACCCACCTTTAATACAATTCCGCAAAAAGAGTGTGCCTCTCTTTGTGTGTGTGTGTGAGTGTGTGAGTGTGTGTGCGTGCGTGCGTGCGTGTATTCAGGCATAGACTAATGGTCTGCGAGGACAGTCCGGGTGTTATCAACGGCATCTGTCAGATTAGGTGTGGATATGGTGTTCAACATTTGGCCTTCTTTGTTGTTGCAAGTGGTCGTCCTGCTGTGGGGGCCCTTTTAAATGTCGATTGTGAACTCCAGTCCAGGGGTCCAGCCGGCGCCCCCCCTTGCTCGTGGCACCTTGGCACCCCCTCTTCCTTAAACTCACCCAAATGCAAACAGTCTCTCATTTACACTCAGAAAAACATAATTATTTGCAGTCACTCATTCCAAACCTTCACCCAAATCATCTATAACTATGAAAGGCAGCACTGAAACAAAAGTATTTTGTGACTATATGAAAAACCACCATGCAGCAATATTAAAGCCTATACTGTGAATGAAAATCCCTTCATCAGCTACTTTCTCACTTCTAATCAAGTCACTCAGCTTTGATCCTTAATTCGGAATATTTTCCCATGATTTATGGTTGGAATGTCAAACGTTAAATATTCAATGAGCGTTTACACAGCTAAATGCTGAAATAATAAATAAATCTGTTGGTACCCTGATATTTATATACAATATGCTGTATGTACTGTATATAAGTAACATTTTCAGTGGTGTGGAAAAAAAATGTGAATTGTTCAAAAGCGTTTAAAATTGTCATATCTTACTTTTTTATTTGATCAAATGTATTGTAATTACTATATTTATCGTTATTCTTTTAATTAATACAAATAAAACTAACTTGGAGTTTTTGAGCTCTCAACTATAATTTCACAGGTTTGTTTTTGTTCGTGTGGTGTCATTTCAGTGCTGCTATCGAGGTATTTTATGCAGGTGTAGTGTCAAAGTGAAGATTTTAGTTTTGTGACAACACTCGTGTCCAGGCTCTCCCTAAGAGAGATGGTGAAAAGCTCCTATACCCTGGAGGGGCTCAGAGTCAGAGGAGCCCGATAAGGTGGCTAAAACATCGGATTATGCCTGAACACCTTTCTGGTGAGTTGTTCCGGCCATGTCTCACTGGGAGGAGGCCCCAGGAACACCCATGACACCCTGGGGAAACAATGTGTGCTGGCTGGCTTGGGAACGCCCCGGCACCTACAGAAAAAGCTGAATGAAGTGGCTGGGGACAGCAAGTCTGAGCTTCTGCTGGAGCTGCTGCCTCTGCAACCTGAACCGGATAAGCACAAGTCAATGGATGGATTGTTAAAGAAAGTAAATGTTTGTGTGTTTTGCAGAACATTCTTGGTGGCGTCACGTGAAGGACAACTACCTGAGGTTTACTCCATGATTCACATTCGCAGAAACACTCCAATAGCTGCCGTCCTTATATTGGTGAGTTTACTACAATTAAGTATATTCAGATCAATGAAGTGTAATTAGAACATACTGACAGCAACACAGTCCATCTTAAATTAAGATATTCTATAAACCCATTTGCATGTTGTAAACAAAGACGACATAATCACGATGCACACATGCATTGTTGGCGCAGAAAGAATGGTGGGATTCATTATGTACCCAAGCCAACTAACTGTAAAGAGTTGTGAAAATTACTCCAACAAACTCATGTTGTCCAATGGAAAGTAACTTTCTGATCCTTACGGGATTACAAAGTGGGGATGAAGATATGTGGCCTGATATCCATTGGCCAGATATTCATTTATCGAAGAAACTGAGTGTTTACACGAAAGAGAGACAACTGCGACCCATGCTTGGGCCATCGTCACCAGAAAGAAAAAGTACAGGTACATCCTAGCAAATAACTACTTGCATGGCAGGGGGAGTAATGTAGACAGCTAGTCTGCTACATAGTTTCATTGCTTGTTATACCATAAAATAGGGAATGGACAATTGCGTCAAATTGTTGCGATGGATATCTCGGTGGGACCGCGTTGTAGGGCTACTTTTAAGTTACTAATTGGGTTCTTGGATGACAAAGGAAAGCGAAACATCACAAACAATAATGCTCACAAATTTACAGTTTAAGTTCATTCATTCATCTTCCGAACCGTTTGATCCTCACTAGGGGGGGAGGGAGGGGTGCTGAAGCCTATCCCAGTTGTCTTCGGGCAGTAGGCGGGGGACACCCTGAATCAGTCACCAGCCAATCGCAGACAGTTTAAGTTACATGGAGATGAGAGTTCAGTGAAGCTCATCGCTGAAAGTGCAAGCTACCAGTTACTAGCTTGCACTAATTACAAACACTTTGACATAATTTCACAATTCTTGACCACTTGCTTAGCATTTAAACTAGAGCTGTCAAACGATCAAAATATTTAATCTAAATAAAAACGCAACTGTCATAATTAACTCAAATGAACTAAAAATTAATCGTGATTACGCACGCATTTTTTATCGTTTCTGAATTTCCTTTTATATTTTTTGCCCTATTTTTCCCCATTTTAATGCTCTCATCAACATGGAATCATGAATCAGTTTTCTATGTGCAAAATGCAAATATTTACTGAAATAACAATTTAGACTTTCAATTTTACATGAACATTTTTCACTTGGGGCAGTTATTCACACATTATCTCTCACACAATATTACTGTCCATCAACAACAGTGAAAAAAATATTTTGTCACACAGCTGCTTTAACAGCTCTTTTATGGAATCAAAACAGAGCAATGTAACATTATAAAGTGCACATCTAAGGTAAACTAGTACTCAGCCTATAGTGGATTTAAGCCATGGTTGCATACTTCGTTTTTCTCAAGTTTGCTTTGAACACAGCAGTCAGGCTATGTTGATTCTGTTGGTCCTTGCGCGCAAGTCTCTCTACGGTTTTGTGTAGACATCATTTCGGATGACGACACTTGGTTCGATGACAACACTGGAAACGTTTTATTTTCAGTGTGTTCGCTAGGTCGCTACCACTGCACCGCTGAACTCTCGACGTGCCTCAGCGCACCGTTGCTGTCAGACGAACACAGAGAAGCTCCACCCCCATTATTTATATGGACACGGAACACGGTAAACTTCCACACAAATTAGTTCCAAACAAGTAACAATCGCGTCAGTGGCATACATCGAACTCAACAGAATGCCTGCTCTTTATTCACCAGAGGCTCATCAACCAAGCCTCTTATTTCTCTCCCAAAACAGTGTCTTCTCCCGCTTGGTGTACCTTAGCCTTCTCCGCTACGTACAATTTCTGTTCATAGCTTGTAATGGAGGCTCTCGCTGGCAATCCCTAGTGGAGTCTTTGGATGCAATGCGAATGATTTCAGCTTGAGTCTGGCTGTGGACAATATTGACAGGCTTGCATGCAGCAGCCATACATTTAGCTATGGCTTCAGCAAATTTGTTCTTCGTCGTGTTATCCATTTTTTTCGCTTTGAAATTATCCAGAGCTGTCTGTCTTAGACGAGGGGGCGGAGTACTCACATCAGCTGTGTTCTTGGCCATTAAGTGGTATTTCAGACTCGACGTGCTATGATGATAGCTCAGTTTACTTCTGCAAAACATCCAGGTAACTTTGGTCTTGTCAGTGGAACTATCTGGCAACTTTTTAAAAGTCAACTTTCCATTCATAAACTCTTTAAGTATCCGTTTTCGGTGTCTCGCGCTGCCGTGGCTGGCAAAACAAACATGTGCGTGGACCTGTGCAGCGCTTGTTGTTTTGTTTCTGGTTTATTTATAGAGCAACGTAACAACCGCTGTGACGTGTGCCGCGTTAATCTCATGAGAAAAAAATTAATCCCGTTAAAATTCATTTAAATTAATGCCGATAAGAACGCGCTAAACTGACAGCTCTAATTTAAACCAAATGGCCACAATAACTTGCCAGATAGAAATGAGCACCGCAAACATGATTATGTCCTCGGTCCAGTCTGAGTTTAATAGCTTGCAGCCAGCCACAGGTGTTTTTGAAATTGCCCGTTTCCTCTTGGAATTGACAAAAATGTCGACCCTTTTTCACTCTAATTTGTAGTCCCATACACAGAGCAAGTCATGTTGATAATTGAAACGATTCAAAAACTGTAACAACTCAACGCTTAAAAAAAATCTTTACAGCCACACAAACATATTTATCCCGTCATTTTGAGCAAATATTGCACGTGTAGCTTTTGATGATGTAGAACAGAAATGGGTCTATAGTTCAAGTCTTTCTTCATACAATGGTACACTGAGATACGAGTGACCCGACTGAAACATTTTTTTACGATACGAGCCCTCGATGGGCCGAATTTTTTTACTTTGACAAGCAAGTAAAGATGTGAGAGAGGAGTGAGAGAGGAGTGAACCCAACTCACTTCAAATTCTTTCCAAAAAAGACAGTTATATTGTTGTATATTTATAATAGCCTCATACTGTAGCTGTGACTCAGGGTAGGCCTAATACAAACAAATAATCCAAAACACCATCTAAACACTATCTCTGCCATGGTCTTGCTATGTCCCATTAAAATAGGAGTGTGTAGTTTTGTAATCACAAGCAAGATTTGAATGAAGCCTTGCGTCACCCCTCCCTCCGCCCCCTTGAGTCACAAATCAAAGGATGCTAACGTGCACGAGATGTGTGTTGTGCACAGTAAACAAGACAATCTAAGCCCTTGCCGCACATTCACAAATATGTCTTAATTCAAGATGGACGATTGCACACACAGATGTGTTGTCGTGGGTACAAGGCAGTCTTCAATTGCCGATGATTTCACATTCTTCAGAGTGTCGAGTAGGTGAAAAGCCTTTCGCCAAAACGTGTCTCGGTAAAACAAACATTGTCTGAGATAAAAGAACCAACAAGTTTCAATTAATCTAAAAAGAGACGATTTCCCTTGAATCCTGGCTGCGTGCGCGACAACTAATTGAAAACAGCCCCCATTCTTGCCTTGTTTCTTTGCAATCTGTGATAGGCTATTATCAAGGTGTGGTGTGCTTCAAAACACTTAAAAAAAGGTTAGATGAAATGGGGTGCGGGTGTGGAGGGGGGCACGTTTATCACATCTGCCTCACAGTGCAGAGGTCCGGAGTTAGATTGCAGCCCTGGCATTCCTGTGTGGGGTTTGCATTTTCTCCCCATGCCTGTGTGGGTTTTCTCCAGGTACTTTGGTTATATCCCACATTCCAAGAATTTGCAGGACAGGTTGATTGAATGCTCTAAATTGACCCTGGGTGTAATTGTGAACGAGAATTGTTGTTTATGTGTGCCCTGCGACTGGCTGGCAACCAGTTCAGGATTTGCTCCAGCACACCCGCAACTGTCGTGAGGATAAGAGGATCAAATCATGAATGGATGGAGGAAATGGAGCCAAAGAGGGAATATTTTTCCAAAGATAATTTTCCACTGTCAAGTTTATACAGTTTTGACATCTATGAGAAAAAAATATGTATTCTTAACTGAACTCTCCCTCTAAGCAATCGACATTTGAACACAATTCAAGGAGCCATACAAGATTAGTGATGCACTCAAGCCTTGTTGCATGTGCTAATGAAGCCTACTCAGATGAGAAGAAAAACAGACAAATTACTGATCCAATGCCTTGAAAATGAAATAACCTTGATGAATGAGCATATCCAAAGTATCTTATTGATGCACCTAAATGAAAAAAAAAAATCCTGAAATCCAAAGCACTGAAAGAAATGACAACTTCAAAACTTAAACAAATGAATCCATTTTAAAATGGATCAATGGATTTTTTTCTGCACATTGCCAAATTTGTCGAAGCAAGCTCCCCGGTTGCTTCTGGAATGATGTGTGCTTAGTGTCACCCAAAGATGGCACTATCACATCAGGGGACCTTGGTAATGTGATTGCACCAAGCCTGATAAGAATGACAGCAAGACTGCAGGCTTCTTAAAAATAAACTGCTTGCTAAAGCTCGAATAAACGTCCAAGTTGATGGTTAAATTCCAAATGATGCGTACGCTTTGACGTGGCCGGAGAGGCAGCCCCTGGTCGCCTTCTCCCCCCTGGCCAATGGTCGGTTGTGGCGGTGACAGTTCAGCATCAAATCAGCGCATGTGTGGCCCACCATGATACAATCTGAGTGGTTACAGCAGTGTGACTCACCATTGACTTCAATCGGTTCTTTCGGCCTGGGAGGAGCAGCACAATGTCCATTGAAGCAGTAAAGGTAGAAATGCAGAAAATGTCCATTCTATTTAATTAGGTCACTACTGTATGATTTTTCGAATTGCAATATCGCAGAGTGCTTTTGTTCAGCGTGGCCATGGAGGGAATTAAATTAGATTCACGAGACAGCATTGTATTTGTTTCTTTTACCTTTTACTTGTGTTCAGGGCATCAGAAATCTTTTTTATTGCCACAGGACAAATTTTAAATTAAAAAACAGGGCCTGATTGACATAAGGTTTGCACATGCAGGAACGGGTGCAAAGTTGATTGCTCAGTCAAACAGGTATGGAAACGGAGCTGCTAACCGGGTGTACCATGGATTAAATCAAAATGCACAAAGGTGCAGTTCATTTTGCATTGGTTGTTTTGGGAGGAGTTTATCCAAATGCATGAATTTAGTATGTGCGATGTTATTTATCAAAACTGAGAAGAATTGTGACGGCTGATATTTATGTCTTGAACCCTCATGCTGTATCTGAAAGGCATACCACATCTGAAAGGCAGGTGCAAACAACATATTTCAGACACTCTATAATCGCCAATATGTTGCGATGATTTTCAGAGCCAGTAACAAAAAGGAGTTATGACATATCACAGAATGCAACATTTCTTTGAAGTGCATTTTTTTTCCCATCTGGATAATGTCAGCAGCCTGGCATTTGGTGATGGCCACTCACAGAGCAACTTGTCAAGTAAAACGCAAAGTTACACAGAATGGGAACATATGTCCAACTGCCACAAACCGGGGAAGATAAACAAAAAATGTATATGGTTGCTGTCTCCCACCCCCATATTATTGGAGCAATAGATTTATGATGTGTAACTCAAGAATATGATTGTTTGCCTCGTTCAACATTTTTACAAACTTCAATTTGCTCTTGCAGTGCTCTCCCAAATATCAACGCTACCTCAAGAGCAAAACCCTCTTTTTAAAACATTTTTCCACCTGCAGCGCATGTGATCTGTTGTCCTGAGTGAATACGCAATTTAACGCCCACTATTTGCGATTGGAAGCTGAGAAGCGCATGCATAACAAACCCACCGTGAGCACACACAATGAAAACACAAGATATTGCTCTTAATATACTGAAGATGAATGAGTCCTACAATTCTTTAAAAAAATTTGTGTGCAGTATCCATTGACTATGCTCCAGCTGTTTCTGGGAGACATCTACAGCCTGTTAAACTTCATGAGCTTTTTGCGGTGGTTATCAATTGGTGTGGTAGTCCTTGGTTTAATCTACCTTCGATACACCCGGCCTGACCTTCCACGCCCCTTTAAGGTCAGTATTGACACACTTTTATCTTTTCAGCCACATATAATCCAAGCAGTAGTTCCAAGTTCAAGTTCCAAGGGTGCTAACATCACTAAAACCTACCAGTGCTGGTTTTTGGCACCTCTGCTATAGCGATGGTGACGAGAGAGGCAAAGGAACAAATGTAGGAAGGAGCAGAAAGGAAAAAATAAAAAAATAACTGAATTGCAAGGAGCACCAGAAACGAATATACCACATATGAGTGGTGGCGAGCCATGAATTTGCTACCTGGGCCTTTAGTGGGGCTTCTTTATACCACCATTATCACATCACAATTATATAAACTATCATTATTGTACAAAATACAAATATAACTGCATGCAACCTTACCACATACATCATCTAGAGGAGCTCGGAATAAACATTATATATATATATATTAGAGCTGTCAAACGATTAAAATATTTAATCTAATTAAAAATGCAACTGTCATAATTAACTCAAATGAACCAAAAAATTAATTGTGATCACTCACGCATTTTTTATCGTTTCCGAATTTTCTTTTATATTTTTTTGTCCTATTTTTCCCCATTGTAATGCTCTCATCAACATGGAATCATGAATCAGTTTTCTATGTGCAAAATGCAAATATTTACTGAAATAACAATTTCGATTTTCAATTTTACATTAACATTTTTCACTTGGAGCAGTTATTCACAAAATCTCTCACACAATATTACTGTCCATCAACAACAGTGAAAAAATATTTTGTCACACAATAGCTGCTTTAACAGCTCTTTTTATGGAATCAAAACAGAGCAATATAACATTATAAAGTGCACATCTAAGGTACACTAGTACTCAGCCTATAGTGGATTTAAGCCATGGTTGCATACTTTGTTTTTCTCAAGTTTGCTTTGAACACAGCAGTCAGGCTATGTTGATCGTGTCGGTCCTTCTTGCGCGCAAGTCTCTCTACGGTTTTGTGTAGACATCATTTCGGATGACGACACTTGGTTCGATGACAACACTGGACACGTTTTATTTTCAGTGTGTTCGCTAGGTCGCTACCACTGCACCGCTGAACTCTCGACGTGCCTCAGCACACCGTTGCTGTCAGACGAACACAGAGAAGCTCCACCCCCATTATTTATATGGACATGGAACACTGTAACCTTCCACACAAAATAGTTCCAAACAAGTAACAATCGCGTCAGTGGCATACATCGAACTCAACATAATGCAATGCGAATGATTTCATCTTGAGTCGAGCTGTGGACAATGTTGACAGGCTTGCATGCAGTAGCCATACATTTAGCTATGGCTTCAGCAAATTTGTTCTTGGTCATGTCATCCATTTTCTTCGCTTTGAAATGATCCATAGCTGTCTGTCTGAGACGAGGGGGCAGAGTACTCACGTCAGCTGTGTGCTTGGCCATTAAGTGGTATTTCAGACTCGACGTGCTCCGATGATAGCTCAGTTTACGACTGCAAAACATACAGGTAACTTTCGTCTTGTCAGTGGAACAATCTGGCAACTTTTTAAAACTTTCCATTCATAAACTCTTAAAGTATCCGTTTTCGGTGTCTAGCGCTGCCGTGGCTGGCAAAACAAACGTGCGTGGACCTGTGCAGCACGTTTGTTGTTTTGTTTCTGGTTTATTTATAGAGAAAGGTAACATCCGCTGTGACGTGTGCCGCGTTAATCTCGCGAGAAAAAATTTAATCCAGTTAAAATTCATTTAAATTAATGCCAATAAAAATGCGCTAAACTGACAGCTCTAATATATACATATATACTGTACATGACAAAATCCTAAAAAAGAAAAAAAAGTACAATCTTCACTTAAGTTGCTGATCATTACAGATCACTACAACTGTATTTTGGTCATTGAACTTGATTTGCTTTGACCAACCAATCAGAGGCTAAAAAAACAAAACCAAAAAAAATGTGCAATGCACAAAATTTGCACCATGTCCAAAACACAGCAGGGGTCACCAAACTTTTCGAAAGTGACAGCTATTTCTAATCTGTTTAGCCTCACAAAGGTCGCGGGCGTGCTGAAGCCTCTCCCAGCTGTCTCCGGGCAGTAGGCGGGATACACCCTGAACTGGTTACCAACCAACCGTAGGGCACACACATCGACGAACAACCATTCGAGCTCATGATCACACCTAGGGACAATTTAGAGTGTTAAATTTCCTGCCACACTTTTCTTTTTGGATTGTAGGAAACCAGAGTACCCGGAGAAATCCCATGCAGGCACAGGGAGAACATGCAAACTCCACACAGGAAGGCAGGAGCAGGTACCGAACTCTGCTTTATGAGAAGGGCATGCTAAGCAGTCGACAGCCCACGATATATGTTACTATTCATAATGCTATTCATTTGTGACGACATTGATGAATTTAATGATTTCTCACGATGACCACAAAACAGTTAAATATCAAATGGGACACTTTCTATAAAGCTCCTTAAGTGTTTACATCTTCGGATGATCACTTCTATTTCAGCTCCTGCCTCCCTGGGTGGAGTTTGCATGTTCTCCCTGTGCCTGCATGGGTTTTCTCTGGGTACTCCCACATTTCAAAACCATGCAATGCAGGTTAATGGAACACTCTAAATTGTCCCAAGGTGTTACTGTGAGTGCCAATAGTTGTTTGTGTATGTGAACCCTGCGATTGGCTGGCAACCCGTTCAGGGTGTCCCCCGCCTACTGCCCGAAGACAGCTGGGATAGGCTCCAGCACCCCCCGCGACCCTTGTGAGGATAAAGTGGATCGGAAAATGGATGGATGGAAGGATGGATGGATCACTTCTACAAAATTCCAAGAAATTATGACCAATCACTCATTTTTAGAACAGGCCAGCGGGCTACTCTTCTCATGTGGTCCTTGGTGACCCCTGGTATACAGTATGGGCAAAATATCTTGTCAAGACGCATGGCTGAGTTTGACGAAAATCACTACTGTTCATACAGAAATTAATGTGCCAGCATATCATTTTAGATTTTCTTGTGCCTCAATATTGATGGGATCGTGGAGAAATGGACAACCCATGTTTGCTTCAGTTGAGGGGGAGACTGTTACCAATGGTGACCGAGTCTGAGTTTATTTTATCCGGTTCTTTGAAATGGCTAATTCAGATCATCCCTGAATTTAACTTCCTGCAAGTTTTTACTACACCGGCTTACTGGAATACATTTCTAAAAAAGAAACACACACAGATGGATGAGAATACACAGCTGTATATGACACAAGTAGATGGAGAGAAAATGACTGGAATAATCATGAGTGTGCAAAGCAGATGCAGGAGGACCATAACAAAACAGTGGGGAAACTGATTATAAAGGCAATCACGGAAAGATTGAGGAAATAAACCGAGTCAACTTAAAATGTGACATTCCTGACCTGATGATGAATTGTGTTGCTCAACATGTAAACCCACTATTCACTCCTGCTGTCTGCCCAGGTCCCGATTTTCATCCCAGTGGTGTTCAGCCTGACTTGTTTCTTCATGGTCTTCCTGTCGCTGTACTCAGACCCACTCAACACAGGCATTGGATTTGCCATTTCCCTGACAGGGATCCCCGCCTACTACGTTTTTATACACGTCAACCGTAGGCCCAAGTGGTTACAAAGGGCTTTAGGTCAGTCTCAACCAGTGGTTACTGTAAATCACATCATTACATAAAGAGGCAGTAACACATATAGTAAAATCAGGGGTGTCAAGCTCATTTTTGTCGCAGGCTACATTGTAGTCACTGTTTCCCTTGGAGAGTCGTTATGACTGTGAAACCATGTAAAGCCGGGGTGCCCATCGCGATTGACCGGTAGCCGGCGGACTGGTCCCAAGTCAATCGCGCGGGTTCGGGGTGGGGGTGGGGGGATAGGGAGAAATGGGGGGGGGGGGTGTCCGTGTGTGTGTTATTAATATTATATAATTTTGTGTTAGTGTACAGTGCACCCTAAGCATCCTATCAGTTTCACTTTCGCAAAAAAAGTATTTTAAAAATGAAATGAAAAACCAGGTCACCTTTAACCTATGGTGGTGGCGTGACCTCCATCAGCGGAAGTTGTTTGCGGACAAGCAGTCTGTTAGTTGCAGCTTGCGATCACAGCTGTTGCAGTACGGTATATCTTTTTAAACATTATTTTCATTTAAAGTCTGTTTCATGTACAATTCACCGAGGGCACTGGCATGGAATGGGACTTTGGAGGGCCAAGAGAAGCATTTCAAAACGGTACATGTGAGCTACGATAGTTAACACACTGGAAAAGTGTGTCCCATGTCTTCACATCAGGTCTTGATGAAGGTAGACAGTGATTTGCTTTTCACAAACTCAGTAACATTATGGATCAGAACAGGTTCTTAGCATGCTATGTTATTATGCTAGCTTTTATTTCAATAAAATCTTTCACAAATGCTCAGCTGTGGAGCTGCTACACCAGTTTTTCGTTATCATTACTGGGATAGTGGTGACACCTCTTCAATTTAGGTCGATGCTAATGGCTAATGTGATAACAGTAGAGTTGAAATTGACAAGTTGATGACATCATTGATGTTTTCATGTTGCAGTACTGTTAAGTGTTTGTTGTTGGTGCATGTGATATACGAAGTGAAGCTCTCATAACTCCACCATCAGTATCATTGGACCAAACATTTTTGTTACAAAGGTGGGGCTTCACTTCAAGCTGCTGCCTTCTTGCCTTGCCAAAGAGCCGCCGATGGTCCCACTATACCAATGACATCAAACTTAATGCCCGGGGGCCATATACGGTCTGCGACATCATTTTATATTGCCGGCAAAGGCAAATAAATCATGTACGTTGGCTTCATGCTTCTTGCAAATTGTCTTCCCTTTTCACAACACTAAGATATGAGATATTGCAAGCATTTTTTTAACCACTCCCTCCCTTAAAATAGATAGAAAATTAGAGAAATATCCAATCGTTTACTGGTCTCTGAGCTCGAAACTCATATCCATCAATTTGTTGTGTATACCTGACAATATCATTGATATGGGTTAACAGTCTTAACGGCCCTCCAAGGAACGCCATAACTACGATGTGGCAAAAAAAATAAAAAAAGGGAATCCTGCACTACATGAATCTTTTAAGACCACAATATAGCGTGCTTTGGTATAGTTCTCTTTTGTTTTTAATGTGATAAAAGACTGAATTACGAATATTGTTTGGTTTGAGTAGCAATTAATATCAACTTTAATGTAACATGTCACTCATATGCACTTTTCTTTTCTGTGTGTAGATTCTATCAACAGAAGTTTACAAATTCTCCTGGAAGTGGTCCCGCCGGAGCAATAATGGAAACCACATCCTACAACAAGTCTTTGGACTCATGAAAGCTACCCTATATACCGTAAATTCCGGGCTACAGACCGCACCTGATTAAGAACCGCATGCTCAGATTTATGAAGAAAAATCCATTTTGTAATTATATGCGCCACACCATATTATAAACTGTTGGCCAATGAGTAGGGGGGGGGTTTGCTTCTGCGTCCCTGCCGCCTGGAGCGCCTCCGGGTGAGGCCGCGGATTACGATGAGAAATACTGCAGCCCACTAGGCTTTAAATAGAATAATGCAAATCATATAAATGGGAAAAGATATATGAAATCATTTCTATAGTCAGCCGCTTAAAAATGATCATCGGTGGCAGCTTTAGGCCCGATGCTGCGCAGCTCAAAACACAGGCAAAATGTGTTCTCTCATGGCCGCTTGTTTTCAGTATGACAGAGGAGTCACCTTTTTTATTTACAGTCCGAGTGAGGGGCAAATCAAATGCGCATGGGTCTTTTTGGGTGTCTGGCTCAGTTCTTCTTCCCGGAGCCTCCACCTTCGCACCATCGACTCGTCAATGCCAAGATTGCGGGCTGCAGCTCGATTTCCTTCGTTAACTGCCAGAGTGATCGCTTTTAGTTTAAAAGCTGCATCATATGCCTTTTGTCTGGTATTCTCCATGTTAAGGGTTAGAAGAAAGACTGAAATAAGGAAGTTGTGATTACCGGTAATCATACAATTTCAGTGGACCCCTGTGTACTACTCATTCATTTTATTGGCCGACTGTTGCCAGGTAACACATTTTTCCCCGCTACGGCGAAAAGAGCGAAAGTTGTGATTAGTCATACAATCTCATTGAACCTCAGTGAACTACTCATTCATTTTATTGGTCCATGTTTTTCCCGCGATGGGAAAAAAATAATTAAAAAGCCGCCTCATATTACACGCCGCAGTGTTGAAAGTGTGGAAAAAAAGTAGTGGCTTGTAATCCGGAATTTACGGTACTTTCTTCTTTGGCTCTGAACAGAGGCAGAGGCTTTTCACTTTGCTTCCTCCCTCTCCTAATCTTCTCTGCTTGCTATCTTTTTCCTGTGCAGTGTTCTTGACAAACTATCACCCGAGCCCTTCTGTTCTCTGAAAAACCAAACTCAGGAATTTATCAAATGGACTTACAACCAAAGATGTCCTAAATAAGAAGTCATTATAGACTTTAGAACAGTGGTGTCAAACATACGGCCCGCGGGCCGGAACCGGCCCGCAAGGAGGTTTGATCAGGCCCGCAGGATCATTTAAAAGTGAAAAAATGCATAAAAGACACGGAATGAATATTTTTAATGATGTGCAATTCATGAAATATCCGCTAGGGGGACACACTGTTTTGATCAGAGAAAAAGACAACCTTGTTTTGATCAGAGAAGAAGACAATACCAGCCTCAGTCTGTCACTGAGACAGACCCAACACAGCAGACGCTATCAAGGATATGTGAATACTTTATTCTTTACACATATTATAGCACTCTCCTTAGTTTGTAAGGTGTAGGCAGGGATTACATTTAGAATTTATATGCTCGTGTAAATGGTTTTAAAAATTCCTTTCTTTATAAATCTTGTTTAATCTTAAAAGTGCATTACTATATTTTTCAATAGCAATTACTTGTTAAGGTTTGGTGCCTTTGTACATTCAATGGGATCAGCTGCAATGCATATATGTGAATGATAAAAGTAAATTGCATATTTGTCTAAGGAAATCTAAGGTCCTTCATGTAATGTTTTGTAAAAAATATATTCATTAAATTTCAACATTTTCCTAGTATTCTTGTGCTTCTTTAGACCAAAACAAAGGATATACATATTATTTTGGTTATTTACAGCAGAGTATGGTGTCATTTTTAATGGTCCGGCCCACTTGACATCTACCGAGGCTATATGCGGCCCACAATGTGAAATGAGTTTGACACCCCTGCTTTAGAATGTTGATTATTATTATCATGCCTGTCCTATTGTGTGGAAATATGGAGACACACCTTTAAAACAAAAAACTCTCCCTGTTTTCAAACCACTTAGAAGAATAATTAGGTTATTCATCGCTAAAAATATATTGAATCAACAAATTCATTATTTATCAAATTAAACACACTGACATTTTATGACCTGGTTGAGTTTAAAACAACACAAATAATGAAAAAAGTACACAATAACCTGCTCTGCCAGAATACACAGAAGCTGTTTGAAATTAGAGTTGCTATGTCTTCAGGGGAACAAGTCTCTTCAAAAAAATCCAAAACAAAAACACACGTGAAGCAAAAGTGTATTTGTGTAAGAGATGTTAATTTGTGGAATAATTTCGGAACTCAACTAAAAACGCGTGAATCACTTGGTGTGTTCAAAAAGAGGTTCAAAAGTAAACTACGCAAAAACTACAAATCCAATTTAAATGAAGTTGGGACTTTGTGTTAAACACAAATAAAAATAGAATACAATGATTAGCGATGGATAGGCTACAGCACACCCACGACCCTTGTGAGGATAAGCGGCTTGGATAATGGATTTTTGGATGATTTGCAAATCATGTTCAATTAATATTTTTTATTGAATACATGACAAAAAGGGCGGCCCTGTGGTCCAGTGGTTAGCGCGTTGACCTCAGTGCAGAGGTCATGGGTTCAACCCCGGCTTCGGCCTTCCTGTGTGGAGTTTGCATGTTCTCCCCGGCCTGTGGGTTTTCTCCGGGTACTCCAGTTCTGCCTCCCACATTCCAAACACATGCATGGCAGGCTAACTGACCACTCAAAATTGGTGAGCGTGTGAGTGCAGATGGTTGTTCGTCTCTCTGTGCCCTGCGATTGTTCCGTGCACAGCAGTGCTGACAACCCATGATTCAGGATTTTGGCGATTTTTGTCCTTGGCCGTTGAGTAAGTGCTGTGCACTCATGATGATTAAATGAAGCCTCATGAAGCAATGAAGCTTTGCAGTCAATTGGTTTGCACATGGTTCAAAGCTTCATGGTGCTCCATTTGCTCTTGGGTGCCACCAAGTGGTCTAGAAGCCCAATAGGTCAACCGTGGTGAGAATTCTATGGCTGTTTGTTTAAGAAAATCATATTAATGTGCTTGTGTATGTGTGTATTTGTATATGAACAAAATGGAACAAGTGCGATAAGGATAATTTGGTATTTATTTTCATTTAGAAATAATAGCTTTCCCACAATGCTTGGCTTTAAACACTTTCATTTCTTGAACGTATTTCACCAGCTTTAGAAAATATTCTTTCACTGGCATATTAAAAATTGGCAGAACCAAATGTATTGTGAGGGTTTGTTGGCCTATACCTCCCAGCACAGGACAACCCTCTTACCTCTGCGCAGTTTGGAGAAGCTGCCCCCCACCCCACACCAGGAGAGACATCAAACCTTCACAAAACAACTACCCACCGAGCTAACAGAGGAAAATATGCACAAATGTGACAAATTAATGCCTATCAAGTGTCAGGCTGAGACGAAGGCTGACTAAAATAAAAATAATCACAGCGCAACCTTCGTGAACGACAAAAAAGTCGTGTAGCTTGAAAAGGCCAATACACAATATCACAGAAAAGGGACTCTTGCACACCAACATTTATGTCTTTCGCATAAGGGGCTCCATACCTAACTTTATTTTCAGTAAGCCTGTGATAGGCTGTTGCAGATGAGACTGGCTTTCAATCAAACATGATCACACCACAATTTTCTTTTTCTTTTTATTATCTTCATGATAATGCAAAATTTCATAAAAAATAGATATGATTATAAATAAAAATATAAATGAAAATTACATAATAAAAGTACTTTAAAATGTTGGGATAATTTTTAAATTGGGTCGGATAATCAAGAAAGCTGAAGAAACACTTTTTATTAGTATCTTGTTGTGTTCATTTTTGAAAATAAAGTTTGCTTTTATTGACTGTATCAGAGGAAAAGAGGGCTCTTCTTGTCATTATTACTTAACTGTCTGTAGAAATCAGGGAGAGAACATATGTGACACTTATCTGGCCATCGATTGGATGTCTGACTGTTGGACACAATGTTAAGTACAACCACTTGCCATATGGAGAGCAACAGATTGTGTGTGTGCCTGTATTTAAGCATGGGGTCACTGTCTAATTTGTTCATTTTACCATATTTTATGTCGGGAGATAAACATGGCACTTAATGAGGGTTGTGTGGATGGTATGGTCGCTGCAGTATTTTAATGTAGTGACTGCACAAATATTACTTTCAACCAAGAGTCTGTCTGTGTGTGCAATAAATCATTGTCTGGGTGGCCACCCTGAGTAACTCAGGGGAAATAACCTAGGTGAGAGAGATGACCATAGACCCTAAATCCATTCTCACTGAACTCCAGGAATCCTTTGTGTTGAGAAAAAGTTCCAGAAGGACAATCATTACTGCAGCTCCCCACATATCTGACTTTTATGGTGAAGAGCAATCAAAGTGTAAAACAAACAAAACCCTGCAAAGAGTTTGGAAATACACTAAAATGACTCCTAGACAGAAAAAAAATAACTTTCTCATCTCAGATGAAACCAAGGATACATAAATGGTCAAGACATAAAGAACATAAATAGATGAGTGTGGAGGTATTGTTAAAAAAAAAAAAAGAAGAATGGCAACTCATTTTACGGATAGCCCTGAAGGGTGAAAAACAACCATTTTATTTTAAGGCTCCAAGTCCTCATTTCATGGTTTCCTCCATTTCTTTTCTTGTTTTACTCTCTCTTTGTCACTCAATAATGTGATAGCTGCAGAGCCTGGGTCTTTTCTCCTGTCACCCTGCCCAGCCAGTGATATGTTTTGTATTATAAAGAAGGGGGGGGGGGGATGTTAAAAGGTGATTAACTGTCACGTTGTGTGGTAGAGGTGGACTCCAAAAAGCAGGCAGGAGAGAGGAGCAGGTTGTACTTGAAGAATTGTATTGCTAAAAACACAGAAAACTAAATCCAAAACAAAGTCCTGAAAACAAAATGAATCCAAAGTACCAAACAAAAACAATGACTTAAACAAAAACTATCAATAACCGAAACATGACCGGAATAAACATGACAGCAGCAAACAAACACCCAAACAATGACCCGACACCGAGTGGTCATGCCCGGAGTCCTTTTAAAGCTATAATTACATAACGACCAACAGGTGTGCAGCTGCAGGAGAGCGTTACAGTGCCACCTGTTGGCCACAAACAGAATCATGACATTAACAAACTGTGACAATAAAACACTGATAATACATACATCAAAATGACATTTACTTATTCCTTTATGGCGCAAATATATTTGACTTGTGGAACTAACGGAGGGAACAAAAATCTGAGACACACCATGATGATGCACTGTTTTACAATTCTGAAAGCTACAAACCCAAAGAATTAATTAAGAATATTGTTAATTAAATACCTCTCTCAAAACTTTGCATTAAAACTTTTTCATGTGTAGACCAGAGGTGAGCAAGTCCAGAACTCTTCATCAAGCTTTGCAGAAATCTGTCACGGGCTATCACATGATTTTGTTACTCCCATAAATTAGGTTGAGTCTGCTGATTGACACATCAGCTTGATAACTAATTGAAGGATGTACGAAAGCATTTTGCTATTGTTTTCTGGCTTGCTCATTCTGGGTCATGTTGTTTTGCATAAAATTTTGAAAATTTAAGGCAGCCAATATGCCCAACAGATGCATTGTGGCTGGGTGTAGCAAGACATCGAAAGAAGGGGTCATGCTACAAAAATTCATGAATGATGGAAAAATTAGGAAATTGTGGACATTTGTAGTAAAATTGACCTGCGCAAAATTGAACATACCTGGCAAAATTTGTGCTATTTGCGGCACACGTTTTGATGAGTTGGATTTTAAACATTAGAAAGAGCTTTGGTCAGCGTTTGGAGTTATGGGCAAACTTGGCAGTCTAAAATGTGAGAATAGTAAACAATCTCCCAAAAATACTGACGTAATTTTCATTTTGAAAATTTACTGGACATTTCATTAGGTACGCTAGGAAACAGCTACATTGTTATAGAACACTGTGAGGCAAATGCTACAATGTGACGGGGTCACGTCTTGGGCTGGGTCATCTTGTCTCTGACCCCACCCCCATATGTTACCAAAAATGCTGACATAAGGCTTTTATTTTAATTTTTGTAAATGAGGCAATAATTTCATTAGGTACGCTAGTTAACAGTTGCATTGTTGTATCACATTAAAGTATGCAACGTGTCATGTCTCTGTCATGTTCCTGTTCTTGGTTGAACCAGCAGGTGGCCGACTGAGCGAACTTGCTGTGTGCATACCCGCTGCCAATCCTGTAATTCGGGAACTCAATATTTAAGGACCAACAAACTTTCTGCTGGTTGTCGGAGAGCTATTTAACCTTGCTGCTGCTTTTGCTCAAGTGACCCTTTTTCTAGACTTCTCCTTCTCATCATGTTTAGTCTTGTTCTCTGGGTTATATGTTTTGTAAGTGTAGTTTTTGTTTTCGTTATTTGTTCATTGCTTACGAGAATTGGCTTCTTTACATTTCGTTTCGTGGTCTCGGGTTAATTTCTTCCTTGCCTTTTTTGCAAGCGGTTTTGGTGATTGTATTGTCTTTTCCTGGTCCTTATTTGAACAGCGCTTTATGTTTTTACTTTGTCGGTGCGTTTTTGTATTAATAAATAGTTTTTGTTACGATTCGGACAAGCCGAATTAAGTTTTGGACCCCAAAGTGTAGACGTCAACAAGGTCTCCGTTGCAAAAATATGTTTTTAAGACAAAAATCGCCACGACTAAGAGATAACATAAAGCGCTGGTCAAAACAAGGACCAGAGGGCACAAAAAACGAACAACAAAAAGCGCTTGCATAAAAGGCAAGAGGGGAAAATAAGGACCGTGAAGACAAACAAAAAACAATGTATCAAATTACACGCAAGCGAAAGCCAAATCACAAAATAAAATCCAATACTTACAAAACCATTGGTACCGAGAGTTTGAAAGCGAAACACGACGAGATCTAAAGCCAGAAATAGTCTATGGGCATGGAAATAGCAAGGCATAAACAATACTCCCACAACCAGAAGACAGATTGTGGGTGCTTAAATACACAGTTCCATAATTGACAGATTGGTAGCAGGTGTGCAGCCAGCAAGTTCACTCAGTCTGCCACCTGCTGGCCAGACCCAGAACAGGAACATGACAGTACCCCCCCCTCAACGGACGCCTCCTGGCGGACCACCCGGCTTCAATGGGTGAGCAGTGTGGAAAGCACGGAGAAGAGCCGGGTCCAAGATCCAGGAGCGGGGGACCCACTGCCGATCCTCCGGTCCGTAGCCTTCCCAGTCGACCAGGTACTGGAACCCCTTACCCCTGCGCCGAGAGTCCAGGATTTCCCTCACCGTGTACACCGGGTCGCCATCAATAATCCGCGGAGGAGGAGGTGACGTGGGTGGAGGAGCCAGAGGGCTGTCGGTCACAGGCTTGATCAGGGAGACGTGGAAGACGGGATGCACCTTCATGGAGGGTGGCAGCCGGAGCCTGACGGAGACGGGGCCGTTGATGGACTCCACCTCGAACGGCCCCAAGAAGCGTGGCCCCAACTTGCGCGAAGTCCCTGCCAGTCGCAGATCCCTCGTGGACAGCCATACCTTCTGCCCCACCTGATAGCTGGGCGCAGGGCGACGGCGGCGATCCGCAATCTGGCGGTTTCTGGTGGCGGTACGCGACAGGGCTGCTCTGGTCTCCCTCCATATGCGACGGGCCCGCTTGAGATGGTGCTGTACCGACGGGACTTCCACCTGCCCCTCCTGCGATGGAAAAAGCGGAGGCTGATAGCCATAGGCAGACATGAAGGGAGACTGACCTGTGGCTGAGGAGACCAGGGTGTTATGCGCGTACTCCACCCAAGGCAGGTGGACGGCCCAAGACGAGGGACGGTGGAGACATACGCATCGTAGAGCCGCCTCCAGGTCCTGGTTCATCCGTTCAGTCTGTCCGTTGGACTGTGGATGGTATCCCGATGACAGGCTTGCTGTTGCCCCCATGGCGCGACAGAACCGTTTCCACACCCTGGACACGAATTGGGGACCCCGGTCCGACACAATATCCAGCGGGATCCCATGGAGGCGAAAGACGTGGCTGATGAGGAGGTCGGCGGTTTCTAGGGCGGACGGCAGCTTGGACAACGGAACGAAATGGGCGGTCATGGAGAAGCGATCCACAATGGTGAGGATTACGGACTTTCCCCGGGAAACAGGGAGGCCAGTGACAAAGTCCATTGAGATATGGGACCAAGGTCGATGTGGAACAGGTAAGGATTGTAGCAAACCAGCCGGAGGCTGATGTGAGACCTTACTGCATGCGCAGACGGAGCAGGCCTTGATGTAGTCCAAAACATCCCTTCGAAGCTCAGGCCACCAAAACCGCTGAGCGACGAGATGCAATGTCCGGTTAACTCCGGGATGGCATGCCACCTTAGATGTGTGTCCCCACTGCAACACCTCCGCGCGCAGATGTGGGGGCACAAATAGAAGGACATCCAGCCGGAACTTGGGTTCCCTCTTGGGCCTCCTGGACCCTCCGCTCAATCTCCCACCTGAGCGCTCCCATGATGCAGTGGTCCGGTAGGATGCTCTGAGGTACACTGCTCTCGGCCGCTGGGTCGTAGATCCGAGATAGGGCGTCAGGTTTCACGTTCTTGGATCCTGGGCTGTAGGTGAGCGTGAAATTGTAGCACAGGAGTGCCCACCGGGCTTGACGGGAGTTCAGTCTCTTGGCTGAGCGAATGTATGCGAGGTTCTTGTGGTCGGTGTACACGGTGAACGGCTCCTTAGTTCCTTCGAGCCAGTGTCTCCATTCCTGTAGGACTAGCACGACGGCCAACAATTCTCGATTACCCACATCGTAGTTGGCTTCAGCAGGACTGAGCCGTCGTGAGAAGAAGGCGCAAGGGTGGATCCTCTGGTCGACTGGTGAATGCTGAGACAGTACTGCCCCCACTCCTGAATCCGAAGCGTCCACCTCTACTACAAAAGCAATATCAGGGTTAGGGTGTTGCAACACGGGTGGCTTAGTGAATGACTTCTTTAATTCAGCAAACGCTCTGTCGGCCTCCGAATCCCACCTAAACGGGACTTTGACGGACGTCAACCGGGTTAATGGAAGTGCTCTCTGGCTGTAATTACGAATAAAACGACGGTAGAAATTAGCGAACCCCAAGAAACGTTGTAACTGCTTCCTTGTGGTGGGTGTCGGCCATTCCACCACCGCCTTAATCTTGGCAGGATCGTCTCTCAGCTGGCCCTTCTCCACGATGAACCCAAGGAATGAAATAGAATCGACGTGGAACTCACATTTCTCGGCTTTGACAAAGAGACGATTCTCCATTAGGCGTTGCAAAATTAGCCGGACGTGCTGTTGATGTTCCTTGAGTGTCCTTGAAAATATCAATATGTCATCCAGATAAACAAAACAAAACATGTTCAAAAAATCTCTCAACACGTCGTTGATTAAACTTTGGAATACGGCAGGAGCGTTGGTTAACACAAAAGGCATGACTAAATATTCAAAATGGCCCAATGGTGTCTTGAATGCAGTCTTCCATTCGTCCCCCTCCCTGATACGGACCAAGTGGTAGGCACTGCGTAGATCTAGTTTTGAGAAAATGGTTGCTGATTGGAGGGGGGAAAATGCAGAATCTAACAGTGGAAGAGGATATTTGTTTTTTATGGTGATTTCATTTAGTCCCCGATAGTCTACACATGGTCGCAATGACTTGTCCTTCTTTTCAATAAAGAAGAACCCGGCCCCCACTGGGGACTTAGATGGCCTAATGAGGCCAGCCGAGAGTGAGCTGTCAATGTATTCCCTTAAGGCCTCTTGTTCTGGCTGTGAAACCTGATAAAGTCGAGAACTCGGTAGAGGGACGTTAGTCAGTAAGTCGATGGCACAGTCGTAAGGTCTGTGTGGAGGCAGGGATTGAGCACGATCTTTACTAAACACTTGACGTAAATCGTGATAGATGCTTGGGACGTTGTCCAAGCAAATGGCTTCGGGCGGGTCGGTGCGAGGCAGCCCTCTACCCCCCGCTGCCGACCGCAGACAATGCGCGTAACAAAATGGGCTCCAATTCTCAATTGCGGTGCGATCCCACGCGATGACAGGATTATGGGTCCTTAACCAGGGTAACCCAAGGATGACAGGTACGGAGCGAGACTGCATAAGATAAAATCGCCTCTGTTCAACATGATTACCAGAGACCTTTAACATTAAGGGGCCCGTGATCTGTTTTATCTCCGCCAGGAGTCGCCCATCGAGGTCGTGGACGCGTTCAGCCACATCTAACTCCTCTACCGGACAACCCAGGTCATTAGCCATCTTAGTGTCGATAAAACAATCGTCCGCCCCCGAGTCCACCAGTGCCCGAACCGGAAAAGCCCATGAAGGACCATAGATTGTCCCGTCCAGCTCAGGTCTCTTGGGGAGTCCTGACCTGGACTCCTCTCTTCTCGGCTCCCGATATTCTGTGCGGGGTGCAGACTCACGGTTGTAGGTGCGAGTAGAAAAGCGGGTTGGGGTCATCGGACGGTCGGCGACTCGATGTCCTTGTTGGCCGCAGTAGAAATAGGCCTGGTCACAAATCCGTCGTCGTCTCTCCTCCGGCCCCACACGCCCTCCGCCCAGCTGCATAGGCTCCCCCTCAGCGGCGACGATCCTGGCACCGGGGTGATGCTCTGGTCCGGACGTCCGCCAGGACTCGCGGTAAGCCGGCCGACCGCTCACACGTCGGGGCTGGAAACGGGCATTTCCCCGTTCGTCCCCGCGTTCCCGCAGGCGATTGTCCATAACAAGGGCCAGATCAATGAGGTCCTCCAAACTGGTGCTGTCATCGCGGGTCGCCAGTTCGTCCTTTAACGATACATTCAACCCGCGGCGAAACAAGCCACACAGGGCGCGGTCCCCGTAACCACTACGGGCGGCCAGAATACGAAAAGAAATTGAATATTCGGCAACGGACTGTTTTCCTTGCCGAATAGCGAGTAGCCGTCCTTCGGCCTCCCTTCCCATAACCGGATGGTGAAACACGCGACGAAACTCAGCGACAAACTCAGGGAAGGAAGACCGAAGCCCGGGTTGAGCATTGCTGATTTCCACCGCCCAAGACGCCGCCTGACCAGTCAACAGGCTCATTATGTATGCCACCTTGGTTCTATCCTTCTCGTAAGCAGAAGGTTGCTGTTCGAATCTTAAAGAGCATTGGTGCAAAAATTGCATACAGAGTCCCGGTTCGCCACCATAGCGAGGGGGGTGAGGGAAATTAGGCTCCCGCCCTACGATCGGGCAAGATGGTATCTCGGTGGCAACCGTAGGTGATCTTGAGGGTGGCGTTTCTCGGTGGCTCGTTTGATCCATCCGGGAACTCAAATTATCCAGCTGATGAGCCAGCACGGAGACGGTCTCTCGGAGCTCCGCGAACGCTTGTCCGTGCTGGCCCACCATTTGTCCCTGGCTGGTCAAGGCGGTCATTATCCTGTTAACATCTACAGGATCCATTATGGTGGGAGTATTCTGTTACGATTCGGACAAGCCGAATTAAGTTTTGGACCCCAAAGTGTAGACGTCAACAAGGTCTCCGTTGCAAAAATATGTTTTTAATACAAAAATCGCCACGACTAAGAGATAACATAAAGTGCTGGTCAAAACAAGGACCAGAGGGCACAAAAAACGAACAACAAAAAGCGCTTGCATAAAAGGCAAGAGGGGAAAATAAGGACCGCGAAGACAAACAAAAAACAATGTATCAAATTACACGCAAGCGAAAGCCAAATCACAAAATAAAATCCAATACTTACAAAACCATTGGTACCGAGAGTTCAAAAGCGAAACACGACGAGATCTAAAGCCAGAAATAGTCTATGGGCATGGAAATAGCAAGGCATAAACAATACTCCCACAACCAGAAGACAGATTGTGGGTGCTTAAATACACAGTTCCATAATTGACAGATTGGTAGCAGGTGTGCAGCCAGCAAGTTCACTCAGTCTGCCACCTGCTGGCCAGACCCAGAACAGGAACATGACAGTTTTGTCTGGCATCTACTATTCTGGGATCCAAAAACATTATTCGCTTCGTCCGAACCGTTACAGTCTCTGACTAGATAGTGTTATTGCCCTTACAATCCCCCTCCTCCAAAAAATAATGACATGTTTTTTTATTTTGTTTCTTAAGTGTACCGGACATTTCATTAGGTACCCTAAGTGCAACCGAATGAAAGATTTGCATTTAAGGACATATTGTTTAACTACACTCAAATACACTTACTGTTGTTGCGCTCAAAACACTTTACCGGTACTCCTGTGAGACAGCCTGAAATGTGCCTTGCAAAATGGACATCATTGTCCAATCCTACACAAGGTGTTCACGAGGGCTTCAGGCAAGTAAATAAATAGTTCACTGTGTTCATTTGATGATAATTATAAATATATGATTTACATTTGTTTGGATGGGACTCCCTGCTTTCCGGGGTCGTACGCTTCCATCACACAACAAAAATTGATCAAATCGAGAACGTCTCAAAAACTGAACACTGATGAGTGGTGGCCACAGAACGTTGGTGGGTGGCAGTTGTAGGAACTGCACTGCCGCAACAATGAGCATCAGGCCCTTGGCTCAGAGACCCTTGGAATTCTAGTCTTTTCAGGCTTTTGGTTGGGTCCAACTGAATTGTTCCGAGCTGGGTCGGCCGATGGGGTTGGCCTCACACGACAACTGGCCACAAGGTGACCCAACTGGCTAGAGTAGAGGCATGCTCCAGTTTGGAAACGCTGGCGTCTCTCATTGAGGATGGAACTGACCTCCGCCAAGCTGCATCGGTTCGTCTGTCAGCTCAACTAACACTGTGGTTTGTTGGTTGGTTGTCTTGATTGGTTGGTATGGAGGTCTCATAGAGTGATAGCCCCCTGCAGTTTCTGAGCATCTCCAAAGTTGCTCGGATGTGCTCCTGCCCACGTTTCTGGTGTCTCCCCCTCATAGGTGTTGCCCAGACGGATGGTCAAGCTAATGAGTTCCCCTCGGTTATTGGGGGACCGCCAACTCATCCTTGAGGGAGGAACTCAGTCCACGGCAGAAAATGCTACGGAGTGCGCAGTCATCAAAACCACTTTCTGCCGCTAATATATGAAAAGTGATGGCCAAATCGGCAACAGACTGACTACCCTAGTGGCAATCTAACAATTGTCCTCCGGGCTCCTTTCCCTGAACTGGGTGGTGAAGCACGTGACGAAACTCACCAAGAAAGTCGGGGAAGGAGAGCCAAAGTTCCGGTCGTGCATCGCTCACGGACATAGCCCAAGAACTAGCCTGGCCAGTTAACAGATTCATGACAAACACGACTTTTGAAATGCCATAGGAGAATGTTAAGGGTTGCTGGTCAAAGATTTTACGACATTGATGAATGAATTGACCGCATAATCCAGGCTTATCACTATAACATGACGAATGTGGTATGTTGGGTTCGACCGGGGAGCGTCCCTCGGGTGTGCAGCTGCTTGACGGGTGTGAACAACTCCTCAATCCGAGTGGCCAGCACAGTGGCCACCACGTTCATCAGAAAATCGGCTGTCCGTCATTGACAGACCTTCCATTATTGCTGACAGAATGTCCCCCTCTAGTATTAACGAATACAAAACCCAACTCTTCTTCATGTTAAGTGACAAAGACTGAATGCAAATATAAATCAAATTAATTGTTTGTGTTGTTTTCAAATAAACCATTTAAAAATACATACTGTACTTCAACAAATGTGCTGTAAATTTCTACTCCGGAAACAATATTCGTTGATGAAAAGTGCCTTGATTAGCACTGAGCACTGTTCAAAAGTGTGAGGACCCCTAGAAAGCATGCTTTGAGAGTGCCTCAAAGAAATGCACAGTGTAATTTACGTTCACTCAATCTCTCTGCACCTGAAGCATCACAAAAAGCTTGAGGTGAGTGTTTGTGATGCTAATATTGTTGGAATAAATATTCAACACAGAATTCAGATCCCCAAGGGCAGAGGGAGAAAAAAAACAGGGAATGAGGTGGGGATGGAAAAACAAGCTTTCAGAGACTGCCAGGAGCAAGTAGAGTACAATAATCCATTACCATGGTCTGTAAAGACAACGTTCAGAGAAAATGGGAAACAGGAACATATTGAAGGAGAAATGTGCGAACAAGATCAGCAGTGTGAAGAGGAAATAATGTCATGTGTTGAAGTTTTACCCGATGATAGTGCATGCCTGAGCTGGCTAATTGTTCCTCTGCATGAAGATAAATGTCAATTGAACCGAACATTTGTGTATTTGCAATCTGCATGAATCGGTTGATGTAGAAGAGGAAAAAGAGACATTACTTTATTATATGCCTATCACTAACATGCACAGTTATTAATGAACAGAAATAGGAGCCATACTGTTTGTCTCACTGCTCGAACCAACTTCATTTACACAGGAGATCACCCTTTCACAAACTTCCAATGTACTTATAATAAGCTTGGTTTTTTTTAAAATAAAGTCCCAGATAAGGCAATTGCTATCATTAGAATTCAGGAATATTATTGAACATATAATATACCTGTTCAGCAACTCCCACCAACACTTCAGCAGTGCTCTCTCCACAGGCCAAACAAAAGTAGCAAAGCTAGGCCTCCAAGTAAACTGGCAGAAAAAAAAAACCTATGTATATTGGGGACGGACCCCACCCTTCCCCCCTGTTTTTTGGCTCAGACGAAGTGCAATTTGTCAATTTCGTCATCTACCTTGGCTCCACCATTACAAGCAACGGCGATCTCAAGCCAGAGATCGAACGCAGACGCAGCCTCACAGCTCGAGCTATGCAGTCGTTATGGCGGCCCCTCTGCCGCCACCACTCAGTGCCCCAAAACACCAAGATGCGAATCTATAATACAGCAGTTCTTCCCATTTTCCTGTATGGTGCAGAATCGTGGCCTCTAAACAAGACTCTGGCCAAGAGGATCGATGGCTTTGACAGCAGGTCACTTAGAACCATCATTAACATCAGCTGGCACCTCCATATTACCAATTCAGACCTCCAAAAATGTACCCTTCAGCCCCCCGCATCTCGACTGGCCGCCCAGAGGCACATCTGTTGGCTTGGACATTTCTTCTGATTACCCCTGGAACACCTCACTCGTGCTATCATTTAATTTGACCCAGCTACAGCCGGCTGGAAAAGGCCACGTGGCAGGCCCCGCACCAGATGGCTTGATGTCATCAAGGAGGATCTCCAGCACCAGGGGCTGACCCTGGAGGACGCAGCGGACCACGGTGGTCATTGGCGGGCATGGTGAAGATGATCGGCTCTACGCACTGTGACGACCCCACCGATTGAGACCGGGTCCTCGCATCGCAAGAGCATTTATTCTTATTATTAACATACAATTTATAATCCAAATGTATTTTGCTGACGAATGATGGAAAACTTCGAAAAACTGATAGACTAAGCCCCAACTGAAACAGGTTTTCGGAATCGTCACTTACAGGGCGACGGCCCTTCTCAGTCTGTCACGGACAATCTGCCGTTTTTCTGCCGACTGTTTGAAAAGTGCGATTTCCAGGGCTGCTTCGAATGGAGCGGAAGAGGGCAGCTTGTCCTCCTACAGAAAAAAAACAAAAGTTTAAACTTCGCTCGTCGATCTGGTGACCTGTTGTTGTCCTGACTGCTTAATCTTGTTTGCAGTTCCCTAAGTAAAAAATGGTTTAACAATGAACCTCTTAGAAGTGTTTGGAAAAAGTCCTTTCTGAAGTGAAAAAATTAAAATATTAAGAAGACTTATTGTTAAATGTTCAAAAAAGATTGAAAAAGTAATGTGAGAATAGAAGCTAAGTTTGCTGGTTTTAGCTGGGAAATAATCTTTTCCGGGCGGCCCGGTAGTCCAGTGGTTAGCACGTCGACTTCACAGTGCAGAGGTACCGGGTTCAATTCCAGCTCCGGCCTCCCTGTGTGGAGTTTGCATGTTCTCCCCGGGCCTCCGTGGGTTTTCTCCGGGTACTCCGGTTTCCTCCCACATTCCAAAAAAAAAAAACATGCATGGCAGGCTGATTGACCTCTCTAAAATTGTCCCTAGGTGTGAATGTGAGCGTGGATGGTTGTTTGTCTCTGTGTGCCCTGCGATTGGCTGGCAACCGATTCAGGCTGTCCCCCGCCTACTGCCCGAAGACGGCTGGGATAGGCTCCAGCACCCCCCGCGACCCTAGTGAGGATTAAGCGGTTCGGAAAATGGATGGATGGATAATCTTTTCCAGCCCCTTAGCATCACTTAAAAACAATGGTTCAGCAGAATTAAAAATAGCAGACTGTAAAGAGGGGCAGCCCGGTGGGCCAGTGGTTAGCAGGTCGACCTCACAGTGCGGAGATACCCCTTCAATTCCAGCTCCGGCCTCCCTGTGTGGAGTTTACATGCTCTCGACGGG
Source organism: Hippocampus guttulatus (assembly GCF_054856545.1). Lineage (NCBI taxonomy): Eukaryota > Metazoa > Chordata > Actinopteri > Syngnathiformes > Syngnathidae > Hippocampus > Hippocampus guttulatus. The sequence continues at coordinate 2,897,099 of NC_141262.1, read as the reverse complement.
ACTGCGAGGGTTTTCTACGGGTACTCCGGTTTCCTACCACATTCCAAAAACACGCATGGCAGGCTGATTGAACAGTCTAAATTGTCCCTAGCAAAGGCGATTGCTCTAAGACTGCAAGGGAAGCTCAGCTTCCCCTAAAATGTCCAAAAATAAGTGATCAAATATATGTGTGTATATACAATTGTGTATACATGTCATTGACTAAATATACGCGACAACGCGCTCAACTTTTGTTCTGAATCAGCGTCTTAAGACTGGTGATGATAAGACTCTCTTCTCATTCATTCACACAGTTTCACTGTGCTTTAATCTGTGCGGACGCTGGGCGTCGAGAGAGTTCAGTGTAGGTTGTCCCAATACATTGAAATGAGACGAGTCATTGGATAAATGCTGGTTTTGTCCCACCCACCGGACGCTCAGCGTCTCTGGGAGTCTATGGACAGTGGGCTTTTATAGGACGCTGAGCTTTTTTGCATGATGATTGGATGATCTGTCTAAGCCTGAATCTCTTTTTGATTGACAGCGAAATGAGCCAATCACCGATCTTTCATGATTGGGCACCCGTGTGTGTGTGTGTGCGTGTGTGTGTGTGTGTGTGCTCGCAGGTGCGCGATCGTCGATCGTGGAAGTTGGTCAAAAGTTGATCTTTGGGCAAAAATGTGTGTGTGTGTGTGTGTGTGTGTGTGTGTGTGTGCGCGCGTGCGTGCGCGCGAGGATGGAATGTGGATCTTTGGAGAAACACAGTAAAAAAAATTGACTCTTAGTCTCTGACTGGTTGGCCACCCCTGCTGTCTGGGATTTGTTCCAGTTTACAAATTTATGGACTGTTGTATGTAACAGCGTGCAGCTGTGTGTGTGTGTGTGTGTGTGTGTTGTGTGCGTGTGTGTGTGTGTGTGTGTGTGTGAAGCGGGGATGAAAATAGTCAGAGCGACTTCCAGGATTTTAGAGTGAGTTTGATGCAGATAAAAGCCTCATTCCGTTTCGGGAGAGGTGGTCGCTGTCAGGTCTAAAAAGTTCCGGTTTATTATAAAAAGTCATAAAATTATCCACATCTATTCCTACAGTAACGATCTAAAAATAGGTGGAGAGGTCTCAGCCGGCTGAATTTAACATCTCTGAAGCTGAGTGTAGGAATTGGACCAGAAATGACCAATTGCTTTCCTATGTCCAGCTGGCGGTCAATGAGATTCAATGAGGTCCTGATTGAGGGCTTCTGACTGTTGCTTCCTTCGGTCCAGTGGGTCTGTGTCAGGTGTAGAACCATTGAGGGGATGACAGTAAGGCAGGCCCCTTGGTGGCAGACCGTTTGACTGCCGCACACTGGCACATGTCGGACCATGGAAGTGCCCACGACCAACACCACTGGTGGGCTCCACATTGATGAGGAGTTATGACAGCATCTGTCACTGTAGCAGTGGTGAGAAGGGCAGTAGTAGCACCTGCCACAGGACCACCCGGACAGCTTCCAACTGGTAGATTGCCCAGCTTCAGCAGATGAGTCTTTGTTATTGAGCGTGACAATCGGTGGGGCAGCCGTCAACTTCACCTGTGACGGCTGAATCTTTGTGATGCGGTGGTCCTGGTCCCGCAGGACCACTGGTGTGAAGATCGGCATGTCATTTGCCAGGAGGATGTCATTAGTAATGTGTAACAGGGCTGACTCCGTGCTATGCATCATCTTGAAACCTGACTGGAAGACCTCCAAGATGTTATGTTCATCCAAGAAAAATTTCAACTGCATGTGCACCACTTTTTCCAGAATTTTTGAAATGAAAGGCAGTTTGGAAATGGGCCTGAAACTTGACAGCACATCTGGATCAAGACCAGGTTTCTTGATCAAGGGTTGGACCACAGCATGTTTAAACTGTTGGGGAACTATACCAGAAGAGAGGCTGCTGTTGATGATATCCAAGACCGATGCACCAACACTCGGGAGAACCTCCTGAAAGAAATGCGGGGGAAGAGAGTCGCAGGGGGAGCCAGATGGCTTTGCCTGGTGAACTACATCCTCCAAAAGCGTCAAGGACACAGTTTCAAAAGAATTTAGCACAGCTGAACATGGAACATGGACAGAGGGGTCAGATGCGGTATTTGAGACCGGAGTCCTAGCTGTAGAGACCTTATCAATGAAAAACTGAAGGAATCTGTTGCACATCTCGGGTGAAGAATCCAAGCAAGTAGACAGAGGGGGCTTGAGTACAGAATCTATCGTTTTAAATAGTGCGCTTGGGTTGTGATGGGTAGCTTGAATAAGGTCCGACAGATATTCTCTCTTGGCCTCTTTTACTGTGAGCTGGTAGTTACGCCAGCAGTCTTTCCAAATTTGATAAGAGACATGCAATTTGTCTTTTTTCCACTTGCGTTTGGCTTTGCCACACCCCTGCCTAGCTGCACGAGTTTTGTCATTAAACCAAGGCTCAGGTTTAGGTTTTGGGAGCACAGTTTTTGAAGGAGCCACCAAATCCAGGATGGCACGGCATGATGATTTGAACCAAGAGGTGAGTTCTTCTGTGTTAGACGTGGGTACGCAAAGGTTATTAAAGGCATCAGAGAAACGACGAGCAGTGCGAGGGTTAAAAATTCGGCGTTTGCAACTAGGAGCGACAGATTTCACAGCAGCATGGGATAAGACTACGTCAAATAAAACTGCAAATTTAAGTGTATTAAATTGTGGTCAGAAAGACCCAATGCTGCATGGGCGATCGATCGGTATGAATTTTTGATTGTTGTATAGCAGTGGTGTAGAATGTTGCCTTTTCTGGTGGAACAGTCGATGTGCTGCTTATATCTGGGAAGTTCACGGTTAAGATGTTCTCTATTGAAATCCCCCAAAATGATCAGGGGTGACTCGGGGTATTTTAGTTCAAGTTTGTTTATTTGTTCAGCTAGCGTTTGTATCACCGTGTTAGCGTTAGCTTGTGGCGCAATGTAAACACCGACGAGTAAAAAGGAGGTGAACTCACGTGGCGAGTAGAATGGCTTGCAGTTTAAAGACAGCGACTCCAGGTCCGGGCTGCAGTGTGCGTCGAGCTTCGCCATCGGCTTGGCCCCGAGCCGCAGAGAGGAATCCTCTGGAAGCGAGGCTGGACAGATGATAACAGCAAGGCCTAACATGATTGTGTCCATCTGTTCATCAGTCTCCCGGATAATGTACAGGTTAGAGATTCATCCTTCTAACTCTGCAACCCTGTCAGTCAGGCGTTAGCACCTGGTACGTTGAAGGGGAGAGGGATGTGGGGCCATAATTTGATACCTCCTTGTTGAGGAAGTTAGCATCAGAAACTAAAAACTATTGAAGCTATGCTAGCTGGCTATTCTAGCAAGCAAAGCTCTTACCGGTAATAAACTATAAAAGCCCAATCTAGATGTCCAGCACGCCCTGGTACCCTTGTGAAAAAAAACGGATCAGAAAATGAATGGACGGATGGATGGATTTTACATTGGCTTTAACATTCGCACTGGTGATGTTTTTTTAAAAAAAAGCATGTCTTCTATTTAACAGTTTAAAGGTTGGCCACAATCACATAATACCACACGCTTGCTCCGCAAAAGTAACACGGTGCAATTTGGGTACTTTCACAATGTCGGGAAAACACACACACGTAAATCTTTTTTCTCCAATTATAATATTTTAAAGATCAGGAGAAGCCAAAATCAAAACCACAATTAAATTTGAAGTAATTGCCCAGCAGCGCTATCATGAAGGATCACACTGATTTTGCCAAAGCACATTGCCATGTGCATTCTATACTGAATTGTTTCACCGTCGCTACCTTCAGCTCATTAATGTGAGTTATATGTTCAGTCATGTGTTTAGCATCCATATTACTGAAAAAAAAGCAACCCAAATGGGCATCTCTGTGTTTGCAACTTCATTGAACACAACCTGATGATTATTGTGTAAATGTCACCAAACCTGATCTTAAAATAAATCTCAGTAATAATCCTTTATGCATCAAGTCCCATGCATCCACTGGCCTTAGGCTGTTGTCAGCAAAGCAAAAATACACTAACGTGACCTGGCTTCGTCATCCTTTGCACCGTGAAACAAACACATTCAGGGGTCAGGTGATGACTCTCACTTGCAGTGTTTGTTGTCTTCAATAGCCCTTGGGTTTTCCATTCCTTCTGACATTTGAATAGAAGCATAGGCACTCCTTAGCTTGCGATGCGGTACAGCACAGATCGAGACACTTTTGGACATCTCCCCTTCAGGTCCGCCTCTCTAATCTGTCTCCATGATATGATTGCACTAAAGCAGTGTTACTTTCAATTCTAATCTTATGTTTAAAACAGTGTACAATCAGGCAACATTATATACTGTGTCATACACCAACAAGCCCTTTTCACAAATTTACGAAATTTGACACAAGAACTGGACAAAAATCTGATGGTTAAAAACAAAACAGGATATGCATATTTGTTTCTCAGTTTTGATGACCTGATTACAGATTGTTTATTATTATTGGGTGCAGTCTGTAGTGAATTATCAACTCCAATCTATCTCAATGCGATATAAACATTATGTGTTTGAAACGGCTCTCAGTATGATGCAGTTTATTCTACCACTGCAAAATAGAGCTGCAAACTCCAGCAACTCATTTGTTTATTATTATTGGGTGCAGTCTGGAGTGAATTATCAACTCCAATCTATATCAATGCGATATAAACATTATGTGTTTGAAATGGCTCTCAGTATGATGCAGTTTATTCTACCACTGCAAAATAGAGCTGCAAACTCCAGCAACTCATGCATATCACTCCCCATTTTGCGTTTTCTTTTTTCATCAGCCATCCTCATGTCCTTGCTCTGTCACTGCATCCATAACACCCCTCTTTGTTGTTGCTTTTGCTCTCCTGCCGGGGAGCGCCATTTTCAACACCCTCTTCTACATGTACAATTCCGACTGGGTGTTTGTGCGAGCATAGGTTTGCTTGCGGGGATATTTTCTCTATGTTGAGGGGGGGGGGGTCCATTTCTATGTTGTAAGTTCAAAATGTTTAAACTGTACAGCACTCTGAGTTGCATGTTTTTGCATAAAAAGTGCTATGGAAATAAAGTTTGATAGATATTGATTGATTGAAACACATTATTTTGATGTGTTATTACTTTCCCAGTGGGCATCTGATGTCAATTCAACATGAATATGACATCAAAATACAATCTTCAACGTGAAATTGATGTACATTGATATCATGTGCCCACTAGGGCTTACATCATTCCTTCAACTACCGCACCTGTCAATTTATTGGCTCTATTCATTGATTGGTGGAGGGTGGGGTGGGGGTGGGGGGCTAGGGGTCACCATCTATCTATCCATTCATTATCCAAACCGCATATCGCCATGAGGGTCGCAGGTGTGCTGGAGCATATTCTCACTGAGGCCACTTTTATTCTGTCTCAAGGAAATCAAGACCTGGATGGCACTGAATTTTGTGAATTTCAATGAAAAAAAAGACAGAAGTCAGTGGCGCTTATTGGCGAGTGCCTGGTGGCCAGGCCTACACCCATGGGGCTTGACTTTGTGGTTGTATCATCGGATTTGCGGCCGCATGTTTTGGACACTCGGGTGAAGAGAGGGGCGGAACTGTCAACTGATCACCACCTGGTGGTGAGTAGGCTCCGATGGTGGGGGAAGATGCCGGTCCGTCCTGGCAGACCCAAACGTATTGTGAGGGTTTGTTGGTGAGGGCATGGAAGCCGACATCCGGATGGCTTCGAGGAAATTCTGGTCCACCATCCGACATCTCAGGAGGGGGAAGCAATGCACCAGTGGGGATGGGGCGCTGCTGACTTCGACTCGGGACGTTGTGAACCTGTGGGCAGAGTACTTTGAAGACCTCCTCAACTCCACCAACACGCCTTCCTCGGAGGAAGCAGAGTCTGAGGACCCTGAGGTGGGCTCTCCTATCTCTGTGGTTGAAGTCACCGATGTGGTTAAAAAGCTCCTCGGTGGCAAGGCCCCAGGGGTGGATGAGATCCGCCCGGAGTTCCTCAAGGCTCTGGATGCTGTGGGGCTGTCCTGGTTGACACGCCTCTGCAGCATCGCGTGGTTATCGGGGAGAGTGGGAGTTCCTCAAGGCTCTGGATGCTGTGGGGCTGTCCTGGTTGACACGCCTCTGCAGCATCGCGTGGTCATCGGGGAGAGTGCCTCTGGATTGGCAGACCGGGGTGGTGGTCCCTCTTTTTAAAAAGGAGGACCGGAGGGTGTGTTCCAACTACAGAGGGATCACACTCCTCAGCCTCCCTGGTAAGGTCTATTCAGGGGTGCTGTAGAGGAGGGTCCGTCAGCAAGTCGAGCCTCAGATTAAGGAGGAGCAGTGTGGTTTTCGTCCCGGCCGTGGAACTGTGGACCAGCTCTACACCCTTCGCAGGGTCCTCGAGGGTATGTGGGAACTTGCCCAACCAGTCTACATGTGTTTTGTGGACTTGGAGAAGGCGTTTGACCATGTCCCTCGGGGAGTTCTGTGGGGGGTGCTTCGGGAGTATCGGGTACCGAGCCCTCTGATATGGGCTGGTCGGTCCCTATACTGCCGATGTCAGAGTTTGATTCAGATTGCCGGCAATAAGTCGGAATCGTTTCCAGTGAGGGTTGGACTCCGCCAAGGCTGCCCTTTCTCGCCGATTCTGTTCATCACCTTTATGGACAGAATTTCTTGGCGCAGCCGAAGCGTGGAGGGGGTCCGTTTTGGTGGCCTCAGTATTGCATCTCTGCTCTTTGCAGATGATGTGGTACTGTTGGCTCCTTCAAGCAGGGCTCTCCAACTATCACTGGAGCGTTTCGCAGCCGAGTGTGAAGCGGTTGGGATGAAGATCAGCACCTCCTAATCTGAAACCATGGTCCTCAGTCGGAAAAGAGTGGAGTGCCCTCTCTGGGTCGGTGAGAAGATCTTGCCCCAAGTGGAGGAGTTTAAGTATCTTGGGGTCTTGTTCACGAGTGAGGGCAAGAGGGAGGGAGAGATCGACAGCCGGATTGGTGCAGCGTCTGCTGTGATGCAGACGTAGTATCGTTCTGTCATGGTAAAGAAGGAGCTGAGGGAAAGGGTGAAGCTCTCAATTTATCGGTCGATCTACGTCCCAACTCTCATCTATGGTCACGAGCTATAGGTCATGACCGAAAAAATGAGATCCCGGATACAAGCGGCCGAAATGAGTTTTCTCCGCAGGGAGTCCGGGCTCTCCCTTAGAGATAAGGTGAGAAGCTCGATCATCCAGGAGGGGCTCAGATTCAAGAGTCTCTCCACATAGAGAGGAGCCAGATGAGGTGGCTCGGGCATCTAATTAGGATGCTTCCTGGACGCCTTCCTGGTGAGGTGTTCCGGGGCTGACCCAGGACACGCTGGAGAGACTATGTCACCCAGCTGGCCTGGGAACGCCTCGGGATCCGCCAGGAAGAGCTCGAAGAAGTGGCTGGGGAGAGGCAAGTTTGGGATTCCCTTCTCAAGCTGCTGCCCCCGCGACCCGGATAGATGGATGGACAGAAGTGATGATGTTTGGTCCCAGTGCCACTCGGACATCCTATCCTGCTAACTTGAGCCCCCTGGCTGCTTATCTAAAGTCAACAATCTCAAACGTGTTCGTCTCTTAAACTGGATTTTTAATTCGACCTGTTAGGTTCGAGAATGAACCGAATAATGTTTTGGATCCCTAAAATGCAGACACAGACAAAATGCGAACAACACAAATATTATCAAAAACAGAAAACCAACATAAGTTAGTAAATCGCTGGTCACAAGCTCCTCCGCCCCTGTGTACCTGCACGGTGCCTCGGGTCTGTGGACCAGACACTATTCGAGGTACCAAGGACGAAGCGAGTCAAACCCGACAGACCACTATTTGGCCTAGGTCGCGTGCCCCTATGTTTTTTAGGCAGATACAGTGAGTCACTATGCAAGGGAGAGCAAGTGATACAGGAAGAGATTTATGTTGTCAATGACTTCAATATAGCCTTGTGAAGCAGACCAGCAAGTGTTAAGATGAAACTAGTCTACAGAGCAGACACCATAGACAAGTCTGAAATGGAATAAGGCTACCCAAAAGTGTGTCAGCAGCAGCAGCCATACACTATCAAGCTCAAGCCAGACGCCATTCCCGACTCCCTGGCGACACCAAGATGAGTCCCAATCCCTTTACTCGGAAAGATGAAAGAGGAGCTCAAGCGAATGGAAGACATTGGTGTCATTTCCAGAGTGGAAGAGCCAACGGACTGGTGTTCGGGCATGGGTCCAGTGCTCGTTCCAGTGCCCACAAAGAACGGCTCAATGCGCATCTACGTCGACCTCACTTAACTCAACGGTCTGCAGAGAGAGATACATACTGCCGTCAGTGGGGCAGACTATTGGCTCTTTGGCTAGAGCAAATATTTTCAGCAAGTTGGATACCAATAGAGCAGGGGCGCCCAAACTACGGCCCGCGGGCCGGATCCGGAACGCCTCTGCATTTGGTCCGGCCCCCCTGAACAATAACAGAGAGTATTTTGATTTATTTTTCATCGATGTGGATTTGTATTTGATAATAAAGTTGGGCTTTTGCAATAAAATGTTCCTTAGTTATGAACTATTTTCATTGTTAACTATTAATTAGTCACGATTTCATAAACACATATACGATAACGTGACATTTGTTGCATTTTTCTGCGGTCTGTGCCGTTATCTGGCAACCCCAGATAAAAAAAAAATCCGAAACCCGCCCCTCTCAAAGAGAATGGGATCATGACGAAAATGTTAGGTAAGAGAAAAATAGATGCATAATGCAGGGTATTAACCCAAAGTGGACAAACAATTATTTTTTTGTTCAACGCAAAGAAAAGGCTGTCTGTCTCATCTTTCAAGAGGCGGTGGTGGTATTCAAAGAATACAATCTGCGGAGATACTATGAATCCCGTCACAACGACAAATACGAGAGCCTGCAAGGTCAATTGCGAGCAAACTATCAAAACTAAAAAGTGGAATGTTAGCTCAGCAAAATACATTTGTACTCCAAGCTTAGCTGAACCAGTCATCTGTTGGAAAAAGCTTCCGTGTTGCTCAACTGATAGCAAGCAGCGGTAAGGAGATTTTGTCAAGAAATGCATGAATGCTGCCGCGGAGCAGGTGTGTCCCGAGAAGAAAGACGTCTTGAATGGCGTGAGTCTATCGGCGAGTACATTCACCAGATGTATTGAAGAAATTGTGGGTAATGTATATGCCCAGTTGCAGCAGAAGATGAAAGTATTATTTTCATTCACACTGGATGAGATCACCGATGTGCAGGACACAGCGCAACTGCTATTTTTTATTCGTGGAGTTAGCGCGAACTTTGAGATGTGCGAGGAGCTGGCAGCCCTCCAAAGTCTCAAAGGGGCTACGACGGCGGAGGATATTTTCGGCAGAGTGCACCAAACTCTGGAAGAGTTAGACCTGGACAGGTCAAAGCTAGCCAGCAACACAACTGACGAGGCTCTGAGTATGGTGGGCGTTTCTCTGGGGTCTAGCACAGTGGTGGGCAAACTACGGCCCGCGGGCCGAATCCGGCCCGTTGGTCTTTTTAATCCGGCCCGCCGAAGGTCGGTCCGTAATTAAGGTTCGATATGAATGATTGCATTCATTTCAATTGGACTTGTAATGACAGGCATTTCACCGCCAGATGACGCATTGACTTGAAGTTGCAGAACACGGGGGGGGGGCGGGGCAAACTTTTCGACCACCTAGTACCTCTGTATCGCTCTACTTCTACTGGTCTGATCACAACCCATCTGTAGCGATGCACAGGCTAAAATAGGTCATCAACAACACTGTTGTCATTTTAAAAAAGTATATTAATACAGTACGTTCATGCTTTTGTTCTGTTGATGTTTGATATGGACTGTCAACAAATGCAGTTTATTTTTTTTAATGTACCATAGCTCGTGCTGACCTGGCCCTTCTGTCAAATTTGGCCCCTGAGCCAAAAAGTTTGCCCACCCCTGGTCTAGCAGGACGCATGAAGTGGGAAATAGAAGAACGGGGTTTCAAATTCCCTGCCTAACACAGCAGCAAGCACTGTGCTGCAAAGTAATGACTTGAAATTCTGTCATGAAGGTTGTGGTGTCATGCATTAACTTCATCAGAGCAAAGTTGATTATTATTTATTTCATAAATGGTGTAATTCATTTCCTGGCTGCTTTTCTGTGAAGAACCCGTGGAGGTTTATTTAGTTATAATTTATTTCATGGATAGTCTTATTATGTATTTCCTGACTTTTTTTTCTGTGAAAAATCCAGAAAAGGATATTTGATTTTGTGTGGGTTTCTGCAAAACATTTGTTTGTTTGTTTTACATTTAGGTACTCTTGCAGTCACACTTTTTCTGTTACAAACTGACCCTGGCCCCCCATCACAGAAGTGAAAGGTTATGCAGCCCTCACAGGAAAAAGTTTGGGAAGCACTGCAAGAGAGAATTCTGGCAAATCCCATTGTCCCCTGAATCGTCACTATACACCACGTTCATAACTCCCTTTGGCTGCTTCCGTTTAACAGATTGCCCTTCGGCATCAGAATCAGAATCAGAATCATCTTTATTGGCCAAGTATGTAGAACACACAAGGAATTTGTCTCCGGTATAACACGCTGCATTAGTATCATCGTAAACAACAAATCATTGAACCATTTTAGAGTAACCAGTAGCAGTATTTGTAGTACAAGAAGAGTGACTACGTCAGTGACTGTTTAAGGAGTTAATGGCTAGAGGGAAGAAGCTGTTTAAGTGTCTACTGGATTTGGTGCGCATGGATCTGTAGCGTCTGCCTGAGGGGAGTAGCTGGAAAAGGTGGTGGGCAGGGTGCGGGGGATCCAGGAGGATTTTCCGTGCCCTTGTCTTGATTCTTGCAGTGTGCAAGTCCTCAAGAGTGGGTAGGGCGGTGCCAACGATTTTTTCCGCCATCCTAACTGTCCGTTGAAGTCGGATTTTGTCCTTTTTTGTGGCGGCCCCAAACCAAACCGTGATGGAAGAACACAGGATTGATTCGATGACTGCCGTGTAGAACTGTCGTAGCACCTCCTGTGGCAGGCCATGCTTCCTCAGCAGCCTCAGGAAGTACATCCTCTGCTGGGCCCTTTTCAGGATGGAGATGGTGTTGACTTCCCACTTCATGTCCTGGGAGACTGTGATTTCCAGGAACTTGAAGGTCTTGACGGTTGACACAGGGCAGTTGGATAGTGTGAGGGGCAACTGTGGAGAAGAATGTTTCCTGAAGTCCACGATCATCTCTACAGTCTTGAGCGTGTTCAGCCCGAGGTTGTGTCAGCTGCACCAGAGCTCCAGCTGCTCCACTTGTTGGCGGTACGCAGACTCGTCGCCATCTTTGATGAGACCGATGACCGTGGTGTCGTCTGCGAACTTTATGAGTTTGACAGCTGGATCTGTTGAGGTGCAATCGTTTGTGTAGAGAGAGAAGAGCAGTGGAGAGAGGACACATCCCTGTGGGGCTCCAGTGCTGGTGGTGCGTATTGATGATGTTGTTGCTCCCAGTCTCACCTGTTGTGTCCGTCCCGTCAGGAAGCTGAGGATCCACTGGCAGATCGTAGGGGACACACCGAGGTGGAGAAGTTTGGGGGTGAGGAGTTCCGGGATGATGGTGTTGCACGCAGAGCTGAAATCCACAAACAGAATCCTTGCATAGGTCCCTGTGCTGTCGAGGTGCTCGAGGATGTAGTGCAGACCTATGTTGACTGCGTCTTCCACAGACCTGTTTGCCCGGTAGGCAAACTGGAGAGGGTCCAGCAGGGGTCCGGTGACGTTCTTTAGGTGGTTCAGCACAAGGCGTTCAAAGGACTTCATGACCACAGACGTCAGGGCGACAGGCCTATAGTCGTTCAGTTCCGATGTTGCCAATTTCTTGGGAACTGGGATGATGGTAGACTGTTTGAAGCAGGATGGGACCTCACACAGCTCCAGAGATCTGTTGAAGATTTGTGTGAAGACCGGAGCCAGCTGGGCAGCGCAGACTTTCAGGCAGGAGGGGGACACTTTGTCGGGCCCCGCAGCTTTCTTGATCTTCTGCTGCTTGAAGAGCCGTCTCACGGCCTGTTCGTGGATCTGTAGTGGAGAAAAAGAGGGTGGAGGGGTAGATAGAGTAGTTTCTGGTAGAGGTGGGTGTGTGTGGGAAATGGGGGTGTCCTTTTCAAATCGGCAGAAAAACATGTTTAGTTCATTAGCAAGACCCTTATTGTTCACTGTTTGGGGGGATGGCATTCTATAGTTAGTGATTGCTTTCAGGCCATTCCATACAGATGCAGAGTCGTTGGCAGAGAACTGGTTTTTCAGCCTCTCTGCATAGCTTCTCTTAGCGATGTTAATTTCCTTTGTCAATTGGTTTCGGGCGTGTTTGTACAGTGCCCGATCTCCACTTCTAAATGCGGCCTCTTTCTCTTTCCTGAGTTGCCTGAGTTTGGGAGTAAACCATGGCTTGTTATTGTTGAAGGAGAGGAAGGACTTCGTTGGTACACACATGTCCTCACAGAAACTGATGTATGATGTTACAGTGTCTGTGTATTCATCCAGTGTGCCCGTTCAAGTTTCAAAGACGCCCCAATCAGTGCAGTCTAAGCATTCTTGGAGAGCTAGCTTTGCTTCATCTGTCCATTTTTTCACAGTCTTAACAACCGGTTTAGCACATTTGAGTTTCTGTCTGTATGTAGGTATTAAGTGGATTAAATTGTGGTCAGAAAGACCCAATGCTGCACGGGCGACCGATCGGTATGAATTTTTCATTGTTGTATAGCAGTGGTCTAGAATGTTGCCTTCTCTGGTGAAACAGTCGATGTGCTGCTTATATCTGGGAAGTTCACGGTTAAGATGTGCTTTATTAAAATCGCCCAAAATTATCAGGGGTGACTCTGGGTATTTTAGTTCGAGTTTGTTTACTTGTTCGGCTAGCGTTTGTATCGCCGTGTTAGCGTTAGCTTGTGGCGCAATGTAAACACCGACTAGTAAAAAGGAGGTGAACTCACGTGGCGAGTAGAATGGCTTGCAGTTTAAAGACAGCGACTCCAGGTCCGGGCTGCAGTGTGCGTCGAGCTTCGTGACATCAGTGCACCATTCTTTGTTGATATAGAAGCAAATCCCGCCACCTTTCGATTTCCCTGATAGCTCCGTGTCGCGGTCGGCTCGGAGAAGGCGGAAGCCGGGTAGATGTAGCGCGGAATCCGGGTGGCGGTCACTGAGCCAGGTTTCAGTGAAGCAGAGCGCTGCAGAACGTGCAAAGGTTTTGTTGGTCTTTGTGAGGAGAAGAAGTTCATCCATCTTGTTTGGCAGAGATCGTAGATTAGCAAGATGGATCGATGGGAGCGGGGTTCGAAATCCGCGCTGCCGGAGCTTGACGAGCACGCCGGCTCTCTTCCCCCTCCTCCGGCGGAGTTTCCATGCTCCGTACAGCGCAGCCGCTCCGCTCGCGATTAGCTCCGAAAAACCTTGTGGGTTTTCGTGTGCTGGTGAAAAAAGACCGAGCGTAGACTCCCCAATGCGCAGCAACTTTTCCCTCGTGTAAGTAAGCCGCTCAGGGTCACCAAAAACTAACGAAAATGACAAAAACAGGGATAATACTAGGGAGCGTGTGACCGAGGCTGCCATACCTGTCGGCGCCCGATGATTGACCGGGCGTCAGCTCCAGAACATTTTCAGCGGCGCATGTCAATAATCATCGATGGGCTACAGGGAGTCGTTTGCCACATGGATGATATCCTCATATGGGGAAGACCACGACATCAGACGACACACAGTTCTCAACAAGCTCCAGGAAGCCGGTGTCATACTTAACATGGAGAAGTGTGAGCTTGGCAAAAGTGAAGTCAAGTTTATGGGTCATCTCCTGTCCGCAGACGGAGTGCAGCCAGACCCAGACAAGGTAAAGGCTGTCTTGTCCATGAGAGAGCCATCCAACACAGAAGAGGTTCATAGCTTCCTGGGAATGCTAAATCAGATGGGAAAGTACATTCCAGGCCTGGCGGAAAAAGACAAGCCGTTGAGAGACCTTCTCTCAAAGAAGAATCAGCAGGTGTGGGGATGTGCACAACCGAGAGTGTTTGATCAGCTGAAAAATGATCGCACATCACCTCCAGTACTGACACTTTACGACCCCAACAAAGAGCTGAAGCTGTTGGCGGATGCCTTGTCATATGGACTGGGAGCAGTCCTCCTACAGAAGGAGTAAGAGCAGTGGAAACCAGTCGCGTATGCATCACATGCAATGACGGAGACAGAACAGAGGTACGCCCAGGTAGAGAAGGAGGCGCTAGGAGTGACTTGGGGTTGCGAGCGTTTCCGGGACTTCCTTTTCGGGAGACATGTTGCCATAGAGATCGACCCCAAGCCAATTGTCAGCCTGCTAGGTCACCAGGCACTTCCCAAGCTTCCTCCCAGAATCCAGCGATTCCAACTCAGACTCATGAGGTACAGTTACACTATCTCACACACCCCTGGCAAAGAACTGTTTACAGCCGACACACGCTCACGCTCACCTGTCTGTCAAAACTCAAATCTGAAACCGACAGACAAAGACTTAATGGAAGACACAAACATCTACACGGATGAAAACATTGTTAGCATGCCAGCCAGCTCAACGTACATGGCACAACTGAGAGAACATCTGCAGGAAGACAGCGTTTGCTCAGAGATCATGTCATGCTGTCAGAAAAAATGGCCTGACAGAGGCAAGCTCACAGCTCCAGTTCAGGCTTACTGGCCTGATAGAACCTTGCTTACAGTACACGATGGACTACTGCTCAGAGGCTCCAGACTAATTACTCCCTCAGTAATGCGCAGCTCTGTCCTTGACGCAATAGACGAGGGACATCAGGGGGTGACCAGGTGCCAAGAGTGGGCCAGAGAGGCTGTATGGTGGCCAGGATTGAGCAGCCAACTAAACCAGCTGGTGAGAAATTGCAAAACATTCATCAAAGTGTGTGCCAACTCTGTGGAGCCATTGATGGCCGGTGAGCTCCCACAGACCTTGGCAAAAAGTAGATTCTGATCTATTCTCACTCAACCATGAGACCTACCGACTGGTAGTGGACTATTATTATTCTAGGTTTGTAGAGATTGCCAATGTAACCCGGATTATGGTGTGAGGCAATGGGGAGTAGACATAACCAATTGAAAGATAATAGGTTTCATTCAGAAGTTAAAAAAAAGAAACAAATGAATATAATCTATATTGACTAAAAGAGTAGCGTCGTTAAAATTGTCTTAATTAAACAGAACTGAATATTGCCGTGGCCCTAGCGAATCAGGGCAGAGAATACTAGTGGGGTGTCAGTGAATGAGAGGTGCCGTTTTTCACCTTCGTGACGTCAAGAACTTGCTGCGCAACCTATCTCGCTCTCTTTTCTGACGGGGCCTGAACACGAGCGGACGTATTCTTCGGCTGTTGTAAAGAGGTGTTTCGGGAGAAAGAGAGTCATTCTACGCAGTGAGTGTGCTCAGAGGCTTGAACGTTATGCACATTTCGTTTAAAATCACTTGTTGCTAAAATGTAGTCACCTTCCTTAGACCTCGAGCACTGCTCCTGGCTAACGTAGCTGTACGGAAAGTACTGCCGGGATTTCGCCGACCGTATAACGTCGTCGGAGTCTCGTTCAACATTCTTCTGGTGAGTGTACATGAATGTTAATAATGTACCACAGTACTCGGAATTAAGTACTTGATATTAATTACTGTAGTTATTTTATTGTCGGTGCTCGTGTGCTCTCGGCCCTATTCGGAGCGCTGATTGAAGACAGCGCTGGGATTAGCGTGGCTTCAGTGGAGTGGATTCCATTACGGTGCCCTCACTTCTGAAAGTGCTGGAAAAGGGGTACAGTGGTGGTGGCGAGCCAACCAAAGAATATATATTACATTTGATTAACTTTTTTTTTGTGTTGGTAATGTTTAGAGGAAATTATTTTGTTCGACAAGAGTTGACGAGAACATTTTGTTTAGTTATTTAATTCAGATTGAGAGAAAAAACACAACCTCACACCGGTGTTGAGAAAGGTGATCAACAAATATTTTGCTTTAAAGCAGGGGTGTCCAAAGTCGGTCCTCAAAGGCCGCTGTCCTGCCCGTTTTCCAGCTTTCCCAGGAGCAACACACCTGATTCAAATAATCAGGAACGTTCTAATGCTACTTCAGAGCTGGCTGATGAGCTGATCATCTGAATCAGGTGTGTTGCAGTGCAGAGAGATGGAAAACAGGCAGGACAGTGGCCCTCCAGGACCGGAGCTGGACATGCCTGCTTTAAAGGAAAGGTCAACGAAGAGGTTGAGACTAAGTTGGATTTATTTACTTTTTCACTGTGTTTTTGTGACAATAATTTTGTTGTCATGTATTTATTGTTTGATATAAAAATTACTTGTTTTTACAACTGTTGTCTTGTTTCTTTGCCCATGCTACCCCCTCAATATTGACCTCATTGGCTCCAGTGAATCAAATCTAGTGTCCCCTTACTGGTCCAAAGAGAACCCTGTTGTCCGCACCAGAGTGTTTTATCATTTCCAACAATTATAAAACACACGTAGCCCTTGTTACACCAAACTAACTCCCACTCGATCTCCGGATATTATTGTGCATCTCAAGACGATCTTTGCCAGGTATGGAGTGCCTGAATTTTTTTTTTTTCAGACAATGCCCCTCAATACTCCGGGCAAGAGTTGTACGACTTTGCCGCAGCCTACAGTTTCACTCACACTACTAGCAGCCCTAGGTTCGCTCAGAGTAACGGTGAAGCGGAGCATCACGTGCAGACGGTGAAAACGTTGCTGAAGAAGGCTAAGGATCCGTATCTGGCTCTGTTGGCGTATAGAGCTACACCAATCGCAAACAGCTACAGTCCTGCGCAACTCCTCATGGGCAGAAGACTGCGCACCCCAATGCCCCAGCATTCTTCTCTTCTTGACCCAGAGCTTCCGGACGGCGCTGTCGTTGCAGCAAAAGAAAGGGAGAAGAGAGGTAAAGACACTGCAAGTTTCAACAACAGACACTGTGTGAGATCTGAGTCAGCTCAGTCAGGTCAACCAGTGTGGATCACTGATGCAAAGTCTCAAGGCACAGTGGTTTCCTCCCACTCAGCCCCACGTTCATACATCGTGGACAGCCCTTCAGGCACCCTCAGGAGGAATAGACACCATCTTGTCCCTTTTCCAGAGACTGTTCTACACACACCTCACACATCGACCCAGCACTCCACCACAACCAAGTGAGCCTACAGTGGGTTCTCCAGAACGCCCTGTGTCACATCCAACACCGGCTCCCTAGGGACACACAACCATCCGTCAAACACCTGTCCATACACACACACAGAGTCATACCACTAGGTGTGGCAGAGTGATGAAAAAAACTCACAGACTGGACTTGTGAACTGTGGGGTGTGGAGAGGGTGAAAATGATTGAAAATTATTGTGGAAAAAAAACACAACAAAATAAAAACAAAGACTGATAAGATGTAAAAATGAGGATTGTTGAATATTCTATAATATTATATATATTATATCTATAATAATATATGAGTTCTGCTGTTTACAATATATGCCTCCACAGATATGCCTGTCAGTGTTTATTTTTGTTATTTTTCTTGAGAAGCCTTAGGAGTGCATTTCCTTTCTTGAGTAAGTCTAACTATTCTATTCATGCAAAATTTTTCTGAAGACATGACATTTTGCATAACCTGAGTTACTACAGTATTTGCTACAGTCTGTTCAGTGTTCGAGAAAGGGAAATGTGGTAATAGCTGTGATGCTTTTACTTCTACTCTGAAAGCTGCAACTCTCAGAGATGAAAGTCCTCCGGATTTTCCTGGAATTCCGGTTTTTCAAATTTTTATGAAAACCTCTCCGAAGAATTGAGGAAAAATTGGCTCAAATTAATCCGGATATTAGTTGACAACATTGAACGAAGACGCGTTTGAGTTCGTTGTTTTGCTTTCACGAGCGTAGCCATGTTGAGACACTCACACTCGTAACAGTAAAGAGATTTTCGTCTCTTAATAAACACACTTGCTAAACCCCAGTGGAACGAATAAAAGACACCGTGGACAAGACAGTTGTCGTAAAAAATATATTTGGACAAAAAGGGAAACACACAGATTGGCAGAAAAACATGTCCGTCCGACTTCGAGTGTGGTCTCGGCTAGCTTAGCTAAGCTGTTGTCGTGTGTGACGTCGGGTGTGTGACGTCGTTGCGTCGGCGCTGATTGGTTGAAATCAAAAGACGCGCTTGCGTACATGTTCGTGCTGAAGCACGCACACCATAGAGCAGCGGACTATCTGCTGCTGAGGCTCGCTTAGCTTGAGTGGCGTCGCCACAACAGTAATACCATCGCCTCGCATTCTCATGGCCTCGCCACATCTCAGAGATTTCGAAATTTCGGCGAGAACGGAAGCCACAAAGGGTGCATGCGTGCACACAAAAGGAAGATTAATCATTGAATGTCGAGTATTTGAATAGCGTTTTGTGTAAACGAATTCATGCGTGATCGGCCAGATGTATGCCTGCGCGCGCGTGTGTGTGTGTACACATATTACAGTATATATATAAAAAAATCCTCATCTCACCCCTCGGGGTGTCCGTCCCTCATTCATTCAGCTCGGGTCCTCTGCCAGAGGACAGGAAGCTTGAGGGTTCTGCGCAGTATCCTTGCTGTTCCCAGCACTGCACATTTCTGGACTGGGATGTCCGATGTTGTTCCTGGGATCTGTTGAAACCACTCATCTAGTTTGGGGGTCACTGCCCCGAGTGCTCCGACCACCACAGGCACGACTGTCACCTTTACCTTCCAGACTCTCTCCAGCTCCTCTCTGAGCCCTTGGTATTTCTCGAGTTTCTCGTGTTCCTTCTTTCTGATGTTTCCATCACTTGGGACCGCTACATCCACTACAACGGCTTTCCTCTGCCCTTTATCTATGATCACGATATCTGGTTTGTTCGCCATTACCATTTTGTCAGTCTGGATCTGGAAGTCCCACAGGATCTTCGCTCTGTCATTCTCCACCACCTTCGGAGGTGTTTCCCATTTTGACCTTGGGGTTTCCAGTCCATACTCCGCACAGATGTTTCGGTAGACTATGCCAGCCACCTGGTTATGACGTTCCATGTAGGCTTTCCCTGCCAGCATCTTACACCCTGCAGTTATGTGTTGGATCGTCTCAGGTGCCTCTTTGCACAACCTACACCTTGGGTCTTGTCTGGTGTGGTATATCTGGGCCTCAATGGCTCTGGTGCTCAGGGCCTGCTCCTGAGCAGCCAGGATGAGTACCTCTGTGCTGTCCTTCAGGCCAGCCCTCTCTAGCCACTGACAGGACTTCTTGAGATCGGCCACTTCAGTTAAGGTCCGGTGGTACATCCCGTGTAAGGGGCTTCTCCTCCCATGATGGTCCCTCTTCCAGCGCCTCATCCTTTGTTCCCCATTGTCTGAGACATTCTCTGAGTACGTCATCCCTTGGAGCCTTCTCCTTGATGTATTCATGGAGCTTGGATGTTTCATCCTGGACAGTGGCTCTTACACTCACGAGTCCCCGGCCTCCTTCCTTTGGGCTTGCGTACAATCTCAGGGTGCTGGATTTGGGTTGGAACCCTCCATGCATGGTTAGGAGCTTTCGGGTCTTAACGTCCGTGGTCTGAATCTCTTATTATTCCTGCAGGGTATCTGATCACTGGCAGGGCATAGCTGTTTATTGCCCGGGTCTTATTCTTGCCATTGAGCTGGCTTCTTAGGACTTGCCTCACTCGCTGGAGGTATTTGGCCGTCGCCGCTTTCCTTGTTGCCAGTTCAAGGTTGCCATTGGCTTGTGGTATACCGAGGTACTTGTAGCTGTCCTCAATGTCTCCTCTTGTTCCTTCAGGGAGTGAGATCCCTTCAGTGCAGACTACCTTTCCTCTCTTAGTCACCATCCGACTACATTTCTCAAGCCCGAATGACATCCCGATGTCGCTGCTGTAGATCCTGGTTGTGTGGATCAGGGAGTCTATGTCCCTTTCGCTCTTAGCATCCAGATTTATGTCATCCATGTAGAGGAGGTGACTGATCGTAGCTCCATTTCTGAGGCGGTATCCATAGCCTGTCTTGGTGATTACTTGGCTTAGGGGGTTCAGTCCTATGCAGAACAGCAGTGGGGAGAGTGCATCACCATTTGATGGACACTTGGGTAAGTGGCTTGCCATTGGCTTCAAGTGTGGTTTTCCACATCCTCATCGAGTTCGCAACGAAGGCTCTTAGGGTCCTGTTCACCTTATACAACTCCAAGCATTCAGTGATCCATGTATGTGGCATCGAGTCATAGGCTTTCTTGTAATCAATCCAGGCTGTGCACAGGTTGGTATGTCGGGACCTGCAGTCTTGTCTGACTGTTCTGTCAACCAGGAGCTGATGTTTGGCTCCTCTGGTATCTCTACCAATGCCCTTCTGTGCTTCGCTCATGTATTGATCCATGTGTCCACTTATCTTAGCCGCAATGATGCCTAATACGAGCTTCCATGTTGTGGAGAGACAGGTTATTGGCCGATAGTTGGATGGGACTGCACCCTTTGAGGGATCCTTCATGATCAGGATCGTTCGCCCTTCGGTTAGCCATCCTGGGTGAGTCCCATCCCTCAGCAGCTGGTTCATTTGTGCTGCTCGGCGCTCATGGAGTGCTGTGAGTTTCTTTAGCCATGTCCGGGCCTGGTGCTGTCCAGTTCTTCATATCTGAGACTCTTTCCTGTATGTCTGCCACTGTTATGGTAACTGGGTTCTGTTCAGGGAGGTTGCTGTGCTCCTCTCTCAGAGTCACCAGCCATTGTGCACTGCTGTTTGTGCAACCTCCTTCTCTCATATGCCTTTCCAGTACCTTTCAGTTTCCAGTCTTGGTGGGTCAGCTCTGTTGTTAGGACCCTGCCACTGAGCGTACACTTTCGCAGGTTGTGTTGCGAACAGCCTGTTTATTCGTCTGGCCTCATTCTCTTTCGTGTACCGCTTTAGGCGGCTGGGCAAGGCTTTCGAGTGCTTCAGGTATGGTCATCTGGATGTACCTCTCGGGTATCGGCCTTTTTATCACACCTCTCTGGGCCTCTGTTAATTGACTCACATCTTTCCGAGCCGCCTTGATCTTAGCCTCCAACCGTCTTTTCCATGGTGGATAACGTATCGGGTAACGTATCTCATGGCTTCCATGGTTGCTCTTATAGCCAAGCATCTCTAGGGTCACTGATGCTGAAGCGTATATCAGCTCATTGGTTTCCGTGATCGTTACGGTAGGGATCGCCCTCAGTGCTGCGTTCACACTTTCCATAAACTTTCAGGTGTACTTCACATAGCCGTTGTAATCGGTTTCTAGGTTGCCCAGCTTTCATTCTCGCTATGATCTTAGCTTTCAGGTCAGTTGCTGCCTCGCTCAGCATTTCTTTCATTGGGGGCTGGCCTCCCAATCTCATCATCTGCATTCATTGGGGCTTGCCTCCCAATCTCTGGTATGACCTCCTCCTCTGCTCTGGCAGCCTGGGGCCCTTCACCATTGTACCTCATCAATCTCAAGTTGTGACAGCAGTTGCCGTTTGTGGAACACTGAGCTACTAGTTGTTTCGTGGTCAACCGTGACTGTGGGTGTCGAAGTAACCATTTAGCCCACATTCTCTGCATGTAACCCCTCTGACTAGGGTTGCTTGAGTAGTAGCATTCCAACAGAGCCATGTTAACGCATCTCGCCCATCTCCGCTTTGTTCCAGTAGCCCATTTTTCATCAAGGTGCTCTGGTTCCCCAGCACCTGACGCAGACCTTGTTTGGCCGGGCGACGTCTGAGCCGGCATGTCATTCATTTTATTGTCTCTCATCATTGTATGAGGTAGGCATTAGCGTGAAGGATCTTGCCCAAGGACCCAAGCGGGATTCGAACCACCGTCTCCCGTACGCCAAACCGATGCCTTACCAACTGAGCTATCCAGCCGCTCTCTCTCTCTCTATGTGTGTGTGTGTATATATATATATATATATATTTTTTTTTTTTCGTCTTCATGGGAGATGACGAGGAAGGAGTCCACAGCCTTCAGGGACAATGCCCCATAGACAAATGAGACAACACTGGAATTTATTGGCAGGGGACATTAGCTCTATTTTCACGCACGCAAAAATGAAGTTTTCTGAGAAAAGAACATGTCCCAACAGTGAAACGTGGAGGAGGCTCTTTTATGTTTTGGGGCTGCACAGCTACAGTCAGGCATCGGGTGTCTTGAATCTGTGAAGGGTATAAGGGAATCCCAAGACTAAGAAAGTATTCTAGAAAGAAATGTGCGACCCAGTATCAGAAAGCTTGGTCTCAGTTGTACGTCATGGGTCTTGTAACAGTATAATGACCCAAAACATGCAGCTATAAACACCCGAGAATTGCTTAGAGCAAATATTTTTGCACCATTTTGAGTTGGCTTTTCATGAGCCCTGATCTAAATCTGTGGAAAGAGTTGACATCTGGAGAAAGCACCGTTCAAACTTGAGACAAGTGAAGCACTTTGCTCATAAAGAGTGGGCCAAAATACCTGCTGAGTGCTGCAGAAGTCTCATGGAAAGTTATAAAAATTATTTAATTACAGTCATTGCCTTTAAAGGTTGAGCAACAAAATATTAAGATAACGGTGCCATATTTTTTGTCCATGCCCATTTCATTGATTAGTTTTTGTTCTCCAAATAATTCTATTGAACCGTATTTCAAAACCAGTGTCTGTTTTTTCATGAAAATTATGTATTGTTATTTATTATTATTGTTGTAGTCTCTCTCTTTTTTAATAGCAGGGTACCGACAATTTTGTCCATGTGTATATAATTTGAAAAAGAACAAAAAGCTTGGTGCAAAAAGAAAGAGGGGAAACTCAGTACAAAAAGAGTTTAAAGATGGCAGATGGAATATTTCTATTCACAATGCATGTGGGAAATGGAAAAGAGGGACGTGGCTGGTTTGAAGCGATTTCAGCTCACTGTGACTGACTGAAGGAGAGCAAAGTTCACAAAATCCTTCACTCTAGGGAATGGAGGGATACAGAGAGATGACTGGAGGAGAACAAGGGCAGAGGACGGATTAGCGAAATGGGCTAACCTGCGGACAGTAGAGTGGCCTGCCAGTAGGAATGCAACATGGGTATCATGTTAAGCCTGTGTGTTTTGACTCGGAAAGTGAGAGAGACCATCTATATATAATTCAGAGTGACTTGAAACACCCGAAGCAGACACACTCAATCTGTTTTAATTCTCTTCTCTTGCTTTTGTTTTCTCTCCACCCCCTCTTTTTGTCCTCATTTAATGTTTCCACCCCCGAAGCTTCTCATTGTCACTGGCCTTTTCTCTCTTCTCTTTCTGTTATTCGACTGCAGTTTGAGCACCTAAAATAAATAAATAAATCAATAAAATAAACTAAAAAGCAAGAAAAGTTCATCCCTTCACTGGTGCTGGCTGACGTTGAGCAAGCAGTGGGGTGCGCCTGGGCCACAGTAACCTTTATACCCAAGGACAATTTAGGCTCCTCAAGCAAACTAACTGTTATTTGCAATGTGGAAGAAAGATGCAATACCCTCAGAATGCTAGGAACAACACAGGAGAGATTCAATGCAGAGAGAATTTTGGAGCAAGAAAGTCATGACTGTGAGGAAGATGTGTGTCTCAAAGAAAACGTCTGTACTACTACCCTACACAGGTTTCTTGAAGAACATGCTGCACCTGGCTCTTTCAATTTGTTACACCAACCAGAGAAAGGCTTTGCATCGCCCCACCACCTTCTGTTGAGCTCATCTAAGATAGACTGATGCAAGTGTAAAAATGTTCTGCGGTCTGATGAGTCCACGTTTCAAATTGTTTTGGGAAATTGTGGACGTCACATCTTTCGGGCCAAAGAGAAAAGGAACCATCCGGACTGTTATGGACATGAGGTTCAAAAGCCAGTATCTGTGAATGGTATAGGGCTATGTTGGTGCTCGTGGGATGGGTAAATTACGGATCTGTGTAGGCACCATTAATTCTGAAAGGTGCATAGAGGTTGAGGAGAAATATATGCTGCCATCTAAACATCTTTTTCATGAAGGCCCCTGCTTATTTCAGCAAGACAATGCCAGAGGTTACGTGTTACAGCAATGTGGCTCTGTAATAAAAAAATGTGGGTACTTGACTGGCCTGCCTGCAGTCCAAACCTGTCTCCCACTGAAAGTGTGTGTCTCATGAAAGGGTAAAATAAAAAATCGGAGACCCTGACCCCACGACATTAAAGGTCATGTGTGAAGGAAACTTGGCCAACCATATTTTGAGTAGTATATATATATATATATATATATATATATATATATATATATTACAGCTGTCAGTTTAGCGCGTTATTATCAGCATTAATTTAAATGAATTTTAACGGAATTAAATTTTTTCTCGCGAGATTAACGCGGCACACGTCGCAGCGGATGTTACGTTGCTCTATAAATAAACCAGAAAAAAAACAACAACGCGCTGCACAGGTCCACGCACGTTTGTTTTGCCAGCCACGGCAGCGCTAGACACCGAAAACGGATACTTTAAGAGTTTATGAATGGAAAGTTTACTTTTAAAAAGTTGCCAGATTGTTCCACTGACAAAACCAAAGTTACCTGTATGTTTTGCAGTCGTAAACTGAGCTATCATCATAGCACGTCGAGTCTAAAATACCACTTAATGGCCAAGCACACAGCTGACGTGAGTACTCCGCCCTCTCGTCTAAGACAGACAGCTCTGGATCATTTCAAAGCGAAGAAAATGGATGACACGACGAAGAACAAATTTGCTGAAGCCATAGCTAAATGTATGGCTACTGCATGCAAGCCTGTCAACATTGTCCACAGCTCGACTCAAGCTGAAATCATTCGCATTGCATCCAAAGACTCCACTAGGGATTGCCAGCGAGAGCCTCCATTACAAGCTATGAACAGAAATTGTACGTAGCGGAGAAGGCTAAGGTACACCAAGCGGGAGAAGACACTGTTTCGGGAGAGAAATAAGAGACTAGGTTGATGAGCCTCTGGTGAATAAAGAGCAGGCGTTCTGTTGAGTACGATGTAAGCCACTGACACGATTGTTACTTGTTTGGAACTATTTTGTGTGGAAGGTTACCGTGTTCCGTGTCCATATATATAATGGGGGTGGAGCTTCTCTGTGTTCGTCTGACAGCGACTGTGCGCCGAGGCATGTTGAGAGTTCAGCGGTACAGTGGTAGCAACCTAGCGACCACACTGAAAATAAAACGTCTCCAGTGTTGTCATCGAACCAAGTGTCGTCATCTGAAATGATGTCCAAACAAAACCATAGAGAGACTTCCGCGCAAGAAGGACCGACACAATGAACATAGCCTGACTGCTGTGTTCAAAGCAAACTTGAGAAAAACGAAGTATGCAACCATGGCTTAAATCCACTATAGGCTGACCACTAGTTTACCTTAGATGTGCACTTAAGGAGGCCGGGGACTAGTGAGTGTGAGAGCCACTGTCCAGGATGAAACATCCAAGCTCCATGAATACATCAAGGAGAAGGCTCCAACGGATGACGTACTCAGAGAATGTCTCAGACAATGGGGAACAGAGGATGAGGCGCTGGAAGAGGGACCATCATGGGAGGACAAGCCCCTACACGGGATGTACCACCGGACCATAACTGAAGTGGCTGATCTCAAGAAGTCCTATCAGTGGCTAGAGAGGGCTGGCCTGAAGGACAGCACAGAGGAACTCATCCTGGCTGCTCAGGAGCAGGCCCTGAGCCCCAGAGCCATTGAGGCCCAGATATACCACACCAGACAAGACCCAAGGTGTAGGTTGTGCAAAGAGGCACCTGAGACGATCCAACACATAACTGCAGGGTGTAAGATGCTGGCAGGGAAAGCGTACATGGAATGCCATAATTTGGTGGCTGGCATCGTCTACCAAAACATCTGTGCGGAGTATGGACTGGAAACCCCAAGGTCAAAATGGGAAACACCTCCGAAGGCGGTGGAGAATGAGCAAAGATCCTGTGGGACTTCAAGATCCAGACTGACAAGATGGCAATGGCGAACCAACCAGATATCGTGATCATAGATAAAGGGCAGAGGAAAGCCGTTGTATTGAATGTAGCGGTCCCAAGTGATGGAAACATCAGAAAGAAGGAACATGAGAAACTCGAGAAATACCAAGGGCTCAGAGAGGAGCTGGAGAGAGCCTGGAAGGTAAAGGTGAGTCGGTGAGTCGACTCCTGTGGTCGGTGCCTGTGGTGGTCGGAGCACTCGCGGCAGTGACCCCCAAACTAGATGAGTGGTTGCAACAGATCCCGGGAACAACATCGGACATCTCAGTCCAGAAATGTGCAGTGCTGGGAACAGCAAGGATACTGCGCAGAACCCTCAAGCTTCCTGGCCTCTGGTAGAGGACCCAAGCTGAATGAGGGACGGACACCACCCGAGGGGTGAGACGAGGATTTATATATATAAATAAAGACACCTTCTTGAGTGCGTTGAGGCAACATAACCTCTTTATTGGCTGTCGAAAAGTGAAGCTAATTGTGAAAATGCCTCGTTAACTTGCTCCTTGGAGAAATATCATCGAGCAAGAATTTACTGGATTAATACAGACAACACAACACACACACAGACAGTCACGAAAAAGCTTTTGTCATTTAATGAGAATAAAATACTGTGGCTGTATTTTTACTGATTGATGTGGCCATAAGTCGAGATGTCCACATACATTTTGGGGATGAGTTTTTGGAGTTTTCTGACTTATTAAATGTAAGCTTTGTTTTTTTTTGCTTGTACTGTATATAGACTGCTGCCCCAAAAGCCAGTCGACCGAAGTGTCCTCGACTCTCGTTATTTACAAATAAGTACCGTATTTTCATGACTATAAGGCGCCATTAAAAGTCTTAAATTTTCTCCAAAATGGACAGGACGCCTTATGCTGCGGAGCGTCTTGTGTATGCGCTGAGTTCCAAAACCTGACTGACAGCCGACATTTTGTTTATATAGAGAAAAGGCGGAAGTGACTGTGGACAGGCATGCGGCAAAGAAGTCGGCCAATCAGTGAAGGGTGGGCATGTATATATACATATATGGAGAGAGAGAGAGAAAAGGCAGACGTGAGTGACGACAGTCATGCGGGGAAGAAGTCCGCCAATGAGTGAAGGGTGGCGTGTAAGTGGACGCTAAAGGGACGCCACAAGCAGGTACCAACACCTGTATAAAGTGTGGCTATGTGCATTGTTGCAAAACAACTTCGGTTTTGGTTTCTAAGAACCCCCGAAAATAAATTCTACAAAGAGACATGCCTACGAAGCTCAGTTCAAACTTCAAGCCATCGGTTATGCTTTTGGCATGCGTGCCCATCTCACAGCAGCGGTGAAAAGACAAGTCAAGCAAATGAACTCTGAGCTTGCCGTTATTCCCGGAGGCTTGACTAAAGAACTCCAACCGCTGGACATCGGCATCAACCGGGCGTTCAAAGTAAAGTTGCGAACGGCATGGGAACAACGAATGATAAATGGCAAACACAACTTTACAAAGAGTGAGAGGCAGCGCCGGGCGAGTTACGCCACAATTTGCGAATGGATTGTGGCTGCTTGGACGAACGTGTCTGCTTGCACTGTTGTTCGAGTTTTTGGCAAAGCCGGCATCATTTCTGTGGAGCCACATGGCAATGAGAGTGACTGACAACGAGAGGGAACACGGCGTTTTTGATGGATTACCGGTACTTGCACAATTGTTCAATTCTGATACAGAGGATGAGGACTTTGATGGATTTCTGGGTGATGATTGATCGAAAAACGTGAGTACATTGTACGATGGCTAAATAAAATACAACGGAACTCAGTTTTGCTTCCGTTGCCTTTTTAAAAACGTGTTTTTAGCTTGTATCTGTATGTCTTGGCATGCTACTGTATGCTTCAAGCTAACGTGTTTTTAGCGTGCGCGCATGCATGCCGTATGTTTAAGCTGGCGTATGTTTTACCACTTTAAAATTGCGCCCAATAATACAGTGCGTTTTGTCTATGTGTAAAATACAGAAATAGCACCCATTAACGAGACTGCGCCCAACCATACGGTGCGCCGAATGGTCGTGAAAATACGGTACATTTTTTTCCACGTCTTGCCATATGACACCATGCCACATTTTGAAAATCGTGCAGGAGTTTCGCATATGACATGATGAATATGATATATTCGTTGCGGATATGCCTGCAAACCGAACCAAACAAAAATCATCTGTTTTTTTTACTTTGTATTTTTCATGTCTTAGTGACAAACAATTTGAGTATTTCACAACACAAAAATCGCGACTATGATAAAATAATAACATAATTTTAAAAAAAAAAGGTTTATTTTGTTTTTTGTTTTTTTTAAAGACATTCATGGCTCAAGCATCTTGGTGGGTGGACACATGGTTTTAATGCACACTGGCACACACGGTGACATTTGAATTTTTTGCACTGAAACTTTTCAACAAAATAGGTTCTTGCCGAAGTGTACTTTTAGAGTAAATTGTTTTATATTGTTTGTAGTAACAGAGAGGGAAAAAAGTTAATTTGTCAGCAACTGCACAATCCTTATAATGAGTAGCACAGTTGTGATCATTTTTCTCATCACCAGTTATGCAGACCCATGTGCTAATCGTAGACTTGAAGGCTTGTGAGCACACATGCCCCTCGGCACAGTCATACTTAACATCCGTTCGCTTACTGGGAAGGGTAATCTCATTCAAGATATCCTCACGGACCATAAGCTTGACATTCTTTGCTTAAATGAAACCTGGCAAACTCCCGGGGACTTCTCACAGCTGAATGATTCCACTCCCCCGGGATTTGTTTACATTTCCAAGCCCCGCGATTCTGGTCGCGGAGGAGGTCTCACGATACTATACCGCGAGAAGTGGAAAGTACTTCCGGTTTCTCTCCCTCCACTTTCCTCCTTTGAATGCCTTGCCTGTCAAATATCCGGATCCATTCCCACGATTATTGCCACAGTGTACCGCTCCCCCAAACCCCACCGCGACTTCTTAAATGAAGTGTCTGCTGTCCTCACCCATCTCTCCTCTCTGTCACCAAATGTAATAATCCTGGGAGATTTTAATATACATCTGGACAACACTGCTCTTCCTCTCACCATTGACTTCACTTCTTCACTTAACAGTTTTGGTTTTGATCAATTTGTAGATTTTCCCACACACATCAAAGGTCACACCCTGGATCTGATCTGCTGCTCTGGTATTTCCCCCTCCAACTGTACTGCTGACGAACTTCCAATAACGGACCACTTCTTTATCTCATTCAACATTACGCTCCAGCTCTCAACTGCCAAATCACCCCGGACCATCGTTTACCGTAATATTAAAGACATTAACATTGACTCTCTCGCTGCATGGCTGACCACCCTGACTCCGGACATTGATTCCACTCCTGATGATTTGGTTTTCCGATATAACTCTGGTCTCATCAGCATCCTCAATACGCTCGCCCCTGTCAAGTCCCGCTCTGTCCTTTTTACTCGGTCTGCCCCTTGGTTCACCCCTCATCTCCGTTCCTTGAAATCCCAAACCCGGCAGCTTGAGAGACTTTATAGGAAAACCGGTCTCACTGCTCACAAGGACATCTATGCAGCTCAACTATCCCTCTACAAGGATTCCATCTCTCAAGCAAATTCACATTACTACTCTGGACTCATCTGCTCCAATGCTGGAAATACAAAGACTCTCTTTTCCCTTTGGAACAGAATCACTCAACCCCCTGACTCCCTACCACCTCACTTTTATTCTCGTGACACTTGCAACGCACTTCTCCTCTTTTTCAACGAAAAAATCAACAGAATCCACCAGCATCTGGGCTCCTCTGTACCTTTCCCCTCCTCTGAACTTCTCACCCCTTGCAAACTGTTCTCTTCTTTTGAACTCCCCCATCTCTCATTAATTTCAGACCTCATCATTAAATCCAAGACTTCCTCCTGTCAGCTCGATCCCCTCCCCACAGTTCTGGTCAAATCCTGCCTACCCTCTCTGCTTCCCTTCATCTCAGCCATTATCCATTCCTCTCTGTCGACTGGAATTGTTCCTGTCCTCTTCAAAACTGCAGCTGATCTCCCAATCCTGAAAAAACCCGGTTCAGATCCCAATGACTTCAATAACCTACGCCCCATTTCCCATCTTCCCTTCATTTCGAAAATTCTTGAGAAAACTGTCGCCTCTCAGCTCCACCCCCACCTCACCGACAATAGTCTTTATGAACAATTCCAGTCCGGCTTCCGTCCCCGTCACAGTAGTGAAACAGCCCTCATAGAAATCACAAACGATCTTCTCATGGCAGCAGACTCTGGCCTAATCTCCATCCTCATCCTCCTTGACCTGAGTGCAGCCTTCGACACGATCTCTCACCCCATCCTCCTCAACAGACTCTCTACCATAGGCATCACCAACATCCCTCTACGTTGGTTCCACTCATATCTCACTGGCCGCTCTCAGTTCATTCAACTTGATTCTTTTATTTCACAATCCCTCCCCGTCTCTTCTGGTGTTCCCCAGGGTTCAGTCCTAGGTCCGCTCCTTTTCATTGTCTACCTCCTTCCGCTCGGAAACATTTTCCGCAAATTTGGCTTACACTTTCACTGCTTTGCGGATGACACCCAGCTTTACCTCTCCAGCAAACCCGACGCTTCTCTGCCACCCTCATCCCTCTCTCACTGTCTCTCAGAAATCAAATCTTGGTTCACCCATAATTTCCTCAAGCTAAACAGCAAAAAAACAGAACTCCTACTCGTCGGTACCAAATCCACTCTAAACAAAGCCGACAGTTTCTCCCTCATAATTGATAACGCCACTATATCTCCTTCCCCCCAGGTGAAGAGTCTGGGTGTCATCCTTGACAGTTCATCCATCCTTTCACTCCCACATCAATAACATTACCCGGTCCGCTCATTTCCACCTTCGCAATATAAACCGCCTCCGTCCCTCACTCACTCCTCACACCACTGCTATCCTTGTTCACAGTCTCGTCACTTCCCGTATTGACTACTGTAACTCACTCCTCTTCGGTGTCCATCAAAAATTCCTCCATAAACTTCAACTTGTTCAGAATTCAGCAGCCCGGATCATCACGAGAACCCCCTCCTTCCATCATATCACCCCCATCCTCCGACAGCTCCACTGGCTTCCTGTCAAACTTAGAATCAACTTCAAATTACTTCTCTATACATTCAAAGCCATCCATAACCTTGCGCCCCCCTATCTGTCAGATCTTCTTCAAATCTCCATTCCCTCTCGCTCACTCAGGTCCTCATCCTCCCTCCACCTTTTTCTACCCTCTGCCCGTCTCAGTACAATGGGGTGCAGAGCCTTCAGTCGCTCTGCCCCCAAACTCTGGAACTCACTTCCTCCCAACATTCGTAATATTGACTCTCTTTCCATATTCAAAACCCAGCTCAAAACCCACCTATTCAGACTTGCCTACCCGCCTTAAATCTTTCTTTCTTTGTTTATTATTTTATCTGTGTTTTACTATTGCTCTTGGTTGTACAGTGTCCTTGAGTGTTATGAAAGGCGCTTGCAAATGTGATGTATTATTATTATTATTATTACTCTTGTATATGCATAATCTGATGGCTCCAGAAAGCTGAATGTAAAATTGCAATCTAAAACAGCATTCATTAGAAGAAGAAATATGGAAATACTTAATCATGTTATTAGAAATAGCTCTAAAAAAGCAGATTGTCCAGAGTACTTTATTAAAGACAAAAATACAAGAATGGAGAAAGCCGAAGAAATAGTTCATGAATTTAATGAGTATTTTGTCAATATAGGCAGTAACCTAGCAAAACAAATTCCTGATTCAACAAACCCGTTTGAAATAAATCAGTACATGAAAAAAAACTCTTCCACATGTTCCTTACCGCTGTGAATCATAATGAAGTATTATATATTGTAAAAACATTTAAAAATAAAAAGTCAACTGATTGCTTTAACATTGATATGACAATAGTAAAACAGATTATAGAACTTGTTGTGCGACCATTCACATATATATGCAACCTGTCATTCAAAGCCAGTCTATTTCCAATAAAAAAAAGAGACTGCAAAAGTCATTCCAATTTATAAAAGTGGAGAAAGACATTTATTTACAAATTACACTTACCACAATTCTGAAAAATATTGGAAAAACTATTCTCATACAGACTTGATAACTTTATAAATAAACATATCCTATTAAGGAAAATCAATACAGTTTTAGAGAAAAACGGACCACCTCAATGGCAGTTATGGAGCTTGTGGAAGAAATAGCCACGAATATTGATAAAGAATTTACTGTTGGGATTTTTCTAGATCTAAAAAAAGCTTTTGATACAATAGACCATCGTATATTATTGAATAAATTAGAAAAATATGGCATTAGAGGTGTAGCATATAAATGGATTGAAAATTATTTAGAAAACAGATATCAGTATGTGCAATTCAACAATAAAAAATCAAATCAACTGAAGATCACTCATGGAGTTCCCCAGGGATCTGTGCTTGGTCCAAAATTATCTTATATTTAAATGACATATTTAGTGTCTCAAACAATTCAAATGTGTCCTATTTGCCAATGACACAACGTTCTATTGTTCTGGAGAAAATATGAAACAGCTCCTGGAAACTGTGGAAAACGAATTAAACAAATTAAAAAACTGGTTCGACAGAAATAAATTATCACTTAACTGGAAGCCACATATAGATAACGTGAAAAGAAAAATATCCAAAACCATAGGGAACCTCCATAAAACTAAGGATGTGCTGAATAGGAGATCTTTGCATACATTATATTCTTCATTATTACTTCCACATATGACCTATTGCATAGAAATATGGGGAAACGCCAGTAAAACAAACACACTCCCTGTTCTAAAACTACAAAAAAAAGCAATCAGAATAATCACTAGATCCAAATATACGGAACCCACAAATCGACTATTTATCAAATTAAATACAATGAAATTTTATGACCTGGTTGACTTCAAAATCACCCTATTCCTGTACAAAGCACACAATAATCTCCTTTGCCAAAACATCCAGAAACTCTTCGAAATTCGAGAAAGCTGTTACAATTTAAGGGGTACTGACCTATACAAAAAATCCAAAACACGAACTAACATCAAGCAAAGGAGTGTATCTGTAACAGGTGTAAATCTGTGGAACAATTTTGGAAAGGACCTGAAAATGAGTAACTCGCTTGCTGAGTTCAAAAACTAATTCAAGAGAGGAGTACAAGAAAATTACATAAATCAGAATTAAGTTGATAAAATTTGATATAATATATATGATATAATTTTATAAAATATAGAAATACATCAGAATTACATTGATAAATGAATTGAAAGGTAGTATCTGTTATGAATACGAGAAAATCGACATATAAAGGTGTTAGAATGAGTATGTATAAATAATTCGAAAGTTGTATAATTAGATAAGTATAGTACACATATGGGTAAAAGCACTTGGTGATATGTAGACTTTTTCCTTTTTTCTGGATTGAAAAATGATTAATGATTAATTCACATAATATATAACAAGGGGTAGGACTTGATACGTTTTTTACTTCTTCCTACTCCTTTGAACATATAATTTGTGATGATGACTATTTTCTTTTCCTTTTTATATCTTGCTTGCTTTCACTTTTTGCCAACTTGTTCCAGTATTGTATATTTTATATGTTCAAAAAACAATAAACAAACAAACAATGAGTAATTTTGCAATTAAAAATGCACGCTCTACATCCTCCGCTTCAAGCAATAAGCATATTTACTACAGGCAAAAAGAGGAACAAGGCGAAGGAGGAAAAGGCATAAGTAAATCGACTAAAGAGAGACATGCATACCTGAAAGAAGCAATTTACCTTGTATGTGCATGGCAGAAAAACAAGCCTTAGACAGATAGCAACATGTGTAAGAAAGGTGTCAAAAAGCAGAATGGGTAAATAATAATTAATAAGGAGAGCATGTGTGAAAGAGAAGATGCACAGTTACGGTACTCCACACTTTACAGTGGCTGAAAGAACTTTTCTGGGAGAGGGATTCATATATAAAATGTCTACACACAGCTTTCATGAATGTACTGAAATGGAAGTATTTTAGGGGTGATATACTGTATCCATGTGCCTACTATGTTTTGATAAGTATTGTACAGTATATGTACATTGCAGTGGCCCACTCAGAATTGAAAGAAAAGCGCTTTATAACACAATAGGAAAAAAATTACAAATTACACATTGAAAGAGAATTCTTTAGTATAAACGGATTGAGTGGCTATGTTTGCTTCATCTTATTCAATGTGTGACACTACTTGAAAATTGATCAATGAAATAACTCTTCACGATTGCGTTTGATTTGTTCTAAGCCATTGGGTTTTTACTGTCAATTGCCATCATGTGGGTTGCCTGGTGGTCCAGTGGTTAGCGCGTCGACCTCACAGTGCAGAGGTCGTGGGTTCGATGAGGTTAAAGCGGATCAGGAAATGGATGGATGGATGGATAATATTATTACTAATAGTACTGTGGGGGGAAAGAGCACTGATCAGCCCACTCAAATGAAAATCAGTCACATGACTTTTAGATCACTCCCTTCTAAAGTCTTGCTAGTTAACGACCTTCTCAGAGACCATCATTATATAATAATCTAGAGATTTGATGAAACCCAAATGAATTTACCATGAAAAATGAGTCGCTTCTCCTCAAACTTTGTGAGTTCACGTGTTGCGCATCCTCTCAAGAAGGGCAGGGACATGGCCATGTTCGCCGAACCAGTTCTCAACCTTTGTCCTACCTCAAACAACAATCCATAGCACCCAGTGATGCAACATTGTAATCCTCTCGGAAATAATCATTTGAAAGAGAGAACTCTGGCAAAGATTTATAAAGATAGTGTTGTGGTGGACACTAGGACCATGCTTCTCACCCAGCAGGCATACAGTAGGGGGCATGTTTATGTGAATGTCTTTGGCGCAAATTTGTAATTGTTCAGATCCACTTGTTGGCAGTCGTGGAATAAAGACGTGTTTACAGTCAATCGTATGTGCTCCTTTCGACTGCCACATTGGTGACCCTGACATTAAGATGTTTCGGATAACGGATGAAGAGGTATCTTCCTCGGCCACGTCACCCCGACTCCCGCAACTTGCAGCCACCGCCTCTGCTGCGAGGCTCCCGGAGTTCTGGCAGTGCGACCCGGCTTCGTGGTTTCAGCATGTGGAAGCACTTTTCCACCTACGGGGAATCACTACCGATAAGCCAAAATATTACATGGTCGTGGCGTCCCTCGACCAGCAGACTACACATTGTGCGATGCAGCTCTTGCGGGCGCCTCCACAAGGCGGGAAATACGACGCGCTTCAACAGCTTCTGCTCAGGAGGTTCAGTTTGTCGGACTCGGAGAGAGCAGACAGACTCCTTTCCCTTCCCAGGCTGGGCGACGGCATGGCAGTGGATCTGATGGACAAAATTCTGTTGCTGTTAGGCTCGGATGAAGGCAGATTTCTTTTTTCCTACACCAGCTACCAGGCCCAGTGGGCCGCGGTGTTGGCTAACTCGGCATGTCTGACGACCGGCGATTATCAGGGTTTGGCTGAAGAAGCGGATCGAGTTCTGCTGGCTACACGACAGTTCGCCGTGCAAAGTGCGACGGCCGATCCCCTCCTCGAGGCGACACCAGGCGTTGATCCGACAGTGGTGGCCGGAGTGGTTACACGGAAGTGGCGCAAAAAGGCTGTCTGTTTTTTCCATCAGCGTTTTGGTGCCAAAGCTTGGCGTTGTGTTCCCCCCTACAACTACGAGGCCCCGGGAAACGCCAGTGCCGGCGTTCAGTTAGCAGCCGTGGACGCCGGCAACAAAAACAAGCTGCTTTTCATCACAGACTCGTCATCAGGAAGACGTTTCCTGATGGACAGTGGATCGCAGGTCAGCCTGCTTACACTAACCGCCGCGGACAAGGCGGCCGGTGGCTGCGGACTGCCTCTGTGTGCAGCCAACGGCTCGGCCATCATCAACTTTGGTTCCAGGTCGGTGACCGTGTGCTTCCATGGACGCAATTTCCAGTGGAACTTTGTCGTGGCCTCAATCACAGTTCCGATCATCGGCGTGGATTTTCTGTGTGCACATGGACTGCTCGTTGATGTCGCTAACCGCCGGTTGATTGACGCTGTGTCATTCGCCACTTTTCCGTGTGAGGCTGGGGGACTCAGACCATTAACACACGCAAATTATTTGGCATCGGGTGACGTTTATCAACCTTTACTGACAGACTTCCCGTCGCTAACGATTCCTGCCTTTTCCGACGCCGATACTAAGCACAGGGTGGAGCATTTCATCCCCACAGTTGGCCCACCGGTGTTTGCCCGCGCGCGTTGCCTCGACACAGCAAAACTGGCAATTGCGAAAGGGGAGTTTGCTACAATGGAGCGTTTGGGAATCGCTAGGCGTTCAAACAGCCTGTGGGCCTCACCTTTACACATGGTGCCTAAAAGTGACGGTTCCTGGCGGCCTTGTGGTGATTTTCGTCTGCTTAACAATGTTACCACGCATGACCGCTACCCCATTCCACACATTCAGGATTTTTCCGCGCGTTTGGCTGGCACCACAATTTTTTCCAAAGTGGATTTGGTACATGGTTATCACCAGGTGCCCGTGCAGGCGGATGATGTGCCCAAAACCGCAGTGATAACCCCGTTCGGGTAATTCCTGCGCATGCCTTTTGGGCTGAAGGGGGCTGCACAGACCTTTCAAAGATTGATGGACTCCGTGTTGCGCGACCTCGATTTTGTGTTCGTCTATCTCGACGACATTCTGGTGGCCAGTCCTTCACCAGGGGAACACCTGTCGCACTTAACAATGGTTTTCAAGCGTCTTGATTCACACGACCTGATCGTTAACCTGGTGAAATGTCAATTTGGTCTGTCTATGATCGATTTCTTGGGCCACCGCATTTCAGCACGGGGGCCATTTCCCCCGCCCCGCTTCAGTTAAGGCGCTGCAAGAGTTTTTGGCATGGTTAATTTTTATAACCGGTTCCTTTGTCGGGCAGCCCACCTCCTGCAGCCACTTTACGGCACCTTGAGAAAGAAGAAGGCGAATGATCCTAATGAGTGGTATCCACAACGGGCACAGGCGTTTCAACAAACTAAGGACGCTCTCGCAAGTGCAGTCCTCCTGGTCCACCCGATTGCAACCGCGCAAGTGGCTTTAACTACAGATGTGTCTGATATTGCTGTTGGGGAGGTGGTTGAGCAGCTGGTGGAGAACGTATGGCAGCCCCTTGCGTTTTTCAGTCGTAAGCTGCGGGATAACGAACGCAAGTATAGCGTTTTTGACAGAGTTGCTGGCACTCAATCTTGCCACGCGCCATTTTCGTTTCCTTCTTTAAGGACACCCTTTCACCGCTTTTGTGGATCACAGGCCACTTACACTTGCAATGTCAAAGGTTACAGAACCGTAGTCGGCTCGGCAGCAACGGCACTTAGCGGCCATTTCTGAGTTCACAACTGACATTCAGTATGTGGCCGGTAAGTGTAACCCTGTGGCTGATTGTTTGTCGCGCGCAATCGTATGTCCAGTCCACCTCGGGGTTGATTTTTCGGAAATGGCCGCCGACCAATCCGAGGATCCTGACATCCGCAACCTCAAGGCAGCCAGTATGGCTCTTAACCTTGAGGAGGTAATAATGCGTGTAGGCGGTCCCGCTCTCCTCTGCGATGTGTCTACAGGTCGTACTCGCCCTGTGGTTCTGTTGGATTGGCGTCGCTGAAACTTTGATTCAATCCATTCCCTCTCACACCCTGGCATTCGTGAGTCAGTCAAGCTGGTTGGGGCCAAGTTTGTCTGGCCTGGATTACACAAGGACGTCAGGGGGTGGGCGGCTGCATGCGTGGCGTGTCAGTGAGCCAAAGTCCACCGGCACACCTGGGCAAACCTTGAACCTTTTCCAATTCCGGCCAGGCGATTTGACCACGTCCTCGTGGACCTGGTAGCCCCCCCCCCCGCCGCAGGGTTTTACACATCTACTCATGATGGTAGATCGGACCACTAGGTGGCCGGAAGCAGTTCCCCTGTCCCCCACGACCTCGGTAGATATAGCTCGTACTTTTCTGTCGTCCTGGGTCGCGCGTTTTGGCACACCATCCGATATCACCTCGGACAGGGGCCCCCAGTTTGTGTCGGAGCTCTGGTCAGCCATGGCAGGGTCCTTGGGTGTGCAGGTACACCGCACTATGGCCTACCACCCACAGGCTAACGGGTTGTGCGAACGTTTTCACCAGTCGCTAGAAGCTGCGCTGTGGGTTGCGCTTCGGACAGTAACTGGGTCGACCGCCTTCCGTGGGTTTTGCTCGGGTTACATTTGGCTCCGAAAGAAGATCTTAATGCCGCCCCTGCTGAGTTGGTGCTCGGTCAGCCACTTCGTGTTCCCGGTGAATTTCTGCCAGAAGGTTCCGGCGCGCCTTCCTTCCCCTTTTTGTCGGAGGGACCCCTAACTCAGACACCGGTTCACCATTTTGTTCCCAAAGTGTTCAGACCGTCTGCGCTTCTGTCGGCCCATTTTGTCTTTGTGCGCCATGATTCCCACCGCTCGCCTCTCCAGCCACGGTATGACGGCCCATTTAGGGTGCTCGAGCACGGTGATTAGAGTTTTGTGATTGATATGGGTGGGCGAAGGGAGTGTGTTTCGTTAGATAGGCTCAAACCAGCTCATTTGGTTGCGGGCGATGTGCTGTTGGTCCCTCGCCCTAGTAGTCCTCCGTAGCCCCCAGCCTCACTTCAGCGTGTCGGTGTTGAGTGTCGTTCTCCCACTCGTGTCTCACCTGTGCCTCCTGCCCGACTAGTTTTGCCTGCGCCACCAAGAGACAGACTGCGTAGTCGTTGTGGCAGGCTAATAAACCCCCCTGTGAAGTTGTCATTTTGATTGTCCTTCTGGGTGTTTGGGGGGGGGGGGCTGTGTGGCGGACACTAGGACCATGCTTCTCACCCAGCAGGCATACAGTAGGGGGTGTGTTTATGTGAATGTCTTTGGCGCAAATTTGTAATTGTTCAGATCCACTTGTTGGCAGTCGTGGAATAAAGACGTGTTTACAGTCAATTGTGTGTGCTCCTTTCAACTGCCACAGTGTTGCCATTTCATAATTATCTGTTTCCTAATTATTGTGGGAATGAATTAACATGCTCAGCGTCTTCTCATCAATTAATCTTAATCATCAATAACATTTATTCATTCATCTTTCGAACCGCTTTATCCTCACGAGGGTCGTGGGGGCTGCTGGAGCCTACCCCAGCTGTCTTCGGGCAGTAGGCGGGGGACACCCTGAGCCGGTTGCCAGCCAATCGCAGGGCACACATAAACGAACAACCATTCGTGCTCACACTCACATCTATGGAGACAATTTTGAGTGTTCAATCAGCCTGCCATGCATGTTTTTGGAATGTGTGAGGAAACCGGAGGACCCAGAGAAAACCCACGCAAGCATGGGGAGAACATGCAAACTCCACACAGGAAGGCCAGAGTTGGAATTGAACCCGGTACCTCTGCACTGTGAAGCCAACGGGCTAACCACCCAACTACCAGGCCGCCCATCAATAACATATATGAAGAAAATTAATTTAGTGTCAGGATGGGCATCCGGATTAAAAACTGTGCCAAACATTTCATGCAAGTGACATGCTGTGATGACCCCTGATGAGGAAAAGCTCTTTTACTTTGAAAAATGCACTACCAAGAAAGCATTGTCAAAACAGTTGTCTTTTTTTTTTTTTGCTGGCAGCCGAGGAATTATTTCTTCTAGATTATTAACATTTAAAATCAAGTAATCATTCAGTTGAATCATTATTTTGAAAATTAAGAAATCACCAAAGTACCAACCTCTAAGTTAATTTATTAGATAAGTGGAAACACTGCAGACAGACTCTCCCAAAAAGTGTTCTGCAAAAAGTTGTTCAAAACAGTGAAAATGTCTTACCTTGCTGGGAGTGCAGCACCCCTACTACCAATACTACTAATACAAATACAAATGTGAATACTCCGAAAAATATAATACAACACTAACAACAAAAAGGGTTGTTTTTTTTTCTAGATTTTTAAATGTAAAAAGAAAAACAATTTATATAAATAGTTTTTAAAATTGAGAACTGAAGAAGCAGAAAAAAAATATAAGACCTATAAAAATAAACTAGTAAATATTATAAGAACCAGTAAAAGAGATCATTATCATGCACTATTAGAGCAGAATAAAAGTAACACACAAGAAATATGGAAGATACTTAACCAAGTAATCAGAAATAGTCCTAAAAAAATTGATTATCCAGAGTATTTTATCAAAGGCAAAAATACTATTTTGGAAAAAACTGCAGAAATAGCAACTGAATTTAATGAGTATTTTGTCAACATCGGCAGTAACCTAGCAAAACAAATTCCTGATCCAACAAACTTGTTTGAAATAGATAGATATGTAGAAAAAAACTCCTCCACGATGTTCCTTACTGCTGTAAAACAAGAAGAAGTATCAAATATTATAAAAACTTTTAAAAATAAAAAGTCAACTGATTGCTTTAATATTGACATGACAATAATAAAGCAGATTATAGAATATGTAGTGCGACCTTTCACGCACATATGCAACCTGTCATTCAAAGCTGGTATCTTTCCATCAAAAATGAAAATTGCTAAAGTTATTCCAATCTATAAAAGTGGAGAAAGACATCGGTTTACAAATTATAGACCAATATCACTACTACCACAATTTTCAAAAATATTAGAAAAACTATTTTCTCGCAGACTTGATAGCTTTATACAAAAGCATGCGCTGTTAAGTGAGAATCAATATGGCTTCAGGGAAAAGCGGACCACCTCAATGGCAGTTATGGAGTTTGTGGAAGCAATAGCCACTAATATAGACAACAAAGAATTTACTGTTGGGGTTTTCCTAGATCTAAAAAAAGCTTTTGACACAATAGATCACAGTATATTATTGAAAAAACTAGAAAGATATGGCATTAGAGGTGTAGCTTATAAATGGATAAAAAGTTATTTAGAAAACAGATATCAGTACGTGCAACTCAACAATAAAAAAACGAATCAACTAAAAATCACTCACGGAGTTCCTCAGGGGTCAGTGCTTGGTCCAAAACTATTCATCTTATATATAAATGATATCTGCAAGGTCTCAAAACAATTTAAATGTGTCCTATTTGCTGATGATACAACTTTCTACTGTTCTGGAATAAATCTGAAACAGCTCCTGACAACCGTAGAAAACGAATTAAACAAATTAAAAAACTGGTTCGACAGAAATAAATTGTCACTTAACCTGAAAAAATCGAAGTTAATTGTTTTTGGCACAAGACCAATCAAACACCAAGCTAAAATTATGGTAAACTCAATTGAGATAGAAAGAGCGTATGAAACCAAGTTTCTCGGATTAGTAATAGACTCAAAACTATGTTGGAAGCCACATATCGATAACGTAAAAAGAAAAATAGCCAAAACCGTAGGGATCCTCTACAAAACCAAGGAAGTGCTAAATAAGAGATCTTTGTACACATTGTACACTTCATTATTATTACCATATATGACCTACTGTGTGGAAATATGGGGAAATGCCTGCAAAACAAACACACTCCCTATTCTCAACCTACAAAAAAAAGCAATTCGAATTATTAATAGATCAAAATATACGGAACCCACAAATCCACTATTTATCAAAT
This sequence comes from Hippocampus guttulatus, assembly GCF_054856545.1. NCBI lineage: Eukaryota > Metazoa > Chordata > Actinopteri > Syngnathiformes > Syngnathidae > Hippocampus > Hippocampus guttulatus. The sequence goes on along the minus strand of NC_141262.1, from coordinate 2,855,423 downwards.
TAAATACGATGAAATTTTATGACCTGGTTGACTTTAAAATCGCCCAATTAATGTACAAAGCACACAATAACCTGCTCTGCCAAAACATTCAGACGTTTTTCGAAATTCGAGAAAGCAGCTATGATTTAAGAGGTACCAACTTATTCAAAAAACTCAAAATAAGAACAAACATCAAGCAAAGAAGTGTATCTATCAAAGGTGTTAATCTGTGGAATAATCTCGAAACGGACCTGAAAATGAGTAAATCGCTTGCTGAGTTAAAAAACAAATTCAAAAAAATAGTACAAACAACCTACATCAATCAGAGTTAAAATGATAAATTCAAAACATTAAATATAATGATAAATCAGAACTAAGTTGATAAATAGAGAAAGGTATATAAATATCCATTATGAATACAAGAGAAAATTGACACAAGAGTGTCAGGGTGTGGAAGTATATAATCCCGATACAAACCAAAAGTTGTAAAAATATCACGGTTAAGGGTAAAGTATGAGCCTTAATGGAGACTTCTTTCTTCTTACTTTTTTCTTTTCTGATTGATATAAAAATGATTTATTAGATACAATCACATAACGGGGTAGGACTAGATAAGTTTTTTACTTCTTCCTACTCCCTTGAACATAATAACTGTGTTGAATGAAGATTGATTTCTTTCTTTTTACTTTTTTTATCTACCTTATTTTCTGTCAAATTATTACTGTATATATGTTTTATGTTCAATAAACAAACAAACAATAAACAAACAAACAATAAACAAACAATGTCCATTTTTCGAGAGACAAAATTCAAACAACATTTCTATGATAATTACCTGAACAATATAGATAATTCAGTTCCAGGGAATAAATTGGGAATGTTTGCTCCACTTTCTTTTTCAAGTAAATACCATCTTGGTTCAGATTGATCCTGTCTTTGTTCTGAATGTGATAATGCAGTTGCTCAGTACAGAGGTTGATCAATTTTAGAGGGATAACATACATTTAATATGTTGGCTATTCATCAGCCCAGCCGACTTTGAATTATCGTTGGCATGCCTCACAGACATTGCATCACTCAGATCTTGTGCATTATGCCTGGTTTTCTTGTAATCCAGAATACGGATTTTTACATACCAATAATTGTATTGCAACATTTTGATAGTTGGCAAAATAGTGAGATAATCACGTTTTCCTGATTCCACCCCCAGTGACTACACATTAAACATTTAAAATAGAAGCCTAGCCAGGACAGTTAGACATTCTCCTCAACATTCAAAACAATTGATCAATTTCTTTAAATGCATCACGTGCAAATAATAATTGTCTCAAAGTATGCCCTTTTGTAGAAGAAGTAAAACTCATACAAATGAGGGGGTTATCTGCCTCCAGTGTTGTTCATCTCTGAATAAATTACATCATGTTCCCCCGGAACAATCCCGACTGTGGATTGTTGTTACAGGGAGGAAGTGTTGATTATGGCTGACTTCGAGTTCACAGATTGGAGCACAAAATTGGAGCAGACCACCAAAAATAGGCTGCATTATTACCCCGACCAACATCCAGGTCTTTATGTATGTGTGAGCAGGCATGCACCTCATAACAGTACAAATGCACACCTCCACAGATGCAGATTGGATGTGCTCCCTGTGAGGGGAGACATCATGCTTCAATGAGTCTCTCTTCTTCAATAAATGTTTTATTTTTCAATGCTACTGCATTGGGACATGACTTTCATTTTTGCCTGTGGGTCAATGTTTTTTTTTTTACACTTGTATTATATTTGTTCAACCGTGCTTAATTTGTGGGAGTATTTCATCCTAAAAACCATCGTGCATGAACTGAAATACTATGTGAGATGATCCTTCAGAGGGACAAATGCACGGAAAGCGGCAGGCCCTGACAACATCCCTGGTCGTGTCCTGAAAGACTGTGCTGAGGAGTTCACAGATGTCTTCACAGACATCTTCAACACCTCACTGAGCCAGGCTGTTGTCCCCACATGCCTCAAAACCACCACCATCATCCCGGTCCCGAAAAAAGTCATCTCCCTCCAGCTACAATGATTACTGCCCGGTCGCACTGACCCCCATTCTTATGAAGTGCTTTGAATGCTTAGTCATGCGGCACATTAAGTCTGTCCCCCTCCCCTGCCCCCGACCCTGGACCCTTACGAGTTCGCATATCGGCCTAATCGATCAACTGCAGACGCCATCTCCATTGCCCTCCACTCAGCCCTCACCCACCTGGAGATCGACGACTCACACGTCAGAATGCTGTTCATCGACTTCAGCTCAGCATTCAACACCATCGTCCAGCAGCGGCTCATCCACAAACTGGACCACCTGGGGCTCAACACCTCCATGTGTAACTTGCTGCTGGACTTTTTGACGGGGAGGCCACAGGCAGTTAGAGTCGGCAGAAATACCTCCATCACCATCATGATGAGCACGGGGCCCCCCAAGGATGTGTGCTGAGCCCCTTTCGCTTCACTCTGCTGACCCACGACTGCACTCCCTCATCCTGCTCCAACATTAAGTTTGCAGACGACACGACTGTGGTGGATCTCATCAACAACAACGATGAGACGCTCTATAGGAGTGAGGTGAACAGGCTGGCCATGTGGTGCAAAGACAACAATCGCCACCTGAATGTGGAAAAGACAAAGGAGATTGTTGTGGACTTCAGAAGAACGCACACCCAGCATGCTCTACTGACCATCAACAGTGCCGCAGTGGAGAGGGTGAGTGGGACTAAGTTCCTCGGTATGCACATCTCTGAAGACCTGACCTGGAGCCTAAATACTACCTCACTGGCCAAAAAAGCCCACCAGCGCCTGTACTTCCTCCGCCCCCCATGATGCAGAAATTCTATAGAGGTACCATTGAGAACATCTTCACCAGCTGCATCACCGTGTGGTACGGCGCTTGCTGCAGAAAGTGTCTGCGGCGCATTGTGAGAGCGGCTGAGAAGATCATTGGTGTCTCTCTTCCTCCATTCGCAGATACTTACAACTCCGACCCACCAAGTCACCCAGATCGCAGGTGACTCCACCCACCCGTCCCACAGACTCTTCGACCTGCTGCCGTCGGGGAGGAGACTGTGATGTCGGTCTGCTAAAACCACCAGGCTCAAGAACAGTTTATTCCACCAGGCGGTCAGGAGACTAAACTCCCTCCATGTTCTGCCCGCACTCCCCCACCACCCCCGTCTACTCCTGCCTCCTGCCACAAACGGTGTCCCTCCCCCAGCATCTGACATGCGATTATTGCACTTAAAACAAGTCACTATGAATATGCAATCATCACAAGTCCCCCTTGTTGCTATTTGTTTATTTATTTTATTCATATTTAACATATTTACATACCAGTGGAGCTATGGAAGTGCTTAGGGGAGGTGTCGGATGATTTTCTGACTCGGTTGTTTAATAGAATATTAGACACAAACAAGATTCCTGATGAGTGGAGGAAGAGTGTCCTGGTACCAATTTATAAGAAGGGTGATGTACAGAGTTGTAGCAATACAGGGGGATAAAGTTGATTAGCCATACGATGAAGGTTTGGGAAAGAGTAGTTGAAGCCAGGTTGAGACAGGAAGTGGAGATTTGTGAACAGCAGTATGGTTTCATCCCGAGGAAGAGCACCACAGATGCAATATTTCACTCACACTTTACCATATCCGAGATGCTGAGCTGCAGATGGACACAATCATCTTCGGTCCTGGACAACCAGACTCTCCATCTTTCACCGACACAGCTGCTGCCGCCAAACCTGCTTCTCCGTGGCATGGGCATTTTCAGCCGCATTCTTAGCCTCCACACTTGGCTGCAAACTGCCTGCAGGACACACAATGTGGGCTTCATTGACAATTTTAATATATTTTGGCGCCGTCCATCCCTTTTAAAGGTTTTCACCCCAACAAACTAGGCAGCAGAATACTGGCAGCAAATGTCCAGCATTCTGTCCACCACTCCACAAGCTGACTCGTCACAAATCACACACCTGCACCTTCCCCTTCCTCCACTTTACCAACACCCGGCACTTCAGCTTGCCATAGTCCCCCCTACAGGCCCCAGTTGTCACTGTCTCATCCTGATCCTGCTGCCATCTACCCCATTCAATCCATCATCACAGCCAGACACCCTCACTACTATAATAACAAGAGAAAATATTTTAAAATGTCAAATACCAATCTCCGCCCACTCCCCCAATCCTCACTGTCACCCACACACCACAAAATCCTCAAACTGGCTCTATTTGACACCCGCTCACTCAACAACAAAGCACTCGTCTTACACGAATTCATAACTGACAATAACCTGGACTTCCTCTTTAGCACCGAAACCTGGCACAAACACCTGGACTACTTCTCACTCAACCAAGCCACCCCACCTGGTTACACCTACATCGACAAGCCCCGCCTCACCAGCCGAGGTGGTGGGGTGGCATCAGTCCATAAAACAGAGTTTAAAATCAGCACTATATCCACCTCACCCACTGAGTCCTTTGAACATATCACCTTCAAATTCCCTGGTCCCTCCCCCCTGGTCATTGCTGTCATTTACTGTCCCCCGAAATTCAACCCATCATTTTTATCAGACTTCTCCGATTTTGTCACACAGCTCTCACCTATCTCACCTTTCACTCTGCTCTTTGGCGACTTTAACTTCCATATCGACAACACCAACTGCAAACATGCCTCTGAATTTCTTGACCTTTTGTACTGCCTTAACTTCACTCAACATGTCAACTTCCCCACCCAGACCCACAGTCACACTCTGGACTTGGTCTATTTCACCGGTCTCACCATTGAAAAACTCTCTAGCACCAACCTCAACATTTCCGATCACCTGGCTATCACTCAGGACCTCCACCTCCCTACCCCCATTCCCAAGGAAAAGCGCACCATATCATTCAGAAACCTCAAATCCGTTTCCCCAACTGACTTTTCTACCTCCGTCCTCAACCACCTATCCATACTACCTCCTCCACTGTCCCATGACCCCACTGTTCTCACCAACTACGACAACAGCGCTCTCTCCTCCTGTCTCAATCAACTTGGCCCCATCAAAACCAAATCTGTCTCCTTCACTCACTCAGCCCCCTGGTACACCCCAGAACTCCGCAAACTTAAAACCCGAAAACGCCAGCTAGAAAGACTCTATAAAAAATCCGGTTTAACTGTTCATCTCCTCGCCTACACCGATCACCTTCAGTTATAAAAGACCGCACTCAACTCCAGCTGTTCCACCTACTACTCCAACCTTATCCACACCGACTCCAACAACCAAAAGGCTCTCTTCTCCACTGTCAACAAACTCCTCAAACCCAGCGACAATATTGCAACCTCTTTCACCGTTGACAAATGCAATTAATTCCTATCCTACTTTCAATCCAAAATTCCTCACCCGTCCCCCCTCCCTTCCTACCAGCATCCATCACTCCAACTACTTCACCTCCCTCTGAATTCACACCCGTCTCCATAGCCGAGCTCACCAATATCATCTCAACAATGAATTCCTCCACCTGCACACTGGATCCCATCCCATCTTCCTTCGTCAAGCACTGCTTTCCCACCATCTCCCACCTCGTCATGAACATTGTCAACTCCTCCCTCAACTATGCCTATGTCCCCTCCTCACTCAAACTGGCTGCTGTAACCCCCATCATCAAAAAACCCGGACTCAACCCTGACATCATGAGCAACTTTCGACCCATCTCCAACCTCCCCTTTCTGTCCAAAGTCATAGAACGTGCCGTTGCATCTCAAATTAAAACCTACCTAGACAACAACCAACTTTTTGAACAATTTCAATCTGGATTCCGCACACAACACAGCATTGAAACAGCCCTCCTTAAAATCACCAATGACCTCCTCCTCGCCTCTGACTCCGGCCTACTCTCCATCCTCATCCTTCTTGACCTTACAGCTGCCTTCGACACCATCATCCATTCCATCCTACTCTCTCGCCTGCAATCCCTAAACATCACCGACAAAGTCCTCACCTGGCTTCACTCATATCTCACAGACAGGAAACAATTCATACACATCAACAACTGCTCTTCCAACACTGCCCCACTGTCCCAAGGTGTCCCCCAGGGTTCTGTGCTTGGTCGTCTTCTCTTCATTCTCTACCTTCTACCCCTCGGCCAAATCATTCGTCATCATGGTCTCCAGTTCCACTGCTACGCTGATGACGTCCAATTGTACATATCCACCAAATCATTTACCCCAACAACCCACTCCACCCTGTCTAACTGTTTTTCAGATATCAAATCCTGGATGCAAACAAACTTTCTCACTCTTAACTGTACTAAATCTCAACTGCTTATAATCGGTCCTCGGTCCCTCACCCAAACAACCTCCAACTTTAACCTCACTATTGACAACTGCACCCTGTCCCCCTCCTCTCACTGTCGCAACCTCGGTGTCCTTCTTAATAATAACCTCTCTTTCGACCAACACATCACCCAAATCACCAAAACTGCTTTCTTCCACCTCAAAAACATTTCTCGTCTCCGCCCTTCACTTTCTTTCAACGCTGCTCAAACCCTCATCCACACCTTCATCACCTCCCGCCTTGACTACTGCAATAGCAATCTCTACGGTACAACCTCCAAACTCCTCAATAAACTACAGTACATCCAGAATGCCACCGCCCGCCTACTCACCCACACTCGTGATCACATCACCCCCGTCCTTAAAAACCTCCACTGGCTCCCCGTTCCCCAGAGTATTCAATTTAAACTGCTCCTACTCACCTATAAAGCACTTCACAATCAGGCCCCTCCTATCTTTCCGACCTTCTTTACCAATACACTCCTTCCCGCAATCTCCGCTCCTCAAACAAACCTCCTCGCCATCCCCGTGACCAAGCTCAAAACCTGGGGGGACCAAGCCTTCTCTGTCGCCGCTCCCACCCTCTGGAAAGCTCTACCACAAATACATCCGCAACTGTACTGACCTCCAATCCTTCAAATCATCTCTTAAGAGCATTGCGGAAAAGATGAGTTTTAACACCTTTTAATCTCTTTTACCCATTTTGCTTTTTGTTCATCTAAATGTGCTTTTGTAAATTATGTATGCTTGTTTTAAGTGCACATTTTTATCCTGTTTTTAAGCTCTTGTAAAGTGTCTTTGAGTGTGATGAAAAGCGCTTTTAAATAAAATGTATTATTATTATTATGAATATTTCCCCTGAGGATGCTGATGGAGAAGTACAGGGAAGGTAGGAAGGAGCTGCACTGTGTATTTGTAGATGTAGAGAAGGCTTATGACAGGGTGCCAAGAGAGGAATTGTGGTTCTGTATGAGGAAGTCAGGGGTTGCAGAGAAGTACGTTAGATTGGTGCAGGACATGTATGAGAATAGTCCAACGGTGGTGAGGTGTGCCGTTGGACGGACAGAAGACTTCAAGGTGGAGGTAGGACTGCATCAAGGATCGGCCCTGAGCCCCTTCTTGTTTGCTTTGGTGATGGATAGATTGACAGATGAGGTCAGACAGGAGTCTCCCTGGACTATGATGTTTGCAGATGATATTGTGATCTATCGTGAGAGTAGGCAGCAGCTACAAGAAAACCTAGAAAGGGGGAGGTTTGCACGAGAGAGAAGCGGAATGAAGGTCAGTCATAGTAAGACAGAGTACATGTGCATAAATGAAAGGGAGACCAGTGGAACGGTGAGTTTACAGGGAGCAGAGGTGGCGAAGGTACAGGAATTTAAGTACCTAGGATCAACAGTGCAGAGCAGCGGAGACTGTGGAAGAGAAGTGAAGAAAAGAGTCCAGGCAGGATGGAACAGCTGTAGAAAAGTGTCAGGAGTGATTTGTGATAGAAGAGTGTCAGCGAAGGTGAAGGGAAAAGTTTACAGAACAGTTGCGAGACCAGCCATGATGTATGGTCTAGAGACACTAGCAATAGGCAAAAGACAGGAGGCAGAGTTAGAGGTGGCTGAGTTAAAGATGCCAAGATTCTCCTTAGGAGTGACAAGGATGGACAGGATCAGAAATGAGGTCATCAGAGGGACAACTCAGACAGGAAAGTTTGGAGAAAAGGTTAGAGAGGCCAGACTGAGATGGTTTGGACATGTACAGAGGAGGGACAGTGGATACATTGGTAGGAGAATGTTAGAGATGGAGCTACCAGATAGGAGACAAAGAGGAAGGCCAAAGAGGAGATTCATGGATGCCGTGAGGGAAGACATGCAGGTAGTTGGAGTCAGAGTAGAGGATGCAGAGAACAGGGAAAGATGGAAATTAATGACTCGCTGTGGCAACCTCTGAAAAGGGACAAGCCGAAAGGAGAAGAAGATATTTAACATATTTATATTCGTGATGTCAAGCGTTTAAAAAATTATGTGATTAATTAATTCGGGTCTGTAATGAATTAATCTATATTTTAATCTCATCTAAAAATTACTGAGAAAACCCCTATTTCATTTTTAATTCGTTACATTATTGAGGCAGATCAAAAGATAAAAGGAAAAAGTGGCATTATAAAGTATTTTATTGTTTATCAGCAGTCCTAGCCATTTACTTTCTGCTGTGTTTGAGACTAGTCAAAGTCCTACCTACAACCTAGTTTCGACCATGGGGGGAATATCACTGTTTTGTTTGTTTTTGTAAATCTCCAAAGAATTACAAAATAAATATAAAAGGGAACATCAGGTCCTTAGAAAGTGCTTAGGTTCACATATCAAAAACAGTAAGAACAATTTTCTGAGCAATACAAGTACTCAACACTGAACTAGCTTCAGATAATAAACAAAAAAACCAGACCCTTAAATCACAGTGCTGTAAGTTAGCACTTCAGAAATAACACCGTTCATCATGAGAAAATAAAAGTGCTGAAGAAAACATCAATCACTTCTCGTAGTCTACAGATGTATGCCTCATACATGGGGTGTTCTCGAGTTTAGTTTGCCGAAGAGCTTTGCTATGTATTGCTCTCTCGCTATATCAGGGGTGGCCAACCCGCAGCTCGCATGCGGGTCTTTGGCTGGTTCAATGTGGCTGCCGGGCTTTCACATAAGTGTCGAAAAACGCCTCGGCGATGGTGCTGCCATTCAAACAACGGCGCTAAATACACAGATCTAACTACGTCAGCCTATCATCAATCCTGTTACTTGATTGACATTCAGGGCAACCAATCAGATAGCACCTGAATCACCGGATTGAGATAGAGGGCAACCAATCAAATGACAACTGGATCACCGCTGATGCGCAAACAATGGTGCTTAGCGCTAATGATTGACAAACAGGGCAGCCAATCAGATGACAACTGAATCACCGCTCATGCGCAAACAACGGTGCTCAGTGCTAAACGCTCAGCTAGTCAGCTTTAAAGGTAGGGGTGCCCAATATGTCAATCGCGATCGACCCGGAGCCAGTGGACTGGTCCCAAGTCGAGTGTGAGCGTTGGGAGGAGGAAATGGGGGGTGGGGGGGATAGGTCGGTGTTTTCCGATTTCGTTCGTGTTTTCGGCTCTCGCTCATCTCGGTGTCTGTGCGTGCCTGCGTGTGTCTGTGTACTGTATGTGTGTGTGTGTATATGCTTGCACGTGTGCAATCGGGTCGATGACGGGAGGTTCGTCGCTTCAAAAGTGGTCCTTCGATCAAATATGTAGCAAGCTGACCCAAGTAGTCAGTAACTACTGCAGCTCGTGTGGTGTGTGTGTGTGTGTGTGTGTGTGCGCGCGCGAGCGCGTGCATGTGGCTCTTTGCAGTCACACAGTAAAAAAAATTGGCTCTTAGTTTCTGACGGGTTGGCCACCCCTGCGCTATATTGCAAACGATTTCGGTGCTAACGTTAGCTGTGGCTGCACTCGCGAATGGGTGCTTTGCATTGATGTGGGAGGCTAAATTTGAATTGCTTCGGTGGTATGCAAACTCCTTACAAATTAGGCACAACACTCTACCTTTGTCAGTTGTGTCATCAGGGAGTTTTTGGAATGTAAATTTACCGTGCAGAGAACTCTCACATCCTGCTCCATTTTCACCTCTCCACTCCTCACCGCTGCTTACTAAGCCCCCCCAACTCCAATGGGCCTATCAGCTTCGGCTAAACAAGCCCCAACATAATGGCAGCCAATTAATGTCCGCTTCAGGCTGACTGACAGTTGTTTCCCCACCCTCAACAACTCAAACACAGGAAGCCAACACAAATAAGGGCGATTAGGAAAAGGCAACCCACCAACAGAAACAATAAAGGCAGAGAGTAAAATTTAGATGAAAGCGATAAATGTTAATGAATCGCAATTAACGCAATAATTTGACACTTCTAATTTATATATTTATGTCTTATGTAATTTTACATAAATTTTAGCTGTGTGTGTTCACTGCACGACATGTTTGCACTGTGGTTGAGAGAGTAAAGTAATTTCATCTGTGCTGTGTATTACACATAGAGCATATTTGACCATAAAAGCTGACTTGACTTGACTTCTAATCAGGGCAATCACATCTGCCCCATCACTAAGTCACACATGCACACTGCATACAAAGTAACCTTTGACTTCCAATGCACGCTTTGACCCTTGGCGGATGGGCTGCAAAAACACATCTGTTGACCCCCTCTCAGCCACCATCTGCCACTTTCACTGGAGCCCACATGGTCTAATATTAACCCCCTCCCCCTCTCTCCCATGCACAAAAACACACATGTTGGCGCAGTGAGTTCATAGCAGTGACAAAATGGCTCCAGGCCCTGACCTCATGTTGCTTTGTGTCACAATGCCGCAGCAAGTGGGGTGAGTTTGCGAGTCTGGAAAGCATTTAGAGCAGGGGTGTCAAACTCATTTCACATTGTGGGCCGCATATAGCCTCGGTAGATGTCAAGTGGGCCGGACCATTAAAAATGACACCATACTCTGCTGTAAATAACCAAAATAATATGTATATCCTTTGTTTTGGTCTAAAGAAGCACAAGAATACTAGGAAAATGTTGAAATTTAATGAATATATTTTTTACAAAACATTACATGAAGGACCTTAGATTTCCTTAGACAAATATGCAATTTACTTTTATCATTCACATATATGCATTGCAGCTGATCCCATTGAATGTACAAAGGCACCAAACCTTAACAAGTAATTGCTATTGAAAAATATAGTAATGCACTTTTAAGATTAAACAAGATTTATAAAGAAAGGAATTTTTAAAACCATTTACACGAGCATATAAATTCTAAATGTAATCCCTGCCTACACCTTACAAACTAAGGAGAGTGCTATAATATGTGTAAAGAATAAAGTATTCACATATCCTTGATAGCGTCTGCTGTGTTGGGTCTGTCTCAGTGACAGACTGAGGCTGGTATTGTCTTCTTCTCTGATCAAAACAAGGTTGTCTTTTTCTCTGATCAAAACAGTGTGTCCCCCTAGCGGATATTTCATGAATTGCACATCATTAAAAATATTCATTCCGTGTCTTTTATGCATTTTTTCACTTTTAAATGATCCTGCGGGCCTGATCAAACCTCCTTACGGGCCGGTTCCGGCCCGCGGGCCGTATGTTTGACACCACTGATTTAGAGGAACGAGAGCATCTAATGAAATCTCCCAAGAAAATAAGATTTTGTCTTTTACTTCTGTTTGAAAAAAAAGAATAGCCTTTCAGAAGGGATTTTCTTCAAGGACTGAATCAATAACTATACATAACATTCCCAACTGAGTAGTATGAAAGCTACAAATTCAAAGACCATTTTTGAAATTCTAATATTAAAATCCATCCATCCATCTTCTACCGCTTATCCGGGGCTGGGTCGCGGGGGCAGCAGGTTTAGCAGGGAAGCCCGGACTTCCCTCTCCCCAGCCACTTCTTCGAGCTCTTCCTGGCGGATCCCGAGGCTTTCCCAGGCCAGCTGGGTGACATAGTCTCTCCAGCGTGTCCTGGGTCGTCCCTGAGGTCTCCTGCAGGTGGGACATGCCCGGAACACCTCACCAGGGAGGCGTTCAGGAGGCATCCGAATCAGATGCCCAAGCCACCTCATCTGGCTCCTCTCTATGTGGAGAGACTCTTGAATCTGAGCCCCTCCCGGATGATCGAGCTTCTCACCTTATCTCTAAGGGAGAGCCCGGACTCCCTTAGACATTAAGGACATTGACATTGAGTCTGAATGGACCATGTTCCGCGCCTCTATTGTTGAGGCGGCCAATCTGAGTTGTGGCCGTAAGGTGGTTGGTGCCTGTCGTGGCGGCAACCCCCGTACTCGCTGGTGGACACCAGCAGTAAGGGATGCCGTCAAGCTGAAGAAGGAGTCCGATCGGGCCTTTCTGGCCTGTGGGACCCCAGAGGCAGCTGACGGGTATCGACTGGCTAAGCGGAACGCAGTTTCGGTGGCCGCCGAGGCAAAAACTCGGGCGTGGGAAGAGTTCGTGAGGCCATGGAAGCCGACTTCCGGACGGCTTCGAGGAAATTCTGGTCCACCATCCGACGTCTCAGGAGGGGGAAGGAGTGCACCCCTAACTCTGTGTACAGTGGGGATGGGGCGCTGCTGACTTCGACTCGGGACGTTGTGAACCGGTGGGCCGAGTACTTAGGAGACCTCCTCAACTCCACCAACACACCTTCCTTGGAGAAAGCAGAGTCTGAGGACCCTGAGGTGGGCTATCCTATCTCTGTGGTTGAAGTCACCGATGTGGTTAAAAAGCTCCTCGGTGGCAAGGCTCCAGGGGTGGATAAGATCCGCCCAGAGTTCCTCAAGTCTCTGGATGATGTGGGGCTGTCCCGGTTGACACGCCTCTGCAACATCGCGTGGTCAGCGGGGAGAGTGCCTCTGCATTGGCAGACCGGGGTGGTGGTCCCTCTTTTTAAAAAGGGGGACCGGAGGGATCACACTCCTCAGCCTCTCTGGTAAGGTCTATTCAGGGGTGCTGGAGAGGAGGGTCCGTCAGGAAGTCGAGCCTCAGATTGAGGAGAGGCAGTGTGGTTTTCGTCCCGGCCGTGGAACAGTGGACCAGCTCTACACCCTTAGCAGCGTCCTCGAGGGTATGTGGGAATTCGCCCAACCAGTCTACATGTGTTTTGTGGACTTGTAGAAGGCATTTGACCGTGCTCCTCGGGGAGTTCTGTGGGGAGTGCTTCGTGGGTATGGGGTACCGAACCCCCTGATACGCGCTGTTCGGTCACTATACCACCAGATATGTCAGAGTCAGGCGTTTCGGGGCAGCGTCTGCTGTGATGCGGCCGTTGTTACGGTCTGTCGTGGTAAAGAAGGAGCTCAGCCAAAGGGCGAAGCTCTCAATTTACCGGTCGATCTACGTTCCAACCCTCATCTATGGTCACGAGCTATGGGTTGTGACCGAAAGAACGAGATCCCGGATACAAGCCGCCGAAATGAGTTTTTTCCGAAGGGTGTCCGGGCTCTCCCTAAGGTGAGAAGCTCGTCATCTGGGAGGGGCTCAGAGTAGAGCCGCTTCTCCTCCACATCGAGAGGAGCCAGATGAGGTGGCTCGGGCATCTAATTAGGGTGCCTCCTAGAAGCCTCCCTGGTGAGGTGTTCCGGGCATGTCCCACTGGCAGGAGACCTCAGGGACGACCCAGGCCACGCTGGAGAGACTATGTCACCCAGCTGGCCTGGGAACCCCTCGGGATCCGCCAGGAAGAGCTCGAAGAAGTGGCTGGGGAGAGGGAAGTCTGGGCTTCCCTCCTAAAGCTGCTGCCCCCACGACCCGATAAGCGGTGGAAAATGGATGGATGGATGGATAGGTGTCACGTTTTGCATTGTGGTCGTTGGATGGAGGACCCCAAAAAGCACAGATGCAAGGAGTAGTGATGGGTCCAAAAACACAGATGCGTCGAGCTCACAGAGCAATCCACGTGTCAGTGCGTGTGGTCCTTCGTGACGATCACGTGACCAACACATGGACTGCGTCAACACAGTCCAGGCTGCGTCGACTCAGTCCAGGTTGCGTCAATGCCGCAAAAGCCCGCCAAATTGTGTTTATCAGGAAGTGCGTCAAGGGACGCAATGCCACCTGCCGAAACAAGCCAAACCTCACCCTTGTTTGAATAAAAATATATATTTGGGCAAAAAGGAATACACATACACTACCGTTCAAAAGTTTAGGGTCACCCCAACAATTTTGTGTTTTCCATGAAAAGTCACACTTATTCACCACCAAACGTTGTGAAATGAATAGAAATTAGAGTCAAGACATTGACAAGGTGAGAAATAATGATTTGTGAAAGAAGATTTTTTTTACACCAAACTTTGCTTTCGTCAAAAAATCCTCCATTTGCAGCAATTACGGCATTGCAGACCTTTGGCATTCTAGCTGTTAATTTGTTGAGGTAATCTGGATAAATTGCACCCCACGCTTCCAGAAGCAGCTCCTACAAGTTGGATTGGTTGGATGGGCACTTCTTGCGTACCATACGGTCAAGCTGCTCCCACAACAGCTCAATGGGGTTCAGATCTGGTGACTGCGCTGGCCACTCCATTCCCGATAGAATACCAGCTGCCTGCTTCTGCTCTAAATAGTTCTCGCACAATTTGGAGGTGTGTTTGGGGTCATTGTCCCGTTGTAGGATGAAATTGGCTCCAATCAAGCGCTGTCTACTGGGTATGACATGGCGATGCAAAATGGAGTGATGGCCTTCCTTATTATTTGTTCTGCGTCTCACAAACGTTCTTCTTTGTGATCCAAACACCTCAAACTTGGATTCATCCGTCCACAACACTTTTTTCCAGTCTTCCTCTGTCCAATATCTGTGTTCTTTTGCCCATCTTAATCTTTTTCTTTTGTTGGCCAGTCTCAGATATGGCTATTTCTTTGCCACTCTGCCCTGAAGCCAAGAATCCCGCAGCCGCCTCTTCACTGTAGATGTTGACACTGGCGTTTTGCGGGTACTATTTAATGAAGATGCCAGTGGGGACCTGTGAGGCATTTGTTTCTCAAACTAGAGACTCTAATGTACTTATCTTCTTGCTCAGTTGTGCAACGCAGCCTCCCACTTCTTTTTAGACTCTGGTTAGAGCCTGTTTTTGCTGTCGTCTGAAGGGAGTAGTACACACCATTGTAGGAAATCTTCAATTTCTTAGCAATTTCTCGCCTGGAATAGCCTTCATTTCTAAGAACAAGAATAGACTGTCGAGTTTCAGAAGAAAGTTCTCTTTTTCTGGCCATTTTGAGCGTTTAATTGACCCCACAAATGTGATGCTCCAGAAACTCAATCTGCTCACAGAAAGGTCAGTTTTGTAGCTTCTGTAACGAGCTAAACTGTTTTAAGATGTGTGAACATGATTGCACAAGGGTTTTCTAATCATATATTAGCCTTCTGAGCCAATGAGCAAACACATTGTACCATTAGAACACTGGAGTGATAGTTGCTGGAAATGGGCCTCTATACACCTATGTAGATATTGCACCAAAAACCTGACATTTGCAGCTAGAATAGTCATTTACCACACTAGCAATGTATAGAGTGTATTTCTTTAAAGTTAAGACTAGTTTAAAATTATCTTCATTGAAAAGTACAGTGATTTTCCTTCAAAAATAAGGAAATTTCAATGTGACCCCAAACTTTTGAACGGTAGTGTAGATTATCAGAAAAACGTGTCCGTCTGACTTCGAGCGTCGTGTTGGCTAGGTTAGCTTAGCTGTTGTCGTAGTTCAAAGCTTCTTTGATATGTGACGTGGGTTGCATCAGCGCCATGAGTACGTGCTCGCGCTCACGTGCGCACAGCAGAGAGCAGCGAACTAACGACTGCTGAGGCGCGCTTCACTCGAGTGACATTGCTCTACAGTAAACATTCCCATCCCCGGAATTCTATGAAAAGGAATTTCCTTCACCTGGAATAAAACCAATTTATGAACATTTTGACTACAATATTCCATGTTTTCGGAACTTACGTCAGCGGAAATTCCACAAGCCGTCACCCAGATGGACGAGGGATTACTGTATTCACTTACGTCCCGTAGATCGCGGCACGACCTTAAAAAGCAGTGCCCACTCGACATGGCGGAAGAAACGTGTTCGCTTCGCCGTTTTCACTCATCAGATCCGAAACGACGATGTGTTTGTGAGTTTTTATTGGCGTGCGTTTTACTGTAATTGCGAAAGATTTTAACTTTATTCACTTGCGTCCTGTAGATCATGGCATCGAAACGTAGAAGAACTCTAATGGCTGTCGCGGAGCGAGTGAAATGCATCCGTTTGAGAGAGGCTGGACACAAAGTAAAAAACATCCAGGAGACACTTGGAGTCGGAAAGACGCAAATCTACGAAACTTTAAAAAACAAGGCATCGATTCAACTCCTGATGACAAGCCACCATACTTGCAACTAGCAAGAAAACTGTATGACACGCAGGCAAACATTGTCATAAACCAAAGAATGCATCCAACAAAACATTCCAAAATCGACACATTTTTTCCCCAAGACAGAAAAAATAAACATTAAAATACTGTACGTATTGTATTGTTGTGATTTTGTTGGATACACCTGTATTGCAGGCCTCGGCGATGGCGTTGCGATTCAAACAACGGTGCTTAGTACACAGAACGTACTACGTCAGCCTATCATCAATCCCGTTACTTGATTGACATAAAGGGCAACCAGTCAGATGACTGAATCACCGCTCAAGCGCAGACAATAGCGCTAAATGCTAAGTGCTAAGATAGTCAGCGAATTACCTTTTTTTTAGGGCAGGGGGGCCCAATACGTCAATCGTAATCAACCAAGAGCCAGCAGACTGGTCCCAAGTGGACCACGAGTGGTTGGAGGAGGAAATGGGGGCAAAAAAAAAAACAAAAAAACATTTGTGTGTTTGTGTCTTAAGGCTTTATTTGTGTTCGGGCGCTCCGGCTGTTGCTCGTCGTGGCGTGCATGCATATGTGCGCGAGTGCATGGTCGTGTGTGTGTGTCTCTTTGCAGTAACACAGTAAAAAAAATTGGCTCTTATTCTCTGACTGGTTGGCCACCCCTGCTATAGTACGTGCATATTAGCAGCTCCCGGAGAAACGCAAATTGTCCGTGTGTAGAGCCATTTTGATCTCCTTTTGGAGAATAAGGTATATATTCAAATGTCCTTGTCACACCAAGTGCCTCTTGGATCTTTGACATGTCTCATTTCATTCTTGTTCAAATTAATTTCATGGTAACTCTTAGTTTACTATTCACATATTTTATTACATGTGAAATGTCGAATTTGCCATACAGAAATATCATATACCAACAAAAGCACCTCTGTAACTACATCTGGCATGTTACTCATCATTATTACCGTATTTTCACGACTATAAGGCGCCATTAAAAGTCTTAAATTTTCTCCAAAATGGACAGGACGCCTTATAATGCGGAGCGTCTAGTGTATGCGCCGAGTTCCAAAGCCTGACTGAGAGCACCTCTGGCCGACACGCTGTTTATATAGAGACAAGTGACAACAGGCATGCGGAAGTCCGCCAATGAGTGAAGGGTGGGCGTGTAAGAGGATGCTAAAGGCACGTCCCTAGCAGGTACCAGTCGCCAATGAGTGAAGGGTGAGCGTGTAAGAGGTGAAGAGAAAAACGTGAGTACATTGTAAAATGGCGAAATAAAGTACAACCGAACTCAGTTTTGCTTCCGTTGCCTTTTTAAAAACGTGTGAGCGTGCATGTATAAGCTGGCGTATGTTTTACCATGCCTGGCTGCGCCCAATAATACAGTGCGTTTTGTGTATGTGTCAAATACAGAAATAGCATCCCTTACTGAGACTGCGCCCAACAACACGGTGCGCCGAATGGTCGTGAAAATACGGTAGTTTGTTTTTTTGAAACTGTTCGAAATGCCAAATTTGTTCGGTTAGATTTTTTTAGATGACCTGTGGCAACATTTGGATGATGAGGTAGGGAGACTGGGAAGAAGTGCAACAGCAGATGCTATGCCTGAGGTCCAGCGATACCTGGCAGAAGGGAAAATTGCACGCAATCAAGACCCGCTGTTGGAATCGAAGGAACAATACACTAGTGCGAAAATACCAAGTTTTGCAAAGCTGTTATCTGGGCAAGCTTTGAAGCTACCTCCCTACTCTGAATTATCAAACAAACTCAAATTTTTTAGCATTTTTTGATGACCAAATAATTCCATCAACATTTCTTCCTAAGGGTGGTGACTTTGGTGTTACTCAACAATTCAGGACATTTTTAAAATAATGAAACAACACTGGTAGCTCATAATTTAAAAAATGAAAAATTGGGTTACTGCAGTATGAGTAATTACAAACAGATTTCATTTTTGATCATGGGCAGATCCTGCCTGATTTTTGTTGCAGTTTTTTATTCTTACTGCCTAAGGACAAGAATTTATCAGATGTGATGTTTGTCATCTTAAAGCATTCATGTGCAGTGTCTCTGTTAATAATTTCTTTGCTGATCCTGTTCTGTTTCCATCCATTCATTCATTTACTTCATCTTAATCCATCCTGCTCTTTGAGGGGAACTCATGGACCCAAATTGCGGCATATTGTGGCTCTATTTTTGGAGATAGTGCATGCATAAATGCGAACATGTCCTGATTTCATTGCTGGTGCAAGGCTTGCTGCACCCGTTTGCCAGTTAGGTAGACTGCCATGCTTTCCTTCCAGTGTGACAGTTTGATGGCAGAAAGTTGGTTTAAAGTTACAGCTGCTCAGACAATGTCTCAATACCGGCGCAGCTGATCAAATGCAATTTTGATTAATTTGATTGGACCACAGACAAACAGATTACAGACCACACGGGCGTGTCCGTGGAGCTCACTGCGCTGGTCATGAAAATAGAGCCCATAGTGTCTCCATACATGAAACATGCCTTGAACATCTCACTAGGGAGGTGCTCAGAGAGCATCCTAATCAAATGCCCGAGCCCCCTCGTCTTGCTCACCTCTGCGGAGGAGCTGTGGCTTGACTCTGAGCCCTCCCAGGTGGCTGAGCTTTCATCTCAATAGTACTACTTCATAAGCTTCTTGTAAGAATCTCTTTGTTCTCGTTAAATGTATCCAAATGAATTTAAAAAAAAAAAAACCTGCACAGCTTCGATTTTTCTGTGCCTTCAATCTGAATAACTCAGTCACAGGGATTAAAAAGGACTTGATTACCAGTGATGTGTTCCCCGGGCCGGTCCTTGGCCTCGAGGACCGGCTCGAGGACCGAAGGTCAGTCCTTGGTCCTTAGCCTCGAAGTCAAGTCCTTGGTCCTTGGCCTTGGCCTCGGAGTCAAGTCCTTGGCCTTGGGTTGCCAGTCCTCGGACACAACGAAGGATTTGAGCCTCTAATCCTTCGTCCACAGATATAAAGTGGACCAGGGGACCGCAAATATCATGAAGATATCAAACATAATCCATCCAGAGAAACCCATGTTGATGACTTTATCTGACGCTTTAAGAGGGGCGGGGCTGCCATTGACAGGTGACAGTCAGTGCAACGTGTAAAGAGCGGCATCACAGTTAGTTTCAATCACGGTTCGTTCCGTTCGCGATCGGCAGTTTAAATAGCGTGTAAAGCCTTTCTGTAAGAGTGGTGTCTTTTATTTAGTTATTTTTGCACAGTCATCACGTTTGTGCGGTGGCACTAGAATGTTTGTTTGAACCAAGTAATTTGCGTTACAGCTGGAGTCAATAATGTCGGCAGTTCACTTTCGGGTTTGGCCGTTGGGATTTGGAGTCCTTTTGCTCGATTCCAGTTATGTTTGCTGAATGCTTTCTCATGTTTGGAATAATGAATATTGATAATACATAGTTTAAAATCATGGTTATTTAATTATTTTTTTATTATCATTGTGAAGTTGAAGGTATTAAATTAATTAATGTAGTATTAGTGGGAGTGGTAATAATAGTAGTACTCAGAGAATGTTTAGAGATCAGCCATCTCGTTACCTCTGCGTCCCGCGTCCTAGACGCATAATTAACCCACGGGACGCACAGTTCCAAACAATGTGCGTTTTTGGGACGCAAGGAAATTTCTCAGTCAAAACAAACAAACAAACAAAAAAACTACGGCAAGCCTGAGGATTTCACGATAACAATCGTTACCGGTAGCATGTCGTTTCCGTGGCGTCATTTTCACGGTACCGAAAAATAGTTTAACTATAAAAGTCACTGTTCAGTTAATTCCGTTTTTCACGGCCCTCTGAATAGGGATCGTCGGATCACTCTTTCTGTACTTTTTGGACACATTTATTGGAGCACTTTGCAGCAGAAGTAGTAGTAGTATCAGTAGCAGGTAATAACCTAAAGCACACAAATGCAGTAAAAAATGAATATATCTCTCTTTCTGCATCACGATGTAAATAGGTATAGAATTGACATTAATTAATACTTTTATTTTAACAATACATTTAATAAATACTTTAATCAACCATGATTTCACTTTGTATTATTATCGTCATCATTATCCATTATTTTAAACGTAAGAAACCATACATCACAAACATATCAAGTCGACTCGAACAAAAGAACTACAAGTCCCAATGGTCCAAACCGGAAGTGGAGCGCCGGCATGATTAAGCCCAGCTGCAACGCAATGTACTTCTTTCAAACATCAAATTGCAGCTGGACAAACATGACAACTATGCAAAATGAGTTAAATAAAGACACCACTGTTCTAGCAACACTTTAGTCCACGCTGTTTACATTGCCGATTGCGAACGGTAACTGACTGTGATTGCATAGCGATGCGGCAAACATAAAGCACAACGGACACAATGCAAAGCAACCGATCATGATCGAATCTAAAGCTAACTTCACATATCTGGTAAAGAAACGCACACGCGTAGCTTACCATTGGGCCACGACGAAGCGAGTGTATTCACTAACGTAACATAATGCGATGCTGCTTTTTATATGTCGCGCGAACGGTCACCTGTCAGTGGCAGCCCCGCCCCTCTTAAAGCGCCAGGTGAATCCAACAGTCACCGCACTTGAGTTGACTATGTGATCAACGCGATTTCACTGCGCTTGTATGTGTGTTTGTGATGTGGTGTGTTGTGTGAGTGTGTTTCTTCTAATTTACTTTCGTTTTGTTTTGTTTTGTTTTGTTTTCAGTGTTGGGGGGGGGGGGGGGGGACGCAACAGATGACGTTATGTGCGCATGCGGGTTATTTTAGTCCGCAAACTGAGGAATCGCGCGGATGAAAGTTTGAGATGGCGGCGAAAAAAATTCACCAAGGTCTACTTATTACGATATTTAAGAAACGGCAATGCTCGTCTGATTTTTTGTATGAATCGTCCAAAGGGCGTATCACTAAACTCACCTGTGACGTATGCACAGAACGCGAGAGCGAGATACGACGCGAGGCACGATTACGAGGCAAGTTGGTCATTAGATTTGTAGGCTATTCGCTGTGAAAAATATTATGAAACAGTATTGGTTATTCTATAATTTACTGGTTGTAGCATGGTAACTTTATGAATAAAACATTCGTCACAAGGTGTAGTAATGCTAATGTTAACTGTTGGTAGAACAAATGATGACGTGTGTTAAATTATTTTGTCAAATTGATCGTAGATTACACATGCATCGTCTTGGGAAGAGGATGTCAAGCCACATCAATACTTACCTGTATTAATGATTACCAGTCAATTAATCTTTGCAGTGTGAGATTGGAAAAATACTCAGATGATGCCACATGAGTACACCAGTTTTTGATCCATTTATTTTTTGGAATAAACCTGGAGTAGACAGCTGCTGATGTAATGTTCATTGTTAATGCATAGTTTTCAAACACTGACCCTTGAAACATTATACTTTTGAGTTTCGGAATTCTTGATTATCAATATCAGCCAAAATAGAAAAATGGGTTCCCATCATGAACGTTTACGGAACCCAACATTTGTTATCGTGGTTCCCATTGGGTAATCTGACGGAACCGAAAAACGGTTACCATGAATTTCCGAAATCCTCAGGCCTGCTCCTGAATTATTGAAATTTTTGCAGCATTTGTTTATCATTGTATGTATATGTTGTTGTTTGTGTTATTATCATCTGCAATTGAATAAGCAGACCCTTTCAGAACTCGAAATTTGGGACTCTCTCAATGCATAATGGGACTCATACTTTTCTGATCAGCGAGTCCCTGGGACTCACTGCCGGTAAACTGTAAAATTATCACTTAGAGCTTACCGCTTTTTCTGCAGTCAGTGATTGACTTCTATGCACAAGTCATTTCTCAACTTGTGTTCCGTGCCATGTCATGCCTGTTGAGTGTTGATTTGCTTCATATTAAGAAACTACTGCACTAAAACATTCATTCATAAATGTATACCATGTGATTTTATTTATTTTTCTAAGTATAAATAACACGTACCCTGACTGATCTACTCTTTGAATAAAAACACTTTATTCAAGCGTTAGGGAATGCAAAGGGTTATGATGGAGGGGTGTTCCAAATCATGGGGACCTGCCAAGTGGTATGATAGCATTGTTTTATACATGTCCTCGGCTAGGTCTCAGCTTCAAAATCAGTCCTTGGTCCTTGGCTTTGGCCTCGGAGGCAAGTCCTTTTTCCTTGGCCTTGGCCTTGGAAAATTTCTCAAGTCCTTGGCCTTGGCCTTGCCTCGGAAAATTTTCCAAGTCCTTGGCCTTGGCCTCGGAGTCAAGTCCTTGGCCTTGGCCTTGGCCTCGGGTTGCCGGTCCTTGGACACAACACTGTTGATTACTTTTGGGAGTGTTGGAGGTGCAAGACTTTACTTAAAACTCTCTTTGTTAATGAAAGTGTTTTAAGCAAAAGGAAACAGCATCGCATGCTGGAAAAACATGGCATATTCTTAGCAGCTGGCCAATTTATTGCCAAGTCTCTTGGACCCATCAAGCAGCAAATCAACCCCCCGCAGTGGTGTCAAGTTTAAATATTACATTCCCCCTTTGAATACCACATTTTCCCCTACAGCCCCAAAGAGTGAGGGATCAGTGTGAGTAAGATGAGCTGTCTTGAGTGGTCCGCAGTCAACACATGCAGAATTTTCTTGCTCCCTGCTTTCTTTATCGACAAGTGATAGTGGCATAATTTGTGCCTCAAGACAGAAAGCTGAGAGATGGCCGTGGCTGGAGACTGCAAATTTCCCCAGTGTGGGACAAATAAAGGTTGTCTTGTCTTGTCTTGTCTTATCTTATCTTATCTTATCTTATCTTATCTTATCTTATCTTATCTTATCTTATCTTATCCAGAGTGTTCTTGGTATCATTCAAAACCATGATTTGGCTTGCTATGGTCCCCAAACTCAGCGGCAGTTCTGTGTTTTAGAAAGAGATACAGTATTGCAATTTGAGAGTTTCACAGGAATCAGGGCTGATACCCGTGCAGCCTTCCCTCTGTTCCTTTTTCCAGATTTCCTTTTGTATTTTGTGTTATGGGGATCAAGAATCACTTGTGTTAAAAGTGTTTTGCTGTATCTTGCATTAAAAACACACACACACAAAAAAACTTCAAAAGACCTTCTTTTCTTCTCTTAATTTCTTTGTGTTTAATGTGATGTCTGGAGCTCGAAATGCTCTTTGCCCAACAAACATGAAAACATAAACCAAGTGTGGATGGCAGATGAAGAGTGCAATAGGGATAAGAGAAACTTGAGGGAGTGAAGAGGGAGACCGAAATAGAGGGCAAATAAAAAATAAATAAATCAATAAATAAAAATCTGAGACGAATCAAACAGTGGCTGGTTTCCCACAATGATTTCAAACGCACGGTCAGTCTTTGATGAAGTTCGCAAACATTCCAAAAAACAGGCATAGTGGTGTGCTCCTCACATGGCTATTTTTGAGTTATTGAAAAAACTTTTAAAAAGTGATTAATTTTTATACTCAAGTACTAGACTTCAAAAGCATAAAACATGAATGCTTGAATGCAGTGATCAGTTTGAACATGTGATATTTTATTGGCAAAAATATGGCATGACTGTGAGTCATTTTCATTCTTTCTCAAAAAGCTAGTCATCCACAAATAGCGGTCCAAACGAATGGCAAATCACCCAAACTAATTTAACAGAAAAACAGATTCAACTAATCAGAACTAGAACCAAGGATGTCTATCTTTGTGCAAGGATCAGGAGAAATACAACAAACAAAAAAATCCATTCTCTGACAATATTCTCTTTATGCAGTAGGATCATTGATCTGAAGGGTAAATGGGGCCATCTGGTCTCTGAAAAAGACATATGCACACACACACACACACACACACACACACACACACACACACAGCGTGTAAAGGATGTCTTTGTTTTGACGGAAAATGTTAGGACTGGATGGAGGGGGTATTAAATTTCAAGCGGTTAGGAGGGTTTCATTTTGGTTATGGGACACCGGGAAGGTGGAGTCGACGGGAGTTAGTGTTGAGAAAAAGAATGTGTCCCAAAAAATCTTTCCAAAATAAATACCAGTTCTTACATGCATGGAAAAAATGAGGTACATGAACACACAACATTGAAATCTCAAAAGCAGGCCAAATAAACCGGACTTAAGACACCAAGGCAGCGAGTTTGAAGAGAAAGGGTAATGAAAATAAACCAAATGAGGGGAAAGAGAATGTGTTGTAATAGTTTTGTGAAGAAAAAAACTAAACAAAACAGGAGCAGCAACTTGATCGAAGGAAAATCTCCCTCATTGAAATATACTTAATTACTGTCCTGTTTGTATCTCACAGTGTATGATTTGACGTTAAAATCTTTAAGGGTATTGTAGAAAACCTTATTTCAGTAGTTCAAAAAGTGATGTTCAGATATTTTTGGAGATTCTTTAGACACATAAGAAAAGTCTTGATTTTAGTTTTAATGACGATAGATGACAGCTAAATTCATCCATCCATCCATCCATCCATTTTCCGATCTGCGTTATCCATCCATTTTCCGATCTGCGTTATCCATACAAGGGTCGCGAGGGGGTGCTGGAGCCTATCCCAGATGTCTTCAGGCAGTCGGCAGGGGACACCCTGGACCTGTTGCCAGCCAATCGCAGGGCACACAGAGACGAACAACCATCCGCGCTCACACTCACCCTATGGAGACAATTTTGAGTGTTCAATTCAGCCTGCCATGCATGTTTTTGGAATGTGGGAGGAAACCAGAGTACCCGCAAAAAACCCATGCAGGCATGGGGAGAACATGCAAACTCCACACAGGAAGGCACCAGCTGGAATTGAACCCAGTACCTCTGCACTGTGAGGTCGACGAGCTAACCACTCCGAAACCTGGCCACTGAAAAACACTCTTGCGGCCAGGCTTGATGGCTTTGACTCCAGGGCCCTCAGGAGGATTGAAGGGATCTCGTGGACCCAATGCATCACAAGGCTTTAAGAGACAAAACCAAACAGCCACCAGCCTCCCATTTCGCAGCAATGCGGCGAATGCGATGGTATGGCCATGTCATCCCCAGGAACACCCAACCAGCACCATCTTAGCCTTCAACCCAGAGCAAACTGGCTGTAGATGACCCAGAGGTGCCCCCTGCACTTGCTGGCTGGAAGTAAAAGGCCTGGACCTTCGGGCCTGCACTGTGACCCTGGCACAAGCTCAACATCTTGCCCACAATAGACCGAGATGGAGAGACCTAGTAACTATGGTTGGCTCTACACGCCATGTAGTGCAAGAAGACTAAAGAAAGAAGAAAAAAAACCTGTTATCCCCGAGACGACCGTATTTTTCGCATGAAAAGATGCACTGGATTATGACGCACACCTTCAATGAAAGGCTATTTTGTAAATGTTTTCCATACATTTGACGCTTCACATTATAAGGTGCAATGTACAATGCCTCCACTAGATGGTGCTATGCTCCTTCCATTCAACTCGAGAGGCGTGCATTCAACTTGAGAGGCGTTCATGACCGCCTCTGAAAAATGTAAATTAACGATTACCGTACTTAAATGAAACTACGAAAATTGAAAATAATGCATCAAAACAGAAAATCAAGCGAGCAAATCACAAAATAAATTCTATATCCCCCCTACAAAATTTATTTTGTGATTTCCTCGCTTGATTTTCTTCGTGGTTTCATTGAAGTAATAATTAATTTACTGTATTTTTACGACTATAAGGCGCCATTAAAAGTCTTAAATTTTCTCCAAAATGGACAGGACGCCTTATAATGTGGAGCGTCTAGTGTATGCGCCGAGTTCCAAAGCCTGACTGAAAGCACCTCTGGCCGACACGCTGGTTATATAGAGAAAAGGCGGAGTGAGTGACGACAGGCATGCGGAAGTCCGCCAATGAGTGAAGGGTGGGCGTGTAAGAGGACGCTAAAGGCACGTCCCTCGCAGGTACCAGTCGCCAATGAGTGAAGGGTGGGCGTGGAAGAGGACGCTAAAGGCACGCCCCTAGCAGGTACCAGTCGCCAATGAGTGAAGGGTGAGCGTGCAAGAGGTGAAGAGAAAAACGGGAGTACCGTATTTTCACGACTATAAGGCGCCATTAAAAGTCTTAAATTTTCTCCAAAATGGACAGGACGCCTTATGATGCGGAGCGTCTTGTGTATGCGCTGAGTTCCAAAACCTGACTGACAGCCGACACGCTGTTTATATAGAGAAAAGGCGGAAGTGACTGTGGACAGGCATGCGGCAAAGGAGTCGGCCAATCAGTGAAGGGTGGGCGTGTATATATACATATATGGAGAGAGAGAGAGAGAAAAGGCAGATGTGAGTGACGACAGGCATGCGGGGAAGAAGTCCGCCAATGAGTGAAGGGTGGGCGTGTAAGTGGACGCTAAAGGGACGCCACAAGCAGGTACCAACACCTGTATAGAGTGTGGCTATGTGCATTGTTGCAAAACAACTTCGGTTTTGGTTTCTAAGAACCCCCGAAAATAAATTCTACAAAGAGACACGCCTACGAAGCTCAGTTCAAACTTCAAGCCATCGGTTATGCTTTTGGCATACGTGCCCATCTCACAGCAGCGGTGAAAAACCAAGTCAAGCAAATGAACTCTGAGCTTGCCGTTATTCCCGGAGGCTTGACCAAAGAACTCCAACCGCTGGACATCGGCATCAACCGGGCGTTCAAAGTAAAGTTGCGAACGGCATGGGAACAATGAATGATCGATGGCAAACACAACTTTACAAAGAGTGAGAGGCAGCGCCGGGCGAGTTACGCCACAATTTGCGAATGGATTGTGGCTGCTTGGACGAACGTGTCTGCTTGCACTGTTGTTCGAGTTTTTGGCAAAACCTTTTTCATTTCTGTGGAGCCACATGGCAATGAGAGTGACTGACAACGAGAGGGAACACGGCGTTTTTGATGGATTACCGGTACTTGCACAATTGTTAAATTCTGATACAGAGGATGAGGACTTTGATGGATTTCTGGGTGATGATTGATCGAAAAACGTGAGTACATTGTACGATGGCTAAATAAAATACAACGGAACTCAGTTTTGCTTATGTTGCCTTTTTAAAAACGTGTTTTTAGCTTGTATCTGTATGTCTTGGCATGCTACCGTATGCTTCAAGCTAACGTGTTTTTAGCGTGCGCGCATGCATGCCGTATGTTTAAGCTGGCGTATATTTTACCACTTTAAAATTGCGCCCAATAATACAGTGCGTTTTGTCTATGTGTAAAATACAGAAATAGCACCCATTAATGAGACTGCGCCCAACCATACGGTGCGCCGAATGGTCGTGAAAATACGGTACATTGTAAAATGGCTAAATAAAGTACAACCGAACTCAGTTTTGCTTCCGTTGCCTTTTTAAAAACGTGTTTTTAGCGTGCGTGCATGCATGCCGTATGTTTAAGCTGGCGTATGTTTTACCATGCCTGGCTGCGCCCAATAATACAGTGCGTTTTGTGTATGTGTCAAATACAGAAATAGCATCCCTTACTGAGACTGCGCCCAACAACACGGTGCGCCGAATGGTCGTGAAAATACGGTACGTTTTTCGGAGGCAGCCATGAACGCCTCTTGAGTGGAAAGGAAGAAAGCACGGAGACAGACAAAGACGTACAGTACCTGTATTTGTTGAGACTGTGAAAACCATTCATAAAGTCTGCGTTTAAAAAAATACAATAAAACCACAGCTCTCCTTTTTTCAACAAATACAGGTTAGTCTTTATCCGTCTCCATGCCTTCTCTTATTCCGTTCAACTCGAGAGGTGTTCATGACTGCCTCCGAAAAACGCACTGGCATTTCCTTGATCATAGCGCCACGACGACTGCGATCAGACGTCAGTAGTAGTTATTTATTCCTTTGTTGTGTATTCACAAATGATAAAATTACAATATAAATTCTGTAGGGGTGGAAAGAGAATTTAATTTGTGATATCCACGTTTGTTTTTCCGTTTTGATGTATTATTTTAAATTTTCGTAGTTTCATTGTAGTAATCATTTGTTTACATTTTTTGGAGGCGGTCTTGAACGCCTCTCAAGTCAAACGGAAGAAGGCACGTAGACAGACAAAGACGTACCTGTATTTGTTGACACTGTTTTAAAAAACCAACACCACAGCTCTCCTTTTTTCGGAGATGCAACAAAAACTTATTCAATAAAGCAGCGACACAGTTCACTGAACCAACAGAATCAGAATCATCTTTATTGGCCAAGTGTGTAGAACACACAAGGAATTTGTCTCCGGTATAACACGCTGCATTAGTATCATCATAAACAAGGACATGACAAATAGATATGGAAGGACATTTTGTAATGTAAGTGAACCGTAGTGCGGTGGTACCACCCAGTGACAACTGTGAGACAATGTGCAAAGTATCAAGCAGAGCTAAAGTGATCAGTGGTAGAATACAATACGATCACAGTTGTACAGTTGGTGCAGAAAATCATTGAACCATTTTAGAGTAGAGCTAAGATCGGTCCTTAAAAATCGAGCCCGACCCGAACCGGCCCAAGGGTATTTAAGCCCGACCCGGCCCGAGCCCGATCCTTAGCTGGATTTGCAGGCCCGAGCCTGAAGCAAACCTGACATTTCATTTGTGAGGACTCGGGAGGAGGAGGGGTGGTTTCTGATAACAAAGCCTGTTTTTTGGAACGAAATCTAAGTTAAACAAGACTGTATAAACATTTACATCTTTTATATTTCTGTTTCTGAAGAGGTTACATTAACCGACAATTATCTATCATTGACAGATTTTTTTTATGAGTGGACGGGGAAAATTTAAGGCCGTCCGTCATTTTGACGGGTTGAAAATTGGGCCGTAAACCACCGCAGCAGTACGTCCTTAAGAATCTAGCGCGGCACTATACGAGAAAGAAGCAGAGAGACAAAAAAGAATAATGATGGGTGGATCATAGACAGAGACAGGAAGGAGTTCTTTGAATTGTCATTGCAAGAGTTTAGTACAGTACGTGTTGTGATGAGGCGTCTTCTGTTTTTTTGCGAACCACGGTCTCTCGTGGCCAAAACTATTGACGGCCTCGAAGAAAAAAAAAAGTCAGCGAGAGAGAAGCCCAACCCGACCCGAACCCGAACCAATGATTGACATTTTAAGGCCCGACCCGAATTTCGGGTTGGGTCGGGCTCGGGCGGCCCGATCTTACCTCTATTTTAGAGTGACCAGTAGCAGTATTTGTTGTACAAGAAGAGTGACTACATCAGTTATTGTTGAGGGAGTTAATGGCAAGAGGGAAGAAGCTGTTTAAGTGTCTGCTGGATTTGGTGCGCGTGGATCTGTCGCGCCTGCCTGAGGGGAGTAGCTGGAAAAGATGGTGGGCAGGGTGCAGGGGATCCAGGAGGATTTTCCGTGCCCTTGTTTTGATTCTTGCAGTGTGCAGGTCCTTGAGAGTGGGTAGGGCGGTGCCAATGATTTTTTCCGCCGTCCTGACTGTCCGTTGAAGTCGGATTTTGTCCTTTTTTGTGGTGGCCCCAAACCAAACCGTGATGGAAGAACACAGGATTGATGCGATGACTGCCGTGTAGAACTGACGTAGCATCTTCTGTGGCAGGCCATGCTTCCTCAGCAGCCTCAGGAAGTACATCCTCTGCTGGGCCCTTTTCAGGATGGAGATGGTGTTGACTTCCCACTTCATGTCCTGGGAGACTGTGATTCCCAGGAACTTGAAGGTCTCGACGGTTGACACAGGGCAGTTGGATAGTGTGAGGGGCAACTGTGGTGAAGGATGTTTCCTGAAGTCCACGATCATCTCTACAGTCTTGAGCGTGTTCAGCTTGGGTTGTGTCGGTTGTGTCAGGTTGTGTCGGTTGCACCAGAGCTCCAGCTGCTCCACTTGTTGTCGGTACGCAGACTCGTCACCATCTTTGATGAGACCGATGACCGTGGTGTCATCTGCGAACTTTATGAGTTTGACAGCTGGACTTGTTGAGGTGCAATCGTTTGTGTAGAGGGAGAAGAGCAGTGGAGAGAGAACGCATCCCTGTGGGGCTCCAGTGCTCGTGGTGCGTGTTGATGATGTTGTTCTTCCCAGTCTCACCTGTTGTGTCCGTCCCGTCAGGAAGCTGATGATCCACTGGCAGATCGTAGGGGACACACCGAGCTGGAGAAGTTTGGGGGTGAGGAGTTCTGGGATGATGGTGTTGAACGCAGAGCTGAAATCCACAAACAGGATCCTTACGTAGGTCCATGTGCTGTCAAGGTGCTCGAGGATGTAGTGCAGACATATGTTGACTGCGTCCTCCACAGACCAGTTTGCCCGGTAGGCAAACTGAAGAGGGTCCAGCAGGGGTCCGGTGACATTCTTTAGGTGGTTCAGCACAAGGCATTCAAAGGACTTCATGACCACAGACGTCAGAGCGACAGGCCTATCGTCGTTCAGTTCCGATGTTGGTGATTTCTTGGGAACTGGGATGATGGTAGACTGTTTGAAGCAGGATGGGACCTCACACAGCTCCAGTGATCTGTTGAAGATTTGTGTGAAGACCGGAGCCAGCTGGTCAGCGCAGACTTTCAGGCAGGAGGGGGACACTTTGTCGGGTCCCGCAGCTTTCTTGATCTTCTGCTGCTTGAAGAGCCGTCTCACGTCCTGTTCGTGGATCTGTAGGGGAGAAAATGAGGGTGGGGGGGTAGATAGAGTAGTTTCTGGTAGAGGTGGGTGTATGTGGGAAATGGGGGCAAGTTATAACATTGGAAGCATGTCTCCAGGAAGGAGCCATCTTGGAGTCGATGTATTACCGTAATGACCATACAAAAGACGCACCGGATTTTAAGGCACTTGGTGAGCTTTTAAGAAAATTGAAGACTTTTTGGTGCACCCTATAGTAATAATAATAATATAATAATACATTTTATTTATAAGCGAACTTTTAACACTCGCCTATTTGCAGTGTACTGAAGTACATTGTGGCGGCTCGGTGATCGAGTGGTTAGTGCATCAACCTTAGAGTGCAGAGGTCATAGTTTTGATCCCAGCTCCGACCTTGCTGTGTAGAGTTTGCTTGTTCTCCCCGTGCTTGCATGGGTTTTCTCCGGGTTCTCCGGTTTCATCCCACATTCCAAAAACATGCGTGGCGGTTTAATGGAAAACTCAAAATTGTCCTTTGGTGTGAGTGTGCGCACTGATGATTGTTCGTCTCTGTGTGCCCTGCGATTGTAAATACTACTGCAGGCGGCCCGGCAGTCGAGTGATTCGCACGTCGACTTCACAGTGCAGAGGTACCACAGTGCAGAGGTTCAATTCCAGCTCCGGCCTTCCTGTGTGGAGTTTGCATGTTCTCCCCGTGCTTGCGTGTGTTTTCGCTGGGTCATTCGGTTTCCTCCCACATTCCCAAAACATGCATGGCAGGCTGATTGAATACTCCAAATTGTCCCCAGGTGTGAGTGTGAGCGTGGATGGTTGTTCGTCTCTGTGTGCCCTGTGATTGGCTGGCAACCGGTTCAGGCTGCCCGAAGACAGCTGGGATAGGCTGCAGCATGTCTCGCGACCGTTGTGAGGATAAAGCGGCTCAGAAAATGGATGAATGGATAAAGTACATTGTATTTGTTGAATTTCTTTGTCAAAGTCAAATCATGTTAAGATGCAAGAAACTGATGGGTTGCTTACAAGGACAAGCTAGACTGCAAGAAATTGGAGGGATATTTACAAGGAAAAGCTAGACGGCGAAGCCACTGACCAATACCTTGAAAATAAACCCCAGAATCTAAATTTGGGGTGGGCAAACTTTTTGGCTCGTGGGCCACATTGATTTCTAAATTTGACAGGTGGGCTGGGTCAGCACAAGATACGGTACAAATAAAAAACTGTATATGTTGACAGTCCATGACAAACATCAACAGAACAAAAGCATTAAAGTATTGCCATACTTTTTTTTAATGAGAACAGTGAAACACCTATGGTATATGTCCTGTATGAACGTCCAAGTATGTTAACAACATGTGTGACAACACAAGCAACAAAGTGCAATGATATAGTGCCCAAAAACTGCAGCATACAGTCAAGGTATATGACAAAATATAACAAACTTTGGACTATTTGCTGCAAAATGAGACGAGTAAAAGATCTAGTGGCTTTCTTTCCACTCACTCACTGTCTCGAACTTGATCACCACACAAAACAGCAATGCTCAGCTGATGTCGTGTAATGAACTTTTGAAGCCAGCCACGGGACGCTTTGAAGTCTTCGATGCCCATAGCGCTACGGAACTCGCTTCCTCTCTTATTAGCGGTCCGGTTTGCGTCAAGTTTTTAGCACAATAACAGTCAAACCATTCCAGAAAATGTTTATTTACTCGGCTGTCCATTGAGCCACAAGCAATTCACTCTGAGCATGGAAATAGCCAGAATAGGACTGAGTAAGAATCGCTTCCTCGTTCTTCAAAGTCTCGTAGATTTGAGTCTTTCAGACTCCAAGCGTCTCCTGAATGTTTCGTACTTTGTAACCCGCTTCGTTTAATTAGATATACTTCACTTTCTCTTCCGCGGCCATTACTGTTCCTCTTCGTTTGGATGCCATGATCTACAGGACGTAAAATTTTTCGCAATTCCATTAAAACTAATTCCAATAAAGAGTCATTTGCATGTCTGATTTGATTTTTGATTTGACTTTTTATTAGGTCTCCCATAGGAGAAACTTGTCTTGGAGGACAGTCCCTCTGTGCCGCTACATACATTGAGCAAAAAACATACACACACACATACACAGCACAACATAATTAGAACAATTTACATACAAGACAAGACAGTATACACTCTACACACATTGGACACTACATTACAGTCATATGCACCCCCTCACCCCCACCACACTCATGTCCTTCTGCTTGTCTGTCTGCCTCCCTCTAATTGTTTATTGATGAAAATGATAGCCTGTGGTATGAATGAGTTTTTAAGATAAGATAAGAAAGATAAGATGTTATTTATTTGTCCCACATTGGGGAAATTTACAGTCTACAGCAGCAAGATAGGGTAGAAAGAAGAAAGACGAAAACAAAGTGTTTTAAGGAGTGACCCCTGAACCCCAAAAGACCTCAGTTTCCTAAGTAGGAAGAGTCGGCTCTGTCCTTTCCTAATCAGGGCGTCCCTGTTCGTAGACCAGTCCAGTTTATTGTCCAGAAGAACACCTAGGTACGTGTAGGAGGTCACCCTCTCTATGCCCATACCCTGGATGTTCATCAGTGCAGGTGAGGACTGTTTCCTGTAGAAATCCACAACCAACTCCTTAGTTTTTCTAGGACTGATCTGGAGGTGATTCTGCTGGCACCAGTCCACAAAGTCCTTCGTCAGTCTCTTGTACTCCCGATCGTCTCCCTCTGTAATGAGGTCTACAATCGCAGAGTCATCGGAGAACTTCTGAAGGTGGCAGGTTGAAGTGGTGTGTCTGAAGTCCAAGGTGTAGAGGATGAACAGGAATGGAGCCAGAACAGTCCCCTGCGGCTTTTATACCGGTTTAATTTGCAGAGAAGAGTCCTATACCTCTTTCCTGAGTTTAGGAGCTCAAATTGGGAGTGTAGCATATGAGAAGAATTGTTCAAAATGTTGCTTGCCTGTTGAATAACGGACTGCACATATATGTCCTGGGGAGCAGGGGATGTGGGCTGTCCTATTACCTTCCCTGCTGTCTTAACCAGGCTGGTTATCTGAGCCTTAGATTTAACAGTTAGGTTCCCAAACCAACTGGTTATTCCGAAGCGTAGGACTGATTCGATGGTTGCTCTATAAAAGATCAACAGAATGCTTCTGCCAAATTCAAAAATCCTGAGACGTCGCAAAAAATGAAGGCGCTGATGGATCTTCAAACAGACCTTTGATACATGTGTCTGCCAGTTAAGCCCGCAACCTATATAAATCCCGAAGTATTTGTAAGAGGAGACCTGCCTGATGTTTGCGCCATTTATAAAGATGGGGCTGTGGTCTGCAATTGATTTAGGGTCAAACACCTCAGTTTTTTCCACATTTATGCTGAGATGGTGCTTATTACACCTGTCAACAAAATTGTCAATCCCATCACAGTGGCTACTAATGCTAGAGTCCCTCGTGAGCAGACTAAGGATAGCTGTATCATCTGAGAATTTTACAACATACTGATTTGGTTGAGAGCTAACACAGTCGTTTGTAAATAGGGTGAACAGGAAAGGTGAGCTCACGCAGCCCTGTGGAGCCCCTGTGCTGCTCATGACCTCATCTGACAGTACAGTGTTAAATCTCACACACTGTGGCCTTTTTGATAAGAAGGAGTGGTACCACCTAATAAGAAATGGATTGACATTCAACCGAGCCAGTTTATTCAGCAATATGTCTGGACGGACTGAATTAAAGGCTGAGCTGACGTCCACAAATAGCAATCTGGCATATGCCCCCTGTCACTGTTTTGGACACTATGACAGAAAATAGCAGCGCAGACACAATTATTCTGTCGTCTCGAGTGGGAGTTGCTTGAGTTGGCGCTACTGCGGGCTTCCGTATCGTCTCCCCCTCCCTCCCTGTGCTCTGCAACTTCAAGTAACTGCACCACCTGGCGTCGAAATGCCTGTCATTACAAGTCCAAATGAAATGACTTTACATCGAACCTTAATTGTGTACCAACCTTCGGTGGCCGTGATTAAATAGACCAACGGGCCGGATCCGGCCCGCAGGCCGTAGTTTCCACACCTCTGATCTGAATGGTTAGGATCCCTCCAAAAATCCGAATACAGAGTGTAGCAGAGACACAGACCTAGGGTTAGGGTTTACACTTACTCCGAGAGAAGGGGTCTCTAAATCTGGTCCTCAAGAGTCCTGATCTAGCCTATTGTATTGAACCTTGTTCCACACATCTCTTTCTAATTATCAGGGTCGTTATTAGGCTTTTGCAAAGCTTAGTGGTAAGCTGATCATTTGAATCAGGTGTGTTGGAAGAGGCTAGCATATAAAACAGGCTGGATATGAGCGCACCAGGACTAAACTTGGAAACCCCTGTCCTAAGATGCTGTAGTTCCGTCTATATGAAATATGGGCAATGCGTTGCATCGGCAAATTTAGCCTAAGGCACCTGAGGGTGAAGAGAAGCCGACTATAAGTCAATAAATCATCGGTAACATCGGGACAGAGTACGTCTTGCGTTGTATACAATAGTTCCTTTGCCTTCTAAATGTCAGATTCGCCGATGGTAATCATTTGAATCAGATGTGGTGGAGGAGGGAAAATCCTGAAACAGGCAGAGCAGCGGCGCTCGATAACTGTAAGCGTAAACTGTAAGCGATGACATACTGTAAGCGGTGCCTCTGTGCACATGAGCTCTGCAAATTGAATAACTCCAGTTCAGGCCTGTTGCTGTGCTTTTACACCAGGGGCGGGTAATTCCAGTCATGTGAGGACCACACCCCAAATTTTATGTGCACCCCTGGTAATGAACTTATTTACATCGAACCTGCACTGAAAAATAAGATCATTTTCAACCAGTCATGTGTTGCACATGATTAAAATGTTGGAAACCGATGACATTTTCTCGTGTTTTCCTCAAAAATTAGCAAATGACAAGTGTTAGTTTGATACAGTATAATCATGTGCAACCAAAAACCAAGTACTTTTATTTTCAGTGTGCAAGTCGGGGGCTGTTCGACACCATGCCATTGCAATGACGTTTTAGACTTGTGTCGTTCATGTCGATGAATTTCAGCTGTCTGTCAGAGGTGGGCCACCATCCAATTCCACTCGGCACACAATGAGCGGAGGGAGGGGAGTGTTGCGGTTGTGTCAAAGATTGTCAAAGATTGTGTGTCAAAGATTAAAAAAGAGAGAACACAAGTCAATAATTGTGTTGTTGTTTTTTGCTTTGGCAGAGAAGGTGATTTTGTAATGGGCCTGCAATCAATATTTACTGTACTTCCCACTTTGATATTTTTCCATTTCCACGTCTCACTTATTCACAATCATCACCACCACTTCCATTCGATGGAATGTCTTAAAATCCAGGCACTTTGGTGGGCCACAGAGGAATGAGCTACTTGATCTCCCTGAGTTTCCCCAAGCAATGAGGTAAAGCTACTTTGCAAACGAAAAAATATGATATTAAAGTTTTACCAGCCTTCACTGAAAATAAGCAAAATACTCCCGGCTGAATTATCAATAAAAAGGTAGTATGAGTGCTTTACCTTCCACCGGGGAGCTAAGAGAGCGAGGGACAAAAAGAGAATGCTCATTTTCAAGTCTACGTACAAGTGTCTAAGAGTGTGTCTGAGGATGAGCGACGCCACGCATGACCTGTGAGAAAATGTGACTCGGGCTTGAGCTTTTTGTGTCTCCTGTGGCAGAAGGGATGAGAGGTCAGGGGTCACTTTAGGGCTGAAATAGGGACCGCCACCCCCCAAAAAATAATTGGCTGGGTATTGGGGGGCTGGGATGAAAAAGTCTGCTTAACACTGCCCTGGGCCTGGCTTCTTAAAAATGATGAAACAGCATCTGTACATCCTGACATGCTGACACTTATCCCACAGTGGGCGGGCAAACCCCGATGGCAAAGAGTTGGTGGAGCTGGACATCTGTAGATACCTAAAAGCATGTCACTGGGACAATCAATCGTTGTTGTGAACCATCAGCAAGTCTGCTCAGCTCGGCTGCTACCCATCTGCCAATGACTCAAGTCATTCACAGAGTCCAACTGTGAAAGAACCTTGACTAGAAATTGAAAACCACACATGAAGCGGACAATTTCAATGCAGTACTTATTCATGCCTGTCATTGACTGCACAAAACAAAAATCTGAGAATTGTAGTGTGCCAGTGAATTTCAGCTCCTGGAAAGACAATTTGTGTAGCAGTGTGAAATGTGTGCTGTCATATAACTTCATTTATGTCTTCCTTTTTGTGTAAATGCAACTGAAGACCCAGCAGTTTCACTCCAATCCAACCAGGATCTGAAATTTGAATACTGGCACGGTGAAAACAGAGCACTATGATGACATTCAAAGTCAAGATTTTCGATACATCTCTTTTATTGGAATACTGTATAGGTCAATTGTGCTCTTTTGAGTGTGCATATTTGTCTGCATTTGATTTTGGATGGGGGGTGGGGTGGCTGCATTTTTCATGCGTTGGAGCTTCGTTGGTGTAAGGAAAACTGGCCTTGATTATTTCCTCAAGGAAATGGAGTGTGCTTTTGTAATATTTTTAAAAACTTTTTTTGCCTAAAATGCTCAGTGATAGTGGGATTATTATAGAAGAATAATATTAATGTTGCCATTTTTGGTAAATGTTTTTATTGGGGGGGTGGAAAATATGTAGATATATTTACCTATTATGATGTTTCTTTTGGTTTACAATTGAAAATAATTGTCATTGTGACCAGTTTCTTAAAAATACAAATTGAAAGGCTTAGTTGTAAATGGATGTTTGATTAGTTTTTTTGTCTGTTTTGTTTTGTTAAGAGACTTTCCTGGTTTTAGTGTGAAGGGTTCTTCTTAAAATAATCGTCGAACGAATATCCTTGCCCATGCTCAGTCCTGCACATCCAATATGGTCTGTTTACGGCCAACTGAAATGTCTGTTTCCATATCCATGCCACTCCTTTTTTTTTTTTTTTTTTTTTTAGGCTAGAAGGTTGCTTAATGAATGATTTAAGAAGGGACAGTTCACCGAGTGATTCTGTCACTTTAGAATTTGGCGAAAGCTCTTAATCTGTCCCTTCCTGTCAACACATAACTTGTGAGTGTGTGCGTGTGTGTGCATTTAGGAATTGGATGCGGTCTGACCCACATTTCAGTTTCTGCCTGCGTTGGTTAACACAAAATCTGTACAACGCTTTACCAGCAGCAGGCTTTTGTACACCTCATTGCTGCCTTCCTACACACTTCATTGTACCCAGTCTCTCCTCAGTGTCTGTGAATGGCCGTCTGATGATCATGAGCTCAGTAAATGCCAAGGGACTCTTTAGCTGGCAGAAAATCTCTTTTTTTCAGCTTTCCACCACAGCCTCACTTTGGGTTTATTTGTCCCTGCTAAATTTCTCAAACCTTCTGGTCGTTCCTGATATTTTTTTCTTCCCTATTGCAAACCAGCAGGCGAATTTGACTGCTGACATGAGAAGACTCAAACAATTATACAGTTTCTACTACAAGTACAACTTGATCATGTTTGTTTGTTTGTTTGTTTGTTTGTTTATTGAACATATAAAATTCATTCATGAAAGCTGTGTGTAGACATTTTATATATGAATCCCTCTCCCAGAAAGGTTCTTTCAGCCACTGTAGAGTGTGGAGTACCGTAACTGTGCATCTTCTCTTTCACACATGCTCTCCTTATTAATTATTTACCCATTCTGCTTTTTGACACCTTTCTTACACATGTTGCTATCTGTCTAAGGCTTGTTTTTCTGCCATGCGCATACAAGGTAAATGAATTGCTTCTTTCAGGTATGCATCATTAGTCGATTTACTTATGCCTTTTCCTCCTTCGCCTTGTTCCTCTTTTTGCCTGTAGTAAATATGCTTATTGCTTGAAGCGGAGGATGTAGAGCGTCCGTTTTTAATTGCAAAATTACTCATTGTTTGTTTGTTTATTGTTTTTTGAACATATAAAATATACAATACTGGAACAAGTTGGCAAAAAGTGAAAGCAAGCAAGATATAAAAAGGAAAAGAAAATAGTCATCATCACAAATTATATGTTAAAAAGGAGTAGGAAGAAGTAAAAAACTGATCCAGTCCTACCCCTTGTTATATATTATGTGAATTAATCATTTTTCAAACAGAAAAAA
Organism: Hippocampus guttulatus; assembly: GCF_054856545.1. NCBI lineage: Eukaryota > Metazoa > Chordata > Actinopteri > Syngnathiformes > Syngnathidae > Hippocampus > Hippocampus guttulatus. The sequence continues at coordinate 2,816,438 of NC_141262.1, read as the reverse complement.
AGAAAAAGTCTACATATCACCAAGTGCTTTTACCCATATGTGTACTATACTTATCTAATTATACAACTTTCGAATAATTTATACATACTCATTATAAAACCTTTATATGTCGATTTTCTCGTATTCATAACAGATACTACCTTTCAATTCATTTATCAATGTAATTCTGATGCATTTCTATATTTTATAAATATAGTAAATTTTCTTGTACTACTCTCTTGAATTTGTTTTTGAACTCAGCAAGCGAGTTACTCATTTTCAGGCCCGTTCCAAAATTGTTCCACAGATTTACACCTGTTACAGATACACTCCTTTGCTTGATGTTAGTTCGTGTTTTGGAATTTTTGTAAAGGTCAGTACCCCTAGTAGTAATAATGAAGAATATAATGTATACAATGATCTCCTATTCAGCACATCCTTAGTTTTATAGAGGATCCCTATAGTTTTGGATATTTTATTTTTAATGTTATCGATATGGGACTTCCAGCATACTTTTGCATCTATTACTAATCCAAGAAATTTATTTTCATAACCTCGTTCTATTTCAATTGAGTTTACCTTAATTTTAACTTGGTATTTGATTGTGATTGTGATTGTCCCACTGGCAGGAGACCCCGAGGACGACCCAGGACACGCTGGAGAGATGTCACCCAGCTGGCATGGGAACGCCTCGGGATCCGCCAGGAAGAGCTCGAAGAAGTGGCTGGGGAGAGGGAAGTCTGGGCTTCCCTCCTAAAGCTGCTGCCCCCGCGACCCGACCCGATAAGCGGTGGAAAATGGATGGATGGATGGATGGATGGTATTTGATTGGTCTCGTGCCAAAATACAATTAATTTTGGTTTTTTCAAGTTAAGTGATTATTTATTTCTGTCTAACCAGTTTTTTAATTTATTTAATTCGTTTTCCACAGTTTCCAGGAGCTGTTTCATATTTTCTCCAGAACAGTAGAACGTTGTGTCATCGGCAAATAGGACACATTTGAATTGTTTTGAGACACTGCAAATGTCATTTATATATAAAATGAATAATTTTGGACCAAGCACAGATCCCTGGGGAACTCCGTGAGTGATCTTCAGTTGATTTGATTTTTTATTGTTGAATTGCACATACTGATATATGTTTTTTAAATAACTTTCAATCCATTTATATGCTACACCTCTAATGCCATATCTTTCTAATTTATTCAATAATATCCGATGATCTATTGTGTCAAAAGCTATTTTTAGATCTATAAAAATCCCAACAGTAAATTCTTTGTTATCTGTATTAGTGGCTATTTCTTCCACAAGCTCCATAACTGCCATTGAGGTGGTCCGTTTTTCTCTAAAACCGTATTGATTTTCACTTAATAGGACATGTTTATTTATAAAGTTATCAAATCTGTATGAGAATAATTTTTCCAATATTTTTGAGAATTGTGGTAACAGTGATATTGGCCTATAATTTGTAAATAAATGTCTTTCTCCACTTTTATAAATTGGAATGACTTTTGCAGTCTTCATTTTTGATGGAAAGATACCGGCTTTGAATGACAGGTTGCATATATACGTGAAAGGTCGCACAACAAGTTCTATGATGTTTTACTATTGTCCTATCAATGTTAAGGCAATCAGGTGACTTTTTATTTTTCAACGTTTTTACAATATTTAATATTTCATTATTATTCCCGGGCGGCCCGGTAGTCCAGTGGTTAGCACGTCGGCTTCACAGTGCAGAGGTACCGGGTTCGATTCCAGCTCCGGCCTCCCTGTGTGGAGTTTGCATGTTCTCCCCGGGCCTGCGTGGGTTTTCTCCGGGTGCTCCGGTTTCCTCCCACATTCCAAAAACATGCATGGCAGGTTGATTGGACGCTCTAAATTGTCCCTAGGTGTGAGTGTGGGCGTGGATGGTTGTTCGTCTCTGTGTGCCCTGCGATTGGCTGGCAACTGATTCAGGGTGTCCCCCGCCTACTGCCCGAAGACGGCTGGGATAGGCTCCAGCACCCCCCGCGACCCTAGTGAGGATCAAGCGGTTCAGAAAATGGATGGATGGATTATTATTCCCAGCAGTAAAAAAAACATTGTGGAAGAGTTTTTTTCATGTATCTATTCATTTCAAATGGGTTTGTTGAATCAGGAATTTGTTTTGCTAGGTTACTGCCTATATTGACAAAATACTCATTAAATTCATGAACTGTCTCTTCGGTTTTCTCCATTTTTGTATTTTTGTCTTTAATAAAGTACTCTAGATAATCTGCTTTTTTAGAGCTATTTCTAATGACATGATAAAGTATTTTCCATATCTCTTGAGTGTTACTTTTATTCTGCTCTAATAATGCATGATAATAAACTCTCTTACTAGTTCTTATAATATTTATTTTTATAGGTCTTATATTTTATTTCAGCATCTTTAGTTCTCACTTTTATAAACGATTTGTAATTTTTTTTTCTTTTTACATGCGTTTTCTATGCCTTTTGTTATCCATGGCTTACTTAGGTCGTTGTACTTTCTGGAGAATTTGGTTACTGGAAAATTTTGTGATATAAGAAAGTTATGGTTGTCTGAAATGCGTCAAACGCAGTATTTGGGTCTTCATTTGAGTAGACCTCAGACCAGTTTTGTTTTTCTAGGTCTAGCTTGAAGACTGCAATGGAGTGTTTGGTTCTTAGTCTTATTTCTGATATATGAGCGGTTGGTTTAGTTTTTCTATCGAAATAATTATGAAAGACTGCAAAGACAGGTAAATGGTCACTTATATCGGTGATGAGAAGTTCACTTTCCATTTTATGGTCATCTTATTTATAAATATATTATCTATCAATGTGGCTGTATCAACTGTTATTCTACTGGGTTTCAGAATGACTGGGAAAAGACAGTTGCTATACATAGTATTTATGAAGTCTGTTGTATTTTCATGTCCATTAGGGTTTAATATGTCAATGTTAAAATCTCCACATATTATTCGTGTTTTCTTATCATTGGTATAACTGAGCATATCTGTCAGTTTTTTGTTGAATGTGTCGAGACATGATCCTGGTGTCCTATAAATACAACTTATGATGACATTAGATGCCTTGTTAATATGTATTTCAGTGGTTAGGCATTCCATTAGGTTCTCTATTGTGTTTGTCAGGCTCACGATTTTATTGCACCATAGAGCGTTGTTTACATACTGTATGTGCAACCCCCCCCCTCCTTTTTTGTTTTCCCTATTTGTTGCATACATTTCATATCCTTCAATTCTCATGTCACTTGTTTTTTCATTGTCAAGCCAAGTTTCTGATATGGCAATTATTTTAAATTTATTAAATTTAGTCAAGTATTGTTTAATTTTTGTGAAGTTTTTATTGAGACTTCTACTGTTTAAGTGTATTATTGAAAGTGTATTTTCCAGTTCGACATTTGTTAACTTCTTCGTCCGTGTAATACTCTGAATTTGTTATGCTGTGATTATAATTGAAGAAATAATTGTCCGGGTCCAAGTTGTTCTCAGGGTCGAATGTCTTGTGGTCAGCATAATCAAAGGTTTTGAAGTTCATGTTTTTGGTGTGTGTTTCCTTTTTCAGTAAAGTCAAAGTGTTTTATCTGGTGGTGAACAGTTCTCAGCATGGATGTTGAAGTTGATCCTGTTGTGTTGGTGTACTGGTTAGGCTGGGTAGGCTATGAGTTTGTCATACCGCAATTTGCCCTCTGTCTCTTGCAGCTTTTAATTTTGGGAGCAGTTCTTTTCTTTTTTGACGCACAGCATCAGTGAAGTCTTTGTTGATGTAGATTTTGGTGCCTTTTAGATATTTTGCTCTCTGTAGAATCCTTGTTCTGTCCTTGTATTTCTCCAATTTTACCACAACTGGGCTCGGTCGAGGTCTCCCCAGTTCATGTCTTCCTGTGCGATGGGCTCTTTCCACCTCAATTGTCTCCTTTTTTTGCAGTTGTTCCTTGAAGATTTTTTGGACTTTTTGCTCTGTTTCAGTCCACGTTTCTCCTTGTATTTCCTCGATTCCATCGATTACCAGGTTATTTCTTTTGGCCTGTCCTTCCAAGTAGTCCATCTTGTCAGTCAATACGAGCAGACTGTCACATATTTTGTATATTTCAGTCTGCATGGTTTTACAAGGATCGGTTTCCTTAGTTTGCTGGTTTTTGTTGTCATCTACTTCCTTTTGAGTGAAGTTGATGCTGGTTTTTATTTCTTGCACTTCCCTGGAAAAGCTATCTAGTCATGAGTTTGTTGACTCAAGTATCATTTTGACGAATCTTTTAAAGTGTTCCTGCTATTGTTGCATGAGCGCTGTAAAAAGCTCTTTTTGTTGCTGGAGTTGTTCATTTACTTGCGAGAGTGATCAATTCCTCGTCCTGCTTTGCATCTTGCTTTTGTTTGCGCGGCATCTTACCGGGGTTTGTTTGTTAGTTGTATGCTCGCTGGTTACATGTCCAGTGGGCTTATTGCTGACCCGGATGTCGCTGGCGTTGCTTCCCCGGGTTAAACTGCCGCGGCAGTCGAGTGAACTTCGCCGCCGCTGCTGCTGGGCTCACCGTTCAGCCATTGCTCTCTGGTGGTGAATTCCAGCTGTCCTCGCTGGACCCAACGGCTCGACCGCCGCCGGAGCTCCAGACGAACCCTCTCGCTCGCTCACACAGGCTGCCTCTCATTCGCTCTCCCACGCCTCCAAGGCTGCCGAGTAAGTTCACCGTTTCCCAGCCGGTTGTTCAGTGCCGGACCAAATGGGTCGACCGCCGCTGGAGATCCACACGAACGCTTACACTGGCTCTCGTTCTCGCTCACTTCCGCTGGCTCTCCATGTTCTGCAGAAAGAATGTTTTGATGAATTATCTATTCATTTATGAGAGTGATTGAAAATTGTTTCAAATTGATTTGGGGATCACGCTGAGGGTATTAGGCTTGTTAAAAATAAAATCTTCTCGGGTTCAGAGTCTTTGTATTTCTATTTTGGTTCTCCTTGACCTAGACCTAGGCCAATACATGTCTGTGAATCATTAATACTGCCCTGATTTGAGGCGATGTGGGAAGTAAACCCTCCGTTCTTTTTTCACCGTACATACCTTTAAAAAAAGAGGATCATAAAAGACACTCCCGCAGTGGTAACTATTAGCATTCAGAATGTTGCATTTCGACTATTTTGTATCTTTATAACTATTTAGGCATCATGGACATGTGTTTGGTCACTTGTTAACAATTGAAAAAAAACATACCTTCGTCCCTGAATTGAAAAGTTAACGATTTAAAAAAAAAAAATGGAAGGGGTGCATCGAATCTGCTGCTCATGCTGAGCCAGGAATCCATATGTGTTTCCACACAAATGCCTCCTAAATTCAAAACACGTGGCGCTTGAGCAACTACCCCCACATTAAAAAAGAAAATAAAAAGGGAGAAAGGCCAGCGCCTGTCTCACATCTGCCAAGAGGAACTGAAAGAAAAGAGTGGGGGATGGTGGCTGACTGGGTAGGATGGGGCTAAAGTCTAATGAAAGTGCACTCCCCAAAAATGTCACCCATTGGCCTGCACGTGGTAAACATTGAACTGGAACAATAGGAGGCCTTTGTTTGCTGCCTCACGAACCGAGCTGATACAAAATGGACACCTTGGCTGCTCTTACCATCCTGCTATTGTCTCGCTTCAACTTTAGAAAAAGCAGTACGGTGGTACCTTCAAGTTGGGAACTTTAGTTCCATATTGTAAACGGAGGAAACCTCTCCCATTGAAATGGATGAAAATGCAATTAATCTGTTCCAGCCTGTGTGTATATGTGTGTGTTCATATATATATATATATATATATATTAGAGCTGAGGCGGCCCGCTAGTCCAGTGGTTAGCACGTCGACTTCACAGTGCAGAGGTGGGTTCAATTCCAGCTCCGGCCTCCCTGTGTGGAGTTTGCATGTTCTCCCCGGGCCTGCGTGGGTTTTCTCCGGGTACTCCGGTTTCCTCCCACGCTCCAAAAACGTGCATGGCAGGCTGATTGAACACGCTAAATTGTCCCTAGGTGTGAGTGTGAGTGCGCATGGTTGTTCGTCTCTGTGTGCCCTGCGATTGGCTGGCAACCGGTTCAGGGTGTCCCCCGCCTACTGCCCGAAGACGGCTGAGATAGGCTCCAGCACCCCCCGTGACCTTAGTGAGGATTAAGCGGTTCGGAAAATGAATGAATGAATATTAGAGCTGTCAGTTTAGCGCATTTTTATTGGCATTAATTTAAATGAATTTTAACGGGATTACATTTTTTCTCACGAGATTAACGCGGCACACGTCACAGCAGATGTTACGTTTCTCTATAAATAAACCAGAAACAACAAGCGCGCTGCGCAGGTCCACGCACGTTTGTTTTGCCAGCCACGGCAGCGCGAGACACAGAAAACAGATACTTTAAGTGTTTATGAATGGAAAGTTTACTTTTAAAAAGTTGCCAGATTGTTCCACTGACAAGACCAAAGTTACCTGTATGTTTTGCAGTCGTAAACTGAGCTATCATCATAGCACGTCGAGTCTGAAATACCACTTAGTGGCCAAGCACACAGCTGACGCGAGTACTCCGCCCCCTCGTCTCAGACAGACAGCTATGGATCATTTCAAAGCGAAGAAAATGGATGACATGACGAAGAACAAATTTGCTGAAGCCAGAGCTAAATGTATGGCTGCAATATTGTCCACAGCCAGACTCAAGCTGAAATCTGTCATGTTCCATATTCGGCAGCAGGTGGCACGCGTTCACTTCTGCCGCCTGCACACCTGTTGCCTATTTGTCAGTGATTGCACCTGCTTTATCTAGGCGCTCCGGCGGTCAACCCATTGCCGGAGTATTGCATGCCGTGCCACTGCTGTTGCCTATGATTGTAATTCTCATTCGATACCATTCGCTGTTGGTTATATTTTCGTCGTCCCAAGGGAATCATTATATTAGCGTACGTGAACTAGTACTTGTTTTAACATATTTTGCCGTTTTTTGCAAGCGTTTTCTGTTGTCGGGTTTCCTTATGTCCTGGTTCTCGTTTTTACCAGCGCTTTCTGTTGTTTATTTGACGGGGTAATAAATATTTTTGTTTTGACGAAGTCCTTGTCGGTGTCTGCTCTTTCGGGGATCCACTTATTCTTGTTTTCTCTGTTACGTACGAAGCAGTTCCCTTTTCCTGCTTCGTGCGTAACGTGACAAAATCATTCGCATTGCATCGAACGACTCCACTACGGATTGCCAGCGAGAGCCTCCATTACAAGCTGTGTACAGAGATTGTACGTAGCGGAGAAGGCTAAAGTACACCAAGCGGGAGAAGACACTGTTTCGGGAGAGAAATAAGAGACGAGGTTGATGAGCCTCTGGTGAATAAAGAGCAGGTAGCCTGTCGAATACGATGTATGCCACTGACGCGATTGTTACTTGTTTGGAACTATTTTGTGTGGAAGGTTACAGTGTTCTGTGTCCATATAAATAAAGCGGGTGGAGCTTCTCTGTGTTCGTCTGACAGCGACTGTGCGCTGATGCAAGTTGAGAGTTTAGCGGTGCAGTGGTCGTTTTCACCACACTGAAAAGAAAACGTCTGCAGTGTTGTCATCGAACCAAGTGTAGTCATCCGAAATGATGTCTAAAGAAAACCGTAGAGAGACTTCCGCGCAAGAAGGACCAACAGAATCAACATAGCCTGACTGCTATGTTCAAAGCAAACTTGAGAAAAATGAAGTATGCAACCATGGCTTAAATCCACTATAAGCTGAGTACTAGTTTACCTTAGATGTGCACTTCATGTTATATTGCTCTGTTTTGATTCCATAAAAAGAGCTGTTAAAGCAGCTGTTGTGTGACAAAATATTTTTTTCACTGTTGTTGATGGACAGTAATGTTGTGTGAGAGATTGTGTGAATAACTGCTCCAAGTGTTGAATGAAGATTGATTTCTTTCTTTTTACTTTTTTTATCTACCTTATTTTCTGTCAAATTATTACTGTATATATGTTTTATGTTCAATAAACAAACAAACAAGTGAAAAATGTTCATGGAAAATTGAAAATCGAAATTGTTATTTTAGTAAATATTTGCATTTTGCACATAGAAAATGTATTCATGATTCGATGTTGATGAGAACATTAAAATGCGGAAAAATAGGACAAAAAAATTACAAAGAAAATTCAGAAATGATAAAAAATGCGTGAGTGATCACGATTAATTTTTTTGTTCGAGTTAATTATGACAGTTGCATTTTTAATTAGATTAAATATTTTAATGGTTTGACAGCTCTAATATATATATATATATATATATATATATATATATAGTATATACCTGTATATATATATATATATACAGTGTATATATATGGAGAGAGAGAGAGATACAAGAGGGGGTCGTTGAAAACAAAAACAGTACAATATAAAAATGTGTACAAATATTCTTCATTCTGATGAAATGGGGAAGGTGGAGAAGGACAACATTTCCTCCACTGAATAGTATCCTTCCAAAATAATCTTATTCAGACGTTTTCTCGAGCACTAACACACGCACACACACACACACGCACACACACACTCACACACAATAACCTATCCAGGGAAATGTGTCTTTTTTGTTTGTTTGGAAGTGGGACAAGACATTGTCAATTAAAAGAGTAACTGCTCTGCGGACCAGTTTTATTTGGGTGGCGGTCATAGCTTTTTTATGAACCCTCATGTGCATTTTTGACTGGCTGTTAGATTTGCCACATTGTGAGACTGTTGACCGGCTCGCAGCAAAACTACCTAGGGGCCCGCGGATGAAAAGACACTGCATGACCATCACACCCACTTGGGTTCCTCTGCGTTGCTCTATGTGTGGTCTTACATGGTGACAGCAGTTCTTTTTGTCTTTCTCTCTTCCTTGATTGACTTCTTTCTTTGTTTTGATATGAAAAGACGGTTTAGCCGGCCGGGCACATGCAATTGTGTAACTTCAAAAACAAGTGATCGGGTATCAGCACAGCAGATGCCAGACGTGTGTGTCCACTGGAGGAGAGGGCGTTGGTACGGACCCAGTCTGTTCTTAACAGTACTGACAAAGCTTGAGAAAACAGTGGCGCATCATTTTGGTTGAAGGTGTTCATTTTGCTGCGCTGCTCTAATTTTGTGGCTGCTTGGTAAACAAATTTAACAGCAGATTAATTCAGCTTGTGCAAAGCAATTTCTGGATGGAATTGACCCAACAATCATATCAGAGCCAGTGTTGTGCTGTGAAGTGAAGTTAGTTCAGATTCATGGGAAAGGTCCTGCATACCAACTTTGCGTTTGGAGGGCTGCGGTTCAAGGGGAAATAGTGAGTGTATTTGGGAGCTCCAAGAGATTCAACAAGTTCCATGATGGGAGAACACGGTACATAAGAGAAGGGCCGTGTTTGTACCTCAGGGGCATCATGACCAAGTCAAGGAGTCCTTAATGGCTTAAACTGTCAGTTGAGTCATTCAAATAGTTTGAGCCCAATTACCCTTCACTCCTCTGTGTCAAAACCGATGGGAGGAACAACCGCTTCACTTGTATGATACAACCTGTGCATATGTGTGTGCTCAGGTATGAGCAATCATACCTGGGCTTTGATTTGTTGGACTGTTTTAAAGGCTTTCTGCCCACTTGGTGGAGTTTGTACTTTTCCCTGTGCCTGCGTGGTTTTTCTCTGGGTCCTCCAGTTTCCTCCCACATCTCAAAAACATGCTTAGTAGGTTGATTGAACACTCTAAATTGTCCCAAGGTGTGATTGTGAGCACGAATGGTTGTTCATCTATGTTTGGCCTACGATTGGTTGACAAGCAGTTCAGGGTGTACCCAGCCTACTGCCTGAACACAGCTGGGATGGGCTGCAGCATGCCCGCGACCCTCGTGTGGCGAATTGGTTCAGATAATGGATGGATGTTTGACTTCAAAAATGGTCTGTGTGAAGAAGCCTAAAAAAATCACACAAAAAATAATACACACATTCCAGTGTTGCAAACTTGAACGCCTTCCCAGAAAACTGAATGCTATTATAGCTGCAGATGGGCCACTAAAACCACATTTTCTTCCATTTGCAGTTTACCAAGCTATCATGTGTTGGTTTCATAATACTTTTGTTCAAGTCATGTTTCACTGACATTTAAAAGCCTGCCTTCTGATGTTGATGAGCAGTTGTTTTCCCTCTAGTCTGAAAAGTAACTGTTCAGGACTTGTACTGTACACTTTCTTTGCTCAGTAAAACGTGCAAATCCACCGCCGGTAGAAACCCAAGATGAGTCGAAGTCAGCTCTCCGGAAAAAAAATAAATAAATGTTTGCCCAGTTTCAACAATTACCCATGGAGATTCCAATTTGTGGTTTGTGGTCATTATGTGACACACTGAAGATTGCCGCCAGACTTAAAAGGGTTCTGTGCAGGTTCATGGAATGGTGTTCTTTTCTTGTTTATTTATTTACTTTGTTTTTGAATATATAGAAGGAAAAAGAGATTTCCACTTGACAAAGACATGACAGGTACTCTATCACGGTTTGTGGGACTGGATTTACTTTGATGTGCACCCAAATGGGTTGATTGAGTTTCACTTTTCAAAAGTTAATTCTACTCATGATTGTTGGTCATTGTAGCATATTGAAAGATGACTTTGGTTTCTGATGATAATCAAGTGACCATGTGAAACAATTGAATTAACGAATTATGTCCAATCAGTATAGCATTTAATTAAAATCTCAGGGAAATCTCAAATAAGACGATGCCATCATTGTCATGCATACAAATGCCCCCGGGAGTGTTTTTTTTTTTTTTTTGTCCTTGTCAGTGTGGACAACCCAGAGGAATTTGTATTCCAATACAATAATCTGGAGGTGGTAATGCAATTTTTATAATGTGGGACATGATGAGTTGTAGTTGTGTATGAGGATTTGAAAAGTTTGGTTTCAATCCATTAATTTATTTGTTTGTTTATTTTTCGTGTATGTCGATGAAATGATTGAGAAATGTAAAAAATGGATTGGAGGAATACAGGATGTGGTCTAAAATGAGAAGTTTTAATCGCTCATCCTTGCTCATGAAGTACTGTTTCAACAAACCACATTGAAAGATGGACTTTCATTTGGACTGAGTGACCATGCTTCATTGAGCCCCGTACACCCCTCCTCCCCCCCCCCCCCTTTCTCACAGGAGGTAGCAGAATGGTAATTGGACTGCAGCTGACGCTCGCGTGCCTTTACAATCCACACCAGGCAGTTACAAAGTACATGTGTTCACACGCTTGCCTACTGAAGCAAGAAAGGTGCAAAAACGATCTGAGGAGATAGATGACTGTATAATTGAAATAAACGTAACTTTCTTACTCCCTACACTCTTGTCAATGTTAACAGTTTTACACAGCTTGCAAATTCCACTATGAGTTCCAGGCTCCATTCTTGTCACCCAAGTCTGCACAGATTCTCCAAGGGGGGGAGGAGTGTATTTGTGGGGGTCTGTGGACTGCCTCTCCACCTGCTATGCACCCTTTGTCATCAGGATCGCCTCCTTCATTTCAATGACAAAGTTGCTGAGCCCTTCATGCAGCACCCCCACTATCCCCTGGAGCTCCTCTTGTTAATGTCATGGTCCCTAAGGTCATTGCATCTCCATCACCCACCTTGTCGTCTCCACAGTTTGTGATATAAAGCAGCCAAAAAAGCACGTCTGCTCCACATTTACGACATGACATTTGTAATAAAAACTACATTAGTGTAGGCAAGCAATTTTACTTGCATGATTGAATTAATCCAAGCAGTGATCATTAAGAAAATTTGTCAAAAAAATTTAAACCTGTAGTCCATTTTACACTGCTACAATGTAAAAAAACTAAGTATGGCTTTTAAGAGAGATGTATTCAAGCTGATTAATTTTTGTCAGTACAGGTCATCATCTGATCAACAAAAATCACATATTTGAGAAAAAAATCTATTTTCACCCCCGCCCCCACCCCAACTCAAATTGCATCAGCAAATGCCAAATGTCTACAGATTTAAGCTTGATTAACCATTTCACCATCCTTGTTCCAGTTATCAAGGCCACTGTTCAAGTGTTTGCTCAGCAGCAGATGCTCGTATGTTAGTGCAGAAAGAGCCTGCTTCCCCAAGGCAAACAGACAACTTTAAAATGCTGATAAAATACATCACAGTAACACATTCACAAAGTGATGCCGACCCCAATTATTTTTTTCACCAGAGAAAAACAAAGAACAGCAATTAGCAGACGGGAATCACACAACAAAAGAAGCTGCCTATCATATTCAAGTGTAATCTACAGCAGTGGTTCTCAACTGGGAGGTCAAGACCCAAAAGTGAGCTGGAGACAGCTCATGAGAAAATTGCATGGGATCGTATTCATATTTTTGTTGTTTTGGGGTATATTTAAACTTCCAAAATATTGTTCCTCACTTCTAATGAAGGGGATCGGGACTTTGTAAGAGTAGGAAACTGAGGGCCCCGGGGTGACAAAACCGCTGGTCGAGAGCAACTCACTAAGTGTGATTTTGGAAATGGACTCTCCTTACTTTGGTGGTGTACTATAACACAAAGATGACCGTGTAGAACAGAAGTGTTCCTCTTCTCTGATTTTAATCACAGACTTGTAACACGAGTTTTACTAGTGACTTTATATGAGAGACCAATCCACAGAATACTGGCTGGCTTCAATTGCTTTCTATTAGAGTGATAGACACAGAACCCTAAACAGGATTTGTGGTACATAAAATTTGAAAGAAGGCAATAGTGTGTACAAACTTCCACCACAATTGCATATTATAGCAGATTTGATCAGACTTGATGTGATCTTCTTGTGTCTCTCTTGGGGCTTCATGATTCGTGAATGGGTGGTAATTGAGTGTTTTGGCCTGTCTCAAGCTCGGACCAGATGGCATGCTCATAAAGCTGTGGCCAGTTGCTGTCTGAGCACAACTGAATTTGCAGGGTGGCAATTTGCTTGGAGGACGTAGGCCTCCGTGATATATTATTTGACAGCAAAGATTATTGTGAAACGAGCACACGCAAGGTGTGTGTGTGTGTGTGGGGGGTCAGCTGTTTGGGTAACTTGGCAACAATACTGTGACCATCACAATAGATTTAACGGCATATCTATTTTGTCAAAAGAACCTTGAAGAAACGGATATGCTAACACTCAAGGTTTGAAATGTTGTTTTGTTTTTTGGAGGGGTAGACATGTATGTATGTATGTTTTATAAATCCGCTCTGTGTGCCCATGTTAAGTTCTGTTTGTTCTTAATATGGGATCATTAAGTTTGCTAGTCCATCTTAACTGGCTTTGCACTCATAAGACTAATAGACCCTTCCACGATGGCCTATTAAGCCTACATTTTACAACTTTTTCCAGCTCTCTGTCCTCTAGGTCACAATGCGCAATGAGCATTTGAAGTCAAAATGTTACGTTGAGGCAAAACCTTGCTTGTGTGTAAGATGAATGTATACTTGAACATTTGAGACTCACTTGCCCGGGTTGAAAGCAATTGTTGCTGCCACAGTGAGGTCATGGTGTGACTAATTGTCTCAATGCATGGAATAGTAATGTCAGAACTGGCGCACATGGCCGCTTTGTTAAGTTATGTCTGAAGGGGAAACACTTTTTTGCTGTACCACGGTACTGGGAAGCCAGTGTGAAAGCAGCTCATGATGAGCGGCAAAGAAATGTACACTTCCCGAGGTTAGCATGTGACTAACCATCATGACAGTTTTCAGTGAAAATAAACCTTGAACAAATTGGTGAAGTGTTACTACATTTGCACATCTGTCTGAAACAGCAACCAAAAATGTGGAAGTGTTTTGGTAATTGCTTAAGTGGGTTCAAGTTTTACCAAACTCTTGGTTAATTCTTCTGTTTTAACCCTCTGCAAGACACCATTAGTGACACCGTCATCTGGATATGCCTATGTTATAAAACGGCTTTGATTTAATGCAGCAGCGTGCTTTAACTCCCTGTTATAACAAACATTGAATGACATCCATGTGCCCCCTTGTTATTCGAAGGGCATATAATAGAGCAGGCTTTATTTTGAGCAAGCTACCCTCAAAGAAAGGGGGAGCGAGGTTGGCACACGTCATGAATAACCAAACAATGATGTTAAAGTGTGCGCGGGTCAGTGTGTGTTTGTCTGAGACGTGGCTGAGCCCGGAATAATTCTTTCTCAAGTTCATTGTTGTGGCACACTTTTTAAATGCTCGGTTATGTATGTGTGTGTGTGTGTGTGTGTGTGAGGAGGAGGATCGTGCACTCTTTGTTGTACTTATTTTTTAAGGGGGAGAAAGAGAGGGAGAGAGAGAGAGACAGAGAGAGAGGAGGCAGCTTGGGTTCTGGGTGGGTATTGAAAATTGAGGAAGGAAGCAAGGCTTGCTCGCGTGCTCGCTCACGCACACGCGCCGAATCCCTCTCTCTCCCGTGTGTCTCTTTTTGTCCATTTCATTCCCACTCAAGCCACTGGGGAAGAGTACATGAGGATATATGCAAGAGCTCTCGACAAAGAGTCGATCTTCTCACATGTGTGTGAATGTTTTTTTGAAACCCGGTGGACTTTTAGCGGATGGTGATCGACAGACGAGAATTTTAATCATGTTACAAATTTAAATTACAAGGGGATTGATTTTCTTTGTTGTTCCTCCGCCTCTGTGGAAGGGACTGCCGCAGCAAGATGGGTGCCAAAGGGAATTTGCTCCCTTCTGCACAACTCCAACTATTTTTTTTGATGGCGGTTTTCAACTCGATCTGCTGCACGACTTTGAAATACCAAGTTCATGAGGAACAACGCACGGGGATTGTCATCGCGCGCTTAAAGGACGACGTCGCTGAAGTTTTATCCAAACTGCCAAGCTCCGTATCTCTTCGTTTCCGTGCCATGCAGCGGGGTAGCATGCCATTCTTGTCTCTGCGAGAGGAGGACGGAGAGATCAGCATCAGCTCCAAAATTGACCGTGAGAAGCTTTGTGAGAAAAATGTTAACTGTTCCATTGAATTCGACGTCGTTACCCTGCCGACGGAGTACCTGCAATTATTCCATGTGGCGGTGGAAGTGTTGGACATAAATGACAATTCCCCACACTTCTCGCATGCCATCGTCCCCATTGAGATCTCTGAAAGCGCATCCGTTGGGACACGGATACCGCTAGATGGTGCTGTGGATGCGGACGTTGGAGAGAATTCGCTGCACACATACGCCCTCAGTCCCAACAACTTTTTTAAGATCGACATCAGGACCAGGACAGATGGGGCTAAGTATGCAGAGCTGGTGGTGATACGAGAGCTGGACAGGGAGGTGCAGTCTAACTACCAGTTGCAGCTCACTGCTTCAGATAATGGGGTGCCTCCCAAATCTGGCTCCACATTGGTGAAAATTAGCATTGCTGATTCAAATGACAACAGTCCAGCATTTGAAGAGCAGACATATGTTATTAATTTGATGGAAAACTCTCCTCTTGGTACTCTTGTCATTGATTTAAATGCTACAGATCCAGATGAAGGTACTAATGGAAAAATAGTGTATGCTTTCAGCAGTCACGTCCCCTCAAAAATCTTGGAGAGATTTAAGATCAATCCAGAAAACGGACACATTACAGTGATTAAAAAGGTGGACTATGAATTGTCTCCCTCCTACGAGCTTGATGTTCAGGCTCAGGATTTGGGCCCAAATTCCATTCCTGGGCTTTGTAAAATTGTTGTCAAAGTGGTGGATGTCAACGACAACAAACCAGAGATAAACATTAACCTGATGACACCAGGTAAAGAGGAGGTGGCCTACATCTCAGAGGGTGCACCGGTAGATACCTTCATTGCATTGGTGCATGTTGACGACAGTGACACGGGGCTCAATGGCGAAGTGGTCTGCCGGCTTCACGGCCACGGTCACTTCAGACTCCAGACAACATATGAAAAGAACTATATGATTCTCACCAATATTTCACTAGACCGAGAGAAGAGGTCAGAGTATAGCCTGACAATCATAGCGGAGGACCGGGGCTCGCCAAGCCTCTCCACGATCAAACACTTTACTGTGCAGGTACTTGATGAAAACGACAATCCTCCTCATTTTGAGAAGAACCGCTATGAGGTGTTCAAATCCGAGAACAACTCTCCAGGAGCATACCTGACCACTGTAGTGGCCTCAGATCCAGATCTGGGCACCAATGGCCAGGTGACATATGCCATAATTGATGCTCCGGTGCAGGGGAGCTCCATCTCGACGTATGTCACTATTGATCCCTCACATGGTGCCATTTATGCCTTGAGGACCTTTGACCACGAAGACGTCAGTCATGTCACTTTCACGATCCAGGCACGTGATAGGGGAAATCCTTCCCTCTCAGCCAACACCACTCTCCTGGTTACAGTTTTGGATGAAAATGACAATCCCCCTATCATCCACTCCCCCTCCCTCCAGAATCAGACTGCTGAACTTCCAGTCTGGAAGTATGCATCTCCTGGTCAGTTAATCACAGCGTTTCAAGTCACAGACCGTGATGCTGGTGCTAATGGGGAGGTGAGTTGCTCCATTATTGGTGGAAATGACGATGGTCTGTTTGTGATGGATGCTCGGCGATGTGAGCTGAAGACCAATGCAAGCTTAGAACAAGCGCCGAGGGATGTGATGGAGATCAGGGTAGAAGTCCAGGATCGAGGTACCAATCGACTCACCACAGGGGCTCTCCTCAAGCTTACTCTGCAGGAGAATATGGACATCCTCCCCACTCTTGATCCCACTGGTTCCAGCCACTCCTCTCATGATCTCTCTCTCATCATCATCATATCTCTCGGAGCAGTTTGTGCTCTGTTGCTTGTTGTAATGGTGATGTTTGCCACAACTCGTTGTGCCCGGGAAAAAAAAGACCCAAAGCACAACTACAATTGTCGCATGGCAGAAAACAGCTATCAGAAACATCCCAAGAAGCCAACAAGGCACATACACAAAGCAGATATTACTCTGGTCCCAACTATCAATGGAATTCTTCCTGTCCAGTCTCACCCGCGCTCCCCGTCAGCCTCCCCTCTGCCCGAGAGGGGCACGCTTGGGAGCAGGCAGAGCCATCACAGCCGTCAGTCATTGAACAGTCTTTTCACCATTTCCTCCAATCACGTGCCGGAGAACTTCGCCCTGGAGTTGGCTCACACTGCACCCCCTGTTGAGGTAAGACATGAGAGTGTTTTTGGATGTAGATTGGGCGGCACGTTTTTTTTTTTTGTTGTTGTTGTTGTTGTGTTAGGTTAAGTACTGCTAATATGCAACTTCATGGCCACTATTTGTCATTTAGATATCAAAAGAGACACTGTGGCATATTCAGTCCACAAATCACATTTTACATCTCCAGCGCATGTTAAGAATGTGTTTTTTGCCTCCCACATTCTAGTACCTCCATTCAGTAAGTCATGCCCCCTCCCCTTTGTCCTACACCTTCATTTAACATTGTCTTGTGGTCTTGCTTGTTTGACACCATTCATTTGTCCTTCTTCATATTTCCCCTTTTTTTTCTTTTCTTTTCTGTTTTGTCTGCCCTTGTTTGTTCTCTGGGGATTGTAGCAAGTCTCACAGCTTCTGTCCATGCTCCATCAGGGCCAGTACCAGCCACGTCCAAGTTTCAGAGGCAACAAATACACCCGGAGTTACAGGTAATACCTATTTAGAATGGAAGTTTGGGGTTACTTTTATGATGGAAGTAATGTTGTTTGTTAATTTTGCTTTGACTTAAAGAAAATTTTCAAAAATTAATTATACATACGTATTTGAATGAAAATCCAAATTACAGTGGGTTTTTTTTTCCCCCCCAAATTTATTGCCAGTGATGGTGTAAATGTGTGTGTCTTTGCATGTGCCCTGTGAATGGCCGGCGACCAGTCCAAGGTGCAGTCTACCAAGGCCAACTAGGATAGCTCATAAATTGGATTGGATTGGATACAACTTTATTGTCAAATGTATTGTATGTGTAACTTACAACACAGATGAAATTTCTTCCCTCTCATCATAAAACAAAAATAAATCATAAACTGCAAATATATATTGTATATCATGCGGGGGCAGTGGATTTTGGACCTCGGGCTTCAGTAGGAAATGAAATGACCTAATCCGCCTCTCAGTACCACCACTCACAATCATGGCACAATTAAAAAAGTACATATCAATAAAATTGAAAAAACACACTGCAACATCCATCTATCCATCTTCTACCGCTTATCGGGGCCAGGTCGCGGGGGCAGCAGCTTTAGCAGGGAAGCCCAGACTTCCCTCTCCCTAGCTACTTCTTCCAGCTCTCCCTGGGGGATCCCGATGCGTTCCCTGGCCAGCTGGGTGACATAGTCTCTTCAGCGTGTCCTGGGTCGTCCTCAGGGTCTCCTCCCGGTGGGACATGCCCGGAACACCTCACCAGGGAGGCGTTCAGAAGGCATCCGAATCAGATGCCCAAGCCACCTCATCTGGCTCCTCTCGATGTGGAGGAGAAGTGGCTCGACTCTGAGCCCCTCCCGGATGACCGAGCTTCTCACCTTATCTCTAAGGGAAAGCCCGGACTCCCTGCGGAGAAAACTCATTTCGGCCGCTTGTATCCGTGATCTCGTTCTTTCAGTCACGACCCATAGCTCGTGACCATAGATGAGGGTTGGAACGTAGATCGACCGGTAAATTGAGAGCTTCGCCCTTTGGCTCAGCTCCTTCTTTACCACGACAGACCGATACAACTGCCGCATCACAGCAGACGCTGCACCGATCCGCCTGTCGATCTCTCACTCCCTCCAGCCCTCACTCATGAACAAGACCCCAAGATACTTAACTCCTCCACTTGGGGCAAGATCTCCTCCCCGACCCAGAGGGGGCACTCTTCCCTTTTCCGACTGAAGACCAAGGTTTCAGATTTGGAGGTGCTGATCTTCATCTCAACCGCTTCACACTCGGCTGTGAAACGCTCCAGTGAGAGTTGGAGAGCCCTGCTTGAAGGAGCCAACAGTACCACATCATCTGCAAAAAGCAGAGATGCAATACTGAGGCCACCAAAACGGACCCCCTCAACGCTTCGGCTGCGCCTAGAAATTCTGTCCATAAAGGTGATGAACAGAATCGGCGAGAAAGGGCAGCCTTGGCGGAGTCCAACCCTCACTGGAAACGATTCCGACTTACTGCCGGCAATGCGAACCAAACTCTGACATCGGTGGTATAGTGACCGAACAGCGCGTATCAGGGGGTTCGGTACCCCATACCCACGAAGCCCCCCCCACAGAACTCCCCGAGGGGCACGGTCAAACGCCTTCTCCAAGTCCACAAAACACCCTCTGTAGTTGGAACACACCCTCCGGTCCCCCTTTTTAAAAAGAGGGACCACCACCCCAGTCTGCCAATCCAGAGGCACTCTCCCCAATGACCACGCGATGTTGCAGAGGCGTGTCAACCAGGACAGCCCCACAACATCCAGAGCCTTGAGGAACTCCGGGCGAATCTCATCCACCCCTGGGGCCTTGCCACTGAAGAGCTTTTTAACCACATCGGTGACTTCGACCACAGAGATAGGAGAGCCCACCTCAGAGTCCCCAGACTCTGCTTCCTCCAAGGAAGGCGTGCTGGTGGAGTTGAGGAGGTCTTCGAAGTACTCTGCCCACCGGCTCACAACATCCCGAGTTGAGGTCAACAGCGTCCCATCCCCACTGTACACAGTGTTAGTGGTGCACTGTTTCCCCCTCCTGAGACGTCGGATGGTGGACCAGAATTTCCTCGAAGCTGTCCGGAAGTCGGCTTCCATGGCCTCACCGAACTCTTCCCACACCCGAGTTTTTGCCTCGGCGACCACCAAAGCTGCATTCCGCTTGGCCAGTCGATACCCGTCAGCTGCCTTTGGGGTCCCACAGGCCAAAAAGGCCCAATAGAACTCCTTCTTCAGCTTGACGGCATCCTTTACTGCTTGTGTCCACCAGCGAGTACGGGGGTTGCCACCACAACAGGCACCAACCACCTTATGGCCACAACTCAGATTGGCCGCCTCAACAATAGAGGCATGGAACATGGTCCACTCGGACTCAATGTCCCCCGCCTCCCCCGGGACATGGGAAAAGCTCTGTCGGAGGTGGGAGTTGAAACTCCTTCTGACAGGGGATTCCATTCGACGCTCCCAACAAACCCTCACAATACGTTTGGGTCTGCCAGTTCAGACCGGCATCTTCCCCCACCATCGGAGCCTACTCACCACCAGGTGGTGATCAGTTGACAGCTCCGCCCCTCTCTTCACCCGAGTGTCCAAAACATGCGGCCGCAAATCCGATGATACAACCACAAAGTCAATCATTTAACTGCGGCCAAGAGTGTCCTGGTGCCAAGTGCACATATGGACACCCTGATATTTGAACAAGGTGTACGTAATGGACAATCCGTGATGAGCACAGAAGTCCAATAACAAAACACCACTCGAGTTCTGATCGGGGGGGCCGTTCCTCCCAATTACGCCCTTCCAGGTCTCACTGTCATTCCCCACATGAGCAGTGAAGTCCCCCAGCAGAACAAGGGAGTCCAGCAGGAGTACTCTCCAGCACACCCTCCAAGGACTCCAAAAAGGGCGGGTACGCTGAACTGCTGTTGGGTGCGTACGCACAAACAACAGTCAGGACCCGTCCCTCCACCCGAAAGGCGGAGGGAGGCAACCCTCTCGTCTCCCGGTGTGAACCCCAGTGTGCAGGCACTGAGCCGGGGGGCGATGAGTATGCCCACACCTGCTCTGCGTCTCTCACCGTGGGCAACCGCAGAGTGGAAGAGAGTCCAACCCCTCTCGAGAGAACTGGTACCAGAACCCAGGCTATGTGTGGAGGTAAGTCCGACTATATCCAGTCTGAACTTTTCTACTTCACACACCAGCTCGGGCTCCTTCCCTGCAAGAGAGGTGACATTCCATGTCCCTAGAGCTAGCCCTAGGCTAGAAGGGTCCCCGCCTTTGGCTGCCGCCCAGCCCACACTGCACCTGACCCCTTTGGCCCCTCCCATGGGTGGTGAGCCCATGAGAAGGAGGACCCATGTTGCCTCTTCGGGTTGAGCCCAGCCGGGCCCCATGGGTGCAGGGCCGGCCACCAGGCGATCGCCAACGAGCCCCACCCCCAGGCCTGGCACCAGAGGGGGGCCCCGGTGACCCACGTCTGGGCAAGGGAAACTGGGTTCCATTTATTTTGTTCTTCATAAGGGGTTTGTGAGCCGTGCTTTGTCTGGTCCCTCACCTAGGACCTGTTTGCCATGGGTGACCCTGCGAGGGGCATAAAGCCCCAGGCAACTTAGCTCCTAGGATCATTGGGACACACAAACCCCTCCACCACGGTAAGGTGACGGCTCACGGAGGGGCACGCTACAACAATGCAAAAAAAAATAAAAAATTCAAAAGGAGAGAGAGGCATTTTAATTATTTGGCATCAAATAAGCAAGGGACATAGTTCACCCTTCCTTCAAACGAGTTCAAACCTCGACAGTACAATACCATTTGGAGCAATTCACAATCTGTATTCATCTAATAACATGACAAAAACAAAGGTTGGCAAAAAGTAACAGCAACCTGTTTATCCACCTTTTGCCATTCATACACTCCAACAGAATAGGTCATAGCTCCCTGCAAATATATCCGCTTTGTGTTCAACTACACAAGATGTCACATTGAGTAAGTACATTTGTGACTTAACAGAAAAAGATCATCATTTCAGTATGCATATTTTTTTTCAGATGATTCTTGTTTGGTGGTTTACCGTGAGATTTTTTGTTACGTAAAATAGGTGCCTTGGCTCCATCAATTGGAAAATACGAATCTCTTCATTACCCTCCTTAATCAAAGATCAAATTATTCATAGTGTCTAGTATGATGCACATAGACTGTCACAATTAATATCAGATGGGGAAAGAGGAGTGATTATTATACATATTATTACTGGAGGCATAGCATCATGGTGCGGGGCCCCGCTGCATTTTTGACGATATGCAAAATGGGGCAGCCCGGTGATCGGGTTGTTACCGCATCGACCTCACAGTGCAGAGGTACCAGCTGTGATTCCAGCTCCGTCCTTCCTGTGTGGAGTTTGCATGTTTTCCCCGTGCGTGCGTGGGTTTTCTCCTGGGACTCCGGTTTCCTCCCACATTCCAAAAACATGAATGGCAGGCTCATTGAACACTCTCAATTGTCCCTCGGTGTGAGTGTGAGCGCGGATGGCTGGTCATCTCTGTGTGCCCTGCGATTGGCTAGCAACCGGTTCAGGGTGTCACCCGCCTACTGCCTGAAGACATCTGGGATAGGCTCCAGCACACCCCGCAACCCTTGTGAGGATAAAGCGGTTCAGAAAATGGATGGATAGATGGATATATGCAAAAGGCTCGTCGTGGCACTGAAAAAAAATAAACATTAGGTTATAAGTTACATGTATTTTGTTTTGACGGTTTTCAAAAATTGATCCACTCCGACAACAAAACTGTCATAATCCATTGAATGTGGCGTACCAGCGGATACTCTGGTTTTATCAAGTATTTGGTTTGGTTTTCAATTCAACGCTTTACATTGCAATTATCAACAAAACTTTTCAAGGCATTCCTATCGCTATGAGTCGCCTTAAGTATTTAACAAGATATACAATTAGTCAGTATTTCATGATAGCTGCAACAAATGATTTCTTATCCCACTCAGATATGCCCTGCACGAGATGGATAAATTCAGCCTCAAAGACAGCGGTCGTGGGGACAGTGATGCAGGCGACAGTGACTACGAGCCTGGCAGGGACTCACCTCTAGATAGACTCCTTGGTGAGGGACTTGCTGAGCATTATGCACCTGATGTCCATCACAGAACCCACACAGGTACCCCCTGCCCCATTAGTGCTCCCCTCACATACTTGCCTTCAAGTTAGGGCTGGGTGATTATGGAAAATTGGTGATTACGAATCATCCATTGCTAAATAATAGACACCGAATAGACATACATATAACAGTGATCCGATAGTGGATATCATTCAAAATCTTTCGGTTGTTGAGGTCTCCTTGCTCCAACACATCTATTGCAAATAATCAGTCCATCAATTAGCTCTACAGAAGGTGTACAATGATCCTGATCATTTGAATCAGGTGTGCTGAAGCAGGAAAACAGATAAAACGTCCACAATAGCAGCCCTCGATGAAAGAAAAGTGTGTTCACTGCCATAGGGACTCTATCGGTAGATAGTGTACCCGATGTCTTTTTTTAGACATTGCCACCCTGCAACGGTTCCATCTCCCCGGTCCTCTTCGGAAACAATTGTTGCAGACCTGGAAGAGCCTGGTCGGCTTTGTGTTTTTGATCTCATGAAAGCTCTCCCTCAGAGGACTGGATTCTTGAGCAGTGGTAGAAGAGAATATTTATGTGTTGGGGGAGCTCTCTAGAGATTAGCTGACCACTTCACACATGATACAATCAAAACTGTCGATTCAAATTTTTGTATACAGTGATCCCTCGCTATTTTGCGGTTCGTTTATCGCGGCTTCGGTGCATCGCGGATTTTTTCAAACATATTCATAAAAATAAAAATAAAAGAAGAATTTCGCAAACGGTCCACGAGAAGGAGTGAAAATCAGCAAAATAACAGTGAGTCACATGGAGCAACGTATACAGTACATGTTGGGTGAGAGGGGGGGGCTGAGAAGATGTAAAGCCATGTTGATTGGCTGTGCATCTTCTTACCACTGTGGGTTACTCTTTGATCTTTAATCAAGTGTTGTTTACGATGCTGCTAGTGTGTGCGTGCGCGTGCGTGTGAGTGTCTGTGTGTGTGTGTGTGTGGCTGAGAGAGAGAGAGAGAGTGAGAGAGAGAGAGAGAGAGAGAGAGAGGAGGCTTATAAGAACAAAAGCAAGTCTCTTCCATCCTTAATTGTCTAATCATCCTTAATTGACTAATATAAACAGTCTGCTGGGATCACTGGATTTTTTTGGATTTCTTGCATTTTTTTTTATGTACAGTGAAAATCCTCGACAACAAAATAATGTTTGCAACAATAAATTTTTCACAACAGGGGGTTTTGCACTGTTGCAAATTTGATCTCAGATGTAAGCACACACACACACACAAACAAACGTATGTGTACACGCACACACAAACGTATGTGTACTCTATTTTTATTCCAATAGTGCATAAGTATGAGCACACACTTATTTGACACTTCATATTGTCAGTGTAGAAAGAAAAAAGGGAAAGAAATTGTGAAATTTACGATCATCATTCACTTTCATTTGCATCAATTTCTTGGATAATGTCTTTTATTTTGCTTCGTCCGTATTTCATTTTGATCACTTTTACCCTCTCTTCCAGCGTCAGCGCTCTTCTTGTCTGAGCTGCTTGACATCCAAAGGTCCGTTTTGTAGCCATTTTAGCAATGCAACGTCCTTGCTGCGTCTGAAACGAACAATAACAAATACTTCCTGGATTACTGCGCATGTGTAAACCAGTGTGGTGGTTGCTGTTGCCGTTTCCGAATGAAGCAGTAGAGGTCGCTGTTGGATTAGACTTCTTTGTAGTGAATGTCTTCACGAGGCTGGAGCATGGAAAATGATTTCGTATAACGCAACAGGGGGGTTTTTTTCGTCGTATGGGGGGCAGGAGAATGGGAATGGTGTTAATGCATGAAGATTTTTTCACATTAGGGGGTATTTTCGTGTAGGTTTCGTTAGAGAGGAGTTTCACTGTATATGTTAATTGGTCGCTACTTCGTGGATTTTCATTTATCGCGGGTGGTTTTGGTCCCCATTAACCGCGATAAACGAGGGATTACTGTGTGTGTATATATACAGATATATGCAAAAAAAAAAACAATTCCTCGTCTCACCCCTCGGGTGGTGTCCGTCCTCCATTCAGCTCGGGTCCTCTACCAGAGGCCAGGAAGCTTGAGGGTTCTGCGCAGTATCCTTGCTGTTCCCAGCACTGCGCTTTTCTGGACTGAGATGTCCGATGTTGTTCCCGGGATCTGTTGCAACCATTCATCTAGTTTGGGGGTCACTGGCCCGAGTGCTCCGACCACCACAGGCACGACTGTCACCTTTACCTTCCAGGCTCTCTCCAGCTCCTCGCTGAGCCCTTGGTATTTCTCGAGTTTCTCGTGTTCCTTCTTTCTGATGTTTCCATCACTTGGGACCGCTACATCCACGACAACGGCTTTCCTCTGCCTATTATCTACGATCACGATATCTGGTTGGTTCGCCATTACCATCTTGTCAGTCTGGATCTGGAAGTCCCACAGGATCTTCGCTCTGTCATTCTCCACCACCTTCGGAGGTGTTTTCTTTCCCATTTTGACCTTGGGGTTTCCAGTCCATACTCCGCACAGATGTTTCGGTAGACTATGCCAGCCACCTGGTTTTGGCGTTCCATGGAGGCTTTCCCTGCCAGCATCTTACACCCTGCAGTTATGTGTTGGATCGTCTCAGGTGCCTCTTTGCACAACCTACACCTTGGGTCTTGTCCGGTGTGGTATATCTGGGCCTCAATGGCTCTGGTGCTCAGGGCCTGCTCCTGAGCAGCCAGGATGAGTGCCTCTGTGCTGTCCTTCAGGCCAGCCCTCTCTAGCCTCTGATAGGGCCTCTTGAGCTCAGCCACTTCAGTTATGGTCCGGTGGTACATCCCGTGTAGGGGCTTGTCCTCCCATGATGGTCCCTCTTCCAGCATCTCATCCTCTGTTCCCCATTGTCTGAGACATTCTCTGAGTACGTCATCCGTTCAAGCCTTCTCCTTGATGTATTCATGGAGCTTGGATGTTTCATCCTGGACAGTGGCTCTCACATTCACTAGTCCCCGGCCTCCTTCCTTTCGGCTTGCGTACAGTCTCAGGGTGCTGGATTTGGGATGGAACCCTCCATGCATGGTTAGGAGCTTTCGGGTCTTAACGTCCGTGGTCTGAATCTCTTCCTTTGGCCACCTTATTATTCCTGCAGGGTATCTGATCACTGGCAGGGCATAGCTGTTTATTGCCCGGGTCTTATTCTTGCCATTGAGCTGGCTTCTTAGAACTTGCCTCACTCGCTGGAGGTATTTGGCCGTAGCCGCTTTCCTTGTTGCCAGTTCGAGGTTGCCATTGGCTTGTGGTATACCGAGGTACTTGTAGCTGTCCTCAATGTCTGCTATTGTTCCTTCAGGGAGTGAGACCCCTTCAGTGCGGACTACCTTTCCTCTCTTAGTCACCATCCGACTACATTTCTCAAGACCGAATGACGTCCCGATGTCGCTGCTGTAGATCCTGGTTGTGTGGATCAGGGAATCTATGTCCCTTTCGCTCTTAGCATACAGTTTTATGTCATCCATGTAGAGGAGGTGACTGATCGTAGCTCCATTTCTGAGGCGGTATCCATAGCCTGTCTTGGTGATTACTTGGCTTAGGGGGTTCAGTCCTATGCAGAACAGCAGTGGGGAGAGTGCATCAACTGGTATATGCCACATTTGATGGACACTTGGGTAATTGGCTTGCCATTGGCTTCAAGTGTGGTTATCCACATCCTCATCGAGTTCGCAACGAAGGCTCTTAGGGTCCTGTTCACCTTATACAACTCCAAGCATTAAGTGATCCATGTATGTGGCATTGAGTCATAGGCTTTCTTGTAATCAATCCAGGCTGTGCACAGGTTGGTATGTCGGGACCTGCAGTCTTGTGCGACTGTTCTGTCAACCAGGAGCTGATGTTTGGCTCCTCTGGTATCTCTACCAATGCCCTTCTGTGCTTCGCTCATGTATTGATCCATGTGTCCACTTATCTTAGCCGCAATGATGCCTTCCATGTTGTGGAGAGACAGGTTATTGGCCGATAGTTGGATGGGACTGCACCCTTTGAGGGATCCTTCAGGATCAGGATCGTTCGCCCTTCCGTTAGCCATCCTGGGTGAGTCCCATCCCTCAGCAGCTGGTTCATTTGTGCTGCTGAGGCTCATGGAGTGCTGTGAGTTTCTTTAGCCAGTAGGTGTGGACCATGTCCGGGCCTGGTGCTGTCCAGTTCTTCATATCTGAGACTCTTTCCTGTATGTCTGCCACTGTTATGGTAACTGGGTTCTGTTCAGGGAGGTGTCTGTGCTCCTCTCTCAGGGTCACCAGCCATTGTGCACTGCTGTTATGTGCAACCTCCTTCTCCCATATGCCTTTCCAGTACCTTTCAGTTTCCAGTCTTGGTGGGTCAGCTCTGTTGTTAGGACCCTGCCACTGAGCGTACACTTTCGCAGGTTGTGTTGCGAACAGCCTGTTTATTCGTCTGGCCTCATTCTCTTTCGTGTACCGCTTTAGGCGGCTGGACAAGGCGTGGAGCCTTTGTTTGGCAGTTTTGAGTGCCTCAGGTATGGTCATCTGGATGTACCTCTCGGGTATCGGCCTTTTCATCACACCTCTCTGGGCCTCCGTCAATTGACTCATATCTTTCCAAGTCGCCTTGATCTTAGCCTCCAACCGTCTTTTCCATGGTGGGTAACGTAACTCATGGCTTCCATGGTTGCTCTTATCGTCAAGCATCTCTAGGATCACTGATGCTGAAGCGTATATCAGCTCATTGGTTTCTGTGATCGTTATGGTGGGGATCGCCCTCAGTGCTGCATTCACACTTTCTATGAGACTTTCACATGGTACTTCACATAGCCGTTGTAATCGGTTTCTAGGTGCCCAGCTTTCATTCTCGCCATGATCTTAGCTTTCAGGTCAGTTGCTGCCTCGCTCAGCATTTCATTCATTGGGGCTGGCCTCCCAATCTCATCATCTGCATTCATTGGGGCTTGCCTCCCAATCTCTGGTATGACCTCCTCCTCTGATCTGGCAGCCTGGGGCCCTTCACCATGGAACCTGCGTTGTACCTCATCAATCTCAAGTTGTGACAGCAGTTGCCGTTTGTGGATGTTGGAACACTGGGCTACTAGTTGTTTCGTGGTCAACCGTGACTGTGGGTTTCGAAGTAACCATTTAGCCCACATTCTCTGCATGTAACCCCTCTGACTGGGGTTGCTTGTTATCGCATCTCACCCATCTCCGCTTTGTTCCAGTAGCCCATTTTTCATCAAGGTGCTCTGGTTCCCCAGCACCTGACGCAGACCTTGTTTGGCCGGGCGACGTCTGAGCCGGCATGTCTAATAACTAACACCACACTGGATGGTGTTATGTGCTCATTTTTTTTACCCCAAGCGGGATTCGAACCACCATCTCGCGTACGCCAAACCGATGCCTTACCAACTGAGCTATCCAGCCGCCTGGGTATATATATATATATACTGTGTGTGTGTGTGTGTATATATATATATATATATATATATATATACACACACACACACACACACACCAGTACTGGTAGTTCAAATTTGTTCACTGTAGAGGACATTTGTAAACCTAAATTTCTCCCACCCAGTGCATCTCATCGCATTAACTCCTTTTGTGATCAATAGAGGACATTCAGAGCGTTCCGATGATACCAAAGTTGTAGGGTTGGGGCTTTGTTACCATGATGTCACCGTAGAAGAAAATGTCTTCCCTCAGTGCAAGCATGTTTTATGGGAAGAGGAAAAGTAAGTGTTTAATACTTTCCCCTGTATTGGGTTCCGATGTCCACTGTAGAAGACACATCATAAACTAAAAACAAAAATAAAAATTTTAAAAATTTCTTCTGCAGTATTCCAATTACTTCACATAGATTGGGGAATTTCAAAATCAATGTGATTTGATTTTTTTTTTCCTGGTCGTCAAGAGGATATACAGTATATATGTATATAAATTGAGAGGAACTAAAAAAAACAAGGGAAAAAATTTCTGCTGTGCGCACATTGGTCTGTTCAGTATGCGCCTTTTGCCCCTCCGACCATCACCAAACATTCACACCCAGCCCCCTCCCCTCAGTTACTGGTCGGTGCGCTCTACGTCCTGGGCTAAGGCCGCCCCTGTTACCTGTTGATGTAATCCTACAGCATTTGTGTGTGGCTCTTCTATGAAGTAATGTCAGTCCCGAAAGTAACTGTTTATTTCCTATAAGCGTGTCAATGACATCTTAGGTTGCATTAGCACATGAAATGTCTCAAAGACGAAGTATCTTTTACAGTGGTACCACTACTTATGAAATTAATATGTTCTGGAAGAAATTTCTCAACTAGAATATTTTGTAAGTAAAGACGCATTTTCCATGCAAATGCCCTAATCTGTTCCAAGACCCCCAACATTCAGAGATAAATGTTTTATAAAACATCTACATGCACCAAAATATTTCACAAATGCATGTTACGATTTGATTATTGCACAATAAATGAGAGTTTTGCATCATGTAAAAAAACAAAAATAAAGAATAAAAATGATGGTCATTTAATTTTTACCTGCACCCTAAGCATTTATTTTGCCCTCTTTGGTTCTTGTTCTCTCTCAGAATTGTTTTTTGACTGGCGTTTTGTAAAGAACTGATCCAAGGACGTTTGCTTCGAAAATGTCCAAGGCAAACATCAGCACAGTGAGCAATCGTCCGACTGTTTTTTCTGGGTGATTCACATTTACGTATAACTATCACAACACCTCATGGCCCGAGTGGCGAATGACGGTGACACTGCATAGACGCATATCAATCTACACGCATCGACACAAATGGTCAAGGTCCCTCTTAGCCAATGGGATGCCAGGATGATGTTCGGAATAGCCAATGGCAGATCAGCTATAAGTATGTTGCATTCAGGAAACTCAAAGCTTCGACTAGCATCCCATACTGTATTTTTCCCTCTCTTATCTTAACATTTCTTCCTTTACAAGAGGCAATAATTTCCTGTTGAGGCGTTACGTAACCTGAAAATTCCGTATTGAAATGTTCATAACTAGAGGTACCACTGTTTTTAAATATGAAGCGTGTGCCAATTTTCTTTTTGTTGTGTTTCTTAAATTTCACACTCAACTCCAACCGGTTGTATGAACTCGTTTAAAAGACAGGCAGGCAGGGCAGAATTACATTACATCACACGCTTGCTGCACAAGCAACATTCGGGGTGTTTTCAGAATGTTGGGAACTTGCAAACACACCACATCGTTTAGCGCAATGATCCTTTTCCGTTGATGATAATGTTTGTATGATCGTGAGAAAGCAAAATCGAAATCATGATTACATTTCGATCCTGTGCCCAGCCCTACTTCAAGTGCCTTTTTTTCTGTCTCGTCTCCTGTTGTGGTCGTGTATTTTTTTATTGCAATCCAGGAAATTACAAAGTTTGCCAAGGAATAGTCTTTGTGCGTGCAACAGTAATAATAGTAATAATGTTTTATTAATGAGATTAATCGTAGGCACAGTGAACAGTTGACATGAAGTTTGACTTCAGTCCTCACTTTATGTGCTTCCATTGTCAAACGTTAAGCCCCCCAATATAATTCATCCAGTGTTCTTGCAGCTTTATTATTATTATAATTATTATTTTTTTATTATTATTATAAATGTATTTACTTATTTACTTTTTTTTTATTAGGATACATACCTCATTGATATGAAGTAGTTGCTGTCTGTTGTTCGGTAACAAGGTTATTGCAGCTGTCCTCGCACAAAGCATACAATTAAACATAATTCTAGTCTATGACTGCTGAAATTCATTCACACGCTGTAACATTCCCTCGTCTCCAGCCGGTATGAGTCACCGCTCACAGTTTGCAAGCAGCCTTTTTTTCCGTCACGGAATTCTCCCCACAGCCATCAATTGACACCATATTTGAGCTATATCCCAATTAAAATTGAATCAGACACTCATGACCAACACCTCCTCCCTCCTTCCCTTTTTAATAGTTTCATTGCGAGGCTGCGCTCATTATTCATTCTCCTCTTAACCACCTCCAAGCCTTCAACTTTGCGCCATGCAATGACGAATGGTCTTTTGATGAAAAAGTAGTAATTTAATTGCCACGTGATGACTAGTTGCCATGCAGCCATTTCTGAACTGCTCTCATATTTATATCGTGCATTACATAATTAAAGCTAAACTATCTTCCACTGTGTAATCTCTCTGGCTTCCACCCTTCTGTCCCCTGCATGGATGATTTTGAACAGTATTCAGTCACTTCATTGTCATTATGGACACGGTTTCCACTGAATCAGAAATAACGTCTAAACTAAGCATGTGTATATTTTCAAGTGGCTTTACTATCAGATAATCAGGAATATTACGTCGTTTTTCAAATGATCATGATGATATTTCATTTCATAAAATCAGTCAAAAGCTATAGTAATTAAATAAAATTATACTTGAGTTTTCATTGTAGTCGCTGGAGTGTTTCACACTCTGAATGGGTTTCAGAAAGCAAAAGTGAGATACTTTCTTGTGAGATAAAAATAATACTATGTCCTCTGATTTAATTTAATAGAAGAAAAGCTCAGAATAAACCCATGCAAAAGCCCCAGCTTTCAGTTTTTAAATAATGGCAACATACACTTGGATGAGCAGGTTTCAATGATGATTTTATTTTTACACTTAAATCTTTGAATTTAAACATTTGATTTGACCCTTTTATCAGCTCATCATACTGTATGCAGCAGCTTCCCTATCCACTGCAAGCACATGTGCGGTTCTTCTCTAAGATGTATAATAAATGTGTCATTCATGGTAATGAGCTGATAATGAAGTCCCTCAATGGCAGACGTAAGAAGAGCATGCTTCTAATGACGGCTTTAAGATGGCCTATTTAATTTGCCTCATTTATTCTTCTGAGATTTTCTGTGAAATGTACAGTATTTTTGAAAAGAGAACCATGAAAGGGAAATGCCATCAAAAATGTGATTTTGAATGGCCAATGGCCATTGACAGACTTGTCCGATTGCCTCTTAATAGGATATGTATGGCTCACAACAGATTTCCACAGATGTTGATAGCAAAATAGGTGAAAAGAGAAAGGCAAAATAATAGCTGGTGACATCACAGAAGTTCCAGACTCTGTAACTTTTTTCTTCATATAAAGCCATAACTAATATTAACCGCTATTTCATTGTCACTGTCTTAAATTTAGCCATTTTAATCAGAACTTCAAAATATGCACAGACATACGCTACTCACTAAAAGTTAGGGATATTTTGCTTTCAGGTGAAATTTATGGAAAATGTAAAAGGTTCATGCTACAGTGATATCATATCATAAAAGTTGAGCATTTAAGTAGAAGGATGCAGTTGTAATTTCCTCTTCTCCAACAATTCATTGAAACAAAAGTTAACAACTGTATTTGAGGTCATGAAGAACGAAATTAATATGCTCATGGCAACACGTTAGCTATATTTCAATAGTTTTTTAAAAAAAAAACTTTCACAGTTCAGTTTTTGAAAAATTCCATCAGAGATTTTTTTTCCCGAAAGAATAGCCACTAAACTTCACATGAGAAACCAATGTTAAAATAATCACACACTTTGCTTACTGACACAAGAGTACGTAAACTACATATGTCTATTTCCTGATATCTTACCAGAAATTCCCACTTTTTTTCCAGCTATGAGGCTCTGCACAGAGGATTGTCGTGTACTGGGTCATTCAGATCAGTGCTGGATGCCCCCACTTGCGTCCCCAGAGTCATCATCCTCCGACTATCGAAGCAATCTCTACATTCCCAGGGATGAAGCCTGCCAGCCCACTGACCAGTCTCAGGACAACACTCCACAGCCATGCATTGAAAATGGATCTGGCCGGAACCAAAGCTTCTCCACCTTTGGAAAAAACCTGGGCAGAGAGAGCACTGCGGAAGAGCAAGCTGAAGTTAACAGTGGGGATGAGGCTAGAGATGAAGAACTTTGCGGAGCTTCATCGTTGTTCTCTGAGATGAGCAGTATTTTTCACCGCCTGCTCCCCCAGAGTTTAGATTCATATGGCCAAGTTAATGAGAAACAGAAGGGGACGAGTTTCAGTAGTATTGGTGTATCAATGACTGGATCTTTGGATCGAAAGAGGGATCATCTCCCGGGCAAGACCAACCCCTCCATCCACCAGCAGGGTGTGGCAGCCTGGGCTGCCAATACACACTTCCAGAATCCAGGAAATGGCATCATTCCATCTGGTCACCATCAGGGCGGCAGTTACTACACCCTGAAGCCGTGCACCAAGCTCAGCTGCCAGAGCAGCAATCACAGTAACTCACAGGCAGTCAAAAACAGTCAGAACCCCAAATCACACAGCTGCTCCATGCTCACAGCAAGAGTCAGCCCCACTGGGAAACAACCTTGTCAGGCTTCAGTGGCAACACCCGTGCCCATTCCTGGCCCATCATCCAAATGGCTTCCTGCTATGGAGGAAATCCCAGAAAACTATGAAGAGGACGATTTTGACTCTGTACTGAGCCATCTACAGGGAAAACGCAGTGACAGCCGCCATGAGCTGGTGGATGCCAGTGAGTTAGTCGCTGAGATCAATCAACTTCTCCAGGATGTCCGGCAGAGCTAGACCCATGTTTTTCTTTTTTTTGGGGGGGGGGGGGGGGGGGGGATTATAATTTTGAATATTATATATATCTGTATGATCTGATCTGTCTTTTACCTTCAGACAAAGATTGGGGGTGAGTGGTTGACAAATTAAAATGCTGAAAAATGAATAACAAGAGACCTGTAATTGTCATGAAAGTTGCATTTCAAATGTATTAACTCTTATTTAAATGCTAAATATCCCAAAAATATTTGTAATTGTTGGATGGTACACAATGTACATCATTCCACTGTATTTATCTTTGTATTTTAAAAATATTATTATAACTTATATTTATATAAAAATGTAAATACATTGAACCAAAGGTCTATTTTTATATATTGAATGCATGTCCAAAACATTGAATCAAAAGTTGAATATGTGATTGACATTCTGCCTATTTAAATTGTTTATGTATTGTGATATTATTATTTCTATTATTATTGTATGCATACTGTACATGTTAATTGACCAGTTGTAATTTATGTAGTCTGTGGAAAAATAGACATCACGCAAATAAAATGCCATTTAACTCTGTATGCTGCATTCCTATTCTTTTACTTAATCTATATGGTGTCATGCGTCATGGTGTCATGTCAATCTCTTTTTTCATCAATGGATGCTACAGCTTCTTGTTGACTTTGAAACTTAGCTTGTAGCCGACGTGTGCACATTTTGAGCATGACGTCTCTGATCCACTGGTTAAAGGACACTTTGATTCTCTCCTCTTTCATCTCAAACTGCTTCAAACAACAAAGCGTGTGACGGAAAAGTGGTTAGGACTGCACGACTGTCCGTGTTTTATGTTATGTGTTGTGTTTATTATTTTACTTTATGTTAACTGTTTTATTAAGCGCTTTGTTACAGCTGCCACTGTTGTGAAAGCGCTATATAAATCAGCATGTATTGTATTGTATGTCGGCACTCAATTTAGGACAATGATAATGACACTAGGGCGGCCCGGTAGTCCAGTGGTTAGCACGTCGGCTTCACAGTGCAGAGGTTCCGGGTTCAATTCCAGCTCCGGCCTCCCTGTGTGGAGTTTGCATGTTCTCCCCGGGCCTGCGTGGGTTTTCTCCGGGTGCTCCGGTTTCCTCCCACGTTCCAAAAACATGCATGGCAGGCTGATTGAACACTCTAAATTGTCCCTAGCATCCAGCACCCCCCGCGACCCTAGTGAGGATTAAGCGGTTCGGAAAATGGATGGATGGATGGATAATGACACTAAGGCCTTCCAGTTTCATTGTTACTTGCATTGTCACTGGAAGCTTGCGCGCAATGTTCAAACAATATCAACAAAGGTGGCTCGTGTGTTTGCACGTCCACAGCAATACTTGGCTGGAGCAGACAGTGGTACCAGGTTGCCTGAACCCAATGCGCGTTCTTATACCACTCAGTCATGGGAATATGCCGCAACGTCATTTTTAAAATCGCATTTGTTTTTATGAATAAATGGACTTTGTGATGAGTATAGCACATTTAGTGAAGTGAAGCTCTAATTTTAGAAAACAGGATTGATCTATTTTCACAAGCATGAAGGGACAACTTAGAGTGGGCAATTTGACTGCCATGAATGTTTTTGGAATGTTGGCGGGCACCCACACAGGGATAGGGAGAACATGCAAACTCCTCACCAGAGCCAGAATTGAACACTACACCTTTGCACTGTGAAGCCGAGGCACTCACCAGACGACTGCCAAGCTGCCCTTGTACAATACAGACAAAGTGCTGTTTTCATTCCCTTTTATTCGCTCATGGTGAATGCTGCTGCAAGAAGCGTATGGAATGCCACAGCTATTTCCACCAGTCTAAAAGACTCCCTCACAAACATGAACACACATTGACAGAATTTCTGGGAAGCCGGTATGCCATTTTCGATTTTGTGCTCAGCTCCAATTCATCGCTGATTTAAATGACTACTTTGGTGCCCTCTTGTGGCCAAGCAGATATATTGAGGAGGGCTCGTTAAGATTTTCTCATGGGGGGGGGAATGCTTCGTCGCCCTCTTGTGGCATGTATAAACACAACGCAAGACAAAACTTTTTCCGATTAAATTAGAAATGGTTTTCAAAAAACATACAACACAATTCCACATCAGTCAGATCAGATCACAACATGAGGTATATTTCTTCACTCATCAATAGGTGTCAAATTATTGAAATACCTGGTAAATTGCAACAAATAAACAAATAAATAAATAACCCTGCAGTCATGACTTACTATCCAACAACAGAAAATGTCTATTTAAATACACCTTAAATTCCACGGATGGGTTCGAGGTACTTTAAATTACACTAAGTACTGACAAAATATTACATTAAAAGTTTTTCTTTTTTCAAAAGGTAGCTGCACTGGACAATGCTGGCATATTATGCATTTGAAAAGGTGCGATTGAGCAACATTTTTAGAAAAAAGTACATGTAACTTTTAAAAGCAAAGCTCAAAAACATTTTGATCTGCACTGTGTAAATTCACACAAAAATAAAAGCAGAGGACCACCAGCATGTTATCCCAGTCAGCAAAATTGGTCTGGCCCAGCTCTGGGGCAGACACGGCACATACACTCGGCCCACATACCTCAGTGGCCCACGTCTGGCATCCATGATGTGGGCCGCATTCTGCCCAGATCTGAGCCACATTGTAAAACCATATCTGGCCCGACTCCGGCCCTACGCTGGGCCAGAACAGGTTCCTCATATCAGCCTTAATTCAACCTCAACTAAGCCACATCTTTCATGAGCCATATTTGACCCACATTTAAAAATTAAAAAAAAGTCTCAAAAACGACTGTTGCAAAAATGTTTATTGTCATAATTTGTGAACCTCACATATAACTCCACATACACTGGAAAAATGCACTTTTCTTTATTTAACAGTGAACACCAAGTTCAAATTGGGGTATTTTTCTATCCATCAAATTGTTGCGCTCTCCATGCCCTCTTTTCTTCTCATGCTCTCCTTCCTGTCACCATCCCGATCAGGAGCCAGATTTTGCCGTCTTTTGATTGTGACATCACTTTCCCGGTCTGAGGCCCAAGATGTCGGCTGTTAGGTCTCACAGCGGCTGTAAGAACTGTAAGAAAACAAGAATGGACAGTGTGTTAGGAAAACAAATATTTGAACATGTCATGAACAATGAATGGTTCGTAAAAATAACCCTTGAAATGTCTTATAATAAAAATCATAATACATTTCATTTATAAGCGCCTTTCAAGACACTCAAGGACACTTTACAACCAAAACTAAACTCGGTGTGACGCTGTGGAGCGGAATATTTGCCACCAAAAACTAAACGTGAATAACTTTTAAATAGTTTATCCTGAATTTGAATTACATGAATTGAAGTTAAGTGGCTCGGATAATGGATGGATTTCTATATTTTACTCTGAATCATATTGAATAAATTAATCTGAATTTGAAACGACAGACTTTTTTTCTTTGAAACTGTATTTGATCCTCACAGAAAATTAAATTCGGTTTATTTTCATATTCAGTCTTACAAATACAAAACTTTTCATTTCAACGTCAGATTTTGTTTTTGAATTGAGGTACTAAGTTTTAAATTAACTTTATGGTCAAGTATTAAGTGTCCGGTTTTTATTGCAGCAAACAGAATCAAAATTAATTTCATTGTATTTCAGTGCATAAAGGATTCTTTTTTGGCAGCACCTCTGACTGTTCAATCACCTACATTTTCACGAAACTCACATGCACACGGAAACTGTGACGCAGGAGGTTCTCGCCCAGCCTATGTGACGTAGCTGAGCGGTTTATTTTCAAAATTCACGCCCTTCAGTCTCGATTTAAATACAGCAGGTGACAATTTTAGAAAAAAATACATGTAAATAACCCTTAAATTGTAGCACAATATATTTTTAATATTTCCCTATGCCACCATAAAGAAGTCATATCTGTGCTTGGAGCACATAATCCCCCCTCCTCCACCCCATATCGGGCTAATGCTAATCGTCATTATTAGCGCCCTTCAAAATTCAGGCTAAACTCTAGACAGAATTGTCTTCGTATTGTAACTGTCAGTATACTGTCACAAAGAACAAATGTTAACCTAAGCATGAAATAAATTTACTCACAACGTCTTTTCTGGATGTCTCACCGGAGCGTGCATGGTCAACTGTGGCAAAGAGCGTCGTCGTGAATTGCGAGCGCTGTCCTCCTCCTCCTCCTGGGCAATCGGCTGGTGCCTCGTGAGGTTCACACCCAGTGAGGGCCCCGGCAGGGCCCTGGCTTGATTATTGTTTCAGGAGGGTTGTGGGGCGGCTACTCCAACTCCCCTCCGTTCCGTTCTGGCGGGGCGAGCACTGGGCGCCTCACCTTCCGGTGAGACCCCACCTCAATACTTGACTGTTGTATATTAATGTACGTACGAGGAAAAAAAACAAAAAAAAACCCACGAAAATTCAAAACTTGTACTTGTACCTTCTTTCGCCGACGGCAGTTGACTTCAACATAATCTTACTTGACCACGTTTAATTTGTGTGTGCGCACTAGCGAGCGTGCACAAGAATTAAGACGTGCGTATGCAAATGTGTGTGCGTGCACGCTCGTGCGCGCGCGTGCGCGCGCGTGTGTGTGTGTGTGTGTGTGTGTGATGAATGGAATTCCGCATCGGTGTGTAATTGTAAAACAAGGCTGTGTGTCGGAAAAAAAAATCTGAAACTGCATTTAAGGGTGGCTCAATACTGGCTGGCCATATATGGGCCGGAGTTGTAAATTGATTTCTGGCCCAAATACTTCACTCCACCACTGGCCCTCATCTGGTTTGCCAGAGTCAAGCCAGTCCCTCCTTTGCCACTCCTGGGCCGTGTTCGGCCCACATGCATTACGCCAGTTCCGACACAAAGCCAGCTGTGCCAGCTTCATGCTGAATCCGGGCCAGATGCCTTTGCTGACTGGGAATAAAAGGCTTCTGAAAACTGGCATGTTGACCGGATTTCTGACAAGTTGGCCTGAACACCAAACATGTTGACATTTTCGACCGTTTTGAAAAAAATCCTAAAAATTAAGTTTTCGTTTTCCCACAAGGGCTGTCGGTCTGGGGATAACTACAGCACTCCGACTATCCAACGCGACTTCTCCCGTCCGAATCTGATTTTGCATTTGGGAATGAAAGGACTCTGAAATGTGCCAAGTGCACCTGGATCCCGACATGTTGGCCTGAACGCCTAAGATGTTGACATTTTCGACTGTTTTGAAAAAATCCCTAAAAATTGAGTTGTTGTTATCCCGTGAGGACTGTAGGTCTGGGGATAACTACAGCACGCCAGCTATCCAACGCAACCTCTCCCGTCCAAATCTGATGTTGCATTTGGGAATAATTGGGAATTTTTCAGGTCAACATGCCAGTTTTCAGAAGCCTTTTATTTCAAAATGCAAAATCGGATCCGGATTGCTGGATTCCTTCTTTTAGGATGTTCTAAAAATGGGTGAAAAGATCAACATGTTAGAATGCAGGTCATGTCAGAACGGAGGCCATCTTGTTACTTTTCAGAGGCCGACATCAGATCCGAATGAGGGTGCTCTGGTTGGATACCTGGAGTGCTCTCGTGTCCCACACGCCTGGTTTGATTGAGGGATAACTGAAATTCATTTTCAAGAATCTTTTGAAATAAGGAGAGGAGCTCAAAATGTCATATTTGAGAGGCATTTTAATTGGTAATGGGACATTGGATCTGAATGCCAGTACTGTGGTTGTATACCTGGCATGCCCTAGTGTGTCGACAACCTGGTGTGGTTGCGCAATCACCCAGATTGTTTTTTTTAAATGATTTTTTTAATATCAGGTGAAATTGATGTAGAATTACCATTTACTTTATTTTTTATCTCCACTTGAGAACGCTTATTGGTGCTGTTTGAGAGTTCTTGTTCTTCCTCTGTGAATTTTTACCCGACAGCCAAGAAATTACTTATTTGATATTTTTATTAATTTCTTTTAACCCAAACAAATGACGCTTATGCATGAGTGGAGGCTCTTTTAATTTGAAGGTGGCCAACGCTGCTCACTGGCGACAGATTACCGTAATGCACAGTATTGAATACAGTGGCGGCTCACTTGACTTTGATTTTGCGAGTGGAGGCTGGCTTGACCGCAGTAAATTGGATTGCCAGGATTTGCAAATGTAAGCTTTTGTTAAATTGTTAATTATTATCATTTTATATTTAAGCGTTATATTCTTTTATGTTAGTTACCTAAATTATATTCTGTTTAATACTTTCTGAAATATTCTTATGTTGCTTACATGTGATTGGGGAAGAAAAGCAGGAAGGTGGGTCGTTACCGGAAGGGGGAGTGTTCGTTCGAGAGTTACAAGGCAGACGTTGGAGAAATAAAAAAGTGCTGTGTTCAAACGAAGTCGTCCTCCCCTTTTTGCCCATTCTAAACATAGAGCAATCCATCTAAAACCTACGAACCCCTCGACTTACACTGGTGGCAGCGGTGTTGGTATGTTTTGATTGGCTTTTTGACTCTTATTATGCTCCGATTTTTCGTGTGAATTGTCATATTGCTAGCCACATGGATTTTGCGCTCTACTGAATGGCTGCTGCTAATTGCTAATTTGGATGACATTTTGAGGCTTCCTGCAGTTTGAATTTTTTTCCCTTACCTTCTTCTTGGCCATTGTTTCCGTCATTATTCACCGTTTGAGCTCGCCATGTCCAATACTAAGACGTCCGTTAGTCAACCTCCTGAAATGGCTCATTCCACTGCTGCTTCTATGGCTGCTGCGAATGTTACTCAACTAGGCCGCCTCAACATTGATTTCCCACCAGCTTTTAAAGGAGATGGGACCGTGTCTTTTACTAGCTGGTCTCGACGTTTTGAGGTGCCGATGCAAGCCATGTAGACCGTCCAACCACTGAAATGCCATCTGTGCTGGCTTCAGTTTTACCGACAAGGTTAGCTGAGGCTGCATTTCTGTACTGGGATAGCCTTTCCCCCGCCATCAAGGAGGACTACGGAGCTGTCAAGAAGAGGCTCCAGGAAGTTTTTGGTCGTAACCTATCCCTCCCATTTTTCCAAACCCATATAAATGCCCGCCCCCGCAAGCCTGGTGAGAGCTTAGAAGTGTACAGTGCTGACGTCACCCGCCTCGTTATGGGAGCCTTCCCTGACTACGGCCGCGTAGCACAGGAAGGGGAAAAGTTTCGCTGTTTCGTGGCTGGTTTGGATCCTGCCCTGGAAGCAAAGATCCACGGGATGGGAGCGGGTGACCTTGACAAAACCCTCATTGTTGCTGGGCGCTGTGAAAGAGCACGTGCGGCACTGAACCCATGCATCATACCCACCTATGCAGACTATGGACCAGGTGTCAGTGACATGTTCTGATACTGCTTCTGTTAAGCTTCTAGAAGCAATGGAACAACTAACACTTAAAGTCAGTGACCTACAGAGTGACGTCCACCAGCTACAGGAGAAGGACACCGACCGCAGCCAGCGCTTTGACCACTGGGCCAATCAATCTTCCGCATCTGGTGATCCCCTCGGTGGTGCACGCCGCCGTTCTCCATCCGACCATCGTGGTCCACACCAGTCCTGAACCTGCTACTCACCTGACAGATGCTACGGTTGAAGTCCAGAGTTCTATCGCAGGCACTGTCCAGACTCTCCTGAGTTCCAGCGCAGCAGACATGATTGGATCCCTGAAGATGTCCGGCATCGCCGCCATTCTCCACGCAGACCTGACTGGGACTCCTCCGAGCATGAACGCCAGCAACGGCATTCCCCAAGCAGACACAGCTGGGACTGTCAGGGGGATGCCTGGCGCTATCATTCTGATGATAGTACATGGTGACTACGGTGACTACCAGTCCAGGTCCGATCGGCCATACAGGAAACACTACAGCTCGCCGTCACGGAGGGAGAGGGATGGCGACCTACCAGCCAAACGCAGTGTTCACTTCCAGTCTCCTGAGAGGCAAGTGCCATCCGGCACTTCCCGATCAATGCAACAGGGAAACGCCCACTAGCTGTTTGTCACGGTTCTGTTTTCAGTCTGGCCAGCAGGTGGCATGAGCGTACTTCTGTGCACACCTGCTGCCAATCTATGATTAGTAGACTCTGTATTTAAGGAGTATTGCCTTTGCCTTGCTACTTCCTTGCTCATAGACTGTTTTGCTATAGACCTCGTCGTGTTTCGCTTTTTGAACTCTCGGTACCAATGGTTTTGTAAGTATGTTTTTTATTTTGTGATTTGGCTTTCGCTTGCGTG
Organism: Hippocampus guttulatus; assembly: GCF_054856545.1. Lineage (NCBI taxonomy): Eukaryota > Metazoa > Chordata > Actinopteri > Syngnathiformes > Syngnathidae > Hippocampus > Hippocampus guttulatus. The sequence goes on along the minus strand of NC_141262.1, from coordinate 2,774,868 downwards.
TATTTGATACATTGTTTTTTGTTTGTATTCGCGGTTCTTATTTTCCTCCCTTGCCTTTTGTGCAAGCGCTTTTTGTTATTCGTTTTGGTTGCCCTCTGGTCCTTGTTTTGACCAGCGCTTTATGTTACTTCTTTGGCGGTGCGATTTTTGTATATTAAAACCTTTTTTCTACGGAGACCTTGTCTGGTGTCTACACTTTTGGGATCCCAACTTTATTCGGTTTGCCCGAAACGTGACAATGTTGAGGGGCAGACCTCAGCTTGTGAAATAGCGCCCCCTGCCGACAACCTGGAACCTGACAATCAAGACAATAAGAAGTATATTCACTCGGAAACTGTGTCCCCCAACATCCTTTCCATTGTGGAAGGCATTGAAGTATCTGCTCTCCTCGACACTGGGTCCACCATTTCTATCATCAGTGAGGATTTCAGAGTATCACATCCAGCACTGAAGAAGCGCCCTATGAAGACATCCTTCATTTTGGCTCGCTCTGTCAATGGTCAATGCTTGGACACACTGGAGACTTTGTCATTAGGCATCTGCTTAGGAAGAGAACTGTTGCAGCACGACTTCCAGGTCATCAGAGGAGCTCATCATTCTGTGATATTAGGATGGGACTTCCTGAACCAGCACCATGCCCTGCTAGATGTCAGCAAAGGCCAGCTGATACTCTGGGACATGAATCTCCCTCTACTCCCAAAGAACCACGAAGTAGCTGCCTGCTGCAACGTCTCCGTGATGACACCTGCCTGCATTACTGCTCGGAGTGAAACCATCATCACCACATGTGTTGCGAGTGCGATGACCGCATCTCCAGTGCCAACCGACTATGTTGGAGTCCTGAAGTTGTCGTGGCCCATACTCTCAGCGAAGTACAGAATGGAATGACTGTTGTTCGTGTTCTAAACGCGACCAAAGAAGACATCGAGCTGCATGTCGGTCAACACCTTGGTGAGTTTCATTCCACCTCATCTATTGACACTGAAGCTGTAGAAGAGTCACGCTGTGCTGCTTTGCATGTTTCTGATATGACTGCTCCTCCTGTTGAGATAGATGAAACCTGTCTGACTCCAACACAAACTCAGTCACTGAAAGCCTTACTGTCTAAGTACTCTGTCGTGTTAGCAAACACCAAGACGAACAAGGTAGAACAGGTATCATCAAGCATCGCATTCGCACAGGTGATGCATCACCACTCAAGCAGAGAGCATACCGGGTGACACCAGACCAGCGACAGGAAATCCAGCGCCAAGTCGACAAGCTTCTGAAAGCAGACGTCATCGAAGAGAGCTAAAGTCCTTGGACCGCGCCTGTCGTTCTGGTATGCAAGAAGAATGGATCTTGGCGTTTTTGTTTAGAATATAGAAACTTAACGCTGTAACCATCAAAGATTCACATCCTCTGCCAAGAGTGGACCATGCCTTGGATGCGCTCTCAGGTTCTGCTTGGTTTTCCACCATGGACCTCCAGCACGGATACTGGCAGGTGGAAATGAAAGAGGAAGATCGCGAGAAGACCGCTTTCACGACAGGGAGTGAACTCTATCACTTTAAAGTGATGCCAATGGGACTGACCAATGGGACTGACCAACGCCCCAGCGACGTTTCAAAGGCTGATGGAGATGGTTCTCCGTGGCCTCCCATGGCAGACATGCCTCGTCTATTTGGATGATGTCTTGATCTTTAGCCAGTCTTTTGAAGAACATCTCCAGCACTTGGAAGAGGTCTTCTGCAGATTCCAGTGTAGTGGTTTGAAGTTAAACCCTGCCAAATGCTACCTTGCCAAGGAGAATGTACTGTTCCTTGGGTACATCGTCTCAAAGGACGGTGTAAAGCCGGACGCCAAGAACGTACAAAATGTGAAAGATTGGCCCACTCCACGCACTCCAACTGAAGTGAGAGCCTTTCTTGGACTTTGTTCCTATTACAGAAAGTTCATTAAGAATTTTGCACATCATGCAGTACCCTTGCATGGACTGACAAAGAAGAATACACCATTCCTGTGGACACCAGCTTGTGAAGAAGCATTCGCTTATTTGAAACAAGCTCTATCACGTCCTCCTGTGAAGTTTAGGAATGCCCTTCCTAAACTTCGCCCAGCTGTTTCAACTATACACAGATGCCTCCTGCTCTGCCATTGGGGCAGTGTTAGCTCAGAAGCGTGATGAGAGGGAAGTGGTCGGTGCCTATGCCAGCCATGTCCTTACCAAAGCAGAGAGGAAATGGTCGACATACGACAGAGAGCTGTGGGCGAACGTCTGGTCTGTCTGACATTTTCGGCATTATCTCTACAAGCAACCTTTTGTCATCATTACAGATCACAAACCCCTCTTGGGCCTAAGAAGAATCCCATCGACAGTGACAGGACTGGTCGGCGTGCACGTTGGGCCCTGGAATTAGATCCATTTGAGTGGACTGTGATCCACAGAGAAGGACATCGGCATCAGAATGCAGACTCATTGTCGAGGCACCCAGAGGTAATAAGTCCACCTGCCACCACTGAAAACCCTTCTTGTCGTCCCGCTGCCTTTTCATGTCGTCACAAAACCCAGCTATGTGTGCACTGCCGATCTTCAGCCAACCAGAACCAATACCCCATCAGCCGGTTCCAAACCAGTCCGAAGGATCCCCCTCATCGACTTTCCAGCTTTCCACCACTGGATTGGAGCTGCAGGAGAAGCAACAGCAGGACCCGATCCTGGCAGAGGTCATCAGATGACCAAAGGCTACCAACCCCCACTCTGGAGGATGAAAAACAGACCCGCTGCAGAGAAGTCACTCTGGCATGAATACAGAAGGCTCACCTTTCACAATGAGCTACTCTGTAGGAAAGTCCATAACGGAACATCCAAGTCAGCAGTCTATCAGGTTATCATACCTCAAGAGTTGCAGGAAGACGTCTTCAAGCTGCTCCATGGTAATCCTGTGGCAGGCCATTTGTCAGCGGAGAAGTTTCTGCAACATGCTCAGGTATTGTGCAACTGGCCATTCATGTCCCGGGATATTCATCAGTGGTGCAAGAAGTGTGTGCCGTGTGATGCTCGACGCAATCCTGTACCACATCAGAGAGCACCGATGAAGACAGTGACTGCAACCTCACCATTCCAGAAAGTGGCAGCTGACATCTTGGAATTGCCAGTCACCAGCCATGGCAACCGGTATGTGTTGATTGTTCTAGATTACTTTTCTAAATACGTTAACCTCTACGCCATTCCAGATCAAAGGTCAACAACTGTGGCCAAATGAATTTTTGAGAACTTCATCAGAGAGCATGGAATCCTGGAGAGTCTTCACACGGACCAAGGACGGCAGTTCGAGTGGGACCTAGTCAAACATCTTTGTAGTCTACTAGGAGTGAAGAAGACAAGGACCAGCCCATATCATCCACAATGTGACGGTATGGTGGAACGATTTAACCGGACACTCATCTTCTCCAGCAGTCTGGAGAGTGGGACGACTGCAAAAATCAGCTGGCCATGGCCTATAACACCAGCCCTCACTCCTCTACGGGATACACCCCCTTTTTCCTGACCCATGGTCGAGAGGCACGGATGCCTGTTAATGCTCTGTTTCCCCCTGATGTGCAGTCTCCAATCTCCACTCCACTTCAGCTGACGATGCAGTACAGAGATTTTTCGTTGTGGTACAATGCATAATAAAATTCATCCCTGGTATCAACACTTCATTTTCATGAAACAAAATATTTTTTGTCATCATTTCTGGATGCCACAATTAAACGTATTTTGCATGGGTGATCATCAAAAAAAACCTGCTGTGGTCAGTATTTCTGAAGATTGTCTTGTTCTCTTATTTGCCATCGCCAACTGATGTTCTAAAATTGATGCACGGAATGTCTGGGGAAGGCCTTCATCAGTTCCACTGCCATCTGAAACAAAAATAGCTTGTTTCTCTTGTGGGAGTGACAAAACTGTTTCGGGCGAACAATTTGAAAACAAGGCTGCATAAAGCCGGACGGTCGCTTGGTTGTGCGTTGAAGTTTTGGACCCTTTGTTGTCAACCCGCGCCACTTTCGGCCTGCCTGGCTTGGAGGAGCTCCGGCAGGGACAAACTGGCAGCATCACTTCTTTACCGGCCCGTCGCGGGCGTATTCGACAAGGTTTATTAGCCTGTTGCTTGACACCCGCGCCCCTCCCGACTTCCCGCAAGATCCCTCTGATCAGAGCTGCATTGCGATCTGCGCGGAGCAGCCGCGCCCGGGCCGTGTTTTGCAGCGGCATTGTACGACATTTCGCGAGGGTGGGCGTGAACTTTTCACCCAATTCGCTTGCAACCCGGGCAACGTTCGACCGACGGGTGCGGCGAAACTCCGGCGAGGTCAGGCGGGTGGCATATTTTCCTTCACAGAATGTCGCGCGGGTGTGCGTCAAAGTTTTCTGCCCTTTGTGTTAGGATCCATTGTTTGTCCACAGTGTCGCCCCTCCCTTTTGATTTTGCGCCTGGGACCTAACCGATGCTGTCGCTTGGCCCACCAGAGCTGCGCCGTGCCTGGCGGGCCGGCAAAGGCGAGTGTTCCAAGCGAAGAAGTGGAAGACCTCGCGCACACCAACACGACCTGCCGGGACCAAAGCTGCTACCCGCTCGGCCCCGCCAGAGATGCACCTCGCTTTGAGGGACAGGGGGCGTGGTGTGCAATCAAAGGGAAGAAAAACTTCGGAATCAAACGCGCGGGACCGAACCGATGCCACCCGCTTGGCCCTGCCGGAGTTGCGCGGGGCAGGTAGGGCCGAGAGTGGTGTGTGTTACAAGCGAAGCGGAGGAACAGCTCACGCCCACCCGTGAGAAATTTCGGACCGAGCCGTTTTTTCCCATGGCTGAGCCGGAGTTGCTCCATTGTGGCGCTCAGGCTGTTCCAACGAGGATGTTGGGGCGGAGTATGGCAAGCCATTTGAGCATTTATTCCAAATCCCTGATATCAAACATAAGTGTGTTACACTAGTTCGATCTCTTTCAGCACTAGTTCGACACTCGGCCACACTAGTGACACCGAATGTTGAACTAGTTGCATACAAACTCCAACTAGTCATTCATTTTCAGCAACATGTTAACTTGTCAATCATGGATTATTCTAACATGTGAACTTGTGACCCGTGATTTCCTGCGCGAGTAAACAAGTGCGAGCTGAAATACTCACTAGTTTACTAGTGGCGGATAAAACAGTAGCTAGTTTACTAGTTAAAGCCCCTTGACGCCTTGATATCTAACTAGTGAGTGTCAAAAATGTTACTTGTTCACTGGTGATGCCCCAAATATTTACTAGTTGCACGAGTGTGACATTTAATGTCGCACTAGTTCAACTAGTGAGGTCTAAAATGTTCACTAGTAGAACTAGTGGATGCCAACCTGCTCACTAGTAAGCTAGTTGCACAAAATATAATGAGGAGGTGGGGCAGAAATGTGGCTGCAGGATTCCTATTGGATCTGCAGTTAAAATACACCAATCGGGATTCAGATTTTGTCACAATCACACCCACTTCATTTGCATGTTTTACACTAGTTTACAAGTTGTCCTGAGGATTTGCAGCTAGTTCACTAGAGGATGCCTATTATTGGTCACATGTCGACGAGTGAATCCAGAAATCCAAACTAGTAAACTAGGTGCAATCGATTTGACCTTTCATGTTAACTACACGGTTTCAAAATGTGAACATGTTCACAAGTCAATGTAGAGATATCCACTAGTTACACTAGTTGGGCTCATTTTCACTGTACTTGTTAACTAGTGATACACATGTTGCCTCACTAGTAAACTAGTTGGGTTCAGTGTGACACACTAGTGAGCTAGTGACCCAGGTTTTCATATCACTAGTTAACTAGTGGAACGTATTTTGTCTCACTTGTCAGGCTCAATGCTGAACATGTATAGACTTTGACTGAACATGTTTGACAAAACTGGGCACTAGGTGACATGTGCACACATCTAGTTTACTAGTGAAATAATCACATTTGGCTAGTTTACATGTTTGGCAGTTACAAAACTTTACAAGTTCACTAGTTGTGCACACATGTCAACTAGTAAGCAATTTTATTTAGCTAGTACGATGTGCATGCCAGCCAGTATGCCAAAAACATGAGCTAGTGCAACAAAAATCCCTACATGTTAGATATTTGTTGCACTCGTTGTGCACAGTCGCTCACAAGTGCTGATTAAGACCAACAAGTGAAAAGAAAAGCCCAACATGTAGGAAAAATGTCAAACATGTTCAGTCAAACCTTGCACAAGTTCATTTCTTGGTCTGACAAAATGCCTCCCACTAGTTAAGTAGTTGAATAAACACGAGCGTCTCTAGTGAACTAGTGGCTCACTCTGGACTCAACTAGTTTACTAGAAAGAAAACATGTGTTTCACTAGTTCACAAGTGAGTTTGAAATGAGACCAACTAGTGCAACTAGTGGAAATTGTCGCATTTACAAGTTAACTAGTGAACATTTTGAACCTCACTAGTCAGCTAGTAAGGTTTGGAAGATCCAACTAGTGTAACTAGTGGACATAATATGCCTGACTAGTGAGCTAGTGATCAATTTTTAAACTGACAAGTTCACTGCTAAGGCCAGAACACCTTAACTAGTGTACCCAGTGGACATTTGGCCCTTACAAGTGAGCATGTCAACTGTAACATGCGATCATTCATTTCTCAGTTGCGACTCGAACACCGACATGTTCACAAGTGGCCTGCATGCAAATGAAGCAGGCGGGACAAGAATTTTGATTGGTCAATATTCAAAGAATGAATATTCAGTCTTAAAGCTTTAACCATTACGCGCCCGGCTCGTAATACCTTAAGAAGAAAGTACAGTAGTGATTTTATAAATATAATTCATAATTTTGATTCATTTGTCTCTCTCTCTCTCTCTATATATATATATATATGTGTATATATATATATATGTATATATACATTATGTCTATATACTGTATATGTATATAGTCTATATATATATCCATCCATCCATCCATTTTCCGAACTGCTTGATCCTCACGAGGGTCGCGGGGGTGCTGGAGCCTATCCCAGCTGTCTTTGGGCAGTAGGCGGGGGACACCCTGAATCGGTTGCCAGCCAATCGCAGGGCACACAGAGACAATCAACCATCCACACTCACAATCACACCTAGGGACAATTTCAGAGAGTTCAATCAGCCTGCCACGCATGTTTTTGGAACGTGGGAGGAAACCGGAGGACCCGGAGAAAACCCACGCAGGCCTGGAGAGAACATGCAAACTCCACCCAGGAAGGCCAGAGCTGGAATTGAACCCGGTACCTCTGCACCGTGAGGTCGACACGCTAACCACTGGACTACTGGGCCACCCGTGTATTCATTATAAAGTCATTAAATATTACATTAAAAATACATTCATAATATCTCACTAATTTCATCGATGTGATATTACTGTATACCCAATTTTGCACCCGTAAAATTGGATCGATAAACGCTGTGTAGATACTTTCCAGCACAGGTAACAAAGGCAAGGCTCAGGGGCGAGATCTGGCCTGCCACATCATTTTACGTGGCCCACAAAAGCAAATCAAACATGGCAACATCCATGATGCTTGCTAAAATATGTACCAAAATTTAAAATTCTCAAATGTAATAAATAAGAGACACATTTTGTTGTGTTTTTGTTTTTCTTGTTGAATGGCTTTTCCTTGTCTTTTTGTCACAAGATTCATTTGCAATTTCACTTGGCGTTTGCAATAACTTTTTGTTACCCTCATTCTTATCCTGGTAATTTTGTTACCAGCGTTTTATGTTGTACTTTATGATAAAGTACAACTTAAAATAATAAAGTATTTTATCGGTTGTGTAACCTTATATTGTAACTAAAGCATTTTTATGTTAGAATTTATTTTGGTATACGTTTGTGGGATCCGCTCCTATTCCGGATTAGTCAAACACACCAATCGGCTGGAAGTAGACGTCTCATACCCAGCCAAGTTATTTGGCGGGCCTCCTGCAGATATGAGCGGCAATTCAGCTGAATCTGCCACCGAAAGTGGTGTCAGTGAAGTTCTTAGTCGCGTCTGGAACGCTCTTGACGTTGCAAGACGAGAATTGTCGGTGCAGATGGACGACAATAATCTATTGCGAGCCACAAGAAGCACTTTTCGGAGACGAAGAAGAGCACGCCCGACGGCAGGTAGGCTAACTTTGACAAATCTTATTGGCTCTATAAATGTTGCTATTGCATGAGTTTCAATCAATGTTATGAATAATACGATAAAAATTAAATAGTTTTGGCCATATGCCTTTTATTTGGTACTGTTTAACTGAGTGTAAGCATATAATAATGAGAGGGGAATCGAAGATTATTTGCCCGAACGTCTTTGGCTATTTTGAGATTAGAATACCTGTACCCAATTTGCTGAAGGTACGATTGACAGTTGCATATTCTGTTCCTGTATACAGAAACGCAAACACGTGTTCATGGGATACACGGAGTCTGGAGAGTAAGGCTATTCCTGTTTGCCGAATTCCGATCATCTTGCACTCCCGCCTCATTCGGAATGCTGCCAACTGACCAGAATTGGTTTGGGTAATGCACAAATGACATCTTTTCACAGTGAGATTGTATTTTTAACCCCCACCCCCATTTGTTACTGTTATTGCTGCATTGGATGTGTAGTCCTGAACTGGTTGCCAGCCATATCACTAATGTTCAAAAGTTCGGGGTCACTCAGAAAATCCTTATGCTTTAAAGAAAAGCAATGCTTGTTTGTATTGTTTAAAAAAAACACTAGCAACGTCAAGATTGGTATTTCCAATTAACTTAATGTTATTGTCATGGATAAAACGGTGGGTAAGGGTATAAGTGACCTCAAACGTAGGAACAGTACATACCCTTGTGCTTTTATTGTAAAAATTATGCTCATATGTTTGATTTTTCTTTTTTTCTGGGGGATGGGTATTTATTTTCCAGGGATCCCGAATCATGATCTGCAAGGGACAAACTCCCCCGAGTGTTATGCACAACTTTCATGGAGTCTCGCAGAGTTTAATAATTACATCTGTCAAAGCTTCCCAGCAGTTAGCCTAAATGTTATTGGATTTCATCTCGCAAGAGCTGATAAGTCGAGGCGTCTGACTAGAATTCAGGCAAACACTTTAAAGGACCTCAAAACAGCAGTTGGCAGAAGCAGAATATATATTCTTCCCCAGACCAATATTACACTGCCGTTAGAGGTTAGTCTTTGTATTGATCAAACATTCCTTTTGGATATTAGCACTCTGACTGATTAATAAGAGTTTGTCTTGTCAACATAGATCACTGAATTTGAAAATACTCACGCTGTACCAGAGACATCCCAGCCAACTGAACAAGAGAGCATTCCCCAGTATTTTCCTCCTCCACCATCCACAACATTGATGGCTTCACCTACTGCTACCTCAACAGCCACCAGACCTGAGGCCTCACGCAGTACCCAATCTCGACCCCCTGCACCATCAGGTATCGTATCTCTGCCCTCACCTGCAGTCGCTCAGGTCATGCCCTCTGCTCCTGGAGTACCAGTTCACTTGTCATTTGTCACATCTAACAACAATTCTGATGCAAGTTCTCAGTCTTTGCCCTTCAATGCCATAGATTTGTCCTCATGGATGAACAATGATGGAAGCTCAGCAAGCACAGGCTTGGACTCTTGTCAAGTAAGTATTTGTCCACAATATTGTAGTTTCTATTTAATAATTCAGACTGGAGGCAATTGTGAGCTAAATGGTTACAATTGGAGATTAAAAGGCACCCTCTCGGTGTTCACGTCAAAAAAGACAGCTGGATGTAAGTCTAACTCTTTCCAACAGGAGCCAAGTTTAGAGTCAAGTTTGGATTCTGCACAGTGGCTCAATGCAGGGACCCCAGAGGTATATCCCCACATGGAGATTATAAATAATCTGTCATATGTTCTGAAAATATGACTGCAGACATGTTCATGTTTTCACATTATAACATGCACCATTTGTACTTTTGAAGGTATTTTACAGAGTGACACGCTTGGAATCAATGAACAGGTATTTTGTAGGTTTAGAAACATGTACCATATGTGACACGGAATTCTATTCAATTTCTGTTCTGTCCTCAACACTTGTGCCGTGCCCTGTATATTGACAGATAGTTCAACAGCCCTTTCTTATTAACACTCTGGAGAAAGTTTTGTCCTTTATGAAGGTTTGAATATAAGAAGCTTTTTGTCCAGCAAAACTCTGTGGAAAATACAGAAAGCAAATAAATGATTTGTCACTTTTACTCTACGGACACCAATGTGAATGAATAAGAAATTAAGGAGATCCACATGCATGAATTAAATCACAATACATCTGTAGATAAATCAAAATGCAGTTTTGCATCTATGATGCAAATGGTTTGAGAGTCTGGAGTTCCAGTATGTAATTATGATTTGGGTAATCTGATTTTTAGGACTCGTGTGGATGACATTTTTATTGATGATTCTGAAGAAGGGAGGTCAGATGATGACCTCATGGCAGTTGCTTATGAAAATGACAGTCCTCCATCAGTAAGTTAGAGCTCTTTTAAACGTAACATAGGCCAACATGTTTTTTTTTTCAGGAGTTGTTTATGACACTGCATTTTAAATATTCATAAGTGGAAAGAATTTGTTGCCTCTCTCTGCCATTGTTTTGCCATTCAATTCTAATATACTGTTCTTTTAATGTACATTAGGAAGAAGTGGATCTTGCCACTATTTTGAGGAATTTTCACGAGGATCACATTTCTGGCAATCTGGTATCCACCATCTGTATCAGAAGGAGTAAGCTTCTGGAGAGTGCCATTAAAGCAATCTCCAGAGTCACTTTCTGTTGGATGCAGTCGCCACACATAGAAGATGCAGATGATATGGGGGGACCACAGCGGGAGCTTTTCAGGTATGAATGCCGGTTTTAATTTTCCATTTTCAACACAGGGGTGCTGGCGCTTATCCCTGCTGTCTTCAGGCGGAATGCGCACAGCACCCTAAACTGGTTGCCAGCCAGTTGACTGCTCCAAATTGTAAGCAGGTGCGAATGGTTGTTCGTCTCAGTGTAGCTTGCGATTGGTTGACGACCAGTTCAGGGTGTACATCGCCTACCGCACAAAGACAGCTGGGATGAGCTCCGGCACGCCTGCAAAGCAATTCATAAGATGAATGAATGGCTGAAAGAAACCCTTTTCTTTTGATTTTTATCCTAGACTCCTGATGATAGAGGTACAGACCTCCCTCGGAATTTTTGAAGGAAAGGCTGGCCAGGTCTTTCTTACTTATGACCAAACGGCTCTAGACCAGCAAAAATATTTGAAAGGTGGCAACCTTATCGCTTGGTCAATTGCTCATGGTGGTCCATGTATTAAGGCCCTGGATCCTTGCCTCTTCCAGTTGATGTGCGGCCAGGAGCCAACACTGGAGCAGTTTGACTGGCATGTGCTGCCCGACCCAGATGTGCAAAGCAAAGTCAAAAGGGTACATCATGATTGTCATTTAAAGATGTATTTGTTAAGAGTCAAACTGCTACCAGTTGCTGTTTATTTCTATGAAAAGAAAGTTCAGTCTGAGACTCGGCTGCATTGTTCCCACTCCTGTCTCTCAGATTCAACAGTGCAAGACAAATGAGGACCTTATAGCACTCCAACGTGACTTGGGGGACTGGATTTCTGAGTGTGGCATCCCAGGAATATTTAGTGCCAAAGTTGAAGACATGCCAAAAATCTATGCGTATGTTGTCAAGCATTACATCTATCTCAGGTAAAAACATGCAAAGGAAAGAAACATTTCAACTTTTAACTGATACGGAATAGTGTCACTGAGGTGATGTAAATATGTAGATTTCAATCAGACCCTGCCTTGACTAACTTATATTTTGAAATGTTAGTTTTGAATCGACAACAAATCGTGATGGACAAATGAATCTTCATGAAGTACTTATTTTTTTGACTCCTCTATATGGCACTCACGATCTAAATGTAGCCCCAGATTGTTTTGTGTGCGCCTATTAGGTAGTTCCGCCTCCCAAATAGGCGCACACAAACCAATCGGGGACTACATAAAGATGCAGTGGAAATATATTAAATTTCCACTGCACTAGTGTTTATCTTCAAATCAAGAGTACCATGTAGAAGAGTAAAACATTATCACGAATGCTTACTTTTTCCAACATTTCCGGTTTTGCAGAATCGGCAATGCTAGTGTTTCTAATTCTCAGGACAAAAATAATGTTGCTCTTACAAATGACAGAGGTCCCAGCTGAATATCAGTTGGAAATGTGTTTCTCATTGCTGAAACAAGAGACAGATGAAATTAAATCATGAAAAGGTGTGCGTATAGGGGTTTTCCCCTTTCTGACCTGGTCATGACTGCTAAAAATGGAAAGCTATTGTAAAAAACATAATTATGACTACATACCCTACGGTCATATGAATTTGGGCCCAATTATGCGTCTTATGAAAAACTCCAAATGTATATCAGGGATTCAAGACTGTTACAGACTAATATACTCTGCATATGTTCTCACTGTTGCATTATAGAACAGCCAAGATGATACACCAGTTCACAGAGGGAATGAATGCATAGGGAAAGTTGTGGGACCTAGTCAAGAAAAACTGGATCGCTTTCTTGCCCCTGTTCACCAACATGCAGGAACCTCTGTCAAAGACAGCCTTCAAAGCCATCCTCCCTTATAATTACAGTGACAGAGGAACCAATAATCGGCAGACAGAGGAGGATACCATCTACAGCTGGGAAATGGTTTTGAATATGATTGAGGGTAACTTAATCAAGCCTTTGTTGCAGAAATTATTAAATACCTTGCACAAACAAAATGGCACACTTAAAATTTTCACTACTTTGACGGCCTGATCAAAGTGCTATAGTCGGATGTTTTACCATTTGAAGACAATGTAATTGACGCAAGAAAGGGTTGTTAGAAACTTTAATGAAATGCAAATCTTTTTCCTTACATTATGTTCATATACCCTAAATTTGTTACACGAGAAGATGGTGAAATACTGTCCAGATGTTATGTTTGATTTACTTTTTTGGTGTCCAATGGCAGACAAAATGGTTGAAATCAGATTTGAAGACCTTCTCGTCTTCATCACTGGAGCGGATGAAGTTCCTGTCCTGGGTTTCCGCGACAACATCTGCATCGATTTTTATGACCAGGCTGAGGGCATGCGACGTTTGCCCTACGCGTCTACCTGCATGTTGTGTTTGTACCTGCCGAGAGGAGTTACAGAGGAGAACGACCTGCAGCAGATGCTCTCCCAGGCAATAGGCGACTCCTTGGGCTTTGGAAAGGTGTAGAGGTGCGTTTATCTCCCTTCAATATTTCGAATCGTTCTTGCACACACCAGGTATTTTTCCCTCAAGTCTGTTGTTTCATTGATTGCATTTTGAATATATTGCAGGTGCTCTGGGCTCAGGTTAAGTTGCTGTGATATAGTCACTGGTTGTTCAAGACCCTCATTGTTTGCTTGAAACTGGTTGAACTGTATGCCGTGTCTTGCCAAGCCAGCTTCGAGATTTTCTTGTCTGTAAGGGCCATCTCCAAAGACATTGTTGAGGGCTGTTGTTTCCTGCTCACTGTTGGCTAACATGCCCTCCATCCAAATTTGTGTTGGAGTGCGTTTGTTTGCTGTTCTCATTCTGTGGTTGTTCCAACCACATTTGAATAAGCACAGTCGTTTTTCAATTTCTGGCCTGTATACAATCTGTAGTGCCATTTTGTGAATGATATCTGTGTTTTCACCACCATGGTCGGATCTTACACTGGAGGGTAACCCATACAGGCAGGTGGCTTGGACAAAATATTTCCACACTGTCAAAGCTGTGTTGTCTGTGCTGCAGTTGAGGTACGTTATTAGCCTGGAATTCCCATCAATGCCAGCATGTGTCACAAACCCCCACCTGTAAAACAAACATAAAAAGAATAATGGATTAAATACAAGAAAACAATCAAGTTTCATATCTTGTTTGAAATATCATCTCGGTAGAGATGATATTGCTGTGCACTTAAGACTACATGGAGGCAATTTGGAGTTTGTGTAACTTGGATATACAAATGATAAAATTCAACTTAATCTGTGCTGTCCATACAATATGGCTTTCTAATGCTCCCACGAGTACAAATATAAGATGATCCCTTATTACCGAATGAGACGCATATGCCCATCTATGTGCCATAAACTATTGGGAAATGGCACATAGTATGTTCTTCTAGCCACAGTCTGGCTCCATCTCTGGGCTGCAGCAGCTGGGTCAATACGGTTGAGGATTTCTCGAACTCTTTTTCTTTGTACTACAATACCATCAGCACGCAGGTATGCCCTCATCATCTGCAACAGGTTCATAAAACAACACAATAAAGAAAGTACACTTTCACACTGAATATAATGATATATACATGAAGGGACAAGAGTATGTAGCAGAACACTTACTTCCGAGCCTGATCTGGGAAATTGGCTGTGCAATCTTCTGACATGCTCCTCCGGGTCAACATCATGAATGGGAGTAAACCTATTTCTGGCTGAAATCTGAAAAGTCTTCATTTTTTTTATGCAGGTATGAAGAGGAACAACCCAACATCCCCGCGATGGCTCTCACTGTAAAGCCCTGAGTGAGGAGCAGTTCAATTTGATCCCTTGTAATATCAAGTGCTGGTCTCCCTCGTCTACCTAAAGTATGGAAGTAAAAGGATTAAGGAATTCAAGCAAATGAATCACTACGTGTTTTTATATACTGTATACAGTACAGGCATATAGACACAGCTGTACATAAAAGTATATGCAGCTTCAAAACCACGAGCAGCTATTTTCTCTAACCATTTTACTCAAGAAAAAAATAATTCAAAATTATAATTGAATAACTAAAAGATCACTAGTTATTGCTTAAAAGTGTATAGCCATCGTGTTACTTAATAGTCTACTGATCTGCAGGAAAACTACTGGTATAAAACGACGTTTGACAGGGTGATAGAAGGTAAGTCACAGCAGGTCGTCAGTAAAACCCGTGTGTAGTTCGAAGAAAAATACATACAAAAAAGCAATGACAAAAAATCGTAGCCATTTTACCTGTGTGCAAACGATGTGCCACATGGGAACAAACACGTCCACCATTAGGAGCGGGTCCCGCAATGATGACAGATCGGAGATCTGTTAGACTTTGAATCAAATTTTGAATAGTATCTGCGCTAAACTGGTCACTAACTCTTCTTAAATTAGCAATTGAAATGTTTATCGCGCGTGCTTCACTTTCACCGGCAGACCCTTGACGACAGGCACTCTCTATTGTCCTGCACCTTCGCCGAATACGTCTCAGGACGCTGTCCGCCATGGTTCTAAAAAATTAAGTGGGCACAGAATTTCCAAAATCATGAGCCCTGACTGGTGGGATTATACTATTTTGAAACGGGCAGCCAATAGGATACCGTTACATGTTTTCGTAATCATCCTTATTTGCATGTAATGCAAGTACAGTGTAATGTCACTAGCACTACAAGTGGGCACATTTATGGCCTTACATGTTCACTAGTAAGCGTCAAAATGATCTTACTAGTGAACTAGTGGGCACATTTATGGCCTTACATGTTCACTAGTAAGCGTCAAAATGATCTTACTAGTGAACTAGTGGGCGTTTTGTGGCTTACATGTCAACTAGTAAGCCTCAAAATGATCTTACTAGTGAACTAGTGGGCGTTTTTGGGCATACATGTCAACTAGTAAGCATCAAAATGATCTTACTAGTGAACTAGTGGGCGTTTTGCGGCTTACATGTCAACTAGTAAGCTTCAAAATGATCTTACTAGTGAACTAGTGGGCGTTTTGTGGCTTACATGTTCACTAGTAAGCGTCAAAATGATCTTACTAGTGAACTAGTGGGCACATTTATGGCCTTACATGTTCACTAATAAGCGTCAAAATGATCTTACTAGTGAACTAGTGGGCAATATGGAATAAATACTCAAAGGGCTTGCCTGGCAAGCCCTTTGAGTATTTATTCTTCCGTGATTGTATTGTAGACCAATGAGAGCACGTCCGACAGACACGTGGACTTCGGGCAGCCAATCATGATGCATTTCGAGCCAAGCCCCGACAAAAACGGAGGAGAAAACTTTCAGACGCATTGAAAGCTTTTCGGGTAAATATTACTCTTGTTGTTACACAAAATGTTGTTTTACGATTATTTTAGGCGGTAAAGTTATGGTGTAAATGTCAAATATGCGGTCAATTTATCAAGATGAAGCCTGCTTAAAAATTTGCTCCAACGATTTCGGAGATGTGTCTGACTTTGACAGCAATGGCGGCAGTTCAACGCTGACAGTCGCAGTCGGGTGCAGATTTATTTCGGCAGGACTTTCTCAAATCTGCCGTTTGCTCTGACAGTTCTCTGTCTGACAGTCACATTTTGTCTTATTACTCACAAGCTAATTGACATTTAAAAAAGAGTTAAAGTTAATGTTTGGAACATGATTTTGCTCTTACTGTTTGCTGCCTTAGTTCGTTTGAATTATTCGCTGCCTGCATTACATGAAGTACATTTTTTAATATTCACAAGACTGTAACTGTGCATTATAAATAATGTAACATTTGCACTATGTTTTACTGGATCTACAACTAAACTAAACTAGGTCCTCGTTTCTGGGAGAGTCCACAGCACCTCCTGCATCACAACCATTCTGCCGGCACACCTTCAGCAGCACGATGTTTCTAACGGGAGCTGGAGGGTGATCAGCTTCATTGAAGAACAGGAGGAGGAGAGGCACAACGTTTGTCATCTGTGATATGTTTTTAGACTTTTCTCCTAATTAAAAAAAACTGTATGTTTTGTTAATTTCTTGGTATAGTTTTTGTATTTAAATATTTTAACAATCAAATATTTTTCAACTGTGTTTTGGATATGAATTGTATGAAATAAATCAGTGAAGCCCCAATCAAATTCTACTCCATCTAATCTGCTCGATCACACTGCTGTCAAGCTGCTGTAAATAATGCCTTCATTCATGATTGTAGAAACCCCAGGACGGTAAACATGTGATTATTTTATTTTAAAATATAAGAAGCCTATGTTTTTCAATTGTGCTCATTTTCGTTGTATTGCACGACAAATATAATAGATGAGCCGGTTTGGGGACATCATCAACCAAGCTGCTGCTCCAATTGCAATGCGATATATTGTCCTGCTCTCCTAAATTCGCATCTACACCACAAATTATAGCATCCTAACTGATTTAGCAAAAACTGAAAATTCACATCATTATTTAGGGAGAATATGTTGCAGAACTGTTGTATTATATGGTGCCATATTAATTTTATTTAGTATAGCATACATATATAAAAGTGGAAAGATACTGTAGAGCTGTAGCATTACTCTTTATCTCCGTGTACATAATAAATAAACATCACCTACAGATACATTGACTGGTAAAAATTGCTTGATTCCTTCTGTATACTGTAGATATTACGCAAATGGCGGTAAATAATTGTGAAAGCTCAGAATCAGGTTTTAAAGGGTTAATTTTTTGCTGGGTGGTGCTCTTATCATGGAGCCAATAGGAGGTGTTCACTTCTGGCACTGTCCTGCCTCCTGATTAGCATTTAGCGTAACTAGTGTGACCAGTGAGCCATTAGTGTTTCACATGTTGTACAAGTGAACATTTTGCCATCACTAGTTAACTAGTTAAATTAAACGACAATTTAACTAGTTGACTAGTGAGTAGGGTGACATCCACTAGTTCCACTAGTGCGACATTTTGACTTCACTAGTTGAACTAGTGAAGTCAAAATGTCGCACTAGTGGATATTTGGGGCATCACTGGTGAGCAAGTAACATTTTTGGACTCACTAGTTGGATATCAAGGCTTTAACGGTCTTAAACTAGTGCACTATCAATGTTTTATCCTCCACTAGTTAACTAGTGGATATTTCAGCTCCCACTAGTTAACTAGTGCAGGAAATCATAGGCCACTAGTTAACATGTTAGAACAGAGGTGGGCAAACTACGGCCCGCGGGCCGAGTCCGGCCCGTTGGTCCTTTTAATCCGGCCCGCCGAAGGTCGGTCCACAATTAAGGTTCGATGTGAATGATTGCATTCATTTCAATTGGACTTGTAATGACAGGCATTTCACCGCCAGGTGGTGCATTGACTTGAAGTTGCAGAACACAGGGGGGGTGGGGGGGATCTTTTCGACCACCTAGGACCTCTGTATCGCTCTACTTCTACTGGTCTGATCACAACCCATCTGCAGAAATGCACAGGCTAAAATAGGTCATCAACAACACTGTCGTCATTTTAAAAAAGTATATTAATACAGTACTTTCTTTGAAGTCAAGATGGCACCCGAGTAGGCAGCCGTCACTAGTTAACATGTTAACACTTTTTAAACCTTACTAGTAAACTAGTAAGACTTTGAACCTCACTAGTTTGGTCTAGTGGGCCACTAGGGCATAAAAAAGCTGACTAGCTGGGAAGTTCCCTCTGCTTGTGTGCTTCCAGGTGTCACTAGTTAGAATTTTGTCAGCACTAGTTGGACAAAAGTGGCACTAGTTGCCAAAAATGAGTGGCTAGTGAGGATTTCTTTGCAACTAGTTCGACATTCGGTGTCACTAGTGTGGCCGAGTGTCGAACTAGTGCTGAAGGAGATCGAACTAGTGTAACACACTTATGTTTGATATCAGGGATTTGGAATAAATGCTCAAATGGCTTGCCATATGGCCGAGTGTCGAACGAGATCGAACTAGTGTAACACACTTATGTTTGATATCAGGGATTTGGAATAAATGCTCAAATGGCTTGCCATAGTCCCCCGCCTACTGCCCCAAGACAGCTGGGATAGGCTCCAGCACGCCCGTAACACTTTTGAGGATAAGCCGATTAGAAAATGGATGGATAGATTGATGGATGGATGAATGGATGGATTTATGAAAAAATAAATTCACAAACAAATCCATGAATCAATAATTAAATTTCTTACCAAGATATTGTGGGGGAAACAGGTTTTCAAACTTTAAATGTAAGCCATCTCAAGGAGCTTTGGTTTTTAAACACAACTGAAAATGAGGGACAACTGCTTTATCCAGATTAGAAAAAGTAAAATGTTTGCAACTATTGGTAACCAATGTCAACATTTTACATATTTCATAGTTCTGTATGGCATAATATTGTATTTCATTTGTTTTTGTGACCATTATTCAAAAGCAATCATCATGAAAGAAAAATAAGAAACAGTGTACATTCATTTTTATTGACATAATGGTATTGTTTGTGTCTATTTATTTTAATAAGATTAAATATACATAGGGCGGCCCGGTCGTCCAGTAGTGAGCACGTCGACTTCATAGTCCAGAGGGTTCAATTGCTCCGTCCTCCCTGTGTGGAGTTTGCATGTTCTCCCGGGGCCTGCGTGGGTTTTCTCTGGGTACTCCGGTTTCCTCCCACATTCCAAAAACATGCATGGGAAGCTGATTGAACGCACTAAATTGTGTGTTCAATCTATCTAGGTGTGAGTGTGGGCGTGGATGGTTGTTCGTCTCTGTGTGCCCTGCGATTGGCCTGCAACTGGTTCAGGGTGTCCCCCGCCTACTGCTCGGGGACGGCTGAGATGGGCTCCAGCACCCCCCGCGACCCCAGTGAGGATAAAGCGGTTCGGAAAATGAATGAATACATACAAAAATGGGTAATATAGAAATTTTCGTTACATTGAACAATTTTAATAACTTGTTAAAAGAGGGACTTCTCTCCATTGTGTTTCATTAATAACATTTCACACAAAACTAATTACACCTTGCATTGCGTATTGATTTTTAAAGAAGACTAATTGATCTTATTCCTAACTGCTAATGTGGCAAAATTACAGATTATCCATCTCGGTCAACTAATTATTGGTGAAATAAATTCCTCATTACAGATACTTATATAGTTAAAAATAGTTATATAGTTACTTTTCATACCAAATATATTTTAACTGCGTGCGTGTTTTGAAATAAATCTAAATCCGTAACTTGGATTACTTTTACCCCTTCTTCCCCTTCTTCTACTATGGGGGGTCCAGTAAAGGGATACTTCCGGTTTACCCGGAAGTCAGTGTAAATCCCAAAGATGGCGGAGCAAGGTCCGATGGCCATAGCGATGCGGCTACGAAACCAGCTGCAGACCGTCTACAAGCTGGACCCGCTAAGGAACGAGGTGAGGGGGACGTGGTTCTTGGAGGCGACTGCTCGGGAGGAGCCACGGGCAGGCTGGTTCAAGCGTTTACGAAGCGGACCCTCGCTTCGCTCGTTGTCGCGGAGCTGATGGGGACAGCGGAGAAGGTGGAGGGGGGCTGGGGGGTGGGAAAAGAACGAGATGCTGGGGGACAGTGAGCGTGTCTCATGGTGGCCATGAGTCAAGCCTCCGCGACGCACAGCTCGAAATGTGGAGCGGGAGTCTGCGTTGGCCAGTTCCGCACACGGCGATACTTTGCTTTTATTGGCTTTGGAGAATGTAAACAGTTGCGCGGAGCTCCTGCTGCTAGCTGAGCACACGCGCCCGTGTGGTTTGTCACAGGCTAACCGCTCGTTCGCGGAGCTGTAAAAGTGTAAAATGTTGTACTCCAACTTTATTCAATGACATGTTTTCATTTTGATACGGTCGTTACTTGAGGTAGTAAAAGTGATTCGGCCCCCCGCCCCCTCTCACCACCCGTCCGTCATTTTCCAAGAGGAGGTCGAAGTTCAAGCTCATTCACACAGCTGTGCAGCTCTGGCACAGGGAAAGTCCACGGTGACAACAGGGATCGCCACAGCGGACCAAAAAAACAACAACAACATAATCATACGTTGAAACGAGCAACCAATAGCAAGCAAGCAAAATGTGTTGTGTCAAGTAAGGCGGAACGATTTTGAAAAATAATTAACTGCGTTTTCCACTCCTCTATAATGCAATTTGATATGCATTTTTACAAGGTCCTCTTGCCATCTCTGTGTGTTTAATCACCAATATTAGCTCTTTCAAATTCAATGGACAAAGAAAATCAGCTGATCCATTTGTTGTTGATTTTTGCCTTTTTTTTAACACGAAAAAGAATAATGACGATTCACCTTCCCTCAAACAAAGAAATTGGCCAATTTTGCCGGTTTTTCTCTCTGTAGTAAAAGTTAAACAAATACTGAAGGACAAACTGTTACATGCCCCACCCTTAATTGATATATGTATTGCTGGAAGCAATAATGGACCAAACAAGAAGTTGTTTGATTCATTACATTTATTTGTTAATTCATCTGGCGATTTATACTTTAAAGGAATTTTATTCTGACAAATACTATGGATGCTAACAAATCCATATGGTCATGCCCAAGTACAGTTGTCTGTAGACAGCCTCAGTATCAATGTGAGATTCGTTAGCCCAGCTATGCTGTTTCACATTGTGTTAGTTTAAAGATTACGGACTTTACTCGGACAAAGTGGTTTGGAGCAAAGCGGCGCAGACAACAAGACATGAAACACTCTACTGTCCCGATGACTCATGTGGGGTGGTGGGCACCTCGTCCACCTCACTCAGCACAGCATAAACTCCTAGAAGTTTGGTCACCCACCTTTATTTTCAATTATATCCACACAGCTACCCGGAAGTTAAATGTCACACTGGTGACGCGGTATGTGTGCCGTATTATCAATCCATTTTATGAGTACAATGCATGACAATCCGCAATATGGCTCCTGGTATCAGTATGATGTGTTACGATGGGAGATGTGATGATTGTGTTTGTTATGTTCTTCTCTCTTAAATTGATGTCCATGTTGCCAGGAGGAAGTGAAGATAAAGATCAAGGACCTGAACGAACACATCGTGTGCTACCTTTGTGCCGGCTACTTCATCGATGCCACCACCATCACAGAGTGCCTGCACACATGTGAGTCCCCCGACACGGGTTCTTACTCAGCCCAGCTCTTTTTTATTTTTTGGCTAGAGAAGTGACATTGAAAAACAACCATTCACATCATTCATACCTGAAATTTATGTGTTTGGACTTTTGGAGCAAGCCGGAGTACTTGGAGAGAAACTTGTGAAAACATGCAAACGCCACACAGGAAGGCCAGAGCCAAGCTCCAAACCCTTAAACTCATAAGTGGGAGGCAGATATGCTCAGTACAAGGTCACCGATTCTAAAGTGTGCATTTTGAAATTCTATTAGAAATATATTGTAAAAAAAAAAAACTCTGGATTTTTTTTAGGCCCATACCAATATATGGCAGGGTAAAATTCTGATCACCGATTAATCGGCCATTGGATTTAAAAATAATCAAGTCACTAACTTAGGTCCCTTATCACTTACAACAACAAATACATGAATGATGGGTAGAATATTTGACTGTTTTACAATATTTAATTTTTTTAGTATTTGTTTAACTTCGGCTAGAGAAAAAAGAAAGAAAAATCGGCTAAAATTGACTTATTTATTTATTTATAGGGCAGGGATGATGTTTGAATGTTATCAGCTTCTTCTTATGTTGTTAATTTGTTAAAAGAGGTAATATCGATGGAATCATGAATCGGCCAGATGATTAATTGGTTGGGTCCAAATTAAAAAACAAACAAAACAAATCTGCAGTGAACCGCCACGATTCACGGTGGACCAACCGCTGTTGCAAAAAAAAACAGTAATTGACGACATGCCACTAAAAAGGGTCTGAGTAGCGCATACTTAAGATGCCGCAAGATGCTGGCAAAGCTTGTGACATGGAGAGGTAAAGATAAAGCACCAACCCCGTGCATCTGGCATGTGTACACAATCATGAACCCGTGTTACATAAATGACTGTCTTGAGTGAATAATTGCACACAAACAAAACACTTTCACATGAGGCTCATTCATAGTATTGGCTAACATGCTCGCCAAACTGACGTGACATTAGAACCGGGCGAATGAATCAACAAACACAAATGCTATTAAGTCTTTCAATCTATCTTTGACACTGCTACGCAACAATAAAAGGTCAATTGTAATGGCAAAGGAGATTCAAAACCAACGCCAAGATTCCACCAGCTGATGCCAATGAATGCATTTAACTGCTTTGGCCCGAACACAATAATAAGAACAGAAACCAACATTTTAGTCCAAAATTAGACATTTTCCCTCCCAAATCTGCTACTTTAAATGTATTTTTTAAATTATTCTAAAAATTATGTTTCTGAAACATTTAAGTGGAAGTTAATTTTAAAAAGGACATTGTCCTCTGTGTTTCCTTTCCAGTCTGCAAGAGTTGTATCGTCAAGTACCTTCAGACCAGCAAGTACTGTCCCATGTGCAACATCAAAATCCATGAGACGCAGCCCCTGCTCAACCTCAAGCTGGACCGCGTCATGCAGGACATTGTCTACAAGCTGGTGCCCGGCCTTCAAGAAAGTACGTGAACTCGTTCTCATGGCGTCTTGTCCAAACTCATCCAAATCTTGTGTGTGTGTGTGTGTGTGTGTGTGTGTGTGTGTGTGTGTGTGTGTGTGTGTGTGTGTGTGTGTGTGTGTGTGTGTGTGTGTGTGTGTGTGTGTGTGTGTGTGTGTGTGTGTGCGTTTGAACAGGTGAAGACAAAAGAATAAAGGAGTTCTATCAGTCGCGGGGGTTGGAGAGGGTTATTCAGCCTGCAGGAGATGGTGAGGATGAAAATACAGAGTTAACGGTCTGCCACTTCGCTTTATGGTGAATTCTGCGTTCTGTCATTGAGCCACTGAGATCAATAACATTTTAATAATAATAATAATACATTTTATTTATAAGCGCCTTTCAAGACACCCAAGGACACTTTACAATAACAAAAAACACAAAACAATACGGGTTGAGCAGCGGCAGCCAAAACGCGCCAGCGTTCACTCAACCCGGAAGTCAGAAAAAAAAATTCTGAATGTGAATTGGAATGCTGAAGTCACCGAGAGAGCTTTTGCAAACGTCACTCACAACCCCAAAAAGTCGAAATTAAGTTGTATACAGTAAGTATTCTCTAGTACGGAATCATATTTGCGCTGTCCAATCTTTCCTTATAACAGAATTTCCATATATGGGATACGACTATGGTACATGTTCTTTATGAACATACAAGTTTGTGAACAAAATATATGTGTGACAACACAAGCAATTAAATGCAACAATATATGCTCCAAACACTGTTAATAACACAAAAGCTGCAGTATACAATACAGGTATATGAGCAAAATGCGGTATAACAAACTTAGGGCTATTTGCTCTAAAATGAGACTAGTAACAGACCTGGTGGCTTTTCTTTTCTTTTCACTCACTCACTGTCTCTAACTTGACCTCCCCTTGATCGCCATCCAAGACGGCGTTGCTCAGCTGACGTCGTGCAATGAACTTTTAAAGCCAGCCACAGGATGCTTCGAAGTCCTCGATGCCCATAGTTAGCGCGATGGAACTCGCCTTCTCTCTAATTAGCGCTGCAGTTAGCGGAAGGGTTTTAGCATGATAACAGGTAAAGCATTCCAGGAAACGTTCGTTTACCGACTGGCCGTCGAGCCACAAGTAATTTACTCTGAGCAGCTAATTGGATGCATTCCACTCTATCTTCCACAGATCTAGCTTTCTACACACATACAGTAGATATTCAGGTGCCTCTTGGCCAATGGGAGGCCAGGATGATGCTCGGTAGTAGCCAATGGCAGAGCATGTTGCCTTCAGGAAACTCGGAGCTGTCAATGAAATAAAAAAAATCATTCACTATTCCAGTAAAACTCTTGCCGATTGAGTCACTTACATGTCGCCGTTTTGGATCCAATGAGAGTAAATAGCGGCGCGGACAGAGTTATTCTGTAGTATCAAGCGGGACTTACTTGTGTTTGCGCCACTGCAGGCTTCCGTATGGCTTCTGGAACTTCTGTTGTTATGAATCGATTGTGAATGTACTATTGTCGTTGAAATTTTAATGCATAGGTTTTTATTCCGGGTGAGGGAATTTCCGTCTGAAAGAAGTCCGTAGATGGGAATATTTACTGCGTTTAAAGATGGGTGGAGGGTGTCACACAAAATTGCGATGTAAGTGAATGAAATTCAGACAATATAGAAGAAAAAGTAATACATTTGAGAAAAACGATTAAACATCTATTTTCTAGGGAAAAAAAGACTCTGATAGTGTGAATAAGTTACACGCCGAATACTCATAAAATAATCGGACTTTCACAAAAATAGTCATACATTTCAAAAAAAGATCATACATGAGGAAAATGTCTATTTTGGAGGAAAAAAAATCCAAATCTTGCTATGTCTGAGGAAAAGAGTAAAAATAAATAAATACTCAGTCTTCAGATAAATGTTTGTTTGTTTTGAGGGGGAAAGGAAATATAATTCTTCAAAAATATCACATATTAGGGGGGATTTTAAAAATGTGTTTGAGAAGAGATAATCTTTGAAAATTGTCATACATCTTTGAGAAATTAATTCTAAAATTTCTGCAAGTAGTAGTTTATTTTTAAAGGAAAAAAATGAATTGTGGGAAAAAAAATCTTTTTGAGGAGGAAAAAAAATCCTATTAAAGGAAAACGCTTTCTGTTTTGGAGGCCAAGTGCATGTTTGAGGAAAAAAGCAAGAATATATTTGAGTTGATTTTTTATGTCGAGCAATATTTTCAAAATAGTCTCATACATTGAGGACAAAATTGTTTTTTTTTTCTAGTTTTGTGGGGGAAAATGCCAAAATTGTCTTGAATCTTTTGAAAATAGTTTACTATTAGCCAAGAAAACCAATCATAAATCATGAGTTTTATAGGATACTTGAGTTACATCTAACTTTCTGTTACAATATTAATTTTAAAAATACCATTCTGTTTGCTGAAATTCATTTTTCCCCCGAATATGTTAAAAATAACATTGTCTGATATTTTCGAAAATAGTCATCATTAATTTAGGGAAAAGGGGAAAAAGATTCCAAGTACTCACACATTTTCAGCTGTCATAGAAGTGTAAAAAGAAGTTTACCACTACATACGTAAATGGAGTAAAACTACTCATTCAGTGAAGTAAATTACGGAGGCATTTCTACAATGGTGATAAGCCAATTATGAAGTTCAGCTACATGCTATGCTTGCTAGCATGTGTTTGCTAACATGAATGCAATTAGTATTTAATGGTTTCATTGTGACTGTTCATAATGTAGCGTGCTTGTGTTGTTTGTTCCAGATTGTGTATCAAATGTGTCAGGTTTACCGTACACCAGCTTTGACCACTCCAAGGCTCACTTTTACAGATACGATGAGCAGGTGTCGTTGTGTTTAGAGCGACTAAGGTGAGACGCTCACATTCAAAATGTCTCATGAATTATTATTATAGTGTATTATTGGCAAATGTTTTTTGTGTGCAGCTCGTCACTCGCGGGGAAAGATAAGACGAAAATTGCCTTGCAGGTCAGTCGCGCGTGCAAAACACAATTTTATGAAGATATACAACACATTTAAAAAGTCTACACACCCCTATTCAAATGCCTTTTTTTAATATAAAATAATGGGACCAAGATTGTCATTTCAAAAACCGATTAGAAGACCTGAATTTTATTTGGAGTTAATCTGATGAAGCAACATTTTTGCACCATTAATGTGACATCTAAGCCGTACCATTTTTTTTTATGTTTCTTTGTGACCAACTAAAACCAAACAACTGAGATGAAGTGGCTGCACAAGTGTACACACCCTCTTATAACTAGGATGTGATCGTGGTTAATCGTTCACATTCCAAAAATGTTCAGAGAAGTCAGCACACAATTTAAAGTGATTCTGGAGTTCAGAGATTCCATTCGGCTTTTGAAATGATTTATCTTAATCTCACAAAAGATTGGGATTTGAGCAAGGGTGTGTAAACTATTTTATTTTTTTTTATCAACTGTGTATTTTTCATCAAGTTGTGGAAACGTTTAATTTTATGTAAACAACTTTTTGTGTGTGCACGCGCAGCAGAAGTTTGTGCGTTGTTCTGTGCGAGCGGAGGTGAGGCATCTACGCAAAGTGCTTTGTCATCGACTCAACGTGGAAAAACATCAGGTAGGTTGCACGCACTTGCTCACTTCCATTTTATGAATTATTTATGATGATGATTTTTATTATTGTTGTTGCTGCATTTGTGTCACAGGTCCAGATGTTGTTCAACGATGAGTTTTTGCCTGATCACATGACCATGAAGCGCTTATGGTTATCGCACTGGTTTGGAAAGGTGATGTGACACATCAATTTATATTTACATCAACAGTAAATTAAATGTGTAGAGTGGGAGGAAATTTAATCAAAGTTTAAACACACACACACACACTGTATATATATCTATATATATCTATATATATATAGATATACAGTGGGGCAAATAAGTATTTAGTCAACCACCAACTGCGCAAGTTCTCCTACTTGAAAAGATTAGAGAGGCCTGTAATTGTCAACATGGGTAAAACTCAACCATGAGAGATAGAATGTGGGGAAAAAAACCCCTCAGAAAATTACATTCTTTGATTTTTAAAGATTGAATTGCAAATCATGGTGGAAAATAAGTATTTGGTCAGCTACAAAGAAGCAAGATTTCTGGCTGTCAAAGAGGTCTAACTTCTTCTAATGAGGCTCCACCTGTATTAATGGTGCCTGTTTTAACAGTTTTATTGGTATAAAAGACACCTTTCTACAACCTCAGTCAGTCACACTCCAAACTCTGCTATGGCCAAGACCAAAGAGCTGTCGAAGGACACCAGAGACAAAATTGTAGACCTGCACCATGCTGGGAAGACTGAATCTGCAAAAGGTAAAACCCTTGGTGTAAATAAATCAACTGTGGGAGCAATTATTAGAAAATGGAAGACATACAAGACCACTGATAATCTCCCTCGATTTGGGGCTCCATGCAAGATCTCACCCCGTGGCGTCAAAATGATAACAAGAACGGTGAGCAAAAATCCCAGAACCACACGGGGGGGACCTGGTGAATGACCTACAGAGAGCTGGGACCACAGTAACAAAGGCTACAATCGGTAAATGCGCCGCCAGGGACTCAAATCCTGCACTGCCAGACGTGTCCCCCTGCTGAAGCCAGTACACGTCCAGGCCCGTCTGCGGTTCGCTAGAGAGCATTTGGATGCTCCAGAAGAGGACTGGGAGAATGTGTTACGGTCCGATGAATCCAAAATAGAACTTTTTGATAGAAACCCAGGTTCTCGTGTTTGGAGGAGAAAGAATACTGAATTGCACCCGAAGAACACCATAGCCACTGTGAAGCATGGGGGTGGAAACATGCTTTGGGGCTGTTTTTCTGCAAAGGGACTCGGACGACTGATCTGTGTAAAGGAAAGAATGAATGGGGCCATGTATCGAGAGATTTGGAGTGAAAATCTCCTTCCATCAGCAAGGGCATTGAAGATGAGACGTGGCTGGGTCTTTCAGCATGACAATGATTCCAAACACACAGCCAGGGCAACAAAGGAGTGGCTTTGTAAGAAGTGGCCTCGCCAGTCTCCAGATCTCAACCCCATAGAAAATCTGTGTTGGGAGTTGAAAGTCCGTGTTGCCCAACGACAGCCCCAAAACATCACTGCTCTAGAGTAGATCTGCATGGAGGAATGGGCCAAAATACCAGCAACACTGTGTGAAAAGCTTGTGAAGAGTTACAGAAAACGTTTGGCCTCCGTTATTGCCAACAAAGGGTACATAAAGTATTGAGATGAATTTTTGGTATTGACCAAATACTTATTTTCCACTATGATTTGCAAATAAATTCTTTAAAAATCAAAAATGTAATTTTCTGAGTTTTTTTTCCCCCCACATTCTGTCTCTCATGGTTGAGGTTTACCCATGTTGACAATTACAGGCCTCTCTAATCTTTTCAAGTAAGAGAACTTGCACAATTGGTGGTTGACTAAATACTTATTTGCTCCACTGTAGATATATAGATGTGTGTGTGTGTCTATATCTATATATAGATTTGTGTATCTATATCTATAGATATATACAGTATATAAAATGTAAAAACTGTAAGTAAATGAGGCAAAAAAAACAGATGTGCAAATAGATAAAATAAAATGATTTTTTTTTTAAATTCAAGTTAAATACAAAGAATAATATAACAGAAAAATCAAATAAAAATATATGAAATAACAATAAAATCCATCCATCCATTATCTGATCCGCTTTATCCTTTCAAGTGTGGCGGAGGGTGCTGGAGCCTATCCCAGCCGTCTTCGGGCAGGAGGCACTCTGAACCGGTTGCCAGCCAACCGCAGAAAATAAAAAAAACAACTTATCATTATGTGTATAGCGTTTTAACAACAGCTGCAGCTGTAACATAAAATATTAATAAAACAGAACACATGACAGGTGACAATAGTATA
The DNA here is from genome assembly GCF_054856545.1 of Hippocampus guttulatus. Lineage (NCBI taxonomy): Eukaryota > Metazoa > Chordata > Actinopteri > Syngnathiformes > Syngnathidae > Hippocampus > Hippocampus guttulatus. Next base: position 2,745,540 of record NC_141262.1, on the reverse strand, counting down.
TACAGTATATATATATATATATATATATATATATATGAAAATAAATGATATACAAATAAAATAACATACTTAAAATAAGTATCATGAAAAGAAATACCAAACAAAGTCAGTAAATAAAAAGCCAAATAATGTAATAAATATAAAATACAGTGGTACCTCTACTTACGAACGTCTCTTCGTACGAAAGTTTCAAGTTACGAAACGCTCAAACAGGAAAATGTTGTCTTGTTACGAAAGAAATTTCAAGATCCGAAAAGTAAAAATACAGTATGGTCTGCTCATTGCAGCTACAAGTTTTCTGAACGCAACATACTTATAGCTGCTCCGCCATTGGCTATTGCCTAGCATCATCCTGGCATCCCATTGGCTAAGAGGGACCTCGACTGTAAATGTCTATGTGTGTAGATGTGTGTGTCTATGCAGTGTCCTCATCATTCATCCCTCGTACCATGAGACATTCCGATAGTTTTACGTAAATGTGAATCACCCAGAAAAAGTATTCACCAGTCGGGCGACTGCTCACTATGCTGATGTTTGCCTTGGCCATTTTTCGAAGGATTGATAAAAGCCGACAAAAGCAAACGTCCTTGGATCAGTTCTTGACAAAACGCCAGGCAAAAACTACTTCTGAGAGAGAACATGGACTCAAGAGGGCAAAAAACAACGAAGACGGACGCAGTTAAAAGTGAAATGACCATCATTTTTAGTCTTTATTCTTTGTTGACATGATGCACAACTCTCATTTATTGTGCAATAATATAATTGTAACATGTATTTGTTACATATTTTGACAATTTTTTTATGCTTTAGAAAACATGTTTGAAACTTGGGAGGGCTTGGAACGAATTAGGGCATTTGCATGGGAAACGTGTTTCAATTTACAAAATGTTCTAGTTAAGACATTTCTTCCAGAACCAATTAATTTCGTAAGGGGAGGTACCACTGTGTATCAAAACATACATTGAATAATGAATACATAATCCATCTATCCATTATTCAAACTGCTCACCCTCACACGGGTTGAGGGCCCGTGCTGTTGGCTCGCTGTCTTCGGGCAGTTGGCGAGGTACACCCTGAACTTGGTTGCCAGCCAATCGTAGGGCACACAGACAAACGGCAACCATTCGCGCATTTTTCAAGACTCGTGCGAATATGAAATGCATTTATTGAAATGTTTCTTTTGTGTGTCAGGCGCAACCACTAGTGCTGCACTACACCATCAAGGACAAACGTAGCAGATAGGATTCCGATGGACTTTGGCCTTTCTTCCTTCACCAACACAGCTGTACATATTTTGTACAATACATAATTCTATTTTAATAATAGTGTTTGTGTACATGAACTTATTTTCTCGCCTTTTTGTATTTTTGAAAATAAATTAAAAATGTCAAGCTCGCAAAAAGTGTCTTCAAGCTTATTGCACTGAAAAATGTGTGCGTGTACATGTGTATGTTATATATATATATATATATATATATACTGTATATGTGTGTGTGTGTGCGCGCGTGCGTATTCGATAAAAATATGCTGAAGGGCCAAACTGAACAAGCTGTACCACCGTGTTTCCACCAGATGGCGTTATCGCTCTTTTTATATCCCGTTCCGCGCTTTCTCACTGATCGCCACGTCACGTGAACATATTCGGCTCATATTACCGCATTTCAATCGTCCAAATGTTCATGGTGGATCGTTTGGATCGCCATGCCACAATATAACACTTACATTTAATTTATATACACATAAAAGTGTCACATGGTCGTAAATAAACCCTGTTAATGTGTCTTCTATTACCCAATGGAGCAAAATTTAATATTGGCCTTCTGAAACACCGGACGCTGACAAGTTGCTCTCTCCCGTGTCATGTCAAATGATATACTGTACACCAACAAAATCTTCACAACGAGTTCAAGGAATAAAGAAATATTCAATTAATACCCAAATGAAGACAAAGCATTATTATCTGAACAACTGCGGATATTGCAAGTGTACCTCATAAATTAACCAGTGAAGATGTTTCCTTTTTTTTCTTAAAAATTCTGTACTAATAGCCATAATTCAGTCATTACATCTTGAAGCTATTACTATTATTATTATTTTTATTGTTACAATAGTCGTAGTTGGCGCACCAGAATACATACTGTATGTAACACACAAACATTACGCAAAAAATATACAATCACACATGTAGGAAGGCATGACACACATAAACACATGCACACAGCATACACAATTCACAAACAGAAATAATAATCACAAGAATACACGAACATATACAATACATATCCATACAATTATACACAACGCCCACAATAAAACCATGTAAATAATGCACACCATAGCACATACATAATACAGAAAATGCACATTCAGACACATAATACACATGTGATGATCAAAACAATACACACATACACGCAATACACATTATGCAATACATAAACAATCATAACACGCACACTTATACACGAACAAAGTACTGTACATGCAAAGACAATCATACACAAACATACATAAGACAATAACACCCCCCGACACACACACACATACACACACACATGCAAATCTAACTTGCACTTGCTTGCATCCACTTGACTTGACCCCCCTCCGAGTCCCCTCTTACCTTAGGTGGGTTGCTTGTTGTGAATGGGCCTAATAAAATGGGGGTGGCCACTTGAACTTTGAACCCGTGTGCTCACAGCCCATTACTTCCTTTGTGAGGTGGGTAGCGTGCACATGCATGGCCCTTCACATTGCCCCCCTCCCCTCCCCACACATCACTCACACAAGCGCTTTTTTGCCCCCATTCAAAAGCATGCATCTCCAAATGTTTTGGAAACACATTGAGGGTTTGTTTTTATTAAACACAGGATCATTGGTTATATTTTGAGAATACATTCTTTTTTGTTGTTTTGACATAAAAATCCGAATACAAATGCTTTTTGTTTTGCTGTTTTTCACGTGAAATTGAAAAAACAAACTTTGGATCAACTGCACGTTTTTGTTGTTATGGGATACATATTTCGGATCACAAAATGTGCTTTTTGTTTTTGTTGTGTGACGTTTTTTTTTTTTGTGGTTCTTTTAATCACAAGACCTGGACGTACATGCTTTTGGTTTTGTTGTCTTCCTGATATCCTGGTTCCAGTGTGCATGCTTTTTGGCGGTGCTCTTTTTATTGATTAAACACCTCACAACATTTGGGGATATTTGGTTCTTGTATTTTGTGTTTGTTTTTTAGATCACTTTTTTTCCCTGTCCCCAAAGCTGGATTTAGGTCTACTGCGGATGTGTTTTGTTTTTCCTCGCTATTTGAGATATATTCTACATTTTAAATAGTATGGTTATTGTACGGGCCTTTTGTTTTTATTGAAAAAAAAAAACACTTTGAGAAACATATTTAGTGTTTTTTTTCCAGTTTATTTCTTTCTTCTTTTTTGTTTAGTTCATGTTTTTTGTTTTGGGTGTTGTTTTACAGTTTAAAAAAACCCTCACTTTTGGAGATACAGCACATGCTTTTTGATTATTTTTTTTTGCAGTTTTTTTTGCTTTTCTTGCTTGTTGAATATATTTCAAATGTAAAAAAAAATCTGCCATTCTGTATTTGTTAAAATCACAAGATTTTGATGCACAGTTTGTTTTTGTCATTTTTTTTCTGAGGAAAAGAACCCTGCATGGTCACGCTTTTTGTTTTTTGTTGTGTTTTTGAAATGCAACATTTGGAGAGACGTACGTGCTCTTGTTTTGTTCGTTGTTATTGTTCAGCAGGAAGTTGCCCCTTCAAAAGAAGGCGGCTCGTGAGCCAAATGGCGTGTGGTGGCGTGTCGGTGCGTGCGTTTTCTTCAGGAGGCGTGTTGACTTCACACAGACCCATTTGCTATTCATGGTCCGTACCCCTCCCCGCTTGGAAGGAGGCCAGATGCGTGGAACTGTTCGTGTGTTGCGTGCAGGAGCGATCAATCAAATGTCTCCGCCGCGGAAGGATGCGTGGAAGCATATGGCGCCGGGGCGGGAGAAAGCTACCAGCTTCTTGTGTCAAGATGCGCAAAGAAAAGAGAAGCAATAAAGCTTATTGTCACGTCAGGTCACATTCACTTTTGGGGGGGGGGGACAAGGCGACTGTTTAACATTGTTTGTGTTACACACAAAGGACACGTTGTGCCATTTTGTTTAGCACAAGATATCGTTAAATCGTTTTGTTATATTTTTGCCTGATCGTAAAAGAAAATGTTGCGGTTAGTTGATGGTTAACTATAATCCATCCATCCATCCACTTCTGAACCGCTTTATCCTCACTAGGGTCGCAGGGGGTGCTGGAGCCCAACCCAAGCTGTCCTCGGGTAGTAGGCGGGGGACACCCTGAACCGGTTGCCAGCCAATCGCAGGGCACACAGAGACGAACAATTTGGAGTGTTCAATCAGCCGTGCATGTTTCTGGAAACAGGGAGGAAACCGGAGTACCCGGAGAAACCCCACGCAGGCCCGGGGAGAACTTTCCAAAATCTCATCTGGATACTGTACACAGGAAGCCCGGCGGCACAGAATCGAACCCATGACCTCTGCGCTGTCAGGCGGACTCGCGAACCAGTCGTCCACCGCGCCGACGTTGACTAAAATAACTTACTGAAAAACAAATCATGATAGTGGTTTATTTATGTTTTTTTTTACATTATGGAATACTAAACATCTAAAAAATAAATAATAAAGATACTACTCATAGTTTGGAGATCGTTTTTTGGGGGGGGGGGGGCGTACGTTTAATCACATAACATGAATCTATATTTTGAAACTCCAGTCAAAACATTAACTCACCAAGGCTCATGATGCATGATAGTCAAAATAAAATCGTTCATTTCGTCATATATTTTCTCAAATTTAGCCCGGAAGTGGTACTTTAATCCTTCACACAAAGCCAATATCTTTTTTTTTTTTTTTTTTTTTTTTTTTACAAAAACTCATCTGAATATTGATTGGAAGTTTATTACTTTAAAACAGATTGCATTTTAAATCCGTTTTCAAAAATACTTCTACGTTGAATCGTGATGGCGGGCTTGTCGTGGTTGCGATTGGTTTTACAGTTTAGTCTATTAAAACGAATTTCGAGTGTATAATAATTCTGAGCAAAAAAAAGTCACATTTTTAGTCAATATTCATTTTTTAAAAAACATCATGATTTAAAAAAAAGCAGGAATAATGACATTATTCTCAAATAAAAGACTCGATTTTTCCTCAGCCAATAAAAAAAATTCTGATCATTCCTGGGGTGGGGGGGGGAATCAATCTTATCTTTTCTTGAAATATGATAGGGCCTTTATTTACATAGATGCTGATTAAATACGTTAAAATTCTCATGTTGACCTTTTTATAGATATTTATATATTTACTGTATATGTACACAGATAGAGAAAGAGTGTAAAAGGCTGCAGTGGCTTGTCGTCGTCTTCATCATCATCATCATCATCATCATCTAAATAATGACCTTTTCATATCCTCCAGTCAATCATACAAACTGTTGACAAAAGAAAAAGAAATCGAAGAAGTTAAAATGTTTATTAAAAGAGTAAGTCCTCTTGAAAGTCCCATAATAAATTAAATCGAAGGGAAGAAGAAGAAGGAGGGGAAAACACTCCTTTTGTGAGAATATCCGTGCAAAAACTTGGGGAATTGAAAAAACAAAACCTTTCTAAATGTCTTTCGTTTGTAAAAAGGGAGGATGTCAATCGTCCACTTCGATCTCCTCGTCGTCCTCCGAGAACTCGTCGGTGGTCTGGCCCCGCGAGGAGGAAGGCGACTGGGGGAAGATCCGGTGCGAGGGGATGGTCCCCCTGGCCGGGGATCCGCCCGGAGAGCTGCCTTCAACGGCTTCCCCTCCCGCGCCCCCTCGGCCTTCTCCCGGAGCCTCGTCGGCATTGTCCATGGCGACGAGCTTGTGGAGTGTCTGCGGCGTGATCTTCTTCAGCGACTCCACGTCGGCCTTCATCTCCTCCAAGTCGCGCTTGAGCTTGGCGCGCCGGTTCTGGAACCAGGTGATGACCTGCGCGTTCGACAAGCCCAGCTGGCCGGCGATCTGGTCCCGGTCGGCCGGGGACAAGTACTTCTGGTACAGGAAGCGCTTCTCCAGCTCGTAGATTTGATGGTTGGTGAAGGCCGTGCGGGACTTTCGCCTCTTTTTGGACGCCTGCCGCTGGCCGAACGTGTTCAGGTGCTCCCGACCTACGAAGAAAGCCACACGCGCGGGGGAAGATCAAATCCGAAAAGATGATAGCCGAGATCGTCTCCATCGCAGGCGTCAATCCAAAGCCTTAAACATTTGCATTCCTCAGACATTTTTTGGAGCCAATATGCCACGTGAATGCAAACATTTACACTCGTATTTCATATTTAAGCGTACTATCGTTTATTTCAGGAGGGAATACAAAGAAAAAATTCAATATCGACGATTACCCACTCAAGTGTGACATCAAAGTCGAATAACAATATGGTCATTTCGATGACATATTGTCACGCCTCCAAATGCCCCAATCACGCAGATAAATGATCACAAATGTTCATGAATATTGTATTCTTATATTAAAATGGGCTTAACCTCATATTTTGACGAGTGGCATATGTATTCACGTGTCACGTACCGTCACGCATCCGATGCGAAATTACGCATGCAGCCATTCGCGTCGTCAATCACGAGATTCTGCATTTCAAAGCACGCCTGCTTCATATCTATCTGTAACTAAACACTTTTTCTTATAGCTTATTGTTCATCTTTCAGTGTGTAATTACGCCCAAAATTCTCATTCAATCCGGTGCACTAATATATATCACTCTCTATCTTTAACTTTTTTCGTTCATTAACTTTTTCCATGCCTCCAATATGCAATTAAGCACAAACCGGGCCCCATCGCGTATACAAATTCCGATCAATTATACATTTGTCTCCATGACGCACGAAAACGCATCGACATATGATCGACCTTGGAACATCTAGACACATCAGCATGCATACATTTGTTGGAAAAGTTGTAAAATGCCACACTTTGGAGATTGTAACCGCAAACCACGTCCTGTGCGTAATTACCAACATGTTTTGTAGGCTGTATAACTACATGTCTACATATATTTATATTATTTGTCGACACATCTATCGTGTCACAATGCGCTTGATGAATGCCATATGGCACCTCCCTTGTGCGTAATTACGCACGAAATTGGCAGGATATGCATGCGGCAGATTTCAAGCATCCTTCTGTTGCATTTGACCGAATATCTGGAGTTTGTTCGTCGTACCTTCGGCCGCTTGGATGACGTTGACCTCCAGGCCCTTGAAGGTCTTGCTGGCCAACTCCTCCAGGGCGCAGAGCGGCGACGACGGCGTGCTGATGCCGTTCCGGGCGGCGTGATCGGCGGCCACCTTCTCCAGAGCCCTCGGCCTACTCGGACACATGCTCGACGCTACGACGGAAGCGGCGGATTTTTTGACCGAGGGCTTGCTGAGAATGTCCTCGATGCTGAATGGCGTCAAGGGCTTGTTGGAGTTGGCCGGCGGCGGCAGCTGATCCAAGGGGGGCCGCCTCCCGTCCTCGCCGGCCGACTGCAACACGGAGCCCGCCTTCATGTCTTTACTGGAGGAGGTCATCGCCCGTAGGAAAAGAGGAAAATAAAAAGAACGGGGCGTGGGTAGAAAGTTGGCTATTTCATTCGCGAGGCACCGCGGAGCGTCCACAAGTGGTTCCGGGGGAGTTGTGCTAAAGGGGTGTCCGCGTTTGAGCTCGCATGCTCCGGCAGCGCTCGCTCGCCCCCTCGCCCCCGTCAAAGGTGCACCTATAGTCCGCCGAGTTCCATGCAAATGCTCGTCAAGCGGCGGCGGACTTGCAGTTTGGGGGGGCGGGGGGGGGGGGGGGAGAAAGGAAGAGTGGGCGGAGGAGAAAGAGGGTGAAAGTGTCCCGGAGCAGGAGGAGGAAGCAGAAGGTGACTGCTAACGAGTTGTTGTTGATTGGCCGAGGCTCAATTAGAGCGAGGCGACACCACTTCGCTGACCCTCCACGGCCCCCGCGCGTCTTCAAGGGCCGCGCCCCAAAACCTGCATTCCGAGTCCTCGAAAGAGGGGAGGAGTCCGCTCTTGCTCCCGATGATGATGATGTGCTTCCAAATCCTGTATTTACTCATGAATTCTACCACAGAAAGAGAGTCCATACACAAAATAAATACACGCCACAAAACACATTTGCCGCTAAGGCACAAAAAGTGGACCAACTTGGCACATTTCGAGTTTTACTGGAAAAACATACCCCCCTGCCCCCAAAAAGTAAGTATGTTTTATCGTGGAAAAAAAACTATTAAAAATGCCAAACGTAATTAATGAAGAATGGTAAACAAGATGTAGTTGGAAGGAAAAAAATAATTTACAATGTAGGAGTTTATATGTATGTATGTATATATATATATATATATTTATATATATGTGTGTGTGTGTGTGTGAGGATTTCTCAAAATTGTTGTTGAGATATTGGTTGCAAATATAGTGAATTAAATGGACATTCCATTTTATTATTTTATTTTTTATGGATGGATGGAGGTACAGAGGGACACTTAAAATGTAATTTTAGCCCAAATATATATAGCATTTCTAGCTATAGTTTATGAGGAGGGACATTTTCATTTTAACATTTCAAAAATATATCATATAAAAATGAAATCAATGTAATGATTGTATCTGACAAATTTAGGCGAGGCGTTTACAGCTTTATGTTCATAGACAGTGGATTTTACCCAAATGAGACAGGCTGATTACATAAAATGCTTTTTTCCCCCCTTTACAGATACAGTCGCAGTTTTGAAGATAGACGACAAAAGACACATTTTTGTAGCCAGAGACAGACACAAAGGTTCTATTTAGTTCGAAGATGGCAGACTTATTTCATAGCACTTTATTTCGGGTTTAATTATTTTTTATCCTTATGTTTAAATTATATGCGATCTATACACAGGTTTTTAGATACATATTTTTCCATACATACTTTTAAAGTCAATCACTGTTATTTTCACAAACAAGGCCAATGTTAAATGCATTATTTTAATTCATTGCTGTTTTTGTTTTGTTGTAGGCGAATTGTGTAAATTGTCAGTGCACATTTAAAATAAGAATTTACGATGCCTGATTGGTTAGTAACACATATTGAACGTTATCATTTATTAAGGCAAAGGCGTTCCAGTATAGACTGTATATTCATGTTGTTATCTTTCCACCGACAAAGAAGAGATTTTGTTTGTGCGTGTTCTTTCAACGAGGCTCCTCCCATCTTAATCACACATCAACACAGGCATGCAGCTAAATATGTTCAAGTGATGCACGTTAACACATAAACCATGACAATGACGCGGTGTATTGAAGGAGGGTGCGGGTACGACATGTCCATTCCTTTTAGCACAATTAAAACTAAAAACGGCATTTCGGCCCGACCGTGAAATACCCCCCCAAAATAGAAGCTTTTTAAAATTATTCCTCAGCAAGTGCCCCGCGCTTTTGAGGCATCAGTATTTTCCCCCTCAGTGTGTGTGTGTGTGTGTGTGTGTGTGTTGTTTTAAAGAGCACTCACTGGTGGGCCATTTGTATAAGGAAAATGCGTTGTTTGTTGCGTGCCAACAGGACCATATGGTGACACAAGAAGCCATAAAACAGCACGACGTTCTATTAAGGCTGCCTAGGGGGTCTTTTTTTAATTATCGTTATTACTGTTTTTAGAGGAGGGACGGGGTCTACTTTATTAAAACACAACAACTATTTTGAATTCAAAAAGGCTGCCAATGATGAAATTGTATTTTTAACTCTTGGATATTGTATGTGAACGCTAGTTTTAAAACCATGCCCAAATGCTTCTTATTTTATTATTTTATGTTTTTTACTACTCGGGCAGACGACAGTTTTTTTGTTGTTGTTCTTATTTTCCCCGTTAAAGGCAAATTTGAAAGGCTCGCCACTTGACCCCATCCATCATCCACTCATTTAATTGGATGACTTCCGTTCGGCGTTTTCGCTGCACGCGGCACCTGCCTGCAAGTTAAAATAAATGCAAAAACACAAAAGCGTGTGAGTAAAAATGTGTTACACGAACGTGGTCATACTTGCAAAAAAAAAAAAAAAAAAAAAAAAAGAAAGGAAAAAAACAATAAAATTGAACAGCATAATTCTTCTTCTGCTTCTCATGATTTTTGTTGCTGTGTTTTCTGATCTTTTCTTATCTTATATATGTGCAGTGAATCATGCTGCAGTAGCAATAGGTAATTATTCTCAACTAATTAAATGTGATGCTTTAAATAGGCCATGCCAAATGTAAACATAATGCCTTAAATTGAAGGCTGACTGCGCATGCGCCACAATGCAGGTGTTTCTTTTAACAGAGACGTAACAAACGTGACTAACATCCATGAAACATGGAGCACAAATGACTCTTATTGTTGCGTATGTGTTTTAAGTCATAATTATAATAACATAATTATAACTATGATAATCCGTGCAATTGATCAAAACGGGCAGGTGACGACTAAAATGCATTCATATCGATTTTAACATACTTGAGGCCCAACGGGTGCAAAAAACTCCCAAATTCTATTTTCACGGGGTTATATGTTCGGATTTTTTAGTCTTGTCTATTTTTTTTGAACAGTTTACATTTACTACCTGAAAAATAAAGATTTTGTTTGGTATTTTTCATACATTGTATTTCATACAGTATACAATTTGAAATCTTGTTATTAGCGATATCCGCATAATCAAATGACATCCAATAAATGAGCTGTCTCAAAAATGGAGCTTGGAAAGATAATCGAAAGTCGAGTGTTTATGGTCGCATATTTTTGTTGTATCCAGCGAAGGGAAACCTGCAATTTAAAAGAGGGGGATCGTAACATTTAGTTAGTGTGGCCATGGTGAGCTTGTGTGTGTTCCAAAATGAAAGTAAACACTCGGACCCCCCATTCGAATGTCATACACGGAATCTGCTGGGGGAGACGTTTGCGTCTACTCGGACATTGCTGATTTAACGGTGAATTTAAATACTTGTTTTCGACCAAACTTTTACTTAAAGAGAGCTGAATGTGAATATTTCCTTTCGGTCGATTTCGTCTCAATTGACTGGAAGAAAAAAAAACGCAACAAAAGAACTATAACGCCCTAAAACAAGAGAAATTTTGACTTTCTGAGATAACCTTCCACACCAGTTCTGTCGAGCACTGGACATTCTTTTTTCCAAGTCATCAGTGAACGCATTCTTCTGGTTTTTTCAACAGCAGGTGTTTGTTTGGACATTATAATCGTGACGCCAGAAGTGACGGTAACACGTCCTTCACTTTTGAATGCCACCGGGACATTCCGCGACCCCACCACTATCACCCGCTCATCTTCTGTACCAGTTCTTTTGTTTTAGTCAAGATGCCAGGAGAACATCATAAATTAATCGTCATTTGATAGTTTATTTGATTCAAACAGTTAATCATAAGGATAGAGAAAACTGGGCGTGGCTTTTACTAATATTAGACATCTATGTTTTTAATTACATATACGTGCTAGATAGCAAGATGGACGTCACATTTACAGTCGTAAATACATACAGTAAGCCAGTCGCATTTGCACTCTAAGAAGGTTAATTTTGTCGCTTCAAACTACATTTTTTTCATTTCTTAGAATTGCGAAAATACTGTAAATATTCCATAGACACAAGACAGCACATTCATATGTCACTGAAATGTTACAAAAATCCCTCAGACTTTGGTGAATGGGTCTTGGCCTATTCATAGCTGAGGTGGTTACCCAAGAGATGAGAGAATTTTTTGTACAGAAACATCTAATCAGTAAAATATTTATTTTTATTGAAAACAAATACACAACAATACCTAAACTTTGTGCTGAGGAAATAAAATAAAATAAAAACTAACCGAAAAAAAGCCAGAAAAAATGTATTTTACTCGGAAAATAAAAGAAAAACATCTCAACAAAAGGTCACATTTTGGGGTGGGGGGGGGGTGACTGAAAAGAAATACAACAAAAATATGAGGGATGAAAAAATCCTAAATAAAATGAAAGCAGTGTGATTTCCTCATCACCTACAGTATATAAAACCTATAATTGCAGTGGTGAAACATGAACATAACATTTGAAAAACAAGCCTTTTTTTTCATTATTAAATGAGACATCTTTTTGTTACTATTGAGAGAATATGCACATTATACTGAAGTCTAACTGGTTGACTTGAATTTGACAGACACTTGTACTTCAATGTAATAAGATCCTGGAATATTGTACTGTATCAGTATTATTGTACCAAGTCAGTGAAACACTACGTGCATCAGACATTGTTTTCCCTACATCTTGCTTTTATCTACATTTACTAAAGTATGGTTGAGTTTTTGAGCATTGTCTGAACATTCCAGTCTGTCAAGTATGGTGGAAAAAAAAGTCTTTCTGTTTTTGTTTCTAAGAAAGAAAAACTGGCCTCCATTCAGGACTATTACTATTAATGTCACTGGCCCTATCTTGGCAAATGAAGACAAATGTTGGTGTGAGAAGACCGCGTTCCAGGGGATCCTTGGACAAATTAATCACTGCAATTCTATCCTCCACCGCTGGGGCAGTGCTCCGACTCCTTCCGACAGGTACCCCATGCGACTTTGCTTCAGGTAATTAAGCCGACGTGATGAACGAGCCGAGTCTTCCGAGAGATGCCGTGACGCCTCGATCTTGGAGCTTTGCCTCCTTCCGCGCCTGCATTGAATCCTCCTCACCTCTCTTGACATCAGGATTTCATTATGACACCCCCACCCCAATTCAGTCCACTCCATCAACACCATCAATGCATGTCCTGCCCCCCTCTCCCTCTGCTCCACTTTGCTCTCAAACCAAATGAGGAAATAGCTTGTCTGCTCATTGACAGTCTCTGAGTTTGGGCCATAAAGATAAATGATCCCAAGTATTAAAGTTTAACACATCGACAAAACCCAGGTGATCTGTGGGACTCGTGAAACAAAAAAAAAAGGGTGTGGAAAAAAAAGGTGATGAAATACACAGGAAGGTCGAACAATATAGTGCAACCTCAATTCTCCAATGGAGTTTGACTCAGGGGTCGAACGACTCAAGACATTTTTTGGTAGTCAACCATAATATGATCAAAGTCAAATCATCCATGACGCCAAGCTTTTTTCAACGCAGGCTGGTTATCCGTCAAGACATATTTCAATAGACCACCACCAACCATAAAAAAAGCAGTCAAGTGGTCAGACATAATAGGATGAATCTTTTAAGACCACCAGCAATGGGAATAGGCCGAGCTAGCGTGGCTAGCCGGTATTCTCATCCACAACTATCTTGTTTTCATACTCTCTGACCTGCGCTGATGTAAAAAGAGTCTGTTGCCTTGTTGGCAGTATTCTGCTGCGCCACAGTGCGGTATAGTCCGGTAACTGCGGCAGACGGGGAAGTCGGAAGTCCTACATAAATTGGCAGGGCAAGGCAAGAATCCAGAAGCACAAGTTTTAAACGTCCATATGGAGTAGTACAGTCGACTTGTCAACTAGTCGATGACTCAGTCAACCCCTATTTGGTCAGGAAATTTTATAAGAGCACCCGAATAGACGTCAGCGTCAATGAAGTTGTACTTTTCGGGGAAAAAGAATGCTTGAAGAGATGAACATAAACCAGTAAGCCTGACTGTAAGTGGACTCATGTAATGCAGAGAGACTCGGTTTTGTTTGGGTGTATCCTTCTCCGCATCCTTCAGTTCTGAAAAGGAAGACAAACTACTGATCTGGTCATTTCTTAAAAAGAAAAACAGCCGCAAGACGTTTAGGCATTTAAAACAAAAAGATCTGAGTAGTATTGAAGTACTTTTGTTCAACGTTAGGAACAAGACCTTTATCACATTTGTCATGAAATGCCTGGGTTGTGCTAATGAAATGATGACATATGCATCGTCCTTTTTTGTAAAAGGAAGACAAACTATCACACTTTCGATGCAGTTTCAGAATCTTTCCTGTAATGTTGAATTGACTCTGAGCAGTTTCTCTCTATAATTTAAATGTTATGTCTGTTCCTGCTTATAAAGAAAATCAAAACAAAACAGAACACTTTCATGTTTAGCATTTTGTCACTGTGTGAATCAAACCCGACCTGAAAACCAAGGTAGGTACCGAACCAGTTTTTGACATTCAGTTACACACTTAAAAACAACAACAACAACAACAACATGAAATGAACTGATTAAAAGTGGAATGATCTATTTCTGTGGTTTACTCGTCGTTTTACCATTTCAAATACTTTTACCGGAACATGGAAATATCATTTAAAACACATGTGAGAAACATAAATATCAGGAGTGTGAAAATGGCAAGAAAAGGTCTTTTGGCCGGATCCCGTCCATAACTTACACTGTCATTGCGGTTCGTAAATATTAAGAGTGGACTCCCAATCCAAGGAGGAAAAACCCCTATGGAGTCCATGGAGTTTTATTTTTCTTTCCTGGGTTAAACATCAGTATCAGGACACTAGGTGATGGAAAGTTGTATTTCGAGCTGCGGGGGATTTTGTGGAGTGTGAGCTGTTTTGTTAATGAGTGACAATGGTTGTTGCAGTAATCAGTCAGCTGTGAGGCCAATTACCAGATACAAATGGGAACTCGGATTACCCTTCCCCAAACAATACATCACATATACACGAGGCAGAAGTATTATCCATGCTCACTTGTGCCATATACTGATGGGTAATCTAACTTAATACAATAAAAATGGCCAGTCTTAATAATAATAACTAGTGGCAAATAGGACAACACAAAATTGATGACATCAACACTTGAGCCTGAAGTCCATGTAAAGAGTGAAGGTGGAGGATGATTATGCAACAAAACATTTGGACTTTTAACCTGCATTTTTTTGGATGGATGCTTCACTTGTGAACAAACTAACTGTCCCACTTGGAAGTTGAGACCATGTGAGGGGCTTTTAGTAATACCGTAGCGCCCGAGGTCATCTCTTGAGGGTTTGTTCCAAAGACTAGAGATTTTTCAGGTGGGTGGCTGCTCCAAGTTTCTCTGGAGTCAGAGGCGATTGCCGAAGCGATGACCAAAGGGGACTGGGTTAGTTCACCAGACCTAGGTCTTTAAATTTGGCTTATTCAGCGACCCGTTGGGTTGGTTCCATAGGTCTGGGCTCAAGGAGTAAGGATGTGTCTGGGTGAGTTGAGTTGGGTGATCTAAGAGGCTTTCTCCAATGGTGATCTGGTTTGTTTCATAGACCTGAGTCAGTACAGTTAGGTTCAGTTCAAGAGGAATTCATTCATTCATTCATTTTCCGATCCGCTTATCCTCACAAGGGTGGCGGGGGGTGCTGGAGCCTATCCCAGCTGTCTTCTGGCAGTAGGCGGGGGACACCCTGAACCGGTTGCCAGCCAATCGCACGGCACACAGAGATGAACAACCATCCGCGCTCACACTCACACCTAGGGACAATTTGGAGTGTTCAATCAGCCTGCCATGCAAGTTTTTGGAACGTGGGAGGAAACCGGAGTACCCGGAGAAAACCTAGAAACTGATTCAGAAGATAAAATAAGATAAGAAAACCTTTATTAGTCTCGCAATGGAGAAATTCCCGATTCACAGCAGCAAAGTTATGAAAGGAAAAAGTAGAACAACAAAATATAGGAGCTGCTGGAAAGGCAGCCACTCACGCGGCGCCATTTTGAAGTCAAAATAACAAAAATAACACAACACAACACATAGGACACAGACAGTCGTGCAATCTTCACCACTTTTCTGCATACACTTTGTTGTCTGAAGCAGTTATAGATGAAAGAGGAGAGGATCAAAGTGTCCTTTCACCAGTGGATCAGAGACGTCATGCTGAAAATGTGCACACGTCTGCTACAAGCTAAGTTTTGAAAGCAAACACGAAGTTGTAGCGTCCATTGACGAAAAAGAGATTGGCTCACATCTCCTGTCCCATGTAAATCCACTTCAATTCCAAGCCGCGACACCCAGTCCCACATCCGCATCGGCGCTCCGCGCTAACGCTCCTTTCTTCTCATCGTCGGCTCCTCAAGACTTACATCCATCCAGCCATAGACCGTTCAACAGCACCGATCTCTCCGCTGAACAAAGCGGGGCTGTGAAAAATGCTGCCCATAACAGGCGCAAGACACAAGCGCCCCGGGACTGTCCAGCCACGACAGTCAAATGGCACCAACATTCCTCCCAGGCAAAAACAGTGCTGCTGAGAAGGCGCAACCACCAAGCACAGAGTTTCCTCCTTGATGAATGTCGTGGCCAAAAAATGCTGAAAAAAGTCCACATCAGGTCCACACGACGTAACAACAAACACAAAGTGACAAAACAAACACAAAAACAAAAAAAAAAGCAAGGCTCATGAGAGCACTTGCCGACGGCTGCCTACTCGGGCGCCATCTTGACTTCAAAGGTCTTATAGGCTCCAGCACGCCCGCACCCCTCGTGAGGATAAAGCGGATCGGAAAATGGATGGATGGATGGGTTTCTCTTATTCATTTAGAAATAGATTCAGTGTTGGTTCCAAAAGTCTAGTCCACAGGTGTCGAACTCCGGTCCTGGAAGGCCGCCGTCCTGCATGTTTTCCAAGTCTCCTTACTGCAACACACCTGATTCAAATGATCAGATCATCAACAAGCTCTGCAGAAGCCTGACATTGAACCTGCTCATTTGAATCAGGTGTGTTGCAACAGGGAGCTTTGGACCAGAGTTAGACACCCCTGGCTACTCCATTAAGATTGAATTGGGTTGATTCTAGAGGCTATAAATAGTAAATAGAATTGGGCTATTTCAAGTGACTGCTATTATGACCTCATCAAAAGCAACTGGGTTCGTATTTGCAGAGGCCTTCACCAAAGGCATATGGGTGAGGTCAACAGATCTGCTTCTGTGGAGTTAGGTTGTCTTAGAGTTTGTGTGAGCAAAATGAGAGGTTTCTTTTCTATGGAAACAGCAGCAGTGAAGTACAGAAACCTTGAGCAATGAAGCAAAAGTGAGCTCCACCAGATTTTAGTTTAAAAGGGGCTTATTGCGCTAGCTGTCTGAGATATTGGGATTCTGTCCCTGTCTCTCTAAATGTGCTTACTTAATGGATCCTGGCAGATCAATGTCACTTGTTGGCAAAAGTCAAGGACTGTTCTCTCAATGACGTAAGTGTCGATTGTGATATAGGAGATTCAAGTAATCCTATATTTACTCTACGTGTGTTGCTGGACACTCTGTTTCTATAGACACTTTTTGACTCTGAAAAGGGGAGAGGAAAAGGGGGGCAGGAAAAATGCACATGAAGAACCAATTAAATCTAGTGTCTCCCAGCGGCGGGAGTGGCACAGACCTGCGGTGACCACGTGGGCAGTAAGCAGCCGGAGATGAAACGATATGGAGATTATCGGGACAAAAAGCCTTCCAGCTTGTCACGGGCATGCAGAGCGTATTGTACATCCACATGTATTGAACACAAACATGTCACCGTATGTGACAGCCCCATTCATCACGCACAAAGCCAAACCTGTCAGGGGCATAAAGCTCTCCATCCGGGCCGCCTCCCCTTCCCCCGTTTTCTAAGTGACAGCGCTGAAATGAACACCCGTGTATGTATTCAAATGATTTGTTTTCCTGCCTCCCACTGAAGCCAATTTCCAGAGGCTAATAAACCTGGCAAATATTTCACGTCAGGAAAGGCACAGGCTTTTTCTCGCTAAAAGCATCATGAAGTCCTGTGGGTGGTTGCCATGGGAGATGGCGAATCTGTAATTTAATTTCAACCGCGGCGGGACTCGCCACTAAATGATTTCTCCAAGGCAGACCTGCGAAGGAACAAGATGTCTTGAAAATCAGCGCTACACCGGGGGAGTTCATCGATCGAAACAATGGCTAGTTGGGGAGAAGGAGAAGGAATACCTGCACTGAACTTCCATTTTGGGCTTGAGTCTTCCAACACCTGTGTGTTTTTGTCCTTTTGCGCAAGCACACTGCATTCAAAGTCACTGAAACGATATTCTTTGAACCGTGTCACAATTTCGCTCCAAAACAATGTTATTTAACTGCAGAACTACTAACTTGGGTGTCACAGTACAAATCACAGTTTGGTACATACCTTAGTTTTGGACACTGCAAATCAAGGCACCACTGCATAATAGTGACAATAAGTTCTTTTTAGAAACATGGATAATCAATAGTTTGTCTTCTTTTTAGGAAATGAAGGATGCAGACAAACGCAACAGAAACAATTTGAACACTCTGAATGACGGCACTATAAAAAGCCCAACGGCATTTGTTATTGCTTTGGCTCCATCTGAAGAGCCCAGGAGGGGTTGTGAAAATGCAGCTGGAAGTCGCGTTTGCACCGTGCAAGCTTTCTTTTCTTTTCATGCTGCTCTGACATTCACGTTCACCTGATGCCACTTCAAATAAGTTTGACGGACTACCAAAACATATCACAAACTGGGACATCCGCTAGCCAGAGGCCGAGTTTGACTGTGCAAATTTGTTTACAGAGTGGTAAACAGTTATACTTGTTTTTCCATGTGGGAACTTGGTACACCTCTGTCACGTTCTGAGTGTTTCATATTCTAAATCTCTACACACAAGTGTCACGCAGTGATGCATACCACTACCACGACTTCTGCTGTTGTGTGAGTTTTATATTTATTTTATTTGATCTTATTTTTTCGAAATGCACTAAGGAGTGGCACCCAAATTTCGTTGTATGCTATACAATGACAATAAAGGCGATTCTGATTCTGATAAAGTTTATTTAATTATTACGGAAGTGACGCAACAACACGCACAGTGTGGCACCTGCGCATGGCATTTGTGGTCTGGATCAATTAACAGTTTTACATAAATATATCACTTTGTTTCTCCTATATTATTGTCTGATGTGTTTCAATAGTTCTCCGAGTTGTTGTGAGCCCACATTATTTTCTGTTTCGTTATTAAACTGACGTTTTTACATCTAAAACATTTCATATGTTGAGTTAACTCGGAAACATTGATTGCGCAGACAGATGTCCCGGACAGAGTGCGACTTCACCTTTCCTCTTGCTATACTGTGTCGCAGGTAATGTTTGTTTCGGTTCAGTTTTGCTGTACGTAGTTGTTCTATATTGTTAGTTTTCATTTCGTCGATTGTATTATGAGTACGAAACCGCAGTTCATCGCGGCTGTCCTTCATGTATGACTCCCAGTCGTCTCTGCTGCGTGTGGTGTGTTCGATGGCACCTCGTAAATGAGAGTGAACGTGTTCTTTTTCTTTCAATGTATATGGTTGTAAAATTGGATTACGGGAATGATCGTTTTTATCATAATGCTTTCGTTCAAATTCCTATACGATCACACCTGTATATTTGATTTTTATTATTATTTTTTGGATAAGAATAGAGACGGTGCTTTGTTAGAAAGCAGAGCTATGAGGAATGCGGTATGATAGTTGTCCGGGACCGAGTGCGACTTCACTTTTCCTCCTACCAGTGTTACATGAAAAGAACATCGATAATCCAATCGGAGTGTCAGTGGTTTTTGAAGCGACACAGACGTGGAGCCGCAAATTGCCACACTCCGTAATGACCTGTTACACGAGTACCGTCACAACTCCACTCAGATAATTATTTTATTATTTTGTACAATGACACATGTATAAGTGTTGATTTGAACATACCCGAGGATATTCGCACTTCTATGCTATCCAACGAAAAGCACGTTTGTCAGAATTTTACGTTTCTTTGATTTAGCAAAAGCACTGCGAGTTTATGTTATATTATTAATGATCATTTTATGTTTGAGCATCATCTTATTTCATGTTAAGATGATCTAAATTGCATTCGGTTATTTAATAATTGCCTATAGACATGTTTTATGTTGATAGATTCTGATTGGCTGTTTAAGTAAAGGAAAGCAGGAAGTGATTTTAGTTGCCGAGGACTGTGTTCTCGATCGTGCTGTGGTGCAGACGTCATCTTTTTTGCTCCTTTCATTCAAGCTGCATTCAAACGGAATCCATCTCTCCTTTTGCTGTTCGGAAAGTAGAGCCATCCGTTAAAAACAACGAACCCCTCAACTTACAACACCAACAACAACAAAATGTCTGTAGTTACCGGCTTCGCTTAGCTTGTCAAAAGGTCAAGGTCTTTAGAAGTAAATGCTGAACCCCAAAATTTCTCATTTGTGATATGAGAACATTAATGGACACTTCATTTAAGAATCAGCGCAAATTGTAGAACCTGCGAGTGCGCGGCATGTGTTGGCTCGACCGCGTGCTTGTTTGTGTGTCCTGAGTCAGCAGAGGCTCAGTAATTACCCGCACATCCAGAGGCGGCTGTGCTCAGCTGCTCTGACAGGCCCGAGCATCATTTCCCGAGTGTTTCCAGCCAGCGCACCGCTGCAATAATGGCACTCAACAGGCCCATCAACTTGATCCACATCACACTCTCGCACAATTGCAAACGCCTAACCTATTTAAGCTGTAAACAACCGCAGTCGGTTAATAAAACACCGCGTTTCTGCGCGAGGCTCTAATCCAATCAAGGACCATCTTACATGAAGGCAATATTGGGTGAAGAAATGTTGCTCTTTGATGATCATAATGAGACTTTTCTATTAGCGATTCATAAAGAACGTATAAGCTCAGCACAGCTTTTTTTTTTTCCTGTAAGCGTTCAGCTCTACTTTGTGTCACTGTTGCCGTGACTGTGTGGCAAATAACAATACCGCTGACACTGCCATTTAAACATCAGTTATTGTTTGTCGAAAAGCTGTCATGCTGCTGGCACACAGCATGAACGTTATTGCTTTGATTTTCAAGATAAGAAACAGGACAAACACAAGCAGATTGTCATCACCAGTTGAATCGCATTAACTGTACGTATGTGAGGCTGAGTGTGTAAAAATCTGTGACATATGTTTATTAAAATTCAATTTTAAAGAAGAATGAAACCTCCTTATACCTTGGCTTGCTTGCCTATGGGTGGAATTTCAAAATGTAAAAAAGCAATTGGTAAAAAAAAAAAAGCAGCTGAAATTGAATTTACAAAACATCTTCCATCCATCATGAATTCATCAAGTGTTTATTTCAAGGTATCGTGTTATTTTCCAGTTATTTAAATGCATATATACTACTCACAAAATGGCTTTCAAGGTGAAAGTTATTCAAAATGTAAAAAGTTCACACTGCGGTGCTATCCTAAAGAAGGACATTTAAGTAGAAGGATGCACTGGTGATTTCCTCATATCAACCAATTAATTGAAAGAAAAGTTTTATTTTATTTTATTGGCTATTTTTCTAACCCAGAAAAACCCAGCCTCTCCCCGTGTTGCTGCGCACACCACCCACGGAACATGAAATAGTAATCGAGATATTTTGTGGAGCCTTACGTCCTCAATTCAGAGTCCAGTTGCAATTTTTGTTCAGCGTTGATGTGCGATTCTTCCAGGTTTTTTGTTTTCTGCCATATTGTGCTTGACAACGAAGCTAAGATTAGTGCATTCATGCTAATATGTCATGATTTAGCGAGCAGTTTGATTTATTTACATTTCTGCCCTCTCCACAGATTTGATTGTGTTAATGGCATCAGTTTATATATATATACACACACACACAATTTTAGCATTGCTGTACTTTGGAAATAACCAAAATGTGCAGCTTGTTTGGTTCTAAAATGAAACAAGGCTGTGTAACAAACACAAATTGGTTTCATTTGAATTATTTCGGAGAGTATTTCACAAAAACTTAAAGTTAAAACATTTTCTTTTTAAATACTGCCACACAACATGAGTACAACTTGCAAAAACAAACATCTTTCAAAACGACTCCACTACTAGGAATGAGCTCATTTGGAAGTCAGCGCACTATTCCCTGGTGTAACCCTCCCACCACCCGGGGCGCTTTTATTTTTAATTAACCTCTGAAAGATAGCGTTGTTGTAGCTTTATGTGTTTGTGGCGGCAAGGTTAATGATTTGCGCAGTCCGGCGAGACGTGGCGGAGGGACAGATCAATGCGCCTCAATCCCCAGCATCGCGTGTTCCGTCTCACTTGCTGGACCACGGTGAAAGGGAGCGCAGGGGCGACACTGATTGTGTAGGGCTGGAACTGGACCCCCTTCACTCACCACCACCACCATCACCACCAATGGGCCAAGACTCAGAGAGTACTCATATGCAAACACCCTGCACTTAAAAATAAAAATAAAAAAGTGCACGTATGTTCAAAATAAATTAGCGGGGAATCTGACAAAAAAGTTGAGTATAAGGAAAAGCACACAGTTGAGCTGCAAAAAACCCAACATGCATGGACACCGAATAGAATTTCATGTCATGTATTTTTCCAATTTGCAAGCAGATTAGGCGGCGGGCTTATACAGTATTTCCATAAAATAAACCCAGAGAAAATGCAATAAAGTTGATCCCCCCCAAAACTGCCAATTCTGTCATAGACACCACCACCCCTTCCGAAATATTGAAATTTGCTTGTATTAATAGTTGGGTACATAGAAAGACTACACACTCCTGTTCATATGCCTGTTTTTTGGAATATTAAAAACCGAGCCAAAGATAAATCCTTACAACCATTTTGTGTGCATCCATGTTTGTTTGCCCTTTTTATTATTTTACAAACTCCACGTTTACTTGACAAAACGTATGCATTGTACCTGTAACATTCTTTCGTGCTTTTCCAAAAATGCTTGTCGAAATGATGGCCAATGGACATTTCTTTACTTTTCATCAGAATCCTGCTCAATCCAATTAGAGACTCACACTTTAGCAGCAAACTGATCATTAATTCCAACAATGTTTCAAATCCTTGCTCATTCCTCAAGTGAGCGACCAGCAGTCCTTTTTAATATTGAATGTGTCATTACTTGAACAAAAGAGGTGTACGGTTTTGTTTACTCATTTACATGCTCATTGAGGGATCATTGACTTCACGTCAGCGCGGATGATTATTTTTGAACCATATTGATCCCCGAGGTCATAATGACCTCCTTTGGGATGAGTGGCTATTAAAAAAGTCACATTGATAAAGGAGTCACAAAGCTGCTGCTGCCTGGAAATTAGCTTTGCATTGTACACTAATTAGTCCAGCGGCTTTTCAAGAAACATAAGGGCAAGTTTAGTGGCATGGACACGACAAAAAAACATCAAATAAATAAAAATAAAAAATCTTGTTTCAGTGCTTTTGCTGCTGCACACTCGAAATGCAAATGATAAGACTGCATGACATCACAATAGCAAACTGACATCTGTCTAAAAAAAAAATCCCCAAAAAATCACGTTTCCCCAAATTCTTTGTTCCTAAATAAATTCACTTCAGCTCCGGTTGAGATTCCTTTGGAGCTAGTTGAAACCTGCCAAAATAAAGACAGCAACTGCGCTAAACATGTCTTAACAGGAGAAACACTTCTGCTTAATTCCCCACATGACTCCTGGTGATAATTTTCCTATTCGAGGAAAATCCTCGGTTCTGTTCCTGAATTGTACGTAGGGCAGAACACACGATTGTCTTTCACTGATGTAGGAGCTGAATGGCAAAATTCACAACATTCGCCTGATAAACAAATCAACCAAAACATCTGCTGGTGGAATTCAAATTTCAACAGTCATGCTGTTCACATTTTTTCCATGAGATGCTGAACAATTACTGTAAGTCGAGTCAAGTACAACTTTATTGTCAAATGTGCAGTATGCGCAACATACAGCACAGATGAAATTTCTTCCCTCTCAAACAAACAAGACAACAAGAGGAGCCGCTGCGGGTGCCCGCACCCCCATCAAAAGAACAGTTAACATAAAATGACAAAATAATACAACACAACACATAAGAAGCAGACAGTCGTGCAATAGTAACCACTTTTCCTGCGCTGCATACACTTTGTTGTTTGAAGCAGTTCTAGATGAAAGAGGAGAGAATCAAAGTGTCCTTTTTGCCACTGGATCAAAGACGTCATGCTGAAAATGTGCACATGTCAGCTACAAGCTAAGTTTGAAAGCAACAAGAAGCTGTAGCGTCCATTGACGAAAAGAGATTGGCTCTCTAATTAAAACAACTGTACCTCCCTATTGTGAGGCTTCCAGTAGCGTGAAATAAAGATCATTTATACTCCAAAGAGAGTGGAAAAGTCATAGAAAAGCACAGAAGTGAATGTCCTCAATTTTTCTAAATGAATCAAACATGTGACTTTTGCTATGCAGCTTCTTTGGAAGAAAACAAGTTGTGCAAAAACACTGAACAGTTGGACATGTGCATTCAAAAAGTTTAGAGAAGGTTGGATTGAGTTCCCCTTGTAAGGGGATCGTGTATTGTGGGTTTTTCCCAAAAATGTCACCCAGTATCCCAAACCTTTTGTGAGTAGCGTATGAGTTTGAAACTTTCTTGCGTTAACGGGCCCTCCGAGAAATAGCATGATGGAGATGTTAAAGGAGCAGAACCGACGTGGCTTTCTGACAAGAGTGCGTGCGCTCCCCGCTGGGATTGGTCTCAGCACGCGTCTACTTTGGAAAAAGACTTCCAAACGGACGCTAAAGCAGTCCGTGCCTTCAGGTGCCTAGATGAGGAACAGAACTGAGAACGGGAGATCCCACTGATGCACATAATCGGAGCCGGACCGTGTCCGCCCGTTGCGCCGCTGTCCTGTGGAACATCAAAACTCTGGCGACCGCGGGAAGTAATCGGGTCTGCGCTCGCGGATGCGGATCGGCCACGGCTCCGAGACGACCCCTCGCTGAGATCGGTTCAAATGTGGATGTCTCTATCAGTGGAGAATTTAGCCCTTCCCAACTTCTTACCGCTTCATCCCAACCCTGTGAGCGCAACCCTGGCAGCCATGATGCATAAATCACTGCACACCAGGGGGATGACATCACGGGACATTGTGGTAGGGATATCTAAGCGGGGACTGGGATTTTTACTTCATTTTTTTTAAACAAGGTTAACAGAGACAAATGGAGCTCCTCTTGGTTCTGTCCGTATCCGTGAGAACCTCGCCTGACTCATGTCCTCGGCTTTTAAGCCCCCATTTCGTCAATGTTTCTCAGCCTGACATTTGTTACCGTTGAACTTTTCTTTGCACTTGGCACGGAAAAGTCAGATCGCAGGTGATACCTGAAAACAATCCGGAGAAGACTAATGTCACATGATCAATAAATCCCCGCAATTGTCATCCACTGTCAAGAGAATCCGCTTTGGTGATGCTAAACGAAGTTTGGTGATTTATTAGCAAGCGTGCAAAGAGAAAGGTCGCTGTTTGCTGCGTCATGAAGACAAATAGGCTTTTGCCAAACAGCAGCTGGAATCATGTTCCTGGAAAAAAAGTGAAGGAGCGCCAAAACAAAGTGGCTGAGGAGCAGCCCTGGGTGAAAATTATGTATTGTCACAGCCCAAGAGGAAAAGCCAAAGATAGAGGACTGGAGCATTGGTCCAAAAACCACCGCCAACCACTGACATTACCACCATGGTGGATCTTAATAAAGTGCACTAAAAACAAAAGTCACTGTGGTCATTTTAAGACGCTGTCAATGACAGCGACCATGAATTGTTGTGCTGGCAGAGAGCATGCTTCTTTGCAGTGTTCCAGCAGCCACATTTTGCCATGGATCTTCCTTAAACACTTAAAAGCAACAACGCGAAAGATTTAACTTGGGTGTCGGGGTCAATATGCCCGAGCACCAAAATCAAGAGCCAAGAGGTAAAATCAGGGGTACATCTTACGTCTTAGTCGTGGGTTCGATCCCGGCTCCGGCCTTCCTGTGTGGAGTTTGCATGTTCTCCCCGTGCCTGCGTTGGTTTTCTCTGGGTACTCCGGTTTCCTCCCACGTTCCAAAAACATGCATGGCAGTCTGACTGAACACTCTAAATTGTCCTTAGGTGTGAGCGCAAATGGTTGTTCGTCTGTGTGTGCCCTGCGATTGGCTGGCAACCGGTTCAGGGTGTTCCCCGCCTACTGCCCCTACTGGGATAGGCTCCAGCACCCCCCGCGACCCTTGTGAAGATAAAGCGGATCAGAAAATGGATGGATGGATCTTACTACTTAGTCAATTTTCCAGGAAACTTTGCAGCTGTGTTCAGGTTTCAGTCCGAGAAGTTGCCGTTCGATGTTGTCGGATATTTTCTTCAGTGTCGTTACTTTTGCAAATATGAGTCCTGTTTATTCATCAGTCAACCTGGGATTTGTCAACCTGTGCAGGTCACCCGTAGTATTATCCCGTTGCAACTGCGGGGACTTTTACAAATGAAAGCTTTGACTGAATCCTGCAATCAGAAAAGTATAGTTGAGACCTTGCCGGTCCCAGCATCTGATGTGACGTCAATAAAATCCTACAGCGGCGGGGAAGCGAGTGTCTGGGGTTCAACTTCACACCGTTGTTCCCTTTCACATCTCCGGAAATTGCCAGTTCAGTACATTTCACCCCGAATAGCAAGCTAGGAGAACGCTGGCTTTGATAGGTCAGGGCGACTGGGGTGGTGACCCCAGTCTGCATCCCAACAACGTGGGTATGCATGAGGCTTTGGTGCTGATCCAATTTAAGACAGTTTGACGACGTTAGTGAAGGCCTGCACTTTACTGACTGCAATTCCAGTTTGTTGTTCTTCAGAGGAAGAACCATTTTGACTGTGAATGATCAGTGATTCAAGAGGCAGAGGTCAGAGTCGAGCGCTTTGCACTGTTTCACCTAACCCCAATAATGCAACCATTTGGACTGTCACGACGTGAAGGAACACATACTCTAATCTGAGAGAACAATTTAGCACAGCTCGTCTCCAAAGTGCTCTTATGAGGAGGATGACTGACAAGAAGAAACTGATACGAGAGAGAAAAATCTGGTTTTGCTTTTGCCGCTCGTCCCTCCTGGCCCGCGAAAAGCCAATAAATCCAACAACCCGAGCTATTAGATTGACAGAGCAGCGCACTGTTTGATGTTGAGGCGCATGAGATCAGCCTCTGGGCATTCCAGGGTTCTAATGCAGTCGAGCTGTCATCGGCGCGCCCGCGTTTTTGGCAATCGCTGGCGTGCATGTCAATTATCCACGCCTCAGCCAATCATACGTCCAAGATAACTGTTATCTTTTCAACCTTTTCACCTGAGCCCAGACACGGTGCGGCTGCAGTACCGAAATCGTCGATGCCTCGCTCCGTCAACCTCTCGCAGTGTCGGGGCCCTTGTTGAAAGATGAACGCAAAGCAAACCTAGAAGGCTTCTTCCTCAGCCCTCAGCTAATTAACAGATCTGATCTTTGGCTGAAACTTGAAGGGATGGAAAGATACAGGTACGGAAAAAAATACATGTCGTGTCCCTCAATTCCAAGTCTAAATTGAACGGCGTTTGTGACAGTAAAGTACTCTGTAAAGTACACGATCAAAGTTTCAGGCAGACTCGTCGACTTGCATACCCTTAACCCGTAACATCGATGCTTTCTGGACATTTCGTCCTCGAGTAACAAAAAAAAAATGCAAAACTGCAGTGGAGATGTTCCAAAATTCCGTCTTTGGCAAAAAGCGTACAGGGGGAAAACAAACATATACTCGTGAATTTAAACTTCGTTCGACAATAGATGTTTAATATGGTTGCATGCGATTATGCAATATAAGGTGATTCAACTATCAATGGTGATCCCAACATGTTGACATCATTTGAAATATGAATATTGAAGTGAATGCATGTACTGGGCAAATGAAATTGAAAAGGCCTTGTGTTGAAAAATATATATCTATCAAAAATTCCAACAGATATACATTTTATGAACAACGTCAACATGCAGGCATTTGACTGTGTTTGAAGACTATTCCAACACACAACATTCATGTCACGTGGCATAAGTAACGGTGAGATTTGGCAATAATTTTTTTTCCCCTACTGACCCTTCACAAATTTCCAATTCAACAAACACCACACAAAGAGTTGACTGACCCGATTTCAAAACCAAGTAATCCATTAATTTGTTTCGTACAAATAATAAAATTTGATGATTCAACATTTTTTTTCAGGTTCACTGTCGTAACGGCTCTCTGAGCGAAGATGTAACTCCAAAGTGGCCCGCGACAAATAATGAGTTTGACACCTCAGAAATCTTGGATGTGTAAATGTACATCAACAATCTCGCTATATTGACAAATTGAACATCAACAATCTCGCTATATTGACAAATTGATAATGTGCTTGAGATTCCAAGACGTGAACATAAATCTTTTGTGACGTAGGAAGCGATGCATTATTTTCAATTCTTTTCAAATATCCACCTATGCAACAACCTTAACCCTTTCCGGGACAGTGGTTACTACAGCGGACAGCTTAGCATGTTATCGGGTTACAGAGTGCTTGAAAGGGTAAAGCGTGCAAATGTTGTCATTCACCAGCCATTTCTTGGACCAATGGTACGAAGAAGCTTGAGGATGGAACGTCTAAGTGATTAAAATGAAACACCCCCAGGAATCACTTGCCGATTGTCATTATTTCCACGTTAAGGTTTTTTTTTTTCCTTCCCGCCCACCTCTGCACATGGAGAATGGGGCGAGGTTGTTGACAAGCCATGTTGACAAGAGGGTGCTAAGTGGATATGAGTTATGGGCAGTTGGGCGATGTGTTTGTTTAACCATCTGGTAGCGACTCCCTCTGTTTTGTGATGAAGTGCCTGTGGAAGGAAGGAGTCCAGCTCCACTATAGGTGCACAATGTCCGTCTCACAAGGTCAAAGCCATAAATGATAACTTCTCACCCAAGAGATAGCGTTGTGACTAACTCCCCACTCAAATATTTTGTTTGAATGAGCCTTCCTTGAACGTTTTGGGTGACAAGCATGATTAGGGATGGGCGGTTGACGATATTTCCTTGATTGATTTTATGATTGAAAGAGTTTGACACATGGGGCTACTATACGACAGAGGTCCGTTCGTACAGCGGGAAAGTAACCAGAATGTGTACATAATCTTTACACAGTGCGCCGTAGTCGATCGTGAACCCACAGTACGCCAATGCAAGTACTCAAATCATAATTACAACTAAAATCATGACTCATCATGGACTGTCTCATAATTCTTTATTTATTCCTTTGTTGTGTGTTCACCCCCCCCCCCCCCCCCCCCCCCGAATGTATTTTGTGATTTCCTCGCTTGATTTTCTGTTTTGGTGCATTATTTTCGCTTTTCTTAAGTGTCATTGAAGTAATCGTTAATTTCCGTTTTTCGGAGGCGGTCTTTGAATGCCTCTCAAGTCGAACGGGAGAAGAGAAGGCACGTAGTCGGACAGAGACGTGTCTGTATTTGCTTGAGAGTGTTAGACGAATTAAAAAAGTGTATGTTTAAAAAACAACAACAACAACAACACGACAGCTCTCTTTGTTTCGGAGCTGCAACATTTAAGTGTCATGATTACAATACATTAGAGGCGATTGCTCTAAGACTGCAAGGGAAGCTCAGCTTCCCCTGAAATGTCCAAAAAAACAAGTGATCAAATACAAGCGTGTACATACAATTGTGTGTACATGTCATTGACTAAATATGCGCTACAACGCACTCAACTTTTTTCCGAATCAGCTTCTTATTACTTGTTACGACGCAACTCTCTTCTCATTCATTCTCTCAACTTCTCTGTGCTTTCGACTGTGTGGATGCTGAGCGTCTACAGTGTGGACGCTGGGCGTCGAGAGAGTTCAGTGTAGGTTGTCCCAATGCGTTGAAACGAGACGAGTCATTGGATAAATGCTGGTTGTGTCCCGCCCATCGGACGCTCAGCGTCTCTGGTCGTCTACGGACAGTGGGCGTTTATGGGCTGGCCCGACGCTGAGCTTTTCTCCATGATGATTGGATGATCTGTCTGAGGCTGATTGATAGCAAAATGAACCAATCACCGATCTTTTGGCGTAGGCATCGTGGGAGCATTTTTCCAAGTCTCATTCTGTTCTGAGTTGAACTGGAGGCTTCTTCTAAACATCTGAGTGACACTCTCTTTGTTGAAAATGACTAGCGACAAATTAATCTTTTATTTCTGGTGGGTTTTATTGTAGTTGCTGTAGTTGTAGGACACTAGTTAAGTCCCTGGAAAAGACACCTTGTTGGTATGACAGGGTCACAGATAATTTTCTTGAAAAGGAACAGAGAGTAGAATCCATGTATAAATAAACTGACACATTTTATGATGTCGGCCGAAATTGAGCTTCCCCTCTTTGTCAGACCAGCATCCGCCACCGGCTCATATAGATATACATACACGTTGCAGCTCCGAAAAAAGGAGAGTTGTGGTGTTGGTTTTTTAAAACGTCAACTTTATTTCTGCTTTTAACATTCTCAACACAGACACCTCAGCCGACTCCGTGCCTCCTCTCCTCTTGTTTGACTCGAGAGGTGTTCAAAGACAGCCTCCAAAAACGGAATTTAATGATCACTGCAGTGACACTGACAAAAGCGAAAATAATGCACCAAAACAGAAAATCAAGCGAGGAAACCACAAAATAAATTCTATGGGGGCGTTTGTGAACACACAACAAAGGATTGAATAACAAACAATTCTGAGACAGCCCAGTCTCCTACATACAGAATGCTTCCTTCATTCTAAGTTTTATAGAAGGCTTGCATTTATTTGCGGCTCCAGACATATTTGGTTGTTTTTTTTTGTCCTATATGGCTCTTTCAACATTTTGGGTTGCCGACTCCTGTCCTCACTCATCTTTGTCTCTTTGCGACACATTTGTTGTTCTCTATAGAAGTCATAACGGTGCCTCTGGAGTGGGTTGAGTTGATGATCATGAGTTTGAAGCGTTTGCCTGCAGAAAGATAGCGGCTGCCATTAGTTTGGACTCAGGCCCGCCCTAATTGTTTGCACCTGTTGCCACTTACCTTGTGTTGAAATAGTCCTTGTCTCCCTTTTTCTTGTTCTTTGTGTTTTGTCCTTGTATGTGCACTTCAGCCTCTTGCCACAGATCTGACCTCAAGTAAATCTTCCCTTTACTCTGAACGCAGCAACTTTGTCCTTTGTCGAAGCCTGGTACGGACAGTGCACACTGGCCAGTATGGACACAGTGGTGACAGAGCAACTAGCTGCAGATCTGTGTGCAAAGGGGACTCTCTTGTCCCAGAAGGAGGAACAGGTGGCTGCATTACACCAGGGAGTCAGGGGTCTTGCCCACAGCCAGGAGGGCTTCAATGCAGCCGTTACAGCCCAGGGGCTGTGGCGGACCCTGTTCAAGAACGGTTGTTGTCATTACATCTACCTGCCGACCAGGACTCTCTCATTGAACCAAGATATGGGGATGGAAAAATCCAACCGGGACCCCTTCCCCCCGTAACCCTGCTCAACACCTCTTCCCGCTACTCTATTCAGGTAAGCGCTATCGAATCATGCACACCAAAACCAGCAGACATTCAAACAGCTTCTTCCCACTCTCCTTGAAGTCTCTAAACAGATCACCATTTCATTTTACGACGGGCAGTTTCATTTCAATTCATGCGAGCCATTTCAATTCAAGCCAAGCAAAAAAATAAAATGAAAAATAAAGCATTTCAAGCCATTTCATTTCAAGCCAGGCCAAGCAATATCATTTCAAGCGAGTCTCCCAAAAAACATGAATTATAGTGATGGGTCCAGCGACACGATGCGTTGACGCATGCGCCGGGCTCACAGAGCAAACCACGTGTCGGTGCATGTACTTTCATTACGTCACGTGATTGACACGTGAACTGCACCGGCACAGTTTAGACTGCATCGGCTGCGTTGACACAGTCCAGGCTGCTAATTGACACATCGGCTGCATTGACACAGTCCAGGCTGCTAATTGACACGTGAACTGCACCGGTGCAGTTTAGACTGCATCGGCTGCTTGGCACAGTCCAAGCTGCGCCACTTAGTCCAGGGGGCGTCGACTCGGTGCAGGGGGCGTTGACGCAGCAAAAGCCCGCACAGTGTATCCTAAGGAAGTGCGTCTGGCGACACGATGCCGATTGCCGAAACAAGCCAGACCTCACCCTCGCTCGAATAAAAATATATGTTTGGGCAATACGGAAAACACACTGATTATCAGAAAAAATTTGTCCGTCTGACTTCGAGCGTCATGTCGGCTGTCATATAATAGGCTATTATTATATGAGAAGTGCTTTATGAATGTTTGTACTGTACGTCATACTCCAGTTGATTGAGAGGTCCTGCCTATAAGGGGGAGTTCCAGAAAGTGACTGCGAGTGAGCACACCGCATGTTTGATGACTCTGCCACGTTGCTATTAAAAGTCACATAAAACGTAAACCTTGTCTGCTGACCACAAGAGAAAAAAAAAGTTGGGCCCCCTCGAAAAAAAAATGTCAGGCTCGGCCATCTCAAGTCATTTCATGCCAAGCCAAAAAAGCCAAGTCCCCCACCCCCCACAAAGAAAAAAATCCACGTCAGGCAGTTTCAAGCCACGTCAAGCTGTTTCAAGCCATGTCAAGTTAAACGCGCACCCCAAAAAAAAATTCAAGGCATGCCATTTAAGGCCAAGAGTTGTTTACATTCCCTCAGCCCACAGGTCACCTAAAAAAACCCACGTCAAGCAGTTTCAAGCCACGTCAAGCCGTTTCAAGATATGTCAATTCAAGCAACGCTCCCCCCCCCCCCCCCCCACCAATTTTTTTTTTCAAGCCATGTCAAGGCAAGCCCCCCCCCCAATTAAAAAAAATGTCAGGCCGCCTACAAAAGAAAACAGCCATTTCAAGCCAAGCCATGCCACATCAAGTCATTTCAAGCCATGTCAAGTCAAGCCCCCCCAAAATTTCAAGCCAAGCCATTTAAGGCCAAGTGTTGTTTACATTCCCTCAAACTTGAAAAAAAGTGAGACCACCTTGAAAAAAGACCCTAATGTGAGAGTCCGCATTTAGAAGTGGAAATAGGGTTCCAATCAACAAAGGAAAATTATCATCGCAATGAGAAGCTATGCAGAGAGGCTGAAAAAACATTTTATTGATCACAACTCCGCATCTGTGTGGAATGGCCTGAAAGCAGTCACAAACTATCAGACACCATCAGCCCAAGCAGTGAACAATAAGGGTCTGGCTGATGAACTGAACATGTTTTTTTTTTTTTTTTGTGCAGATTTGAAAAGGACACCCCACTTCCCACATCTGCCCCCCCCCTCCCCCGACCAGACACTACCCTAACTACACCCCTGCCCTAAAGATCTACGAACAGGACGTGAGACGGCCCTTCAAGCAGCTGAAGATCAAGAAATCTGCAGGGCCCGACAAAGTGTTCCCCTCCTGCCTGAAATCTGCGCTGACCAGCTGGCTCCGGTCTTCACACAAATACACAGATCCCTGGAGCTGTGTGAAGTCCCATCGTGCTTCAGTCTACCATCATCCCAGTTTCCAAGAAACCAGCAACATCGGAACTGAACGACGATAGGCCTGTCGCTCTGACGTCTGTGGTCATGAAGTCCTTCGAACGCCTTGTGCTGAACCACCTAAAGAACATCACTGGACCCCCGCTGGACCCTCTGCAAGTTTGCCTACTGGGCAAACAAGTCTGTGGAGGATGCAGTCAACATAGGGCTGCACTACAGCCTTGAGCACCTCGACAGCACAGCGACGAACACAAGGATCCTGTTTGTGTACTTCAGCTCTGCCTTCAATACCATCATCCCGGAACTCCTCACCTCCAAACTTCTCCATCTCTGTGTGTCCCCTACAATCTGCCATTGGATCCTCAGCTTCCTGACGGGACGGACACAACAGGTGAGGCTGGGAAGGACAACATCATCAACACGTACCACCAGCACTGGAGCCCTGCAGAGATGCGTCCTTTCTCCACTGCTCTTCTCCCTCGACACGAACGATTGCATTTGAACACACACAGCCATCAAACTCAAAGTTCGCAGACACCACAGTCATCGGTCTCATCAAAGACGGCGACGAGTCTGCGTGCCGACAAGTGGAGCAGCTGGTGCTTTGGTGCAGCTCAAGATGGTAGAGATGATCGTGGACTTCGGGAAACATCCTTCACCACAGCTGCCCTTCGCAATGTCCAACTGCCCTGTGTCAACAGTCGAGACCTTACCTTCAAGTTCCTGGGAATCACAGTCTCCCAGGACATGAGGTGGAGGGTCAACACCAACTCCATCCTGAAAAAGGCCCAGCAGAGGATGTACTTCCTGAGGCTGCTGAGGAAGCAGGGCCTGCCACAGGAGGTGCTCAAACAGTTCTACACAGCAGTCATCGAATCAATCCTATGTTCTTCCATCATGGTTTGGTTTGGGGCCGCCACAAAAAGGACAAAATCCGACTGCAATGGACAGTTAGAACTGCGGAAAACATCATTGGTCCCATCCTATCCACTCTTGAGGACTTGCACACCGCAAGAACCAAGACAAGGGCACGGAAAATCCTACTGGACCCCCACACCCAGCCCACCACCTTTTCCAGCTACTCCCCTCACACAAGCACTACCGATCCATGCACACCAAATCCAGCAGACATTCAAACAACTTCTTCGATTTAGCCATTAACTCCAGAAACAGTAACCCAAATCGGCCAAGATGGTGGCTCTTGGCAATTTAGCACACCCCTGTGGAACAACATTATCGCAATAATCGTAGCTCCAGCTCTGTACTTGAACCGTCATCACTGATCTCTATTCCACAGCACACTTTAAAGTGCTCAAGGTCCTCTGTACAATTGCACACTTAAACTTGCTCGACAAATACTGTTATAGGTCACTTTAAAATGGTGCAATGATTATCTGCACCAACTGCACAACTGTTATTGAAAGCTACCACTGATCACGTTAGCTCTGCTTGACACTTTGCACGTTGTGTCACAGCAGTCATTGGATGGTACAACCACACAACGGTATCCTTGCATTACGGAATGCCTTTCCATCCTTAAAAGATTTTAAGCCAAGCCATGTCAAGTCCCCCCTCCAAAAAAAATTCAAGCCGTGCCATTTAAGTCCCAGCCAAGCCAAGCCCCACCCGCCCTCCCATGTCAGGCCGCCTCCAAAAAAAAAAAGCCACGTCAAGTCATTTCAAGTAGTGATTTCAAGCCATGTAATATCATTTCAAGTGAAGCCCCTGTCCCCCCAAAAATTCCAA
The DNA here is from genome assembly GCF_054856545.1 of Hippocampus guttulatus. NCBI lineage: Eukaryota > Metazoa > Chordata > Actinopteri > Syngnathiformes > Syngnathidae > Hippocampus > Hippocampus guttulatus. The sequence goes on along the minus strand of NC_141262.1, from coordinate 2,710,470 downwards.
GCCGCCCAAACAAAAAAGTTAAGCCTCTACCCCCAAAGAATTTCAAGTCAAACCCCCCAAAAAAAGTCAGGCCACCTCGAAAAAAAACTAACTCACGCTGCCTAGCATGTTTACCTATTTAAGCCAAATATTGTTTACTGTTGTAATCTTCATACTTTAAAATATGTATACATACTTAGAAGCCCATGTGAATGTAAAATTATAAAACCTTATACAGTAACTAAGAACCAAAGAGCCTTGTGTTGGTGGTGTAGAAGGTAGCTCTCACTTGACTCGTAGGCTTTCGGTTCACGCAGAGACCCTTCTGCTGGAGGTGATGACTGTGTAGCTGAGGTTTTTAAATTGGAGAAAAACATGCTGTGGGTCGCGCTAAGAAGTTCATCTTGTCTCCTTATGAGTTGAAATTGTTGTCTGACAAAAAAAAGAAACTTGGTGGGGTGTTATTTTATTTTTTTAGTGAAGAAAAAAAGTGAAGCTCTTCCCGAGCTGACAGTTTTGGCTGTCATTTCAGCTTTCGCCTGACCGGTCAGTGTCAAGGCTGCAAATCCCCCCTACTCCTCCTGCCTCCACCGTTAAAGCATTGTGTCAGAATTGATGGTGCCATCTCAGACGAGCGGGGTAACATGTTCTCACACAGTGGGGACGTGTAATGGGAATTTGACATAACAGCGCTAAATGGAAGTAACTGTTTATACTATTGAATGCTGACCAATTATTTTGCAGATAAGCAAAGTTGCACTAGTCTGTACTCTGTGTAGCTGCTCAAAATGCTAATTGCGCTGGCCTTCACCACCTCCCAACAAGATAACATGAGAGCGCAAGACGTGAAGGGGGAGAAGTTTCCCTTGACAGATCTGTGAACGGTGTCCCTCCATGTTTTTTCCTTTTCTTTTTCTTTCTTAAATAATTTTTTTTAAATCTTTTTATCAATACTTTCGTTGTCTTGTTTTCCCTGGACAAGACAGACGCATTGCTTCAGAGGGTGGCAAGGGGTTGGAGCGCAGCTTAAATAAAAAAAAAAAAAAAGTTATCACGAACACAACACTAAGATACAGGATGCGAGATATTCAACAGACTGGTTCCCGGTGCGACATTGACCAATGAGAGTACAAGTGAATCATCGCCAAACATGTCCCTTGTTTGAGTGGCCATGAAAACGTTTTAAAGTGTACAGTGATCCCTCGCCACTTAGCGCTTAAGTAAACTTTGGAAGCAGTATACTTAAGTAATTTAGCAATACAATCCTGAGCAAAAGTAGTTTGTTTTTACTAACCAAATCTGAACATTCATGAATGATTCCACGTAAAAATAAAAATAAAAAAATAAAACTGTCTCATGGGATCTTCACCAGGATTAAAAACGGCAATTGTTTCTGTCTCACAGGACATTTAATCAAAGATCTCGTACACTGTATTTCAAACAGAATTGGCTTCATTTCAGTCTTTCGTGCACATGACGTTTACAATATTACAGTACTGGAGAAAACAACTCTGCATCGATGGTGCAAATAAAGATTAGAATTGTATTGAGTTCTAATTGCTACTGTCTCAATAGTTTCCCTCATGTATGTTTTGTTATAGTGTATTTGGCATTTTCTCTTAGTGATCAAACATTTTTATTCTGAAAAGAATCATCCCAGGTTGGATCGATCCCCACAGCCATGCAGCTGCGCTAACAGGTAACGAAGTACAGATCGAACACAAATGCCACAAGTGAGCAAAAATGCAATACAGAACAGATTGTTGCAGCTCACAGTGATGTTTAACAACAATGGGCAGTCTTGTAGCCACCACCACCTTTCCCATCTCATGACGTCGGGTTTTGGACAGATGGGTTCCAGGTTTGGCTGCCGTGCGCAGATCCGATGTTGTTCACCGCGGTCCAAGGGATGCTCAAGGAGTTTAGCTAAATGCTCAGACGCATGGAAAAGAGGGAGCATTGGTGCTGTCGGTCCACAACAACATGAACAAGATTTATTTCACTGTGGTTTAACGTGAGGCGGCGGCCCGGTAGCCCAGTGGTTAGCACGTCGGCTTCACAGTGCAGAGGTACCGGGTTCGATTCCAGCTCCGGCCTCCCTGTGTGGCGTTTGCATGTTCTCCCCGGGCCTGCGTGGGTTTTCTCCGGGTGCTCCGGTTTCCTCCCACATTCCAAAACACATGCATGGCAGGCTGATTGGACGCTCTAAATTGTCCCTAGGTGTGAGTGTGGGCGTGGATGGTTGTTCGTCTCTGTGTGCCCTGCGATTGGCTGGCAACTGATTCAGGGTGTCCCCCGCCTACTGCCCGGAGACGGCTGGGCAGCCAGCACCCCCCGCGACCCTGGTGAGGATCAAGCGGTTTGGAAAATGGATGGATGGATGGATGGATGGATGGATTAACGTGAGGCTTTCTTATCCTTGGTGGGACTTTTGTCAGGGTTCACCGCTCATAACGTCCAGCTACCATGACTCCATCTTGTCCTATCACAAGTCCAGGTTCCCTCCTTTCGCCACCTTGAGAATGTTATTTCCTGCTCTCGTCCAGAATTATGTGTTCTGTTGCCAAATTTTCTGTATAATAGTTCACTCCATCCTCATAGATTACCTGCAGAAACGACAAGTCCTATTACTGGAAATAAAATGTTTTGTTCATTTGATTTTCCTCTGCTATCATCTACTCTTGCGTGTAGCAACAAATTTCAGAACACGTTCAAGATTGTTTGGAATATCCCAGTACCAAGTGTTTTATTGATTGCATTTTTTTTTTAAAATAAAATAAGGGTGGCCCAGTGGGCCATAGGTTAGCACATCGACCTCACAGTGCAGAGGTTCAATTCCAGCTCCGGCCTCTCTGTGTGGAGTTTGCATGTTCTCCCCATGCGTGTGTGGGTTTTCTCCGGGTACTCCGTTTTCCTCCCACATTCCAAAGAAACATGCACGGCAGGCTGATTGAACACTCTAAATCAGGGGTGGGCAATTATTTTCCCGGGGGGGGGGGCCAAATGAAAAGCAGAAAATATTGTGGAGGGCCGGGCCAAAAGTTAGAAATTTACTCCTGATTTCGATTTTATTTCTACGTTGAAATAAGTTTATGACATTGTTTACAGAAGCTGATAAGAGCATGTATTATTTCTAGATAATGAAAGTGAAATTTTACAGAAAAATGATTTCTTCAGTGAAATTATGCAAAACAATTCTAATTGTGCAACACTTGTAACTCTTTTGCAGTAAGATGAACACTACAATGCTTTCTGATTTTAAATTTCCCACGATGATAGCACAATGTCTTTGTATGCCAGTAATAATGTAACAGAACTCACATTTTTTTGTCCCAACTGCCAAACAATGTAGAAAAAATGTAAGCAAGCATGTTTCAGTGTTTTGATTTTTTTTTTCTTGTTCAGGAGAGATCAATCTAGCCCAGGGGTGGGCAAACCTTTTGGCTCGGGTGCCACATTGATTTCTAAATTTGACAGGTGGACCGGGTCAGCACAAGATACGGTACATATAAAAAAAATGTATATGTTGACAGTCCATACCAAACATCAACAGAACAAAAGTATTAAAGTATTACCATACTTTTTTTTTTTTTTTTTTAATGAGAACAGTGAAACAACTGTGACGAACGTCCAAGTATGTTAACGACATACTGTACATGTGTGACAACACAAGCAACAAAGTGCAACAATATATTGCCCATAAACTGCGGCATACAGTACAGGTATATGACAAAATATAACAAAATGAGGACTATTTTCTCCAAAATGAGACAAGTAAAAGACCTGGTGGCTTTCTTTCCACTCACTGTCTCGAACTTGACCTCCCCTCGATCACCACACAAGACAGCGTTGCTCAGCTGATGTCGTGCATCGAACTTTTGAAGCCAGCCACGGGACGCTTCGAAGTCTTCGATGCCCATACCACTATGGAAATCGATTGCTCTCTTATTAGCGGTCCGGTTTGCGGAAAGTTTTTAGCACGATAACAGTCAAACCATTTCAGGAAACGTTTATTAACTCGACTGTCCGTCGAGCCGCATTCAATTCACCCTGAGCATGGAAACACCCAGAATCGGACTGAGCAAGAATCGCTTCCTTGTTTTTCAAAGTCTCATAGATTTGAGTCTTTCAGACTCCAAGCGTCTCTTGAATGTTTCGTACTTTGTAACCCGCTTCGTTTAATCAGATGCACTTCACTTACTGTTCCTCTTCGTTTGGATGCCATGATCTACAGGAGGTAAAAATGTTCGCAATTCCAGTAAAACTCACTGCAATAAAGAGTCACTTGCATGTCGTCGTTTTGGAATCAATGATTGAAAATAGGGGCGCGGGCACACTTATTCCGTCGTATCGAGCGGAGTTACTTGATTTAGCGCTACTACTGCGGGCTTCCTTATCGGCTCCCCCTCCCTCCCTGTGCTCTGCAACTTCAAGTAACTGCGCCACCTGGCGTTGAAATGCCTGTCATTACAAGTCCAAATGAAATGAATACAATCATTTACATCGAACCTTAATTGTGTACTGTGCCAACCATCGGCGGGCTGGATTAAAAAGACCAGCGGGCCGGTTCCGGCCCGCAGGCCGTAATTTGCCCAGTTTGCTCTAAATCATAGGTGTCAAACTCAGGTCCTGGAGGGCCGCTGTCCTGCATGTTTTCCAAGTCTCCGTGTTGCAACACACCTGATTCAAATGATCAGCTCATCAGCAAGCTCTGCAGAAGCCTGACATTGAACCTGTTCATTTGAATCAGGTGTGTTGCAACAGGGAGACTTGGAAAACATGCAGGGCAGCTGCCATCCAGGACCTGAGTTTGACACCTATGCTCTAGACGCCCAGCGTCCGGTCGATGCTCAGATGCTCAGCGTCTAGTAGACGTCTACACAGTTTAGTGTAGGTTGTCCCAATGCATTGAAACGAGACGAGTCATTGGATAAATGCTGGTTCTGTCCCGGCCATTGGACGCTCAGCGTCCCTGGGAGTCTATGGACAGCGGGCGTTTATAGGCTGGCTAGGAAACTCAGACAGATCATCCAATCATCATGCAGAAAGCTAAGGCCAAATCTCTTTGTGATTGACAGCAAAATGAGCCAATCACGATCTTATGGTGAAGGCATCCTTTTCATTTTTTTGAAAAGGAACGGAGAGTAGAATTCCCGTATAAATAAACAGACACATTTTATGATGTAGGCCAAAATTGAGCTTCCCCTCCTTGACGGACCAGCATCCGCCACTGCAATATATAGTTGGATGAAAAATACCTGTCGGTCACAAATATAAAACAAACGCATCAAAAAAATAAATTTAAAAAAAGACTGAACAGGAAGTCAATGTGTCTTTTTGTGCAGCCTGACAACTCATTCTTACGCTGCTGTGCTAGCTAGTTGATTGCGAGCTATTTGTAACCTCAAAATGTTAGAATTGCAGTATTTGTATGACTGACATTTCTAGGTGGCAAAACAGTAGGCCAGGTGAAAAAAGAATAAAAAGGCAATTCAGCCAGGATCCAGGAAGGAGAGTTTTCAGTTTTCTTTACTTCCAGGAGTCATTGACCAGTTTTTGAGCAGACCACGTGTAGCACTGCTCTCCAAGTTGTCCGGCGCGCAGTGACTTCCTCAATCCTCTGGGAAAGGGAGTTCACTTGAGCTTCAGGCCAATCAGGTCCAAGCAACAATTGGCCTTTGAATTGGTTGCAATTACCTCCCATGAAATAATTAGCATTCGACAAAGTGCATTAAGTATCACACAATAACAGTTTTGGATGGAGAGAAATGTGCACCTTTCTTCCATCCAAAATCCACAAAAAAAACCCCAGAATTTTTGATATGTCTTTTGTCATCATGACACTAGGCAAAAAATATTTAAAAATTCAATTAAAAAGTCTCGTGCTAAGTGAGCATGACTTCGCACTAACGAAACTCTCTTTCCGGTCTACCATGTGTTATTAAACCGCTCGGTGAATTACATCATTGCGCACCGTTGCTCACCTCAGCATAATAATTACAAGAAATCGTTGTATGAGAATCAAATCTAAAACAATCAAATGGAAAAATCAGTGAATACCGTAACTGAGCAAGTCTTGTGCCTTGTGACCACGTCTTATCATACCGCGCACCATTCGTAACCCGAAAACATCGGCGCAGTCTTAAACCGAGGATCTTTTTTTTTTAAACGTATGCACGAATGAGGCCCGTCCGCGGAGGCGTGAAGTTGCCTTTTAATAACATGCCGGCAGATGTCACTTTTTTAATCTCGGTGTCGTAAATTATTAAAGCGCTTTTCTTCTCCCTTGTAGAGCCTGAGATAGTGTGGTCTTATTATTCTTTTCTGAAACGGTATTTGTGGTCCTTTATGTAACAGTTGGACTTAATAGCTCTCCAACCGACGTTACTGAATGGAAACTGTGCACTGAGACGAAATATCGCTCGCTAAAGTGATGTCATTTAAGCTTCCGCAGTAGCTGTGAAAGCTTCTGAAAGCCGTAACATGCCGAGAGAAAAGGAAAGTAAAGCGCCGTGTTATTGAGGGCAAATCGACTCCAGCTGAGCCCAAGTGTGCGGATCAATAAAAATCATCAAGACGGCGGTTGAAAAATCTCGATTCGTGCCCAGGCACCTCATTCCGTCTTTCACCTCCTCCGTCTGGGAGAAATGTCAGGAGAACAATAAATGTATAAAAAGGTCAGCGGTGTACTAACAGACCCTTCCGAGATTTCATTACGTGTGCTGCCAGCTGTGGCGGCGGCGCTCGGGCAGCAGCGCTGACATTTGGTTTGTTTTTACACCGTGTCGAGTCTCGCACACATGTAACTCCTATTAATGTCAAAGGCAAAGATCTCGGGGGCAGCAGGGTTGAGTTTATGACTACCGTGTGGAAGAAACAGCCAAACGGCGCTGCTGTGACTCAAACCGCACGTTTGCCATGCACAATATCATCAATAAGTGAAGAAAAAGAGGTAAAGTGGGAGGGTACTCTTTTGCTGACTGACAACAAGTTTAAAGTTTGGTTATGTTGCCTGACTTTGTGCAACCAATCAAGGCAGCTGATATCAACTATAAAAAAAGCATTTGACTGCATTTACTTGATTCGCTCGGGCCAAAATGGACAATCAATTCATCTGTTTTTATTTATTTTTCTAATGGGATGCCGGAAGCTCTGTGAATGTTCTGAACTCCTGTTTCAAGCCAGTGTCTTTGAACTCGGTTCTTCTTCCTCTGATCACAATCCGGTTGAGATTGAATCAACGCTGCCTCTGCTGACTGTCGCTAGGAACTACACTTCATTTACACCCACCGAGTTCTGACAAACATTTGACAGCTTTGCCAAGCGCCACGTGTAACCAGTTGTCAAAAATTGTAAAAACTGTTGGAAGAGGTCTCAACAAGATCTGTGCTCGGACAACAAGATCCACTTGCCAACCCAGCAATTTCCAAATAAGCAGATTATCTCAAAAGAAGAATCACATCAATTTTAAAAGACTAATTGAGCCAGGAGGCTTATGATCATTAGAATCGAAAATGATATTGGTTCACATTTTCTGTCATTTTTTAAAAAAAAGGCTTTTTCTGACTGAAAATGACATCATAGTTTGCTCAGCTCACGACCAATCGCGGCTCAGCTTGCGAACATCATGTGACCAAGACCAGAAACCCTTTTCAGTTAATAAGTGGCCGTCGACTGAGAAGGATAAAAAGGGCTGGATTTTGCGACTTGATTCATATTGCGTTTGTGCAATATGAATCATCATACCATGTTTAGATTATTGGGGGTGCATAAAAAAACATTTTGTAAGGAACATTTTTTTAGTTGATTTCCCCTTGAACAATCGTTTTTTTCCCCTCCAAAGATACCACACTACCGTAGCCATAGAATTTGCTGTAAATCAACAAGTTTGCTGAACGAGGTTTATTTTCATTTGCGTCCTTTCATAATCGCATCAGATATTATCATAATAGTTTTTTTTGTTGTTGTTTGTTTTTGTGAGGGCAGCTTCAACTCTCGTTCCTCTTACTTACTCCTACTCTGGCATCCCTTCACTGGCTCCCCATTCATTTTAGAGTTGTTTTAAAGATCCTCTTATTTGTTTTCAAATCTCTGAATAATCTCGCGCCACCGTACCTCTCTGAGCTCATCCGCCCCTACACACCTGCCCGGCACATTATTAGAAGTAGCAAGAACTAAACTGAGGCTCAGAGGGGATGGAGCCTTTTCTGTTGCTGGTCCCTCTCTCTGGAATGACCTCCCACTGAACATTCGGCAAGCCTCCTCGCTGCCCATCTTCAAAACCCTCCTCAAAACTCACTTGGATTCTTTGGCATTCGACTCAGCATGACTTAGATTTGTTCTTGGTTTTACTGTTTGGTGCTTTCTACCGCCTTTATTACCGATTTGTCTTACTGTTTATTGTGCATGTTAAATTGCTCCATGTACAGCACTTTGTATGCAGCGATGGCTGTTTGAAAGTGCTCTATAAATACTGTTGACTTGACTTACTTAGAAGGACACCGCCTGGGTAAAGTTGGATTTTGACACTTCAGACGTTCCGCTTTAAAAGTCTACGTGGCATTCAAATCATCGCATTTGGGTTTTGAAGTTGGTATTTTGGTCATCGAATGAATGTGAGGGTGAGTCGACACAAAGCTCTGGCACAGTTAACCCCAGTTCAAGCCATCCGACATGCATTTAAAGAGAGTAGCGCTAACAAATCACATGACTTTGTATGAAGAGATCCATGTGCGTAAAGAGACAACTACAATTTATCACCTCGGCCATATGAAGACATCAAACTAAAAAATAAATAAATAAAATAACCCGGTCCAACAATGCCTCGCTGGGTCGCCGACTTTTGCGATGCATCAAAAATGAAAGAACGCCGAGATGATGTACTCGCCCAATCGCTTTGAGCTCGTCACAGCTCATAAATTACCATCAAGTTATGTTTTCACATGAAATCCGACTGCTTGGGCTCGAAGATCCGTTACCCAGAAGATCTGAGATTGCGTTTGGTCATACGACCGCGGCGGAGCAGGTTCATAAAGTTTGGGCGGTGGCGTGTAAATTGTCAATTTGCCTCGGCCGGATGCTCGAGGGGTTGCGGGGGGGGAGGGGGGGGGGGACATTGGCCGGGTGACTCAATTGACACTCCTCTCCGGGTCAGAGGTTAATGAATGATTACTTCGCTTTCCCGGCAGGCGTTGTCCGCTCTCCCGTGGCCGGCCTGCTGATAGAAAGTCAATTTAGCCCCAGATAAATCCCAAGGAGATAATATGCTGTGATTTAATCAAGTGCTGAAGTGATCGCGGCGGACAAGGCAAACATAACTAAGAGGAATTGGTTTATTGATCTCCTTGATCGCCGCGTTTACCTACCAAATGTTTAATCCGGAGACAGAGGTGGACTGGCCAGCCATTACCACACTTTACCAGTCGACCTCCTGCAAGTATGACACATAAACACAGAGAAGGACACCGGCTGGGGCGCAGACCACCGTCAAGATGGAGAAATTGTGGTCTGAATATCAACTCAAAAGGATTCCTAACAGCCCTTTTGCAAATAAGCAACATTCGTGAAACTAAGCCTGCCACCGTGCTGTTTTCATGAAATAAACAATTGTATTTATTCATAGTTACTTTGTAAATAAATAACGACATACTTGAATCGTTACTGAAGGTTGATTATGCCGTTTTATAGATTTTTCATACATGCACTCACTGGAACTGATTAAATTGCCCAGTAGTAATTGATTGTTTTTTGATATAGTGGTTCAGAGTTCGCAAATTTAATTTGTTCCGAGACTCTGGTCATGAAGAAAAATGGTGCGGAGCCATTTTTTATTTATTTATTTTTTAATTGAAACGAATGGAAACAGAGTTCCTCAGTTCCAGCCTCCAAATCAAATTTTGGATGCAGTCAACATTCCTTTCGTTTCATCTGCAATCGTTTTTCAAAGTGATTCAAAAATAAAAGGGAGATGAATTAGAAATTGTTTTTGGGATGTTGTTCTCCATTGCGCTGCCGCTTCATGCAGATGCCGCAGGTTCAATACCGAGCTCTGGATAAAAGTGGAGTGGGCCGCATGATGAAGGGCATCTGATGACGACTTGCTGTTGCAACAATCTAAATCTACTGGGTTCTTGATCGGCAGATACTGTACTCTGTGTTTCAGAATTAACTCACTAAGTAACTAAGAAATTTAGGAAAGGAAAAAAAATAAATGACAGGACTTGTATTTAAATAAGTGGACGAGATAAGCAAAGGATAGTGTTGCCATTGTCGCGGCATCGATACCAACTTTGAAACACGTTATTTGCGTGAACGTGTCGGTCCGTGTGACCTCAACTCGACGAGTCCCGCTGACTCCCCGACCCCGCTGGGCCAAACGAGAGGAGCGGCAGAGTTCAGTGTGGATTTGATTTCACTCGGGGACCAGGTGCGGGCTTTGTACTTGCCACGAACCGTGCTGGTGCTCCGGCCACGCCGTCCACGGCCCCATTATTCACGCTTCGCGTCAGCAGGCGGCGTGACAACATGTCAGAATCGACAAAGGCACCCATACACCACTACTACATTACGTAAGAATACAATGATCTTTAATTGTGGGCAGGGAGACTCCATGCTTCACTGTGTGCCAGTAGGCGCTGCTGTTTTGGTTCGCGAGAGAGTTCAAATAGGCTCAGCGGTGAATTGCTCAACAATACTGACATTAAATGAGGGAGTTGCAGGTATCACCTGTTTATTTATTTTTTAATTCCGTCAGGCCTTTTTTGTCTACTGTAACAGACCATCTTAATTTGTTTAAGGCTTGTTTCCAAAAATAAGGTTTGACATACTGGGCGGTCCGGTAGTCCAGTGGTTAGCACGTCGGCTTCACAGTGCAGAGGTACCGGGTTCAATTCCAGCTCCGGCCTCCCTGTGTGGAGTTTGCATGTTCTCCCCGGGCCTGCGTGGGTTTTCTCCGGGTGCTCCGGTTTCCTCCCACGTTCCAAAAACATGCATGTCAGGCTGATTGGACGCTCTAAAATTGTCCCTAGGTGTGAATGTGCGCGTGCATGGTTGTTCGTCTCTGTGTGCCCTGCGATTGGCTGGCAACCGGTTCAGGGTGTCCCCCGCCTACTGCCCGAAGACGGCTGGGATAGGCTCCAGCACCCCCCCGCGACCCTTGTGAGGATTAAGCGGTTCGGAAAATGGATGGATGATGGTTTGACATACTGTAGGTTTGATGGAAGGATGTCCTTATTGACTCCAATGCTCCCCTTTTTCAGGGTACAGAGTTGTTCTGGCCCCTCGGCCCCTTGGGGGGTTTTAAGGTTTAAGTAGAAAATGCAAGCAGGTGACATATTGTAGGGAAGGCCACTTTTTGGAGACATACAGTGGCAGTAAAATTTTAAGATCTGGAAACTTATTTTGAGTGGTTTTATCGACCAAAAGTACCACGTTCTTCTCCCTGATGAAAAAAAGGGTTTTCAAATAAGGCGGCCGTGCGGTTTTTGAGAACACAATGAGTACAAAAACAAGGGCGGGATGGCCTTCAGGAATGAAAGTTCCCGAATGGTTGATGTATTTCCGGGCCGGTACTGTCCATCGCAGCCGCTCACAGCCAGCCAGCATCAGCCCTCTGCCGCCCGTCAACGATTTATTTTTCGGGAAGTTATGACTGACATCAATGTCTGGGCCGAAATTTGGTCCCAGCGCATCCCTGTGCTCCAATGGTCGCTGAAATTGCCGTGAAATTAGATATTTTTAACTTTGTTTGCCTTATGTCATGAAATGTTCACTATTTAATAGGGACCTAATCCTTATTTAAATGTAAATTAGCAAAATTGCCAAAGTTGGAAACTTTCCATTGGACTTCATGGGAATTTATGGAAATTGATACAGGAATTTATGAAAGCACACGGGATTGCAAAGGAATTTTTAATTAATAATAGGGAATTGAGATATAGTCTGGGAACACATATTTAAAGTTAAACATGATCCAGACTAAAACAACCAGAATTCATGCAACTACAGAGGTACAGTACCTTGACGTATGAGTGCCCCAAGTTCTTTTTATGCTTGTAATGTGAGCTAATATTTGAGAGTCTTGGCTCCACTGCAGCACGAGTGAAGTGAAAGAAAAAATGGCCATATGATGAAGGGGCTACAAAGCCCTTGCATGTGGGCAAGGAAAGCTACTTTATCTATTTTGCAAAGTTGTCTGCTCATGACAAAATTTATGCTTAATTTAACATGATACCTTTCTATTAAATTAGCCTCATTTCCCGGTAATTCCCGTAGTTCTCATGGAAAGGTTCCAATTTCAGATGTTTGCAAAATTTGCCAATCGCTTGAAATTTTTCCACAAACTTTACCAGAAACCTTGCGGGGGGGGAAAAAAAAAAAAACAACTTCCACCCCTCAGCAACCCACTTAAATGTCATTTCTTTGAGCGTGGACGTATTCGTGTTGAGGTGTGGTTAAGCGTCGCTCACGCCGTTTTATTTGGCCGACCCGATGATATGCGAGGCCCGCATCTGCTTCCTAAATCACGGATGAGATCAGCGGATCACGGCGCGAGCCCAAATGCCGGCTCGAGGCTTCATTTCTCATGGCGGCGCTGGACAGTTGTCCTGTGGATTAATGGTTCACTGAAGACCCGAATCAGAGCCAGATGAAAGCCACCAAAAGGGCCCTCATTTTTCCCCATTAATCATCCTTGTTTTCTTTGTGCTGATCTTTTCACCCTGTTTTTAAGTACCTGTCCCTTATCCAAAAGGGGGCTCGTCCGGGGTCCAAGGGGCCAACTGGAGGCCTGTCAGATACACCTCCCCATCCTCCCCCCCCACCCCCTTTCCCTCATCCACTCCTCCCGGCTAGTCCCTGGAGCGCAGAATCAGGCCCTCGGGTTTAATGGCTTTTGTAATGGCAAATTATACTGTGTTACAAGGGTAAGATTAATTGAAGGGCGCTCTCGGGCCGTTGCACAGACGACGGTGTAACGTGAGAGCTTGGCGACATACAAAAAAAAAAACAAAAAAAACGGAGGCGGCTGTCTGGTCAGGCAAAGGTATCCGAGACTCCTGACCTCTTGTGACGCTTAACCATAGCTTGTGTTTTGGTTACCCCGAGGGGGCCGTCTGACTCTGAAAAAATATCATCATCATTTGTAAAATTAACCAATTGTTTTGTCACATTTTTCAACACCGCCATCATTCCTGCACTAATAGATTGTTGAGAGGCTGTGAACTTCGCTCCCAATCCTACATGAGTGTTGTTACTGTAAGACGCGCGAGTGGACTATGCTCCGTTGTTATTGCAGCTTCAAGGTTTTGATTTCAAGTATGGGCCAAAAAACGGATGGAACAACACATTCATACAAGGCACAGCATCCATAAAAATATACAATCTTTACAAAAAATATTGATAGGGAAGTTTATTTTCTCACCCTCATATGTCATGATGAGAGTCTATTATAAATAAGTCTCCCCTTAATTGGACCCCTTTTTATGATAATATTGAACTGTTACCAGTAGAGTAACATTTACTTGGAGTTTCAAACAGAATAAAAATGACAATTACGGAGAAATGCAGCAAAACACCGTCAGGAACTCAGGCAGACAAGGAGGAGTTAATAAGTCACGTCGCTCCCCAGAAAACAAACATGAACGCACACATGTTTCCAACGTACTGTACACCACTTACACACTTGAGTTTATCCTGTTTTGAGTTGAGAGTATGGGCTCCATATTCATGCTGAGCGCAACATCGGCGAACGGTGTAGCACAAATTTGTACATGGGCTGGCTAGACTCGTTTTAGTCTTTTCACAGACATGCACAGAGCTTGGCGCAGGTGGAATCAGACGTTTTGCGCCATTGTGGGTGTGAACACAGCCGACTTGATTCAGAGCCAATGGAAGTGGTTCCTCAAATTCCTTTTAAAATGGATCTGTGAGCGGTGCAGTCCTTGACATGGCGTAAGGAGAAACTGATTTGCTGGAGTCCATGCCGGAGATCGATGTGTGCAGATTACGTTTAGAAGGGACCGCAAGGAGACCTCCACGGGCGGATCGTCGTCAGCCAAGGAGATTACAGAACACCGGTGTGAAGTTGTCCATTGGAGACCACATTCCACCCCGATAAAGATATTAATACTAATAATGCGTTCACTTAGTTTAGACCTGATCCCAGCAAGCGTAAAGTCTACTTTCAGCCACCGAATTGTCAGGTGCACTGGGGGCTTGTCAAAGGACATGCCCTCGGTACACCGGACCGCCCACCATGGTGTAGAACCCTCTGCCAAATGCCCAAACAAAACTCGTTGCCCTGGTGCGAAAATCACTCGGCAGTTTTTGCACTCAAGCGCACCTGCGCCCGTCTGCGGATACAAAAGCCCTATGCGGCAAACACTCCATCTATTGCATGATCATGCTGACGTCCTTATACTGGTGGAAATGTGACTCTGAACTTCAAAGCTTTGAGTAGCTTAACATTAGTAAGATGCTGCACTGCGTAATCCCGATGCACTCCAATAGTTCGGACGGACGGGGAGACCGTCAATCACCTGCCAAACTAATGAGATGTCCCCCAGCTCGAGATAAAAGTAAAGTCTCACGGCGAGAGACTCAACCTTTTCACACTCGCCTCACCTCAATCAGTGTGTTGGAACGTGGCGACATTTTACTGCTCAAATCTGCGGTCCACGTGCAGCAAATTTGCATTTTGCGAGTTTGAGAAAAGTGGAGCGTCTAGGTGAGTTTTTACCCCCCGAACAAAATTTGACCTCTTTTAAGAATGCGGTGAAGCAGGAGGAAGAAGGGCGCGTGGGGAACGAGAAATGCAAACGAAATGGGAGGCCGAGCACCCCGCACATATCTCATCTCTATTAACGGGTTTACAGGTGACCCCAGGGATCCTCGTAAAAGTTTACGTGGAGGTTTCAGTTCGAGCTCTCTTTCAAAGAATGAAAGAAATTGGTTGCTTTATGGTTCGCCTTCAGAATTTTATGGCATGTTTTACTTAAGTTCTCTCTCGTTTTTTTTGGGTTTTTTTTTTTGAACGGATCCTGGTTCCAATTAGTGAAGGAGCAGAGCTGGCGGCGGCGAAAGCGAGCACCTCTCAGTGCTCTCCGGCCGGCTAAGACGACAGCGGAAAAGAATGAAGGGGACGCTTAAATAATGGTTGATTTCGGAGGACACCTTGAGGTCAAGTGTACGGGCAATGCGGTTACGAGGTCGCCCTGTGGCCTTCGTTCTTGCAGGTGAAAATGTGGGAAAGTCAACGCAGAGAAAACTGATCTGCTCTTGCTCTATTAAGTGGATGTTTGGCAGAGTTCGGTGTGGATGTAAGCTCAAACTTAATTTACAATTAACCTCAGATTTTTCCAAGCACTTTGTCTTCGGGCCAACAAAGTTCTGCGAGGATTAAGTTTGGAATTTGTGGTTCTTGACAAGAGATGCTAGCCCTTATCGCTATTAGCGTGAAGTATGTTTTTTCAGAAGATACTGGAACCTCGAACATTATTTTACCTTGACGATGGAATTAGATGATGGCATCGCGATAGCCACTGAGATGTGGTAATATGGTAGCAACTAAGGGTGGAATGACTTCACATGTTCTGTAGTCGACGCTAAGGTGATGGTAGCCCAAGCGACATCAATTCACTGATGATAATATTGATTTTTTTTTCAACTCGCTATCTCCGCTTTTGCCAAGCAAGCTCACTCACTCACTCACTTTCTACCTTTCCATTTAATCTTTTCCATTCTTGACAACTGACTTTGAGACTCTTGGCTATTAGGTCCGAGTCAAGGTGATGCAGTGTGGTTCGAATCGGGTGTGTGAGTCGGTGGTATGGGTTGAATGAGCAAAGCTGTCCGCCGACTGTAACGTGACCCAAGTAGAGCCGAAGTCGATGAATCAATGACGTCATTGAGACTGTGGTTTATCAGCATAGCACAGTGGTCCCCAACCGTTTTGTGTCCAAAACAAGGTTTCATGAAAACTGTGCTGCAAGAGACATCATGGCCAGGCTAAAGAAAATGAAGAATTTCTCGGTTTCTATTTCACTTGTCACTTTGCAGTGTTGCCTTTGTTTCTTGCTGCCAGTCTCCCTGCTGCGCTGGTCGGACTATTTTGGGATGAGCGCCGATCTGCATGGATGAGGCTAATCTGTTAGCGCTATATTGTGATCTGCAACCAGCTTATTTGCACATTTTCAGCCGCACACAGCTGTGTCAAGACCATATTGCCTTGCTGTTGCCGCTCCGCATAGCGGTAGTCGGGTGATGGCATCGGCCAACTGGAAGGCGAGGTGCGATAAAACGTGATTGGTTGGCTTCGTGTTTTTGACCATGCAGAATTATTGTCAGTTCAACGTCTGGTAGGCGGCTTCGGAGAATATAAATCAATAGGCATTGTATGGGTAGGAATTGACTGCAGTCGGTGTTTAAGCAAGAGTCTGAAAAATATTGTAGGTATTGCAAGTTCAACATGAGATCAAGGTTAGTCTGTCATCACCTTTACACCGATCGTAATTTATGATGGGAACTTTCATTTCGGAATTTCCCAAATGACGGATTGACAGCTGAAATCAATTGACCTCAGTAGTAAATCATTTTTTATTTTGCCAACACATTGGCCACTGACTAACGTTCCGGTCGACGGGACGCTTTGGATCGAGTGGCGGTTAACGCGGGACTCGCCGCCAAGGCCTCCTCTGTCCCACCATCAGGCAGGAATTACATTTCTCTCTGTGGTCCAGTTTGGATTTGGGGATAAACAGGAAAGCCCAGGCAGAGCTTTGGACGGCGAAGGAGCCAGAACCCACGGAGCAGAAAAAGGGATCAGTGGGTACAATTGGTTTTAAAATTGGAACCACTTGGGACTCAATCATTGAATGGACTGTGAATCCAGAATTTGTCAATGATTGAGCATAATCATCCCAAGTGGACTCTTTCAGTCCAAGCCGCACAATAGTGTGAGCTTTTCCAGCCTAATGCAAAGACAAAATGAAGTTGCGTGTTTCAAAAAGCCTAAGTGATTATTGTAAGTGACATGTTATATGCGGCCGATCTGCAGCCTGGTGAGTCAGCTGCTCTGCTGCCTATTATAGCCACTGCAGACAGGAAACAACCACTGTGTTATTGATGTAGTTCCTTCCCAAAGCTTGGCACAGAGGCACACAGGACATACGCAGGGATGTGTGTGAGTGGTTTGAAGTCCCACTACTTCCACATCAACTTTTCAGCAATATTTTCTTTTTTTACTTGATTAAAAGGTATCCTACTTTGCACAAAACTCTGAATACAATCAAACAGTATAGAGCGAGCATTGGAAATTTACACAGCGCAAATTGCCCCCACTGCGGCATCCATAATCAGATAATTAACATCATTAGCAGTGTTTTGTCTAAAACATACATGTATTTTTAAAAACTCGACATTGATCATGGCATTCAACAAACTAGTGTCAGAGGTTAAACTCGCTGTACTGTGTAAACAGAGTGGCGGGGTCGTAACAGCAGGGTTCCAGGACAATTTCTGAGCTGTAACAAGAGACATCACATCAAACTGTATTTGCCTTCTTGCACAGATCCCAATATACTGTGCTATATGCGATACACTCCTGACCTGACATTGAGTTATACCTTGTAACACACAGCTGCCTCTGATGTGGTTATAATTGCCTTTAAGCTATGAATATAACACAAACTATGATCCCCAACCATTTCATATCTAATCATTTTAATAATACAGAATAAAGAATACAATGTATGACCATAAGTATTATTTATATTGTCTGCCTATATGTTACTGCACTGTTTGTGTTGAAATCTGCATTGTTTAAAGCAGGGGTCCCCAAACCGCGGCCCGTGGGCCAGATGGGGCCTGCCTCCACATTTTGCCTGGACCCCTGAATTCTCATTGATGCATGATTTTTTTTTCAGCCTGGTCACGTGATCGAGATTGATACATGCATAGAACGTAACATTCTATTCCACCCTTCTGCAGTCTGTGCCCTATCTGAAATCCCACCCTCCAAAAAAAAATAATAAAAGAAATCCTGGACGTACTCCTGTCAAATAAAATAGAATAATGACAAAAACTTTAGGGAAGAGACAAATTGATTGAGAATGCATGGTATTTAGCATGCAGTGGACAAATGATTATTATCATTATTATTATTTATTTTTATTTTTTGCTCAATGCAAAGATAGTTGGGAGATATTGCATTAATTTGGTTTCTTAGTCTGCATGCTTTCTGGTTTTCACAGTGAAGTTGATGAGGGAGAGCTGCAAAACAGTAGTGTCTACAAGAAATTTACATTAACATGGTCTTTTTTTCTGTGAAATTTTTTTAAAGGGTTATTTGGTGATTATTGATTTCATAAATAGTGTTATTTATTTGATTAATAGTGTGATTATTTATTTTCAGATGGTTTTTCAAGATCCCAGAAAGGGTAAATATTAATAAATGTTTACATTTAGACAGTTCTATGATCGTCACACTTGTTACAAACTGCCGTCACAGGAAAAATTTTGGGGATCCCTGGTCTTAATAACTGATGCAACATCCATGCTAATTTTTTTAGCCTGTCAATAATATTTTGCACAGACACTTGTTATGTGGTTTGATTTAACACCCAATGTAATTTTGCTTTGTCTTTTTGGGGGTGTGTGAAGGAATGGCATTAAAAAACAAATCAGCTGAGCGAGTTACATCCTGTGTATCTCTTCCTATAGCTTCATTATACATTACAGTCCAACCCGCATACTCACAGTTCGGCACTGGTGGATTTACATTCTTTAAACAAAAACGGGGTTGTGTTTTTAGGCGGTTTCTCTGAATGTTTTTCATTCATTTCAGGGCGTATCAACTATATGCACAATTCTCATTATTCTCGGCCCCTGTCCCCCGCGAATATCAGGGGTCGACTATTTCTTTTCTAATTTTCTTCAAAGCACAATTAATCACGGATTAATTGATTTGCTTCTCATGTTGTCCACCCGACACGCAAGGAGACAAAATTGTAGGAAAGGAAATGTAATGATATATAAGAGAGAACAAGTGTGTGTGTGTGTGTGTGTGTGTGTGTGTGTGCGTGTGTGTGTGTGTGGTTGTGGGGGGGTTGACTAGGGGGGTTAAAAAAAGCAAGTGTGAAAAGAGAATCCAGGGAGTGCAGGAAGCAGCAAGGGGCCAAGCGAGGATTTTTGGCTTTATTACATCCTAATACGTCTTCCATCTTGCGCCAGCGAGCAGAGGAGCGCAGAGACATAATTATATCCCCTCCGTGGGCCGTCTCCCTGTATTAGCGTCTCCTCTAGTTCACTGGCTGCGACAGAGACAAATGAGAGAGTTTTTCCAGCGGATCATTCTCATCCGTTACTGCCAGTTCCGTGTGATGGATCGCCAGCGCCAAAGCGGGCCAATAGATCACGGCGTAAAAGAGACTCGCTCGTCTGGCCCAGCTTCACAGATCATCACCCGTCTAATGCACACTTGGGTTAAGAGTCAAATCCCCTTAGTTGCTGTGCCCGGCTTGCACGCCCGCACCGACGTCTCTCCATGCACCGTATCCTCCCTCCCTCCTCTCCTCCCCTTTTGCTCACTTTCCTCTCGCCGCAGTGGGCCGATTAAGCTGAAATAAATGGCTTGCAATTGTTCCGCTGACCTGCACGGGCAGTACTGCCGTGCCACAATGTGGCCTGAAGTAATTAGCTCAACTTGAATGAAGTCCGTTCAATGAAGCCATCGTGTGTTTACCATGAAATGACACCTTCCAGGTTCTGAATTTGCATCTTGGAGCCACTTCCGAAAGCATCAGTTCCTTTCTGCGGATCGCACTCGAAAAATAAGATACTGTACTGTAAGTTGTGTGGTGATGTTAAATAATCAACGTACAGATACAAATTAGCCTTTGCTTCATGTGGAAATGCAAAAGGCAGAAAAAAATTGATGTGATGGTCTTTTTTTTTTTTTGTTCTCTAAAATGCCTAATGGGAAGGGATCATCTCTCCAGGAATATAGCTCAATTTATTGCTGATGTCATGCTGAACCTTGGTGAAGTTTATCCACATTAGCTTCATCTCAAATTCAGATGCACATTAGTATAAGATATACTGCATGTGGAAACGCATCGATCCATCCATCCATTTTCCGATCCGCCTCAGCCTCACAAGGGGCGCGGGGAGTGTTGAAGCATATCTCAGCCGTCTTCAGGCAGTAGGGACATCCTGAACTGGTTGCCAGCCAATCGCAGGGCACACACAGACGAACAACCGTCCGCGCTCACACTCGCACCGAGGGACAATTTCGAGTGTTCAATCAGCCTGCCATGCATGTTTTTGGAATGTGGGAGGAAACCGGAGTACCCGGCGAAAACCCACGCAGGCCCGGGGAGAACATGCAAACTCCACACAGGAAGGCTGGAGCCGGGTTCAAACCCACGACTTCTGCACTGTGAGGTCAACGCACTAAACACTGGACAGCGGGCCGCCCCGTGGAAATGCAAAAGGGTAAAAAAATTTTTTTTTTTAAAGTTTGATATTTGATTAACCGTCTTTAAAGCAAATAAATGCTTAATGGGGTGGGATTAAATCTCTGCTAACATAGCTCTTGCTGACGTTAGACTCATAGTAAATAATCCACATCAGGTTTTTCACAAATTCATATGCACATTAGCATCAATGACATGTGGAAATGCAGCAAGGTAAAAAAAAAAAAAAAAAAATATATATATATATATATATATATATATATATATACAGTATATACATATATATAAAACCTAATTTAATAAGCATCCAATGTTGGAATTACTTTTCTGAAACATTTCAACCATACATGAAGTCAAGCATTTTCATCTCTACAAATTTTTCTTATTACACATTTTATCAGCTTTGACGAATGTGGTTTGATTAGATGCTTTTTTTTAAAATCCTTTCAGGAACAGCGGTAACTACAGTGGACATCTTATCATGTAATCAGATTACAGTTATCATTATTGGTCCATCAAATGATTCATGTTTTGAAATTCGTTGGTTAAACCTGTCTGAAATCATGTTTAACTTCTGTAGACAGCAAATGTTAACGTACAACGTTCATTTTTGTCTTAATTGCTTCAATATTGCGACAAATCCACAATTAATCTCGGAAAATAGTCAAAACTATAAATCAGCTAACGGTTTGTCATACACATACATAAATTAGAAGAAAATACCTCTCTGACAGTGGCAATGAAAAACAAAGCGCTTAGAGAGAAGTGAACCAACATCCCTAAATAGCCTTGATAAGTCTTCTGTAAAACGAGAGAATTATTAGCACTGCTGCACATTACAGATTTCAATTAATTGTGATGGGCACAGATGTTGGTTTCGTCACTCCGCGGCAGGCTTGTTTTAATGTAAATTGAAGCTGTTAGACGAGTAGAGAGATGTTTCTGAACTAAAATAGACACGCTGACGTAAATAGGAGCTTCCGGAGCCAAGACAATTAGCTGGATTTACGCGACATGAAAAAAATGATACCGTCAACATTTTTTTTTTTTTCCCTTTAGCTCTCAAGTGGCACGGCTGTGATTTGCATCATGGTAACGTAAAGAGATAGAAGTCATGGGATAAGCTATTTCCTCATATCAGAATGAATCAGGAATTCTGTACATTGAATATCTCACAATTGTTAGGGAGGGGCCAGCCAGGCAGCCTCCTCAGCCAGGATACACCTGCACCTCACACCTGAGGCTCGCCCGCTAATTACCCACCTGTAGTTTCATCAACTCGTTTGGGCTGAGATAAGTTGGACAGTTTGGAGTTTTTCCTGAGTTGACTTTCCAAAAGCTGTAATAAACAACGCCAAGTTTGGGCTAACACCGTTCCTTTCTGTTGTCGTGCGACCAGGGTCACATCCAAGCCCAAATGACAATGTGGCTGAGTGCGGTGGCAAGTGACAGATTGCCAGCCCTGGCGTAACTCCTGACCACGACGGACACACATAACAGAGCATGAAAAATATGCTTGGTGGTCATTCGAAAAAACATCAGCTGTGAACGAAAATGGTCTTAAAACCATCAAATAAGAATTATAATTGTCGTCAGCGGTCAGTGGGGTAATATAATCTGTGTAAAGCGTATGAAAGCAAGCCACAACTTGTGTGCATCAAAACTACAGAGAAAGCCAGTAAATATGCCTGAATGCTGGATGTTACACGGCAGGACCTTTAGGCTGGATTTAAGTGCCTATACTGTGTCAATTCAAATTTATTTTATTTTTTTTACTCTCAAGTGGCTCAACTGGGGTCTGCATCATGGTGTCATTAATGGGTGCGAGGAACAGCCATGAACAAAAATCGCATTCATATTGGATACCTGCCAATGAGAGGGCAGCGTTTTCTGAAAGTTAATATTTACTACAAATCATGCATCTTTGATGATCTGTCTATGTCAGTCACGTATAGTGACAAAGAGAATAATTACATGCCCCTCTACTAGATGACACATGATACATTCAACCTGTGGATTTTTTGGGGGGCATTCTAGGTTGGAGGTTTGTGATGTAAAATAAGTGCCTTGTCTTGATAAAGGTTTGGAAACAAAAAACATATGTAGACATTAAGTCAGAATTGCGGAATTGGACCAGCAGCATAAATCCCGCCTCAAATTAATAGGCACTAGATTGGAATTGGTCCACCACAGTCCTGTAGTGTAAATCTAGCCTTGGGGTTCGACTGCTTTCCAAAGGAAAACAATTCAGTGTCGACTAATTACAGCCTCGATACTTGGACTGTGCACCAGCAAATCAGATGTTGTAATGGCAGGCCAGAGGATGAGACAGAAACGTCAACTGTTCCTGACGAGAGCCCATGAGAGATGGCCAGGGTCAGAGTCCGCGGAACCCCCCGCCCCCACGTCCAAACAGGATGCGCTTCAAGAAAGATGAAGACTTCTGTAAACGCACGCAGAACATGTCAAAGGACTCCTTTTTCTTTGTGAGGTTGTATTCTCCGCGGATGTGTGGGAACCAAGGCTGCCGCGATGACAGCTAACGTGGCGATGGGCGCCGCGATGAAGTCACACCATTGTTCGCGTCGTTCAGTGGCATAAACGGTGGCGACCCCGTAGGGATGAGCTTCCTTCGATGTCTTTGATGCATGAAAGTGTGAAGAACAAACAGCTTCCTTGTCGGATACGAGGAGGAAAAAAAAAAGCAGCATCTGCAGAATGGCTTTAATGAGACAGCCGCCAATTTGGTAGTTGGCAGCATTCGGTATAACATTCCTACCAACTGGGTATTTGTCTTTGACGATGTGGCCACTGCATGCACCACATACACTAATCTGCCTGATGAAGGGCTCTCTCCAAAAGTGAAAATACAATCCATGCACTTGCAGTTTGTAGCAGAGTATAGATGGCCTTCACTTATTCAGACTGAAGCCCTCATCATCATGGTAGCGAAAGCACTGGCCCAGCAGCTGGAGGTGGCGGGGTAAGAAGTGGCTCAAGTGAAAGTACGATATAAAACCAAAATAAAAACTGTTATGTAGAAAGTTGCAGACTGGGTGAAACAAACGAGTCTCGTCGCTCTTTGGAATATAAACATTGATTAGGAACGGGCAAGTACAAATATCAGGCTGATACCTGCCTTCATTTAAGGTATCGGGTAGTTGTGGAGTCTGCCAAAACCAGCCATAAATAACTAAGCCCTCCTTGGCAGTAAGTGACGCTGTATTGCAGTATTAGGCCACATCGGTGAATTACAAAAAACAAACAAAGGAAGGGAGACTGGGCGGAACAAATATGTTTTGTTTGAATGCCCACAACATTGTGGAGTGACAACTCATCTTTGAATAAGGTGCGCCTACATAATCTTTTTTACATAAACTTTAATAATGAAGGCAGGACTCCACATTTGGTCGACATTCAGGCACTGTTCTTTTGGTGAGCAAAAGTTAAAGAGGGCTCAGTGGTAAACTGTGTAATGCCCGTGTGTGAACAATCGTGTCTTTAGTTTGTCTCTACTCAGTGACAAGGGTCACAGGCATAGCCCTTGGGACGACATGAGTCGCCGGTGGGCCTATTTTAAAAATACTGTAGTTCTCCAGTGATGTCACGTTGTGATTTTCTCGGAATGTTGAAGAAGTGATGACATGGAAATGGGAACATCGGAGGAGATTTAGCGAAATTAAGTGCGGCCTATGGATCTTTATCTGTTTCTTAATTATTGTGAGAAATACCATTGTGAGACATACTCAAGACGAAGATTGTCTTCTCATACTATACTATATACCAGTGGTGGGCAAACTACGGCCCGCGGGCCGAATCCGGCCCGTTGGTCTTTTTAATCCGACCCGCCGAAGGTTGGTCCACAATTAAGGTTCGATGTGAATGATTGCATTCATTTCAATTGGACTTGTAATGACAGGCATTTCACCGCCAGGTGGCGCATTGACTTGAAGTTGCAGAACACGGGGGGGGGGGGGGCGGGCAATCTTTTCGACCACCTAGTACCTCTGTATCGCTCTACTTGTACTGGTCTGATCACAACCCATCTGCAGCGATGCACAGGCTAAAATAGGTCATCAACAACACTTTTGTCATTTAAAAAAAGTATATTAATACAGTACTTTCATGCTTTTGTTCTGTTGATGTTTGATATGGACTGTCAACAAATGCAGTTTTTTTTTTTTAATGTACCATAGCTCGTGCTGACTTGGCCCTTCTGTCAAATTTTAAAAGTCAATGCGGCCCCCGAGCCAAAAGGTTTGCCCACCCCTGCTATATACGGTTAAGGTAATTTGGGCAAATCTGTTATTTCAGAAGTATATCCTATCAAACTGGGAGCTTTTTGCATGAATCACTACCCAAGAATTAGGTCTCTGTTTCAAAAAGGTTGGTGACCCCAGTCCTCTGAGAGCTAAAAAGAAGTCTGCAGTTTCTGGAGCAGTCTCTGTTCGGGGTCCTGTACTCTGAAATTCTCTAACTTTAAATATGTTTAAATCCCAACTGAAGAATTATTTCTATACTCTCACATTTGGTTAACTGTATGATTCAACGAGTCCCTCTCACTGCCTCACATCTGGATTTTTGGTCTGTTTTACTGTCATTGATTTTGTGAATTGAGAATCCCTTGAGATTCTTTTGTGATTAAGGGCTACATAAATAAACCTTACTTGACTGGAGTTTCTTTTCCTGATGGTAAAAGGGAGCCTGTCTATTTGAAATAAAGACCCCTTATTTGTCTTTGTGGATGATGCATGCAGTGGCCACTAATGAGGGCACACCGTCTACAAGGCGGTGCATCCACTGTATGGTCTTCTTTATGCCCCGTCTCCTCGTACCGCCTTGACGAGCGGCAAGATTCACAACAACAGGTGCGTGGCGTTGTAACCTGGTCACAGGCCTTCTGCATTTGGCTAGCTAAAGACCGGGCAACACGAGACCCGTGACGAGCCCTGCGACCCGGGATACTAAAAGGCTGTGATTTATCGCTTCTGCCAGGGCTCGGCCGCGGCTGCGTGGAGAGCAGTCCACCAGGGTTAGAACGTTGATTATAAATCCATCGAGTGTGTCCACAAAGTAACACTGTGCAATTGCCTGTCTTAAGACTTTATTGCAGTCAAACCAAGAAGTGTTAGCCAGAAGAAGTATTAGCCAGAACTGTACATTTTGTTTATATGACAATTTTACCACTAAATGAGGAAGAACGGTACTAATGGGAGAATTGGGATTGTCTAGTTGTTATTGCCCAAAAACAAATACAAAAAAAGACTCTATGGTTGAAATCATCTTATCAAAATAAAAAATAAGGTCGATACATAAGTCGAGAAAAAACACGTATACACACACACACACAAATATCTATATCTATATATAAATATATACTGTATGTATAAGGTGCCCCGGTGGTCAATGGGTACGCGCGTCGACCTCACAGTGCAGATGTTGTGGTTCAAGCCCAGCTCCGACCTTCCTGTGTGGAGTTTGCATGTTCTCCCCAGGCCTGCGTGGGTTCTCTCCGGGTCCTCTGGTTTCCTCCCTGTTTCCAAAAACATAGACTGCAGGCTGATTCAACACTCGAAATTGTCCCTAGGTGTGAGTGTGGCCTGGATGTTTGTTTCTGTGTGTCCTGTGATTGGCTGACAACCGGTTCAGGGTGTCCCCGCCTACTGCCCGAAGATGGCTGCGATAGGCTTCAGCACCCCCCATTACCCTTGTGAGGATAAAGTGGATCGAAAAATGGATGGATGGATATGTACATTTTGTTTATATGACCATTTTATACAGATTTATTTACGTGAATGTGCGATAATGTGGGGGTGGGGGACACCAATGTGTCCCTGAATATATGGTGCACCCGGCACACACTGTACATAGGCAGAATAATGATGCTTCAGCCACAAACAGTCACTGCACATAAAACACACACACACACAGACACACACACACACACACTTGGCCACCCCTTGTAGCCCCCTCACGTCAGCTATCCTCCCCATCAGAGGTAGCTGGAAGCGTGTGTGTTGGGGTGTGTGACTTGCCAACCAAATCACTTCACTTCAAAAGCTGTCACTGTAGAACACCCCCCTCCTCACCAAAATGCTGCCCCCTTTGCCTCCGCCCCTTTTCACTGCACCCCCACAACGGCTGTCATCGCCCTGAACAAGATCTCGTGTCAAGGCGGGAAAATTACACAATAACGAGGCCCGCTTGAGATTAGGCTAATGAGAGAATCAAAACACAATTAAATTCTTGTCAGCGGCAAAGGCGTCTCTAAATTACCTTTGCTAGTCTCATGCTGATTAAGAGAAGTGTGCCAGTCAGTCAGAAAACTGCCCTCTATAAACGGCCCCAGGGCTTTTTGGACCATGCACACACACGCGCACATAAGCACACACACACGCGCACGCACATAAGCACACACATAAGCACACACACACACACACACGCACACACACACACACACACACACACGCACGCACGTTCTATACAAATATATACACACCGTGCTCAGCGTCTGTGTCGACGCCATTAAGAGCAAGCTAACAATTCGACTCCTGCTAGAAGTTGACCTCGCAACTCTGAAAATATATTTATCTTTTCTTGTTCCTCTCATGAAAGTACAATTTCCCCAGTGTGGTACAAATAAAGGATATCTTATCAATACAAAATGACATGATTCAATTCCATATTAATGTTTGAATGGTTTTTAATGATTGGAAAGAAGCAGAATATTCTTATTGATGTCAAAAATGCAAGGCTTTAACCACTCTTAAGGACAGTTCGAATTAATTGGATCAATCTTCCACGTTACTTCCACAAGAGCATTTCACCAACACGGCGTCTGCGCTTGGCTCCTCAACCTGATGTCGCCATGTTAATTAATTAACTGGCAAATGAACACTACAGCATGTCGCAATATGGCCGCCTCGCTCTTCCCAAACAACCTGCCAACATATGGCACTGAATGTTACATTTCCCCAATCGCCCCTGAGAGGAAAAGAAGGAGGCCGGAAAACAGGGTTCGGGTTGCCTGACGACGGTTTACTGCTGCATCTCATGCTCGCCGTCAATTGATTCTGCCAACATTGTGGGTTATCGGGGTCTGTGGTGCTCTCAGCTGCTCACAAATGAGGACAAGAGTGGAATCTTAATCATGCCCCTTTTTGTCATTTGCTCAAGGACATGTCAGTGGCGTCAGGCAGCAGCTGGCTGCTATGCGCTCATAGAAAGCGAGTTAATATCATTTGCACCCTCAAGTTGGAGGATTACATGAGCAGTATGGACAAACATACTAATCGATAAATTTGGTTGATAGCGTGGAACTGAATGCTCATTAGCTGAATTTGAGAACAAATTGACTGCAAGCAGCAGTGATGCTCCTGTGTCATCCTGTATCATTGTTCTCCTTTTCCCAGTTAAATATTAAACAGATTTGTTGATTTGGCTGTTGATATTGAGGAACTTGTAGCTACAAACTCACCCAACAACAAAATTATCATATATATTACCACACTACCAGTGCTACTATTTCATTAAAATATTTTCCAAAAATCAGTCATTTTGCTCAGCCCCATTATTTATGTCTTTATGAGGCCTGTCAGTCATCTTGTGTCAGTCATTTAAAATCAATGCGCTTTGTTATGTAGTCACAAAACAACCAACTTTAAAGAAACTAAGAGTAAGTAAAAAACATGAAATCAGTATGTTTCAAGCATCATAGCCAATTTTTAATGTGATTCTTGACAATATTCAACATTTAAATATGGTGCCATTATAATGGGTTCAAATACTTACCATATTGGCACACAATATCATCTTAGAGAAGTACCCCGACACAAAAAGCAAAGCTACGATATAGCACTTTATAAAAACGCATTCAACTTACCAAATATGTCTGACTGGGAGTTAATATCCATCCTTGAGGTTCTTCTCTCGGACTATTCAAAGTGACAAGTAGTCATTTTTCTAAGTGTTAGTTCCAACAAAAATAATTTTCTGATGCCATGGACACTATCGTAGACAATCCACTTGGTCTTGGTGTAATTCTGTTTTGTTGTTAAGAACAACAACTTTTTCTTTTTTACAGTCATTGTGGGTTAAAAAATAAAACAACAGCTATATATGTTAGTGATGGGTCCAGCGACACCGATGCGTTGACGCATGCGTCGGGCTCACAGAGCAATCCACGTGTCGGTGCATGTGCTGCTTCATTACATCACGTGATTGACACGTGAACTGCACCGGCGCAGTCTAGACTGCATCGGTTGCGTCGACACAGTCCAGGCTGCTTGGCACAGTCCAGGCTGCGCCACTCAGTCCAGGGGGCGTCGACTCAGTGCAGGGGACGTTGACGCAGCAAAAGCCCGCACAGTGTTTATAAGGAAGTGCGTCTGGCGACACGATGCCGACTGCCGAAACAAGCCAGACCTCACCCTCGCTCGAATAAAAATATATGTTTGGGCAATACGGAAAACACACTGATTATCAGGAAAAAAAATGTGTCCGTCTGACTTCGAGCGTCGTGTCGGCTGTCATATAATAGGCTATTATTATATGAGAAGTGCTTTATGAACGTTTGTACTGTACGTCATACTCCAGTTGATTGAGAGGTCCCGCCTATAAGGGGGAGTTCCAGAAAGTGACTGCGAGTGAGCACACCGCATGTTTGATGACTCTGCCACGTTGTTATTAAAAGTCACATAAAACGTAAACCTTGTCTGGTGACCATCATTACATCGGCTAGGCTAGCTTAGCTGTTGTCGTAGTTCAAAGCTTAATATGTGGCGTGGCGTGTTCTACACAACAGGGGAAATAGCATGCATTAAATGCAACAGACTGAAATTTAAAACACTGGAGCATCTTATTTTTCTAAATCAAAATTTGTGAAGACAAAGCCCACAAGCATCCTCATTCACATGATGTTCACATTTTTGAAACACATTGAATGATACAATATGAATGCATGGATGTGAATGATATTGTCAAGGGTCAAGGTCATCTTTATTGTCAAATATGCTTTATGTATGACATTCAGCATAGATGAAATTTCTTCCTCTCAATCCTCAGTGCATATATGCATGCAAACATGCTGTGCATTAAACACACACAGCTAAGAAAGGATAGCAGCTACACTGTATAAAAAAGACATGTAATCTGAACAGTATAGACAATATAAACAATATAAACAGCATAAACAACAACATAAACAATGGCACTTGTGGCTATTGTGGGTAGAGTGAGGTAGTGCATTGTATACACTTCATCATCAAATCAGTCTGTTCAGTCTGTCAAGTGGGTTGGCTGCAGGGATTTTGAAGGTGCAGCAGGTGGCATTGGTCAGTGACACAGTATCAACACAGTGTGTCATAGTGCCGACACGCCTCATGAGGCCTCATGGACCCATCACTACAGTATATGTTGTTGTTTTTTGCATGTTGCATGTTTTAAATGTTTTAAAGCAGGGGTGTCAAACTCAGCTCATCAGCAAGCTCTGCGGAAGCCTGACATTGAACTTGTTCATTTGAATCAGGTGTGTTGCAACAGGGAGACTTGGAAAACATGCAGGACGCGGCCCTCCAGGACCTGAGTTTTACACCTATGTTTTAAAGCATTGTACTTCATTTTGAGTTGCATTTTTATGTCTGAAAAGTGCCAAATAAATAAAGTTTAATTGATTGATTGATTTTTGATCAACAAAGGTTAGCTTGCTCTGCTAGCTACAGATGTTGCTACCTAGGTTTGACTACTAGTACCTACTCTCGGGATTCGGCAGAAGAATGTGACCATGTTGATTTTGTGGCGCAGCTTTGGCATATGTTTCCCTGGAATGACTACATTTTATTTGTCAAAAAGTTGGCGGGTTAAATTGCCATTTATTTTAAAATAGGCTCGGCCTGTGCTGCTGAACATTGTCCAGGCAGAGTTCTTCTTACCTGGCAACACGAAGGAGCTGAAACCCAATTGGCTGATAAATTCACACTTAAATAGACTCTACAGACAGTGTTGAATGTACAGTATTGTGTCATCGCTTGTCTGTCCTTTTTAATTGTTGAGTTGCCATTTGTAAGAATAGAAATCAATCACACACTTTAATGTTTAACAGTATTCCAGGCGTTTCTGCACACGCGTAGCCCAATTAGAGTGTTCTCTGATTTCAAATGGTACCTCACACAAGGTTCATGATGATGTATTTATCCCAAAGCATCTCAAGTCTGACAAGATCTCTGTTTTTAATTTACGTTGCCTTTTTAACTGTGACGTGGATGCATAAGGTAACATTTTAGGTTAGAATTAACTCGATAACTCTGAAAGGCACACATTTTAAAATATTTTTTTAGGTGTTTCTGCACTTATGTAGCCTATTCAGGATGTTCTTGGCAAATTGTACTTCAAACTAGGACAATGAAATGAGCAATTTCCTCTGCAGATCAAAGCGGGCGTCCATGTGAAGAGAAACCACCAACATCCTCTCATTTCCTTCCACCTCGCACTGGTTCACCGATTGCCGCACGGAGCAGTAGAGAAGCGAACGCTATTTTCACCTCCTCTTTTTGTGCTCCGCCGCTCACGCATCCGCGATTCTCCCGTAGCCATATGGCGACCCCGGGGAGTTATCCCCATTTTTCCAGATAACTTCTCGAGCGGGAGGACACAAACGTGCGGGAATGACCGATCCTGGCCTCCAATTACTGTTGCGCATTCAAGAATGTGCAGGCGTAATAACTGATTGTTCGAAAGTAAAGTCCACAGGGGGAACCGCAAAAGTCGAGTGGCGTTGAGATGTCGTAGAATTCGAAGTGTGACAATAGATTTATCTGGGATCATAAATCTACACGAAATCTCAAAGCTCGGACGTAAAAGGCCAGCATTCACATGCGAGTGGCCACTGGATAACTAGATTACAGTCAAGTACTTTATAAATTTGACGTTTGACTCTTTAACTATCATCGTTGTACACGTGCGTGGCAATTACAAATGTTAAAAGTTTTAGTGCGTCTGTGATTCACAACAAATGTGTTCTTAAAAGTGATGTCGGTAATGCGTTTGAAAGTAATGCTTTACACTAATGCTTTTTTGCTTTTTTGGTGATGAAGTGTTTGGGTTATGCTTTTTTTGTTTTTACCGAAACTACTCATTTTAACAAATTACTTATCTCAATGAAGTAATCTGACAACAGTTACTTTGCAAAGTCACAATTTATTCCTGTATTGTTATCAACAACGATCACAATAAGGTCAAAGAAAGCTACACTAACAGCTACTTAGCATTCAATATCAAGTGGCAGTGGCGTTAACGGCTACTTCAGTGCAACATGAAGTGACATCTGAAAACACTTGAAAAGAAAACATCACTGCTTTAGATGTACTTTCAATTTAGCATTGGCGAAACTGGTTGTCAATCCCATGTTAAGCGGGTTGTCGGCATTTGTTGAATATAACTAAGAAAGTCATTTGTCTTTTAAAATCGAGTAATCAGTAACTTAAGTTAAAGTCATCAGTAAAGTAACTAAGTTGCTTAATGAAGGTAACAGTAGCAAGTGCTTGTTAAAATTAAGATTGGGCATTGGTTTTTACCTCCATCCATTTCCGAACCGCTTGATCCTCACTAGGGTCGCGGGGGGTGCTGGAGCCTATCCCAGCCGTCTCCGGGCAGTAGGCGGTGGACACCCTGAATCAGTTGCCAGCCAATCGCAGGGCACACAGAGACGAACAACCATCCACACCCACACTCACACCTAGGGACAAATTAGAGCGCCCAATCAGCCTGCCATGCATGTTTTTGGAATGTGGGAGGAAACCGGAGCACCCGGAGAAAACCCATGCAGGCCCGGGGAGAACATACAAACTCCACACAGGGACGCCGGAGCTGGAATCGAACCCGGTACCTCTGCACTGTGAAGCCGACGTGCTAACCACTGGACTACCGGGCCACCCTGGTTTTTACCTGTTAATTAAAAATTTAAAGTGGTTCACTTTTTGGGGCACTTTTCACAAATGTCAAATTAAAAAATAACACAAAATGCATTACATATTTGCCAAGTACACGTAATTGTTTTATTGTTTTGATATTAACAGTGCGTAATTAGTTTTTCATACTTTTCAAAAACGGATTGATGAATGAAAATCTTGGGCCTTGGGTGGACTGGTTAGCATATTTGCTTCACAGCTTTTAAATTGGGAGTTTGAATACTCAATTCAAGTATGGATAGCTGTTACCTCCCTCCAGATTAAGCAACAAAAAGACATGTTTCCTTTAAAAAAAAAAAAAAAAAAGAAAAATAATCCTTACTGAGGGTTACCACTAAATCACGTGAGCCGGGAAGATGTTCTCTCATGATGGCCCGGTGGTGGCGATGCATGACAGCACCACTTGACAGGGCTCCGCCTATGGATGACAGATGAGAGTGCATGTGCTGTGTGTGTGGGGGCATGATTATGAAGATTCACGGGAGAGCAGCCACACACACACACACACACACAATATCAGCTTGCACCAACGGCTTAAAGACATAGCAGGGTAGGCACACCAAACATATCGTCTCATCTATTTGACACAGTAATTACAGCACATGCTGATTCCAATGATGGATGAACTCCCAGTCGGGGGATGAGCATTCTCTTCTCCTCCCTTCTCTTCATCCTCGCATAAGCTCTTTGCATTCAAAAGCGTGCCTCAAGAAAGATAATCATGCTCACTTTTGATAGACACCATGGCAGTATCAGATATACTCCCGCCTGCGTGTAGTTTAAAGCAAATGGAACAACCAGGGGACTGTGATGCCCTTGCATGCGGGCAAGGAGAGCCACAGCCGCCGATGCACTTTCAGCTGTTTATTGGACGTGGCAAACAATAAAATACACAATGAGGGCACCCACAAGGATGTGGGCCACAATGCACACATTCGAGTCCAGGTCCTGATGTAATTCACGAGGCCACGCCTCTTAAAGCCAATCATCCAACACACAAATACTACATTTTCCTTTGCAATGTAACACATCTGCCACCAAGGTAGCAAGTCAAAGTTAAAAGCTAAGCAGAGCTGCGTTGAATTTTGTTCGATGCGCAGTTTAGTGTTAGCTTTCAGCATTCGCAACCGTTTGATTGCTCTGAGAAGTTGTTGACACAATGGCAGTGGTCCACGTGCCATATACACACACAGAGTAGTGTAATAACTTCTGCTTCTTCAAGTGATATTTTTTAATTGTCTTTACAGCACTAGCTTTTTGTTTCCCATGACTCGTTTCCACAGGCAATGTTTAACCCTTTCATGCACCCTGTAACCCAATAACATGATAAGCGGTCCACTGTCGTAACCGCTGTCCCTGAAAGGGTTAATTTGGGCAAAAAAAGCTTGCGGCAACAATTTAAATGTTTGTCGGTATTTTGTATAAAAAAAGAACTTTTTTTCCCTTGTCAATGCAAACTTATATGACAAGAAAATTTAAACAAATAAATACGTCAACAAAGGGCATTCCAAATGTTATTATTCAGATTCAGATTCAGAAAACTTTCTTTATCCCCGTGGGGCAATTAGAGTATGGTTCTGTAAGTGACATTGCCAACTGGTGGCCTAGCAAGCATTACACAGCGGTGTCCGTTGCTTTTGCAGATCCATGTGGATGTAGATAGTAAGTCCTTGTAGAACAGGGGTGTCAAACCCATTTTCGTCGCGGGCCACATTTTAGTTACCGTTTCCCCTGGAGGGCCATTATGACTGACATCATATAAAGTAGTTAAGAATAACGTTTAAGTTACTCTAATGAGGATTTCGGCAACAAGAAAACACTTACCATATCTCTCTTATTTATTACATATGAGAATTTTTGGTACATATTTTAGCAAGCGTTATGGAAGTTGCCATGTTTGATTTGCTTTCGCGGGCCACATAAAATGATGTGGCGGGCCAGATCTGGCCCCCGGGCCTTGACTTTGACACCAGTGTTGTAGAACTCCTCCATATTAAAATACATTTCAGTGGATTATGACATTATCCTCCGTTGCCGCAACACATTTCAGGCCGATTCGAGGGGGGCTGGGGGGTGGGTTGGAGGGCAGTCAGCTGGATCGGACCCTCATTCTACTTCCCCCCTCGCGGGATAATGAAAAAGACATCAGCAGGCGACGAGAAGGTTGCCCGCAACATTTGCCGTGACCTTGCAGATTCTCCCTCTTCTCCATCTGACAGGTTTTGATGCGTCAGGCGTGGCTGCTTCCTGAGCGATGAAGATGCTGCCCCCCCAACACCCCCCAGGTGGATCTTTGTTGCAGCATTGCTTCGCTGGTCGCCCAGGGCGACAAGGCTCCTTTCACCCTCCCTCCCTTTATTGCGCTTGCTGCTTTGGCCCCACTAATGAAGTTATTAGCATATTTTATTGTATTTATCATTGTTACATCTTTGGCCTGTACTTTCCATTCATCCATATTTGTAAGCACTTTGGTATTCATCGAGCACACAATGGTGTCGGTGCCGCCCTCATAGAGCCGCGGCCTGTTTCCGCTCGGACATATCAAGCCCTTGCTTCCACAGAGGATGTGAGCCGTGGGCACGTTATTGGCCTTGAATCTCAGCGCCGCACGCTCTCGTGCAGAAGGGTAGGTGGCACTCGGTTGTCTGGCCTCGCGCCTTCCTGTTCGCATGGTTTTTCGGAGCCCGCAAGACACACGGGGGCAGCCCGACGGAGGCACGTAAATCCTGGCTTGACGTCAGCACGACAAATAGGTGAAGACAAATTGGCAGCTTTTCACGGCTGACAAAGTGACTCAGCGCCGTGTGTTTGTGGAGGGACGACCGCGCGTTTCCTTTACAGAGTTTCCAAGGATGAAAAAATAATAGGTGTGACAATATGCTCCACCCAATCACATAACAGCAGTGGCAAAAAATAGGATGAATCACTGAGTGTTTTTTATTATTCCCGCAATTCACCAGGTTTGGTCAGCGTGCCTAGCCTGGGAATATATATATAATTTAAGAAATTCCAAACAGTAGCCCGGTGGGCCAGTGGTTAGCGCGACGGCCTTACAGTGCAGAGGTGTGGAGTTCGATGATGGCTCTGACCTCCCCGTGTGGAGTTTGCATTTCTCCCCGTGGCTGTGTGGATTTTCTCTGGGGACTCTGATCTCCTCCCTATTTCCAGAAACATGCATGGCAGGCTGATTAAACACTCTCGATTGTCCCTAGCTGTGAGTGTGAGCGCGGATGGTTATTCGTCTGTGTGTGCCCTGCGATTGGCTGGCAACCGGTTCAGGGTGTCCCCCGCCTACTGCCCGAAGACGGCTGGGATAGGCTCCAGCACCCCCCGCGACACTTGTGAGGAGAAAGCGGAACAGAAAATGGATGGATTTTAAAACAGTCCGTACGAACAAGTCTCAAAGACCCATGTTAGAAATTGTACAGGAAGTCTGCCATTTTGGTTTGAAGCATACAAATTCCTGAGGTGGGGGACGAAGTAGGTACGTGTGGTTAAAGGAGTGAATCACAGCAGTATGCACAAAAAAGTCTCAGGAACCCATGCCTGAAAACAAACAGAAAATCACTTATTTTGGTTTAAAGCACCCTTTTTGGGTGAACTCCAGGGCTTTTACGATGACAAACTATGAGGGAATCTGCCCAAACGGGTCAGTTGGAAACAGGTGTTTCACATTGTGGGCCACATACGGCCTCGGTAGATGTCAAGCGGGCCGGACCATTAACATTATACCATACTCTGCTGTAAATAACCAAAACAACCTCTTTCCTTTGTTTTGGTCTAAAGAAGCACAAGAACATGAGGAAAATTTTGAAACTGAATGAACATATCTTTTACAAAACCTTTCATGAAGTACCTTCGATTTCCTTAGACAAATGTGCAATTTACTTTTATCATTCACATCCAGGTATATGCCTTGCAACGGATCCCATTGATTGTAGCAAGGCACAAACCTTTAACAAGTAATTGGTATTAAAAAATATCGTAATGCACTTGAAGATAAAACAAGATTTATAAAGAAAGTAATTTTTCAACCATTTAAACATGCACATATAAAATCTCAATTTAATCCCTGCCTACATTTTACATACTAAGGAGAGTGCTATTAAATGTGAAAAGAATAAAGTATTCACATGTCCTTGATAGCATCTGCTGTGTTGGGTCTCTCTCAGTGACAGACTGAGACTGCTGTTGTCTTCTACTCTGATCAAAGCAGTGTGTCCCCGAGC
This sequence comes from Hippocampus guttulatus, assembly GCF_054856545.1. Lineage (NCBI taxonomy): Eukaryota > Metazoa > Chordata > Actinopteri > Syngnathiformes > Syngnathidae > Hippocampus > Hippocampus guttulatus. The sequence continues at coordinate 2,673,828 of NC_141262.1, read as the reverse complement.
GGATACTCCATGATTTGCACCTTATTAAAAATGATTCATCCCGTGTCTTTTATGCATATTTTCACTTTTAAATGATCCGGCGGGCCTGATCGAACCTCCTTTGGGGGCCGTGTCCGGCCCGCGGGCTATACATTTGACACCACCGTTCTAGACAGATGAATGATGCTGAATTGTCAGAGGAAAAAAAATTGCCCCGTCAGCATCGCATGGCTTCGATGTTTGATGAATATTTCAAGGATTCTCCGAGTTAAGGAAGAAAGATTTCTGAAATTAAGAACAATTAGTCCCTGGCGCCCTTTTCACATATTGTCGCAAAAGTGGGTGGAAATGTCAATCATCACGGGACATGAAAAAGCTACAAGGAGTTATTCCTAAAAGAGAACATGAAGTCAGCCGCCACTGAGGGCAGATCCCAGGGTTTAAACTTTGACAAACTTTTACGACGGAATTTGCCCAAATTATCAATCAGCAGCAGGGAACACATTCTTTATTGAGACATGCACTGCCGATAGTGACGAGCGTCAACATTTCATGATGATTTTGGAGGTTCTTCTAAAAGTTCGGAGAAATTAGCCGCTGGCACCAGTTTCATCAGTCGACAAAAAATTGAGCCAACGTGTCTATCATAACAAGGTGCACGAAACATCCGTGAGAAGTTGGCCATTTTCTTTCAAAGTCGCCATTTTTGGTGAATTCCAGGCCTTGCATGGGGAATTAGACCAAATGAATCAATCAGAAGTACTTTAATTGCCGATGCCATCAAACATGGGCGGATTTAAGGTGTTTTAAAACCTTTTTTGGACACTAATCAAAATTCCGCTTTGGCATAGGGTAAACAAAGGAGTTTCACATGACCAGGAACAATTCAAAACAACTGGCCCATTAATCTCTTAGCATTTGCCACCGAAATGATTTTTTTCCTTTCTTTCCTGTCGCTATTCCGGGTCTTGTCATAAATCTTTTGCTACACCTTTCATCACTTCAGGAGAGGAAGACCTTATGCGGGTCTGCATCCTTGTCATGTTCACATGTTGGCACGACCCGCCTATTGTTGAACGGCGGTGTTGGGGAGGGCCGGCACACCGGAGCTCTTTGATGCGCTAAGTGATTTACAGAGTGCCGTGCACAGGAAAGTGGCCTCCGACTCCAAATAGGAGCTCGAAAAAACAATAGCTCGGGGCTGATTTATCTCTCATCGCAGTAGTAGCTGCTTTGTGGTGACGCGCCGCTGATTGTTTTTCTTTCGGCTAACATCATTCATTTTCTATGAGGGGCTTGTCACCATTTCAAGGATGGTTTCACACATCTGAGAACTTTGGACAGGCTTACTGCTAATAACACACGTTACAGGCCCATCTTCCTGCTAAGAAGCAGGAAAATCATTTCAAATACTCGACTGTACACAGTACAGTGTTTAATTGGCTCAATTTTATTGTATTAAGTGGTTGCACAAAAAAAAAATCGTTTGGATCCAGACTCATTACTTTTTTATTACTTTATTTAATTATCGGGATTCAAATCTTTTTATTTTGTGCAACCACTTAAAGAAATAAAATAGGGTAAATTCAACAGCTAAAACTTTGGAGAGTATATGAACACTGATGAATTGGAATACTGTGTTGCTGTTAACTGCACTGTTGCTCAAACAATACACAACCTGAAACATGGTTACGATTTAAGGGCAGATTTAACTGAAAAAGGTTTTCGTTCAATGATTCCATTTTATTTCGTCAAGGAGTTGGCCACTAAAAAAAAAAAAAAAAAAAAAAAAAAAATCATGTGGAAACAGACACATTTTTCAAGTAGACTCTACAGCAGGGGTGTCAAACTCATTTTTCGCGTGGGCCACATTTTTGTTACCGTTTCCCTTGGAGGGCCGTGATGACTAAAACTACATAAAGAAGTCAAGAATAACGTTTTATTCATCTATTGTTTAAGTAACTATAATGAGGGGATTAGCAACAAGAAAATGCTTACAATATATCACCAATTTATTACATATGAAAATGTGAAATTTTGGTTCACATTTTAGCCACTATCATGGAATCTTAGTCATCTTTGATTTGCTTTTGCCATCCACTTAAAATGATGTGGCGGGCCACATCTGGCCCCCGGGCCTCGACTTTGACACCTGTGCTATACAGTAGATCTACTTTCAAAAATGTATCTGGATCCAGATGATTTTATTTCAACTTTATTTTGCTAAGTGTTTGCAAAAAAATTCATCTAGAACAGACAATTTTTCAAAGTAAACTATTCCTAGACTATATATCTACTTTAAAATTTGTTTTTATATTCGGTGCAACCAAATTGAGTAAATTCAACAGAACATTTTTTTCAATGCATCTAGCTCATATATTTGTTTTATGTCTTTGAGGTCGTGTACAGGGGACATGTCGGGATTTTGAAAGGGGTACAAATAAACCTCACGTGCTTATTTCTGTATTTTTCATTTCCAACAGTTACTTCTGATCCAGCAATTTGATTGGACAAATGTTTCCATGACAATGGTATGCCGTACAACAGCACTGGAACTTGAATTTTTCCTCTTCACGGTTGATCTAAGCTGTTGATTTAGCTGACACCACCGGTTTGTGATTATCTTCTATCACTGTGGGTTGTTAAAAGTTTAGCATCGCAAAAATGGGCATATTGACAGAAATAACAGTTTGAATGGTTATCGGAGTCCAGTGGTTAGCACGTCGGCTTCACAGTGCAGAGGTAGCGGGTTCGATTCCAGCTCCGGCCTCCCTGTGTGGAGTTTGCATGTTCTCCCCGGGCCTGCGTGGGTTTTCTCCAGGTGCTCCGGTTTCCTCCCACATTCCAAAAACATGCATGGCAGGCTGATTGGATGCTCTAAATTGTCCCTAGGTGTGAGTGTGGGCGTGGATGGTTGTTCGTCTCTGTGTGCCCTGCGATTGGCTGGCAACTGATTCAGGGTGTCCCCCGCCTACTGCCCGGAGATGGCTGGGATAGGCTCCAGCACCTCCCGCGACCCTAGTGAGGATTAAGCGGTTCGGAAAATGGATGGATGGATGGTTATCGGATACGGATGAAGGTTAGGAGAGAAGCCTGGAGATGTCACCACAAACCCCCTGTGGGGTGCTCATGTGACGAATTGACACATCAAAGACACAATATGTGTACAAACAGGAGCGGATAGTCAGCCAACATGCTAATGTGGCTCAAAAGTGCGTAGTCATCAATTGTCATCATGAAGCACCCACTAAATGACATAACAGCGTGAAATGCCTTGACTCTTTCTGTGAAAGTGAAAAAGTAGAACAGGCCTCATTTGTTTTTAAAAAATCAATATCGTCGCTGACTACTCTGGCGAGTCAGCATGTTGCGCTCATGGGCTAATTCTGTGGCTAAAGTCTTTGCTTGCTGTAGTACAGTATTTGTCTTGGCGGATCCAACTAACCGATTTACATAAACGAACAAAACATAATTTGTTGTCATTCAATACTGTTAACCAAAAAAATTCCACTTACAGAATTGAGGTTTAAATGCAAGACCCCACCCCACATAAAAATAAATAACTACATCTGTGAAAACTGAGCTATGTAACATTTTACTTTGGGGCAGGCTAAACAATTGGCCTTGCAAGGACTGCTTTACATGTAAAAATTGCCTTACTCGTGGACTTGCATATGGCACGCGCACCTCTCACACAGCCCCATAGCACTGAGGATGCTCGAGGGGTGGGGGTCTGCCCTTTAAAATGGTATCCCATTGTGTTACAAAGTGAGAAATAATCATTCATTAACCTGCCGTGACCCCACAGCGGAGGGGTGTGTGAGGGGGTGGTAGAGACAGAGCCCTTCAGAGTGGGTGTTGGGTCATGTCCACTGAGTGCACACACACACACACACACACACACACACACACACACACACTTACACACACTTTGAATGGATTAAGTGGCCAAATACGCCCCCGAGTTTCCTTTTCAATTATGAAGAGAACGCATTTATGAAATGGAGCGCAATTGGGAAAGCGGCATCCACCAGGACCCCGGGGAATAAGTGCAACGTGTGTGCGTGTGCGTGTGTGTGTGTTTCAGACGTGTCAGGCTCCCAGTGGTACAGAGTTTATTGTCACAGGGAAGAGTTAATCAATGTGACAATCATGTCTCCCTTGTTGGATCTCCTCCGTCGCCCTCGCACACACACGGACCCCCCCCCCTCCCCCTCCACACACACAGAAATAATGTAGCCGCTTTTATTCAACATCAGGTGAGCTAACGTGTCGGAAATTTGGAAAACAAAATAAATAAATATGTATCATATATTGATATAAATATGATAAATGTATTCAAGTATTTAAATGATACTGTGTCATTACGTTTATTTATTTATTATTTAGATATTTATTGTTTTTTATAATAGCCCTTTTATGTCCCTGATGCAAATGGGTACAAATATGCTGGCGTTCATTTCTCATTTTATTTGTTATACTGACATTCATCACATTATTTTCAAAAATATTTCTAATCATAAACACAAATGTTTGAAAGTACAGTAAATGAATAGTGGAAGTAAAATAGCATGGCGAAATGTCTCTTTGTAAGTAAATTGAACGGAAAAAGAAATAGATATGTTAAAACGTGGATTTTCATATATATACAGTATATATTTTTTTAAATACTAGTGACTTGCTATTTTGGTGATTTTAAATGAAAATAATATCAGCTTTAAAAGTTTAATTTCACAAAGGATGAGCAATATAGAACACAGAAGAATGGATCGAATCTTTATCGTCATTTTCTTTCATTTTCATTCTTTTTCCTGGATGAAAGTCAAAATATTTTCCTTTTTTGAACGAAAGAGTGTCAATAAAATAACGTAACTGAGCACGGGCTGCGACTGTCAAACATACTGCTTTGAATGCTGGTTTTAAGTCTAAAAACCTCGCAAGTTTCAGTCTACGTTAAAATAAACCCAAAGTGACATTTTAATACTGGCATTAAATTACAGCACATGTGCTAATTAATCATTCGCCTGTTAAGGCCTGAATCAAGCCTTTAATAACCTTCCAAATTAGGAATGAGGAGGCCCTGTCTGGTTCTCAGTGTGTGTGCTTTCAGGCACGTCGGAGTGTTCCATGATCCAAGCGAGCGCACGGTGACACCCTTGATTCATTTGAGAACGATGACCCGATGCTTTTATGCCGAGCTAAGCGTACGCACGGCTGTCTGTCTGCCGGGTCGGGGTCAAGACACCGCGCTACGTGGAAGAGGTTAACATGGTTAACGGACGCTCGGGGCGGTCGGGCAGCGCCAGGCTCAAGGGCGGGACGATCAATGGCGGAATGTTTCAACGAACCGGACAGCAACCTTGAGGCTGTCGTTGTTTGAAAACATCACAACTGTGACGTTTAAGGTCAGACTGCCGCACCTGGTGGGTAACTGCCCCCGAAGCCCTCCCCCCAACCCCCCCATGCCAGAAGACTGTGACATTGTTAACATTTTATTTAAACAGGCAAACGTATGAAAATACGGTATTATTGTAGTATGCATGTTTTAGATATGTGCCTTTAAGAGGCGGGACTTTGCAGGGTTGGCGTGTGATGTTGGTGAGTCTGCGTGAGTGTCCCGGCGTGACCTGAGGCCGACAACAGCTCCTGCAAAAGTGCACTCATTGTGTTTATGTTTTACTGTTTTTTTTTCCCGGCGTTTAACAAATAGCTGTTTGTAGCTTTCCTTTCCCACATGTCAGGGCATATAGTATGAACTCATAAAAAAAAAAAATAATCACTTCCAGCCAGTCGATATCATGGCTAGCGACATGAAAAGGCAGGTGTTCCTTTTGCACTTGTCTGCATTGTTTGTTCGCTAAGAAAAGACTATTGGCATTGCACTTTATGGTACGTGTGATTAAATGCCCTCTTATTATTTTACTGCGTACGTAGACGGAGTTTGGTTGATTTTATATCATAAATGAAACGCGTTAAACTGTCGCACCATTCGTTTCCTCAAATGAAGACAAACTATTTGATGTTGCACTCTCCAAAGAAGAAAAGATTTAAAATGTTCTACTGTATATGATTAAATATTCATTTTTTTTAAATAATTTGAAAATAATTCGTGCATTTGACAATATGACGTCGTGTTGTAGCCAAACATTTCCTCTGTAAACAAACACAGTGCAGCTCATCCTAGGGTTAACAGGCAAACTATGATTGTTGCACTTGCCGTCCATCAGTTCCCCAAAAAAAGACAAACTATTTGTTTAACTTTCTTAAAAAGAAAGAAAATCAAGCCATTTAATGAAATATTTTTTATATCATTGTACATATTTCGTTTCTGTCATTGCCAGCAAATAAGATTTACTTTCTTTTTTGATTTGACACTTGAACATAAAAAACACAAGTTCAACACGAGTTCCTATTTTCCTCCTTATATTAATTATAAAGCCAAAATAATCTCACAAAATGTTGAAATGGATGCTTGTTTGTAAATTAGTAAATTATATTTTAAGGCTGTAAGTGGAGCATAGGAGTCGGACAAATAGTTTCCTGTTTCTGCTTTAATTCAAGGCAACTGATTGGAAGGTGGAATGCGTCTCAGGAGACACTTTAGTCCAGGGGTGTCAAACTCATTTTTGTCGGGGGCCACATTGTAGTTACGGTTTCCCTTGGAGGGCCATTATGAATTCTGGGAAACCATATAAATGTTTCATCACCTCCGCATATTATACACAGCGCACAACAAGTTGATGAATAACTAGTTTTAAAATCAGAAGTCAAGAAAAATGACATGACAATTTGAAATTTTTGTTCAGACTTTAGCAAGCATCATGGAACTTGACATGCTTGCTTTGCTTTTGTGGGCCGCATAAAATAATGTGGCGGGCCAGATCTGGCCCACGGGCCTTGACTTTGACAACTGTGCTTTAGTCCATTCCAATCTCATTTCCCCATTTCATTGAGGGTGGTGGGGGGGCGAGGGGGGGGAAGGGGATGACAAGTCACTTCCCCGACTTCTTATCTCATTTTATCCTCAGCGGGCAAGCTTTCCCACAGCGCACCTCTCCATGCATTCCGCTTCGCCGCTTCAGGCAGGAAGTTCCGGGACATCAACTGCAACTTGAACCCTTAATCCCGAGGATTTGACCAATCCAGGGAGCCTCGGATTACTCGTCGTTTATTCTAATCCCGTGAATTTGCACCGTGCCGCAGAGACGCGCTTCAGCAATGGTTTGCGAACCGCCAACAATGTCAGCGTTGAAAGTAGTTCGTTTTGAATTTAGATTGGTTTGAATTCAACTTGAATAAAATTCATTTGACATTTCATTGTCACGTTGCAATGCTTTGAATTGCTTGAGAATGGTTGAGTTTGAGGTGAATTTTTCCTCATTGAAAATTATATATATTTTTTTGTCTTTGTGGAAAAAAAAAGGATTTTCAAAACGTTGAACATGTTGAAGTTGTGACGTCGAATGTAAAATTTGGGCATCTTCATGTGAATGGTTTTGTTCCTTGTTAAGTAACATTTAGAATTATGGGGAGGGTTCTGGGATTGGGAAAAAGGAGTCACACCGTGCTGAATATTTTGACGGTGGAGTCGTTTGAACCCGCTGAGAAATGCTGGGAGTGGTTCTCCATGAAGTTGGACATTTCTGCATGGATAATGTGGAATTTTTCAAAAAGTACTATTTGGAATGTTGAACATCTTGTTGTTAATTTTGATATGGGAATATGTCGCCTCGGTTGAGAAATCCTAAATTCATTTGGAGTATTTTCGAAACGGAATATGTGGAGTTGTTCCAAAATGAAGATGTTTTGGAATGTTCAGCATTCTGAAGTTCAAACAATCGGTGGAAAAAGGTTGATTTGTAACAATGGATTTGTGCTCCTTGAATTTTAATTATGGGAATATGTCAAAATGTGTCCCAAAGATTTTTAAATGGGTTGACTATTTTGTGTGTTGGAATAATCAGAATTGGATAAAAAGTGATGAATTTAGGGTGAATTTATTTCAGAATGTCCTCATTGAGCTGAATATTTTGAAATTAGTCGAAAAATAATTTGTTCAATTTGACCACTAATGAATGTGGGAATTTTGAAGGTGCGATGAGTTGAAATTGGTTGAGAAATTGTGCATTTCAAGGGGATTTATTATATTTCTCCATTAATTTGGGAATTTTCTCAAGGCCGTGGACTTCTTCAAAAAGAATAAATAACCAAAAATAAAATAAAATAAAAAATACAAATTTTTGTAATGGAGAACATTTTGACATTAGATGATTTGGGTTATTGATAATCAGTGAATATATACAGTATAATACAATACCTCCTTATTAATATTTTTTTCTATTTAATGGTTTGTTTTGTGTGTGAACTTTTGGGAAAAGTGGGAATTCTGGGAATGTAAAAAATAACAGCATGGTGCTAAATTTCTCGATTATTTTCATGTTTTTAATTGTTTTTGTTTCTGGTGTAAAAAATGTTGAATACTGGGAAAAACGTGAACTTGCAGAGAAACCCTGGCACCGATTATTTCGACAACAAATGTCTTGAATCGGTTGAGAAATGTCTCCAAAAGATTGTCGGGATAACGTTTGCCAAGAATGTTGCTGCTATTCAACATTGACACAATGACATGACTTAAATTGAAGGGCTCACTGTTGCCGGCATGAGATTTATAAGCGAAGCTGGCTGTTTTTACGGCGGTATCGGGGCAGTAAAGAGCTGCCTTTCTCACCTTCAGCTGGAAAATTGACCTCGCCTCCAGCCAACACCTTTGAAGTGGAAAAACCAGAGCTGCGTAAAAGCCTCGCCAAGTGGCCACATGTGAAACCAACAGCGCTTTTCCAAAACGTAGCGCCTCTTACAGGGCTGCCTTCTTCGGTAAAAGCCAGGCGGCTATCGTGGAGGACGACGAGCAAATAAATCTTTGATGCGGCAAAAAATTAAATAAATAAATACAAAAGCGCGCGAGGGAAATCCAATCTGCTCTTTTCGAAAGTGCAGCATTGAGGAAATTCAAGACAGCGCGGCAGCTGTACCATGCCGCTGTACTTAATACAATGCTACACTCTTTACCGGAATGCAACGTGGTTGTTTCGAATGCCATTTTCTTTACACATGGGCTCTGCTTCGCCAAGTAACGCTGCTTTGCCTTAGCGGAACACCCTAGCTCTGGTTGCGGTAATCAAAGTGCTACTAATACAGTAGACGCCGGCGTCTACTTGAGAGAACGAACCATTTATTTCTCTTCAACGGGCAACATAGGCATTGACTGATTTGGGTGTGGCCTCTTTTGAAGGAGGCCTTTATTTCTCTTCAAGTGATTTCTCTTCACAGCCAGTGACCAATGGGGGCAAGGTGTCTGTTTGAGGGAGGTGTTTACTTCTTAAGTACACAGCGGGTGACAAACTGGGGAATGTCATTTATTGAAGGGTGGCTTTTATTTCTCTTAAGTGGATGATGCATGCAGTGCCGAATTTGGGCACGGTCTCTATTTGAGAGGCATGAATATAAGGGGTGGCCCGGCGGTCCAGTGGTTAGCGTGTCGACCTCACAGTGCAGAGGTCTCCGGCCTCCCTGCGTGGGTTTTCTCCGGGTACTCCGGCATGCATGGCAGGCTTGAACACTCTAAAAAATTGTCCCTAGCTGTGAGTGTGAGCGCGGACGGTTATTCGTCTCTGTGTGCCCTGCGATTGTCTGGCAACCGGTTCAGGGTGTCCCCCCGCCTACTGCCCGAAGACGGCTGGGATAGGCTCCGGCACCCCCCGCGAGGATAAAGCGGATCGGAAAATGGATGGATGGATTAATATAATGTGGATGATGCATCCAGCAACTAATTGGGGTCGGGCATCTCTTTGAGGGAGGCGTTTGCTTCTCTCATGTGGATGATGCACACAATGACTCTCTCGGGACGATTTCTATTCAAAAGAGGTGTTTATTTCTTTGAAGTGACTCAGGAAGCCAGCAAGCATTTGGGATAAGTTGCCTGGGAGGGATTCCAAACTTAACGTTTGTACAAAAAAAGGTCATTCGACAGTACATCGTCCTTTGTCTGCAAGACATAAATAGCAGCTGGCCAGTGGAACTACAACGACATTACTTATGTATTTACCCCCTTTTTAACCATCAGCATTAACTAAAGCCGCTTCCTAAGTGACGCCTTCCCAGGCTCCTAATGGTGGCTTTTTGAAGGCAAGATGGAGGGTCATACTTGAGAACAAAGCCGCGGGAGATTGCAGAGTTGGCTTGAAATGAGGGATCGAGGGCCACCACTCACACACACACACACACACACACACACCAATACGCACTCGCACGAACACGCTTGCTGGAAACTTAAAACCTGACATGACAGTGCGACCCATTAATATCATGAAGATGAATCGGAGGCCATTTCTAGTACGTTTGGAGTCCACTTTCCCGTGGTTCATGGCAGCCGAGGTAAGTAGCAAAGTACAAGTACTTTGCTTTGCTACGATACTTGAGCAGATTTTTCACGTGTCTGTACTTAAATTGAGATTTTTCTGACCACTTTTTACTTTTACTCCCTACATTTGAAAACCGAAAACAGTACTACCCATCACTTAAGCTGTCAAGCGACTTGACGTAAAAAATGCACAAATAGAAAAAGTTAAATGAAAGTAAAGGTATTCTCCGTGGCGGCCCGGTAGTCCAGTGGTTAGCACGTCGGCTTCACAGTGAAAAATTATACTTTGGACAAGGGGTTGAATATTGATTTTTTTCTTTTTTGTCGTTGATGATCGTCAACGTCATTTATTGTTTTGCAATCCCACTCCCATTCAGACTCTTGCTCATCCAATCGCATTTGGACTTTGCCCCCGAGACAGTCCGAAGCAAGATGACTCCAACACTAGCGAGGTGTGCACCTTTTTAATGCCGAAACACATGATTAGCGATGAACTGACTTCAAGCTCTGCGTAAGTCAACGTGTCGACCAATCGACTAACTTGTTCATCCAATTTATAATATTGACAAAGTTGTTGCAGTCGAGTTTAATAATGTCTCAGATTGGATTCTTGATTTTAGCTCAAATCTTGAAATTTGATTGATCTCAATCAAAAGGAGTCAAATATTTACATAACCATAACGTAGCCTACAGACAGGATTTATTATACCATCTTCGGTCATTCTTTCTTACCTTCCTCTTTTTTCGCTTATAACTTCTGGCCTTCCTACTTGTCCATAGTTTTCATTCCTTCCTTCCCCTCTACCTTCTTCCTTGTCTGCCGAGCCGCTGTTCAAACCCCGAACCGAGAACTGTGAGGCAGTGCTGTACATTTCCATTCATCCCTTCGGTCCTACCCTATTCTCATTGTTTGTCCTCCTTTCTTCTCTTAATGTCTCGCTCTTGCTTCCTTTCTGTTATCTTCCAAAATACAAAAGCAGTCTGTACAAAAAAAACTAAAACAAAACGAAATGATCACAAGACTTATATTTAGCTACTTGAAGCAAAGCCATTTTGAGTCGGCAGCTTCATTAGCAAAGTTGTCTGGCTCAAGGGATTTCTTTCTTTTCTTTTCTAAACAAGTATGTCTTCTTCTACCGAAGTACCAAGTGTGAGTAGTTTTGCCGTTCTCAGCTACTTATCCACTTGTTGATTGTGGTCTACAGGTCTACATGGTTTCAGGTAAACTTAGGGCCAATCAATGGCACATATGTTGCACATTATGCCGGGAATGACTCTCCTCCCCGCTCACCCGTCGATGACAGACGCGCTCTTATTCCACACATGTTGAAATGTAAGAAGCGATACATGGCCGCTTTGATACCGGATGATTTATTGGGTCTTGACACCGGTCGCAAAGGGAAAGGCGGGTTCTGCGAGTGGTCGCTGTCAATCGGACACATTTGCAATGATATTATTTTTACTTTTTTTTTTTTTTTTTTGGAGGGCTGGGAGGGCACTGGTTCTCAAATTGGGGTCTCTGCACCTCTGGAAGTCTTTCCAGAGTATACAAAATAACACACACTGAACAGAAATTATGAATGTTCTCCCCAGGCCTGCGTGGGTTTTCTCCAGGTACTTCAGTTTCCTCCCACATTCCAGAAACATGCATGGCAGGTTAATGGGAACTCTTGAGTCTAAATTGTCCCGAGGTGTGAGTGTGAGCGCGGATGGTCGTTTGTCTGTGTGTGCCCTGTGAATGGCTAGCATAATTATCTGTCTGCGATTGGCTGGATACCAGTTCAGGCTGTCCCCCACCTACTGCCTGAAGACAAATGGGATAGGCTCCAGCACCCTCCGTGACCCTTGTGAGGAAAAGCGGATCGGAAAATGAATAGATGGATAGTGTGGAGCATAAATGTTTGTCATAATAAAAAGTACAGTATGTTATTTTATTTCATATACTGTGAGTAAAAATGTTTTATAAAAGAGGGTCCCAGCCGTCTTCGGGCAGTAGGCGGGGGACGCCCTGAACCGGTTGCCAGCCAATCGCAGGGAACACAGAGACAAACAACCATTTGCACTCACAATCACACCTAGGGATAATTTGGAAAGCCCAATCAACCTGCCATGCATGTTTTTGGAATGTGGGAGGAAACCGGAATACCCGGAGAAAACCCACGCAGGCAGGGGAGAACATGAAAACTCCATGTGTTTTCTATGTATTTTTTCTTTGACATAAGTATAACATGTTTTGTTATACAGATTGATTTTATATCTGAAGTTTGCATTTTTTTGAAATGAATGAATAAAAATGATGAATAAATAAAAATATATCTTTTTTAATAGATTTTATTGCTGGGTTTAGAAAAAAAGAGAAAATAAATGAATGCAAATAAATAAAAGCAAAAAGTATCTCTCTTTTAATCTAGCACACTATAAGTATAAAATACTTCTGGGAATCAAAAAAAGAAAATCACCAACAATATGAACAAAATGAGTCATTTTTTAAAAAATAAATAGGACTTGTCCTTTTAATTAAATGTATGTTTTAATGAACACTTGATGTTGACGAACACTACAAGAGGTCTTGAATGACAGCAGTGTCTCATCAAGTAAAAAAAAAAGATCCCAGTTGCTCTATGAAAAACTGAAACGGAGACTGTAAACATAACCAAATAGCGCTAACCTCCTTGGTGGAGGTAACAATGTTGACATAGTGTCAGTGTCTCACAGTATAATTATGTCCTCCAACTAATCCTCTCGCTCGGACGTAAAGCGCACGATATACTGGACGTCTCCGGTTCAAATCCGTCTAACTCAATTAGCCAATGGGCGCTCTTCACTGGGGGGCTTATTGGGGGTGCTGTTTGATCCTGCCCAGTCCTCATCAATTAATTGACCCTATCGCATTTCTGCTGACCATCAGAGCACATCCGAAGAAAGAAATCGATGCGTATCCGAGCTCTGCTGTCGTCGTTTAACCTTCACAAAGATGGGCGGTATGCAAATGAGATCTTTAGCAGCGTCTCTGGGATAAAGTAATTGGGTTTCGGATGCATATTTATAAATATTACAGCGCAAACTTGTGATCACTTAGAACGATGGAATAAAGAGGATGATTAATGAAGGCCACTTTGATGTGACAAGACAGGGAAAAGGACGTACCAGGAGGGAATGTTCTGCTATTTTGTCGCATGTTTTATGCAATTATTGAACAGTTTGACCTGCCTCACAAGTGGTTTGCTTGTGTTTGTGTTCTTTGTTTTAATTTACATACAAATAAAAATAAGACAAAGTATTTCTCCAAAAGAAGCCTTTTGACAACGTGTGCAAGTGTAAAAATAAGTTGATATCTTAAAAGAAAAGTCAGCAATAAAAAAACTAGTTTGCATTTCAAGTGGAAAAAGATGATTGCTGTGCATTTAAAGTGGAAAAAACAAGTGAACCACTGTTAGTGTTAAAACAAAAATGAAAGTTTGGAATTAGCGCATTTTTTTGCCAGCTTTTTTAGTGCATTTCGACTGTGCAAAACGGTGTTCTTTGACAGTATAACCATCAAACCTACCAAATGAAAGAGCAGACACTCTTCTTTCACCCGATAAAAACTAGCTTTTTTCTACCTTTTGTCAAGTCTAGAGTAATAATTAGTAGAACATGGGCTGTTTTCCCCCAAAATGCCGGTTTCTGACCAAAAAGCTGAGAAAATAAGCTACTTATCACAAAGTATATAACACGTCAAACAGATCAGTGACTTATTTTGTTGCTTTTGTGAGAACTTAAACAATGAAATGGAGGGGGGGGGGGGGGCTTTAAAAGGCTTTTGATTTGGCCCCCGGGCCTTCAGTTGGACACCCATGCTCTCGATGCTCACGGTTTTGTTCTTTGCGCTCTTCTTCATGCCACATCTTGTTCATTGTGTAAGATACCTTTGTGTATAAGTTTCATAGTGCTCATTTGTGTTGTGAACTGGATTCCCTTGTCTTTTGATAACAATCGATTTGCGTTATGTATTTCTCCTTGCGCTGTTTGTTCACTACGTTTTATCCTGACTCTGAGTACCAGCGACTTAGTTTGTACTCGGTCTCGCGCTTTTCGTAAATAAACTTTTTTTTGGAAGACTTATCATTTTCTACATTTGTGGGATCCATCCCGATCCGGATCATTCTGGTTCATAACAAAAGGTTGCGGAACCCCGCTCTACATAATCCAAATTCCATCGAGATTTCCACGCTGTCAATATGAGCTTGGGTTCAAAGCTAATCCGGCGCTCAGCACGGCCATAATAAAAATCATTATCACGCTACGGTCGCTTTTTGAGGCACAACTCAAGCCTGAGTACAGGTCACGGGCAACTGCTGCCCAGACAACCCAAGCCCGTGACGGAAACCTGAGCCAGGACATAAAATGCAGCATGAAGGGCTCGGGAATGCTTGGAGGGAGCTCAGCTCAGATGGAGGTTTCGATCCCACAGATCCCAGGAGGCACAATAAAGACCGGTCCTTATAGTCGCTATATTTCTGTAATAAACTCTGGAGGGGCACTAACACTTGGGCTTTTTGTTTTAGTCTTCCAAGATAGCAGAAACCGGACGACGGTCTGCCATGTCTTCTGAAAAACACTCTCAAGCATCTCGTGATCACAAACAAACAATTGTGATCATAATCGCAAACATACAATTATAAGACCAAAAATAAATAAATACACTTGTGATCTTGATGATAAATATACAACTGCGATCCTGACCTCAAACGAAGCATTATAACCCAGATAAACATCCAGTTGCGATCTCGACGGCAAACATAAAAATGTGATCCAAATTTTGAACCTGATCACAAATGTGCCATTATTGATTCTTGCAACGTAACGTTACATGCGTGACCACACCCATTACTTATTTGAATGACAAACATACTGTTGTGATCACAAAGCTTCAAGTGCGATTTGATCTCACCACGGAATTGTGATGACAAACATACACTCATAACTGTGATCACAAAAATAAAATCTGAATCGCAAACATACAATTGCTATCATAAATATAATGTACGCACAACTGGAACGGGGCGCGAGACAGTAACCTCGGCTAACGAGCCACATGCTGCTTCGCCCAGTCCAAAGGAGAATGATTACACATTGCAGCGTGCTGACATAATTAGTGTCCCAATAACGACCTCTGTCTGATGGCAGCCCCTGAAACCCAAGCGGTAGTGTGACAGTCTCTCCTTGTCACTCTCCCCTGCCCCCTGACAACTGCGGCCAGGTTATTTTCTCTCGCCTGGCGCCAGCAGCCCGCACCCGGGTGAACGTGGACCATCACTTGCATCTTAACCTCTGGTGCCCTGCTGATGCCCCGTGACACCCGGCAACCGAATACTAAAAACACCGTAACACGTAAACGTTGGGTTCAATTCCTCATTTTGCACTGGCATTTTTTGCTTTGGGAGGCATCTATTTTTAGGGAGGTGTTTATCATTCGCATATGCAGTTTAGGACGAATGGACAATATGAGCATTTTACAAGCTAAGCAATAATTGAAAAGGACTATTAAGGAGAAATAGCTACAACAAAGCAGACAAAGGAGGCTTCTAATTGAAAGAAGCGTTCATTTTTATCCGAACCAAATTCCAATGCGCTTAGCAGTCATGATGAGTACAGTTTTTTTTTTTTCTGGTGACAAAAAATAGGAGTTGTCCATTTGAGTGAGGTGTTCTTTGTTTCAAGTGGGTGACATAACCGAGTCACTATGAAAGCAGGGGGCCACTTTTGGATGAATTACACTACAAGAGTAAACGCAGCACCCTGCTGTGACGTGGCTTAAAGAAGGCTTGGTTGCTTGAGCCTCCTCAGAAATAAAGCAAACAGACACAACAAGGAGGATCTACTTCTTTCGCAGCTATACAAACAAGATTTAAAAGATTTTTCCTGCTTTGTTGAAGATTTGCTTCCCCACCAAGCGCAAAGGCCTTTGGACAAGTCCTGAAACTTTAGTGTGAAAACCGGCACCGTGGTCTAAATTTGGATGCCAAAGACAGTAGACTGCAGACACGCGTCTTCCTTTTGAACATGATCTGATCTCTCTCTTGTCAGTTGTGTGTTGAGCTCCCCTTAAAAAAAAAAAAAAAGCCAAAAGGGGAGCACCAAACTGCTATGCCTGGCGCGAGAATGTGAAGCTAACATAGTAGTCGAGGTGAGCTTTCTGAGGAATGAGTAAAATGGATGGACTCAGATGGATAGGACAATAAATACAACACCAGACAAAAAAGGCTCCATATCAAACTCACAAAAAGCAAAAGAAAAACATTCTCAGCAACACTATGGGCGATCACACAAAAACGATTGTACAGCAGTTGAAATCTTCTATTCTCTTTGTCAGACAGCGGATGGGCTCAAACGCAAAAAAGATCGAAATAAATCAAAATGGTATCTGCAAAAAGCAAATAACTATATTTCACCCGGGCTAGCGGTAAGCACAAGAAGCTAACATATCATTCAACATCCTCAATCAGTGCTCCTTTTTGTCAAACAGTAAAAACAGGTAGGCGAACTTGTACGACACTTGTCACAGAAGAATGAATTCAAAGATATTTGTACTTTGTATTTGTAAAAAAAAAAATCCTTTACACATGTGGGTAAGAACAGAAGCCAATGCAGCAGTCTACATCTTCATTCATGGATGGTTCTGTTTAAGCAGAAAAAGAACAAATGTTTGGATTCAAATCACAAAAGGTAATTTTCTTCTTTTTTTTTTAATCTAGGCTCTTGACTAGCATGATGTGCTAACATAGCAGCCAATAGGTCACTGGTCACAACGATCTAAAACTCCGTCCTTTGCCCGCAAAAAGCTGCAGGCTCTCGTCTGTTGAGCTCTGAGAGGTTTTGTAGGTGACACAAAGGCTCTTGAAAGGCAGACACTAACATTTACAAGGCCCCCGAAGGCCTTGTGACCTCCAAATGCTCCTCATTCCTGCTTTGGGAAACATCTCTGTTGACACACGGCAATGCGGTGGTGATGACTTCGTTCAGCAGCTGAACCACACATCCATCCATCCATCCATCCATCCGTCTATGTAGCTAGCCCACTAGCTAGCTAGCTAGCTATCGATACATTGTACTCCGTTATCAGGAGAAGACAAGGGGCTATGATTCCCATATGTACAATTGGACCGGATACGTTTGTGTGCTGTGCTGAGGCCGCTCGCTTGCTCTCCGATTCAAGCGAGTATATATTATTTTTTTCCTCAGGCCTGGAAAGTGTCCAGGGTTCTTTGCTCGACAAAAATAGTCATCAACCCCCACCTGTCCTGGAGTCTGAAATGGAGACTATTGTATGAGCTGGTATCGCTGACTTCTGGGAAGCGAGTCTTGTAACCTGTGCTTGTTAGAAAGCCAGGGTAAGGACACCTGACAGCTGAGCTGTGAGCTTCCCAAACTCAACAATTCCAAAGTCTGTTTTAACATAGTGATGACTGGAAGGCTGAGGCAAAGCGGATTGTTGGATGGCTTCCATTGGCAGGACACGCTGATTGTTCCAGAACAGGAACCTAACCCGGGTGGGAATCACACACAAAATAGTATTTTTACAACGAGTAATACCGTTAACCCCTGTTCATCACGAGTGATAGGCTCCATAACCACTCACAAATTTGCAATATATATAGAGACTAAAGAACATTTTGTTTTCTAGTGGTACCCCTAATACACACTTAAAAAAAAAAAAGCTCTTCCAACATTCAACAAGGGCTGAAAGTTAAATGATGGATGTGGGGAGGCTGCATCGCTACTGAGGCGGGCACATAGGACCACGTACTTCCTAACCACTTGTGCAGTGGGTCCATTAGGCAATAGCGAAAATCCCCGTATAATTGACACAGAATGAAATGCATTGAGTGGAATTTATATCGATCCATCTACCGATCGATTCAAAGATCTATCTCCATTTCTATCATGATCACGTCAAGCAATTCAGCCATCTAATCGTATCTACAGCTGTTATATTTTTGCATGCACAACAGTAAGGAGCACATACCTAAAAGACAATGCTTTGTTCACACGCAAGTTGGAGTGACTGTGGGAAAGTCAGCGGGGGTCTGGCCCAGCATGGAGGTTCTTCGAGGTCTTACGTGAAGGTAATGTTGACCAATGAATCCCCCCCACATCCTCATCTGACATGTTGGAATGCATCATTTTACACAATCCCCATGATGTAGCTCTTTCTGTCGTGCTGCGCTGGTCGTAGAAGAGACAGCTGGAAGTGAGCGAGGGTGCATTTGTTTTACACTGGGACGTGTCAGAAAATACAAGCCTGTACAACAACGCGCCACTTCTGTCAGTGAGGCTACTTTGCATTTTGGTGCTTTTCATTTGTTTCCTGGGCCTGTCATGGATAATGGAAAGTCTGCACCGG
This sequence comes from Hippocampus guttulatus, assembly GCF_054856545.1. Taxonomy (NCBI): domain Eukaryota; kingdom Metazoa; phylum Chordata; class Actinopteri; order Syngnathiformes; family Syngnathidae; genus Hippocampus; species Hippocampus guttulatus. The sequence continues at coordinate 2,655,043 of NC_141262.1, read as the reverse complement.
CTGTGGGGAGGGGAGGGGGGGGGTCTACTTGACATTTTGACACCTTGTAAAAAAGCGATAAACAAGCGAGGGCCCTTTTTAAAATAACTCTGTTGCAAACCAAAACAGCAGCACCTGTGGAAGCACGTAAACACATTCTCATATGAATTCAAATGTTCAGTCTTACAGTACTGTGTGGTGACAAACATTAAGCTACGTGTTGCAATTCAGGAAATTCGGACACAATGTTGTGTGTCCATTTTAATAGTCCTTTTTTCTTTGTGCACTTCAAACACCACTTTCGTAGGTTGCAACATATGGTTGCTCCACAATATTGTGTGCCTCCTTTGTTTCTATTCTGAGGCGCTACACCACTTTACACGGGTCAATAGCAAATTTTAATTAGATGTGTGGCCCTTAACATATTTTTGATGCAGATTTTAAAAATGGCTTTACTTTTTGTCCGGCCCATGAAGTTTTTCTTTTTTTTTTTTTGTCTTTAAATTTGACCTACAAAAGCTTGCGCAATACAGATTTGACCATATGTTGTAAATTATAGTTAATATGTTTCAGGAAAAAATGCACCTGTTGATGACCCTAACCCTTAATTCATAAATGTTAACTATATTACTATATTTCCTATTATCTCATTATTATTATATATTTTTATATTTATTATTATTATTACTATTATTATTTATTTTTAAGATGGCGCCCCCTGAGTGGCTGCCTCTCCAGTAGCGCAATAAAGAATATCTTAATATAATAATTACGAAAACCTGATAGAGAAAAAAAACAAGGGCTGATCCGCAATCAGTGGGAAAAAAGGGTTAGTTGTCCCAGAAATTCATTCATTACTGATGGATTGATTATTTTTAGGCATCATACATTCGCTTATTAATAGATTGATTGATTATGCTCGCAAAGAAGAACGCTTATGCTTGACATGATACATTGATTATGCTTGCAAAGCAAAACGCTTATGCTTGCAATCATTAATTGACGGCGCCTGCAATGAAGAACGCTTCTGCTTTTAATAAAGATATATTCTTTATTATGTACTCACAACTATAATCATTATATATTCTTCATTATGTACTCACATTTATAATTAAGAATGCTTGGTGCACTGTGTGGAAGTTTAGGGACGCAACCACCTTTCCGAGGACGTGGTTGGGAAGAGATAAGTGTTAAGACTAAACAGTGAGCAAGGTTGGACAGTGAATGGAGCCATCAACACCAGCTGCAACGTGATGTTTTTGTAACAATTGCACACATGTACATAATTTACACTCACATACGCACACATAGTCAAACAAGTTCAGTGTGTGTTCAACAGCCCCCACCCTTTAGGTTGGACACACCTATGTAGTAGATTTCCCAATAAATGAGGAGGGAAGGGGGAGATCGTTAGGGGTGATGTGCCGAGAACTGAAACCGAACGCTTCTCCTCGTTCCCTCCTGGTACCAGAATTGAGTCTCCTGTCTCCTCCTTGTGTTTTATTCCTGAGTGTCAAATTGGATAAACCTGACAATTACTTCTCTCGCTTTTCACAATATTGAATCTATTTTACAATGTTATGCTCACTGAACAACTAGTCCCCGCAGCAACCCGCGATTCCTCGATCGTGGATTTTACTGTGGGTATCACAGCTGTTAGCAGAATTGAATGCAAGTCGACGGAAATAAGGGTGAGATGCAGAATATTACATTTAAATGTAGTTTTCATCGCGGCAGCTAGCATCACGGTCCAACGGGCTGCGTTGACACCGCAGGGAGTGATTCCCAAATGTTTTTTGGGTTTTGTGTTCTCGTTCACATGACAAAAAAAAATGTTCAACGTGCCCGTGACGTGAAACCCATGCGCACAAACACGACGTCGCGTGACGCATGCAACGACACGCGGCAGTGTTTACAGAAGTAAATATGAGCTAACATGTAGGGTCGCATATTCGTCTTATATCGACAGAGGAGTGGAATTACTATGGGGATATGAGGTGACGCTTTTTTCCTCTCTTTGTTTCATAGAGACGTCCAGTAATGTCACATAACGAGGCATCTCAGAAAATTGTGTCACGTCATGGGGGGGGTACTTAACATATATTTCCCAGTTGTGTGTACTCTGACACATTCATACATGCCCGCTTCCGATGCCCCAGCGATGATGGCGGCCCGCCAGACGAGCGGAGAGCATTTTTTCACATGCAGTTGTTGTTGTCTTTTAGCGCGCAGACATGCATGCAAGCCACACCATGAGTCCATTCGTTATGTGTCTTTTTACAACAGCCTGTCAGCACCGTGATAAACTTTCCTTTGTCACGCCAGAACAATTTTACAAATGTTTTTTTAAATGCATTTTGAAAAGTTCACAGTTGCTCGCACCTAAAGATCAATGAAACAACAAAAGATTGGATGAAGTGGTTTTGATCATTTTTATGTACAAATGTGTGTATATACAGTACGTTTATTATATAGCATTCATTCATTCATTCATTCATCTTCCGAACCGCTTGATCCTCACTAGGGTCGCGGGGGGTGCTGGAGCCTATCCCAGCTGTCTCCGGGCAGTAGGCAGGGGACACCCTGAATCGGTTGCCATCCAATCGCAGGGCACACAGAGACGAATAACCATCCACGCTCACACTCACACCTAGGGACAATTTAGAGTGTTCAATCAGCCTGCCACGCATGTTTTTGGAATGTGGGAGGAAACCGGAGTACCCGGAGAAAACCCACGCACGCCCGGGGAGAACATGCAAACTCCACACAGGGAGGCCGGAGCAGGAATCGAACCCGGTACCTCTGCACTGTGAAGCCGACGTGCTAACCACTGGACTACCGGGCCGCCTATTATATAGCATATACAGTAAAAGTATATCATGACAGAGTGTCTCACAAAAGTCTAACGAAATATTCCAAGATTCCATCAGATGGATGAAATAAAATCAATTGGTCAATATTAATTGCTGGCAGTTGGAGTCATCATAACAATAATAATAATGATAATTTTGAGATATGGGAAAGCCACAGAAACCAGATTGATTGTCTTCCATTGAATTGTCAGTTTGGCGTGTTTTACATGCTAGGCGGGTGTGTACGACATTCCCGAAAAGCGTGCCAACAACTGGCGGACATCACATACTTAGATTCACATTCACCTCCTCGCCACGGACGTCAGTTATAATGAAAGGGGTGGGGGTGGGGGGGGGGGGGGGTTGTGAAGCAACAGCATTCCAATCGATGTCGGTTTGAAATCTCTCTCTGATTTCCTTTTCAACAATTGTGGAAACATTAGTGGATTATTAACATGTGTGTCCACTGAGAAGGAAAATAGCACAACTCAACTCTGCATGATGAGCGTTCAAGTAAATCAGTCAATTCATCAACATTTCATGAAAAAAAAAGTTTGAACTTGAGCACACGCTCACATGCACGCGTGTCTTGCAACTTTACCATCACCGTCCAGGGCCAAGACTACAATGATTTGCACATTTTTTTCAACCGATATTCAATCAAAAATACCACAAAGACAAGATATGTTATGTTAAAACTGATGAACCAAAATATTCCCAAATTGTGAATTTGATGCCTAAATACCAGGCCAGGCAAAATGATCGGACACATTTGTAGGTTAAATAAAAGGCAAATAAAGTAAAGAAACAAAAAAGTGTTTGTATTTTCGAAAAGTACATATAATACATTTTTTTTATATCATGCCATTTTGCTTTCATGCCATTGTTTTTCATTTCTTTTTCAGTTGCTGCCATGAATTGGACTGGTGAGCATCACGCTTTCATTGCGGAAACGTTTGTCAAAACAAACGAATCCGTAACTGCAACACAACGAGCGTTCCATTTGCACTTCAATCTTGGTAGACATGATCCCGTAGCAGCTCGAAACACCATCTTGCTATGGATTACCAACTTCAGAGCTACTGGATCTGCATTGGTAAGAAAATCAACCGGCCGACCTCACGCCGCCGGAGGTCCACTTCATTTTTAAAACATAATGAAACACAATGGCATTATATGTACTTTTCGAAAATAAAAACACTTTTTCGTTTCTTTACTTTATTTGTCTTTTATGTAACCTACAAATGTGTCCGATCATTTTGCCTGACCCTGTGTGTGACCAAAAAACTCAAACCTGGGCCAGGTGTGTTTACCAGTGATCTGAAGACAATAGGGGTGTTCACACGGCAAGATTTGGTCCGGTGCTACGCCGGGGCTGCCCCAGTAGAGCGTTCACACGTGCAAATTAGCTCCGGCGTAGCCCCGGAAAACAGCTTACACCGGACCAAATGTGATCCACCTCAGGGAGGTGGTTTAAAAATTTGCTCCAGAGCAAATGCTTGTTAGCGAAGCAGCACCGATGTAAATTTGCACGTGTGAATGCAACTGGGTTAAATTTGCTCCAGAGCAAATGCTTGTGAAGAGTTTACGTATGGCGAGAATGCGTTGCTTTCGCGCTCTGTCGGACTTCCGTCATGTGCTTGTTTAATAACGACACAAGACTTGGCTGGTAACATCTTTCCTTTTGTAGGAGACTGGACTGTCTCGGAGTTGTTAGTGTAGTTTGTTCCTTTGTTGTGTGTCCACAACCCCCCGCCCCCCATATAATTTATTTTGTGATTTCCTCTCTTGATTTTCTGTTTGGCGCATTACGTTTTTGCTTTTCTGAGTGTCATTGAAGTCATCGTTGATTTACGTTTTCGGGGGCGGTCACTCTCGAGCAGAAGGCACGGAGACCGAGAAGGAGAAGGACGTGCCTGTCCAGTAGTCGCTTGAGTTGTGTATACGTTTTAAAAAGAACCAACACGACAGCTCATTTGTTTTCTGTCGTTTTGCTCCGCTGCAGAAACGGCCGTGTGAACGCAAGTGGGGCTGCACCGACGCTCTGCCGGTGCTAACACGCTCAGCGGCTTTGTACGTGTGAACGCTCCACACAATTTGCTGCGGTGCAAAATATATCGCAACAAAATACATCGGTGCAGCGCCGGAGCAAATGTGTGCCGTGTGAACACCCCTAATAATTGATGAAGCTTTGTCGGGGGAATTCTTCCCATTCTTGCTTGATGTGCAACTTCAATCCAGGGGTCTCCATTGTCATATTCTACGCTTTATGATGTGCAACATGTTTTCAATGGGAGACCGGTCTGGACTGCTGGCATGCCAGTCCAGCACTCATACGCTGTTCCTACGAAGCCACGATGTTGTAACACGTTGCAGAATGTGGCTACTGAAATAAACAGTGCCGTCCATGAAGAAGATGTTGCTTGGACAGCAGCCTATGTTTTTCCAAAACCTGTCTGTACCTCTCAGCATTAATGATGCCTTTACAGATGTGTTGGTTAACCAAGCCATTGGGATTAACACAGCCCCATAGCATCATAGATGCTTGCTTTTCAACTTTACACTGTTAATAATCTGGATGGTCCTTTGCCTCTTTGGCTCGGAGGACACGAGGATCCAACATACGGCGTTAACATCATTGCTACTTGCAAACGCGCCTGATCATAAGATGACACAATTGATTGCTGCTTTGGAACGATGGATGTTAGGCTTATTACTATGGCTTGTTAGTAGCGGTGAAACAGCTAATGTTACAGTGGTGGCAGGATGTGCATTTTCAGGCTTTCCACATATCTCACTTGATAATTCAACAGGATTGCTGTGTTGTCTGTTTTTGAGGCCAATTCAAATTGGATCTGGAATTACAGTTACACCATAGTATTTATCTGAAAGACGTGCCTTTCTGCACTAAAATAGAGTTTGCACACTGGAAGATCTCAGAGAAAATGAAAAGTCCAACATTATTTTCTTTTGCACATCACTAGGATTTATTTCTGAGCTCATGATGGATTACGGGTGCTGACTCGTACCTGAGTAATCACCATGAGAAACAATAGGCAAGACTCTGGGGTTCACGCAAGTTTATAAGAAGTTGACGTGGGAGGTTTACTTGGAAATGTGGCTGGTTTGTTTGTGGATTGGATGGTTTTGTGATTTGTTGGTTCGTTAGTTGGTCCGACTGCGATTGGCTGGCAACTGATTCAGGGTGTCCCCCGCCTACTGCCCGAAGACGGCTGGGATAGGCTCCAGCACCCCCCGCGACCCTAGTGAGGATCAAGCGGTTCGGAAAATGGATGGATGGATATATATACTGTATGGCTTATTGTGCTTACCCTTAAAAAAAAAAAATCACATTTTAATCTCAGAATATCATTCAAATCAAAGAAAAGATTATTTAGGTTCCCAGTGTCCTTTTCTTCTGGACAAAAATTCAAGCTTTTGTCTCATTTTTTAAATTTTCTACACACAATATTACTCATTTTCAAAACAAAAATGTTATTATATTATTCAGGAAACCGATTATGCCCATTATGCACACAATGTAGTCTTACATTCATAGAATATGTTGCCCCTCCTAGTTCAATTTTCACCTCCTCACTTTATGAATGCCGGTCCAGCTATTTCCACTGTGATTGTTGTTGATTTTGTGGCATTCCCAAACAGCGTCCAACACGGCGGCTGTTTTCGTCTCGCGCTTTTACAAGCGTCACAACTTTCTTGGCTTTTTTTTCCGCAGCGTCCCACCGGGCAGCTGCCATTATCACTGCCACCGTGTTTACTTTTCTCCCGCCATTGGCCCTGTTCGTCCTGCTCAGATCCTCGTCACAAAGCCGTAACTATCTGATACTTAACATCAAGCTGTGTTTACGAGGCCGGCCTTAAGCCCCCTCGTGGCCCGTCTGGACCCCTTCTGGTCACACACTGGGGACTTTTTGGATGTGAGCACGTATACGCGGTGATGGATGTAATCCATCCTCCCCGCGCTCTGCTTAGTGGAGCCTCTGTGAAGCCAAAGCCAGCCTTCATGCTTGTTGACTTCACATGGCTCTCGTGTCCTGATGCACGACCCTTTGAAATGGGGCTGCCGAGGAATTTCATGTCTCAGAGACAGGTACAGTATATGTTGGAAATTCAAATTTTATTGCTCTGGTTCTCATCTCACTGCAAAGGTGACCTAAATTGACAAATACCAATAATGGGGGAAAAAAGCCCTCTGGTCATACTGCATACATTCAAGTCAAATGCAACGATGGGAACACCGTTTTCATGAGTATGCCTTGAAAGCAAGATGAGGCATAAAACTATAAAAAATATATACATATCAAGCAGTCTTGCACCACCTATGCTTCTTCTTTGACTTTTGTAGCCTAAACATGCGATGTTAACTTCTTAACTCATTGAGGAATTGAATTTCTAACTACCTCGAAAAGTATCCCACTAATCAATCGACCATCGGACCAACTAACGAACCAACAAATCACAAAACCATCCAATCCACAAACAAACCAGCCACCTAGTTGACCAATCAGCTAACAACCAACAAGCGAAATATCCAACTATCAAACCTTCCAACCAATGATCTAACCAAGTAGTCAACAAACCGAGCAACCAGCCAAACAACCAACCACCAAGCCAAGCGTACAAATAATTATTCAGGCCCCGAACCACCCAACCAACAAACTAGTCAGTAAACCAATCACCCAACCACCTACCTCAGCAGCCAGCTAGTCAAAAAATCCTCCCAAATAACCACCAATCAGCATACAAACAACATTTTGCCAGTCTGTCGTTCATCAGTGGCCTGGGTAATTTTTTCAAGGTGGGGTGTGGTTCTGTCAGTTGTCAGCAAATTGGGCATTCGTCAATGCGAAGTCCTTCTGTACTTAACCCGGTTAGTGAGGATTACACTGATGCACGGAAACCCACTGCCTTTTTTTTTTTAGTTTCCTGTCATTGGTTAACCAAATCAGGCGTGCACTAGTGATGGACAAATGGTCCTTCCGTCATGATTGATGGAATGCTCACCTCTGGAAACCAGCCAACCAACCAACAACCCAACCAGTCATGCAGCCAATAAAGCAACCAACAAACCAACCACCTACCTCAGCAGCATGCTAGTCAACCAGACAAATACCTAACTTGCCAACTGATCACAAACCAGTACACCAGCTAGCCAACCAACCAACAAGCCAATGAATTAACCAGCCAATTACCAAATGAGGCAACTGAAGCAATTACCGACAAACCAACCAATCGATCGACCAAAACCAATCTTGTCTTCTATAATTAGTGGCGATAACGCGATGCCCTCTGCCTAAAGGCGCTTTGCGATGGATCAGCTATTTGTGCATTCTAATGCCAAAAAACAGGAACAATTTCATTGGGAAGAGTACACTGCTCTGCAGAAAGAACGCCTGGCTTAGTGAATGACTTGGAATGTGACCAGTAATCCATCGCAATGAGGTCAGTGTGCAGGATCACATTCAAATGGCCGGAATTCTTTTAATGGTCAATAAAAGAAAATGTGGAGTGATGCCTTATGTGTTTGTACGTGCCAGAAAGCAATGTAAAAATATTTGTGCTGCCTGCTGAAAAGTTATTTGTTTCTCTGCACACACGGATGCATACATCTTTATGACATCAAACGGTCTATTCATTGTCAGAGCAATGTCCTCTCCACATCCTGGGATAATCTTTAATGATGTCATGTATTTGTCATCGGCCGCGGGGAGATACGGCATTCCGACATGGCTCCTGGAGCAAATCATCGGCGGCCTGACAGGGGGGTATGCATTCATGAAAAAAAAAACAAAATCCAACATGGTCGCCCTCATCAACTGCGGTTTTCAGAGAAAATAAAAAAGCACTTCTTCAGCTCTGCCAATAGCTGACATTAGTTACAGTAAACAGTACAAACAGTTCAATGTGAGGACACTTTCTAACGCCCGCTCAGAAATAACAAAACTGACTGAAGACAGACGTGATGATTGGTATTAAATTACAAGCGCTAATGACAGTAAAGCAGTCCTTTCTTCGAGAGGGAAAAAGAGAAACAGCAGAAAGCAAAAATAATGGAATCAGTCATGACAGGAAATCACTGCAACCCCCCCCCCCCCCCCCCCCCCGCCCACACACACACACACACGCAAACACACACTGTCACACTGTAGAAAGACACTTTCTCATTGCTTTTATCCTGTCTGGAGGAAATCAAGATTTGGATGGCACGACATTTCTTGATTTTCAATGAAGACAGAAGTGATGGTTTGCTCCCAGTGGCCCCTGTACATCCCATCCTGCGGACCTGGGCACCCTGCTCCTTATTGAAAGCCAAGAGTCTCGAAATTGGGTCTCAAACTGAACAGTGATTATAAACTGGCCCGGCAAATTTGTGCTGTTGTTAAATCCAGCTTCCTCCATTTTAGGCAGCTGGCTGGAGTATAAAGCCTCTCCTTTCTCAAGAGCACTTTGAAGTAGTCATTCAGGCCTTTGTCACATCTCAGCTGGATTACTGTAATGCACTTTACTTTGAAGTCAGCCAATCCTCCATTAAGTGTTTCCAGTTGGTCCAAAATTCTGCTGCTCACACCTTGACTGGTACTCATAAGAGGGAGCACATACCTCCTACTCTGGCATCCCTTCACTGGCTTCTTATACATTTTAGAGTTCTTTTTAAGATCTTATTTGTTTTCAAATCTTTAAAGGGCCTCATCCCATCTTGCCTCTATGAGCTCCTAAGCCCCTACACACCTGCCCAGTGCCTAAAGTCCGTGAACCAGACAATTTTAGAGGAACCAAGAACTAAGGCTCAGCGGGATGGAGTCTTTTCCGTTGCTGGTCCCTCTTTTTAGAATGACCTCCCACTGAACGTTCAGCAAGCCCCCTCACTGTCCATCTTTAAAACTCGTCTTAAAACTCATTTTTTTATTCTTTGGCTTTTGACTCAGCATGGGACTTGATTTTTACTTTTACTGGTTTTGTGCTTTCTACTCTGTTCTTAATTTATCATTTTATTGTTTGTTGTTGTATGAATTATTTTTGCTCCATGTACAGCACTTTGTGTACCATGCTGGTTGTTTTAAAGTGCTCTATAAATACAGTTGAGTTGAGAGAGAAGACAGAGTGCACATCAGTTGTAAAAAGGCCAACAACAGCAAGAACAATTAGAGTGACATTTTTTTCCACCATTGCAATTTTTTTAGTTCCATCCATCCATTTTCCGAACCGCTTGATCCTCACTAGGGTCGCGGGGGGTGCTGGAGCCTATCCCAGCCGTCTCCGGGCAGTAGGCGGGGGACACCCTGAAACAGTTGCCAGCCAATCGCAGGGCACACAGAGACGAACAACCATCCACGCCCACACTCACACCTAGGGACAATTTAGAGCATCCAAACAGCCTGCCATGCATGTTTTTTTGGAATGTGGGAGGAAACCGGAGCACCCGGAGAAAACCCACGCAGGCCCGGGGAGAACATGCAAACTCCACACAGGGAGGCCGGAGCTGGAATCGAACCCGGTACCTCTGCACTGTGAAGCCGACGCGCTAACCACTGGACTACCGGGCCGCCAATTTTTTTAGTTATGGAAGCAAATACTTACAAACAGAAGAGAAGAAAAATCCATTAGCTCCTGAAGCTATTTGGTTTGAGAGAGGACAAAAACCAATCGCAAAAGGTCAAAAAGAAATGCTAAAAAAACTAACTTGGTATGACAGAAGGAGAGAGAACAAACAGCAAAATACAAAGATGGCAACCCAGCTCCTTGTTCTGTGTGGCAACATGGAGAGAATAGAGAAGAAACACCAAAAGCAAAAGACAATCGCTACTGAAACAATTTGGTTTGCGAGGGCGGCGACAGAGCAGAGAACAATTTGCAAAGGCAAAGTCACCAGGTCGCAGTGAGAAAAGCAAATCGTAGCGGCAAGCAAAGCTTGACAGAATACCTTCTAATGATGCTTTAATGAGGACTTTATGAAGGGAAAGGATCATCGTCAGACAGCTCATCAAAACGACAGGTTGGCTGAAGGCGCTCGTCGTCTTCCCGGCAATCACGCAAAAATCACTCGATGGATTGCACGAACGACGGGATATTATTTCACTCTCCAACCGAAAGATCCAACGTGTGTTTGACAAAACTATCGGCATATAAATCAGTAAGTGCGGTCTACCGTATACTAGCCATTTATTCTGAATTGTGATGACGTCTATATGCTTATGATTACCATTCACAAACGTGGTCATTTCCCCCGGTCAGAGCGGTGTCGTTTGATGGCGGTAATTGATGAGAACTTGATTGGAGAGATAAGCACCTTTGGCGGCGGTTTCCTCTCATGACCTCAGCAGTGAAGAAAGATTTAGTGAGTGGATGCTTGATACGGCGTTCACTTCAGTTTCAAGTGGGGAGGACAACTGTTTTCAATATTTGCCTTGCGACATGAGCCCCACAAAATATTGCAAACACTTCCCACTACAATGTCAAATGTGCGAATCGATCAAATGTTACTTTTTTATTTTGTTTTCAACAAGTAAATGTTTCAATTTTATCCCTTTATTTTTTTGGGGGGGGTTAATCAAATCACATTTTTTTGCCACATTTTACTTTTATTATTTTTAGAATTAATATTTTTGATATTTCAAACTTTCACCTCACTGTTTTATTTAAAGTTATTTTATTTATTCTTTGTTTTGTTCACGTTATCATCATTTATCATTTAGTTTTCCTCATGTCATTATTTACCTCCATTTTTTCCATGGGGCATTTTTTTCATCTAGATTTTGTTGTTTATGAGTTTCATTTTGTCGTCGAAATTCTATTTGTTTTATTTTTTATTTGATTTTGACATACACATTTTATATATTCATAATTATGAATGGATACATTTTTCAATATAACTTTGTATACTATTTTTGTATATACAATAGTTGTAAGTTTTTTTCCCCTAATTTATTTTTTTTTCCCATTTTTGCCACTAATACATTTGATTTTATCTTTTTACATCTCACTGTAGTATATACATGTAAGATTTGTTTTCCTTCGGAAGCCAACTTTTAAGGGCCTATTACCTCCCACTCAAATTTGGTAGACCTTTTTCTCTCCAATGAACAGAAAAGAGGCAGACTAACAACGCTAAATGTTGTAGTGGAGAAATGCAAAAAGCACATAATTATTCCTAAGGATTTCACAAAAAAAAACAAAAAACATTAATATCACAATGACAACTGGAGGGGGATTGCAAAGGAGGAGGGGGGAGGAGAGGTTAGCAGCCCCTAAGTGGCCCCCATGAAGAAGCACTGATCCTGGGCCAAAACGTCCACTTCCTGACGGGGCTGCTCTGGAGCAACTGGAGCTCATTAGGACGCTCCGGAGAAGATGAATTAGCGAAGAGGGCAAGGGGGGAGCGTGAGGTGCGTCTATCAGCACTCGCTCTGGTTCTTTGCTGGGACACCTTGTTGTTGATCGCTCCGCAGAGGAGGATGACGACCACGATGGCCGAGTGTGTTTGATGTGCAGACGCCATGTCCACTCGGTCTTTTGTCTCTAATTCATCTCATTGAAAGCCACTCCAAAAAGACATCTGCGGCTTCCAAAAAAACCTTTGGCACGCCGAACCGCTAATCAAGTCCAAATATGCAGGAGTCTGTATTAGGCCCACTGTGATTGAATATTATTCTTTGCTCATGCTTCAGCCATTTATTATTTTACATTTTTTACCGCCAGCACAATTATACTCTTATTTCCGACAGACTCGTTGGCCTCAATCCCTTAAGTTCTTTGGGATACTCATATGAAAATGGATTCATGTCATAAATCATACTTTAATAGTAATATAGTAACATATCAGTATGCTTAGTCAGTAAACCTGGTATCTCGCTGAGCGGCAATTGTTTGCGGACGCTTGTAAACATAACAAACTTCAAATTTCAACATTTTCATAGAAATTTTGAACATGTTCAAATTTATTCGCAAAAGACAAACTATTTGCGCCAGGTAAAAACTGTCTGCAAACATCATTGGAACCTTTTATGAACCCTGACGAAAACCCAAAATTTGCTACGTTGCAAGCATTCCTCGCTGAGTGAGATATCAGCTTGTGATGACAAATTTGATCCAAAGAGAAGACTAAGGGCAGCTAGAAACTGTAGTGTTGCAAAATACACTGTCAAAGGGGAGGACAACCAAGATAAAACTGTCATTCTCTGTAAGACACATTTTATTCAAGAGGACACTGAGGGCAGCTAGAAAACAAAGGGTAATTGTATAGGTATTTACTTCTAGGAAAGGATAAACATACCCATAAACATATTCATGTGTGCTTGAACATAGAACATATTTGACTATAAAGCTGACTTGACACTTCAGTAAGACATATTTTATCCGAAGGGAGACTAAGGTCAATAGAAAAGCAGGTTCTCATCGTGAATAATAATTATCTCCTTACAAAGAAGTATTTACCTTTCTCCTCATTTATTTGTTAGAAACAGGAAAGCTTTTCTCGCCTCCCATAGTCTCGTCTCAGATAAGAGTTGTCTCCCCCGTAAATACCTGTATTAAGACTCGTTTATTTCCTTTTGGTTTTAATTTTCTTGCTCTGCATGTATTGCAGCAGTTCGTTTTTCTGATGCCATTAGTCTCCTCTCACAGATTCACCAGAAAATTAAACACCAGTACCCTCGTTCTATTTTTTGTTGTTTCAATTCTTGCAGGGCTTGTTGAATTATTCTCCTTAACAAGAGTATATGTAAATACCTGTATTTCCACTCATTCTATACATCTCTCAGTACTCCACTTTCTTGTGCACTTTGTCCCTCTCAGATAAAGATTGATCCGTGAGTAAATATATTTATTACAATGACAATAGTAACACTGTCATATGCATTTGTTCTCTAATTTTGTTGCTTGTTTGCACGTCTCGTAATATCCATTTTCCTTATTGGAGAGTTAATACATGTTATTCACGCGCCCATTCTCATTTTTTGGCAAACTCAAGTAAACCGCTTCATTTTCTTGCTGCCCTTGGTCTCCTCTGAGATGACACGTCTCTCTGATATGTAAATACCAATATTCTTTACTTTTGTTTGTGAGTCTGTCTCTCAGCCCCTGACAACACGGCAATCATCTGCTTGACGTTAAGTGTTGGTTTAGAAATAAAAAAAAGTTGCCAGGCCACAATAACAACACTAACACTGTCACACACACTCGGCGCTTTTACGGCACTCCCCCCAGGAGGATTGGTGCGTTGCAATCTGAGCCCCAGCCCAGATTTATGGCTGTTTTCAGCTTGTTACATCAGATTTATTGTCACAATAAAAGAAGAGACAGACAATCTGGAGGAATCATTCAGGGTTGTTGACGTGGGGGTGCAAAAGGTGCACCGCAGAAACATGACAACAAACTTAGGCTAAAGCCTTCTTGGAATAAGTGTCACAAAAACAAACGCAGAAAAAAGCACGAAAAACAGATGATGTCTGGTGTTGACTTGTTTTTTTTTTTTTTGCCCTGATTCTCTTCTTGAATAAAATTGATCTCAGTCAATGACTAAGAAATCCATACCTATATTTAGCCACAATCTACTTTTGTTATTTAGAACGCAATCATAGGTTACCGAGGAGCTAATTGCAATGAGACCATAAAAATTGGGACATGACACATTTCTGAGCTTTTGGACTCCAAAAACCACCACAATAGATTTGAAATTAAATGAACAACATGCAACTGCAGACTTTCAGTTTTAAATGCCGCATAGGTAGCCGAATGCATGGTTGTGCCGGCCAGCATTAGCACTACTTGACCATTACTAGTGCTACGGCTCACTGCTGCGCCTCGTGAGAAAAAAAGGACGATGAACTGATGGGACATATGCGAACTGGATAGGAACAGTCGAGTCAAACCATTTAAACGGCTTTTAAAGGTCGTTCCGCTGTCAGCGTGCAATGCATAAGTGAGTACCAACACAGCAGCAAGCACAGTGACTGATGGGAGGGAACGAAGCAGCGCAATTGAATGTTGATGAGGTATGTAAACAATTTATCAAGTCGATAAAAAAAATATTGTGTCCATTTCTCTCATCTAGCGATAAGTCAATACAGTAATTATCGGTTCTATTATACAACCACATATTATAATACATTACATTATATACTCTACTATATCCATAACATTTTCAAATCCAGCCATCCATCTATTTACCTCTGCTTATCTGAGGAGCGGATCGTGGGGGCAGCAGCTATAGCCCAGGCTTCCTCTCCCCAGCCACTTCATCGTCCAACTCTTCCAAGCGGATGCCGAAGCGTTTCCAGGGTAACCGGAATCTCTCCAGTGTGCCTTGGCCCTCCTCCCCGTGGAACGTGCCCCAAAATACCTCACCAGAGAGGCGTCTAAGAGGTATCAAATCAGATCCCCAAACCCCCTCATCTGCCTCATCTCAATGTTGAAGAGCAGCTATACTGAGCCCCCTCTCGGAAGACCGGGCTTCTCACCGTACATGTCTCTAAGGAAGAGCCCAGACACCCCGCAGAGAAAACTCATTTCGGCCACTTGTATCCATAACATTTTGAAATGAGCAGGATATTTTCACCTATCTATATAGCGCATCATTAACATTCATGTGTATTTTCCTGGACGTGGCAACGTCATCCGAGCCACCAAACCTCGTCAGTCAGCTCATGATGTGTTGCCTCCTCCAGGAATCCAGAGTCTTGGAAGAAGGTTGTTAGTATCACAGTGTGCTAAAGACAAATGACATGAGCTGACGAGACTCTGAGCGATTGGCGATCGACACCGGACGTTGTAATCTTAAACGGGACCATCTTCATTCCTTCCGAGTGATTTGAGCGGTCATCTCGGCGCAAGCTAGGTTGGGGGCAATGTCCTTTTTAGCAGTCATACCTCAAGTGGTCGCTGACCCAAGTGGTCTCATTCCCAATCACTTTCCGTGATTCATGATCCGGCACCGAAGGAGCACAGCTGAAAGAAGAGAGAAAAGGAATGTTGACATCATGGGTTGAGAAATCCACACAGCCGCATTTAGCATTTGTCTTCTTGTCAAGCTAGGGGTAGTTAACATCATGCATCTGTCTATCTAGTTAGCAAATGCTAGCGTGGCTATCTAGTAAGCTAATCTTCAATATGTTGTTTTTAGGTTAATACCAGAAACAACAAGAAGGAAGTTGTATGCATTGCCATTTATTCAACTCAGTGAACTAGTCAGCTGATCTAAGACTGTATATTACCTAAGTAGCATAGTAGAGCAAAATTATGTGCCAAATTAATCTGTTTTAGTTAGTTATGAGAGGAATGTACCAAAATCAGTGAGATAAATGTTAACTATTTTACTTTAACATTACTAACTAGCAATGGCATGTAGGGCATTCTGTTGTGATTAAGGTACTCAAAATCGAGCGAAAATACATAACCTACCTAGTTACCATAGCTAACTAGTAAACGAATATGTCAAAGATAGCCAGTGACATACTGTATATACAATGTATGCTACAAAAGTGTGCTCCGAAGTTGCCTTTGCTCAGTTCCTGTCTCCATGGAAACAAAGGCCAGATTTGAATGTGAATTCGGACACCGTGTGGTCGAGTCGCATTGGAAGTTTTATCATGTGGCTTTCAAATTCGGCCATTGGAGGATTCAGCCCACAAATATGGACACAGCTATAGCTAGCATGGCGAAGTAGTATGCTAATCTGATAGAATCACATATCTGCATCGTCATCACATTTAAATTTAGTTATGTACTGATACCAAAACAGTCATCTGGTTAACTAGCATGCTTAACTCGTAAGCACGCTTATCTGTTTCAGTTAGCATCGATTGACCAAACAATTACAACAACTTTATTTACTGAGCTACCGAAACGACAACTACTGTGAGTCAAGTATGCTAATCTTCCTATCATAGCTATCAATCACTCATAAACATTTTGCTGTTGATTTGCTTTCAGTAAATAGTCATATACCACTTATTTATATTGATTCATTTGTGGGTGGCATTTATTTTCAACACATTATCCCTAATAGACGCCTCCCTGCAATTGCGTAAATAAATGTCCATCCGGTAACTACTTGCGGAAATACGACACTAAAATTTTTCTTTTACAAAGAATATTGCCATATACATACTTATTTGTGGTTGGCAGAAGAAATTAATAAGTACATGTAATTCCTCCAAATAAATACAGGTGTAAAGAAACTAATTAGTCACTTGACGACGCATTTGTTTCTCAAGGTCATGGTCTTCAGCCTGTTAACAGGCCTGCTACGCTAAACATGGAAAGACTCACGAGTGGGGGGGAGTTGGTTGGGAGGGAGCGCCAGACAGCCGCAGACACCCCATGGAGACAGCCCTGCGTCAAGTTGCTGCTTGAAAAAAAAGAAGGAAAAAACCCCCACCTCGCCTCTAATTTGAGTGACAGACCATATGGGCCACGATGCCATCCAGGAACCCCCGCTGGTCATCCCCCAAAATGACAACCCAACTCCACTCCGACTAGCAGTCATGTTGTCTCATGTTGAGCATCACAACACTATGTATACATGTTCAGTGACTTTATGCCCATTGGGCATGTGCTAACATGGTCAGCAGCACTATAAACATGGCTGAAACTAAATACTGACTAGATCCATGTCATTTTCAACATTGCAATCTAATACTGCTACGAACACCATTACTACTACAACTGCTACTACAACTGCAACTCATAATAATAGTAAACAGAATAAGAATGTCTGGCAGCAATAATAATATTAAAAAACCAATGCAAAAGAAATAAGAATAAAAAGATTAAAGCATCAAAAATACAAAGAGCATCATTATTGTCGTGCAGATATGTCTTTACAGGTTAAAAAAAAGTATCACTTCCATACGTTTTTTAAAAATTTGGTCTTTTAATTTTTCACGATAAAACCACATATAAAAGAATTATCGTATATACCATATAGTCATTCCTACATATATTTTACAAGGAATGTATGTACTTTTCATGCATTTTACTACAATTGTAATGGATTACTTCATTTATTATTACATTTTTGTTCGTGTATGTATCTCCATGCATTTAATCTTCGATCCATCCGTCCATTTTCTAATCCGCTTTATCTCTAGGAGGATCGCGGGCGTGCTGGAGCCTATCCCAGCTGTCTTCGGGCAGCAGGCGAGGGTAACACCCTGAATTAGCTGCCAATCACAGGGCGCACATAGACGAACAACCATTCACGCTCACAATCACACCTCGGGACAATATGGAATCTATATGCATGTTTTTGGAATGTGGGGCGAAACTAGAGTAGCCGGGGAAAACCGACGCAGGCACGGGGACAACATGCAAACTCCACACAGGAAGGCCGCAGCCGGAATCGAACCCTGGACCTCTGCACAGTTGAGCGTGCTAACCAGTCGACCGCTGTCTCGCTCGCATTTAATCATATCAAGTTAAATCTCCCAATTCTGTTTGCACACATTCTTGGCAATAAACACCAAATATGAACATCCGCAGATGCATTTTTCTACATCCAGCGCATCAAAAATTGCTCATAATTTCCAATCTGTGTGTAATTTCACTCCACCGCTACTATTCATTAGCAAAGAAAACAGAAACGGCGGTCTTTATGTGCGCCATATACAAAGTGGACACAGATGTAGCAGTGTGGGTGCTAATAGGAACTTGCGTATTAGTCTGAATGTGCCATTATATTGAAATTACCACACTAAAGAAAAAAAAATCCATGTTTGTAGTCCAACACAGCCTGAGAGGGTGGCCCACATCAATCTCAGTTAATGATCAATTTCCTTTGCTGCAATAAATACTTCCAACTTCCCCCCAAAAAGTAGTATTTTAACATTTTATTTTCGGTGAAACACAAGAGGATACACACTCATCTAATTGGGGAGCAAGAGAATCCCCTTTGGAGACCATATGCTCTTTTTGGGGTTATATTTCATTGTTTTGCTTTATGATTAATATGAATTCACCAGGCCAGCTGGTGCTGCAATGAGTCACCGGTGGGTCAAACAACACTCCCACTCAACATCACATTACGGAGCATTTTTTCCTGTACTCATAACAAATAAATACATTGCGATACTGCGTAACATTAACTTATCTTATTTCAATTCAAATTAATTTGAACAGGCTACACAATGTACTAATGGCTAATATGTCTGCCTCACAGTCCTGAGGTTCATGGTACCAATCTCTGCCGTCCTCTGTGGAGTTTGCATGTTGGCATGCTAGCCGACTGTTTAGCACGTCCGCAAATGTCATGGGTTCAATTCCGGCTCCGGCCTTCCTGTGTGGAGTTTGCATGTTCTCCCCGTGCCTGAGTGGGTTTTCTCCGGGTACTGCGGTTTCCTCCAACATTCCAAAAACATGCATGGTAGGTTGATTGAACACTTTACATTTTCGCTCGCTGTGATTGTGAGTACGAATGGTTGTTGGCTGGCAACCAGTTCTGGGTGTACTCCACTTACTGGCAGATGACAAATGGGATAGGCGTGCCCGCAATCCCTGTCGGGATAAGCAGTTCGGATAATGGATGGATGGATGTTAGATTCGTTTTTTCGAAGAAAGGCGATTCGATACACATTCAGTACATGTGGTGCAATACAATTGTAGAACGGTACATTTTGAAGTGGAATGATTTGATTCTATTTGATGCACTCACATCTTTTAAAACAAATCCGATTTTCCAATTCAAATCCCGACTGGTTAAATTTTGTTTGTTTTAATAAGGACAAACTTTGTGAGATGATACTGTCGATCCCATAGCAGAGGCTAGCTGCATGTTCCGGCGGCCGTCATCAGGAATAGGTAATGGCGACTTGACAAAGGTCATAAACAGAGTCAAGGTGTCAAACAGGTGCGGGGAAAGACGAGCGGGACGAATAAAACTCAAGCGGTGGGAGGAGGTGCAGCGAGAGAGCGAGTTCCGACAAAGACGTCCGAGTGGCGCTAACGTCGACCTCTGGCTCCTCGCCTGTCGTAAATCGCTAGTCGTTAAGGACAGCTGGACACCTCCTGGCGACCGCTTCAAACGGGGGCGCGGCAGTTCTGCGCGTTAGCTAGGGGCTGTTGGGGGGCGTTATGATCCCTTCGCTGCTCTGCGGCTCCACATCTGGCTGGCAGCGCTTCAGCCCCCAAATTGAGACTTTGTGTCTTCTTGTGACATCTTTATGAAGGCTTGCTGTTATTCACTTCTATAAACCTGGCCTTCACCTAACGCACCCCTGCACCAACCCGGAGACGGTGAGACATTAATGCAAAACATTTGCGCCGTCTTCCTTAAAGGAGCTGTGAAAATGGGAATTGAACCTGTACACCTTGTCGACATTACACCACTAGACGAATCTATCGGTCCTGCGCTGATTTATGAACTGGCCTGGAAGTGCCTGCACCCACCCCCATCCTTAAGCTATTCCTTACTTCAGGGATTCCCAGACTGTGGTGCGCACTCTGCAGGGGGTGCGTGACATTGAAAGTATAACGGCAATCAATTGGAATATAACATTTTGTGTGTGATGTCTTTATTGCCTATGAAAAGGCTTTGGAGCAATGGGGTGCGCCAACTCTCATGTGGCTTAAACGATTTAGGAAAGACTGCTCTGGAACAGAGCTTCTCAAACTGTGGTGTTCGTACCCTCAGGGGAATTTTGTTAGTTACAAAACACTACATTGCTTCACACCATCTTATCTTGTAAATGTAGCGGTATCTTATTTTCCAACCCAAGCCTTATGCTAACAACATACTTGTCTATTGTTGACTCCAAGGGTTAAGAAAGCAGGGTCTTTAGCATTCTCTATTCAGGCTCCAGTACTCTGGATATTAGAGCAGATACCTTGGTAGAAATGTTTAAATCTCAATTTATTTCTTCACTCTCGCATTTGAGTTACCCACAGAGAGTATGCAAAAAGTCTCTCACTTTGCCTCACCCAATTATATTTGAGTTTCAGCCTGTTTTACTGCCACTTCTCTCTCCGGCTCCCTCCTCCCTACTTCCCCTAAAATGTTGCTGAGAGGGATTCTCAACCACAACTAAACTGTATACATATTAGACAAACTATTATCCCAAACCACTGTTATATGTCATATTTCAAACTCATCTTACATTATCCTTAATAAATTGCTAAAAGATTATTTGACTTTTGAAAAATACAGTAGGTTCTAGAGCGCGCTCTGTTTCGGCTCCAATCCCCTGGGAAACTCAAAAATTAGAGTGGCTACCTCTGTAGATATGTTTAAATCTCAACTTCAGACTTCTACACTCACATTTTGGCTAAACCACATAGAATTTTCAACCGGACTCGAACCCTGTCTGGATTTTGACATTCTTCTCACAGACATTACTGTGGAGGATTCTCCAACCACCGACTGGGACAGGTTCTAGGGAGAACCGCTTTCAACTCGACTTCCCTTCCTTGCACAAGCAGATGGGATGCGAGAATTCAACACTTTCAAGGGGTTGCGCTGGTGAAAGATACTGGTGAACGACTGAAAGACCAACTCCATTGTAAAGCGCGGGAATAAAAGTGTAACATGGCCTGGTGTAATAATCGGACATTTACAGTACATGACAGAACTGACTAAAGGCCCAACAATAGTGTAAGATCAGCAATAATGTTGTGGAGTGTAAACAGTAGGTGTCATGATGCCGCAATGTGTCACCTAGATGACGGACAGCTTCACTGTCACTTGACATCCTCCAGTGGAACATCCCCTCACCCCCGACTCTGCCTAGCCTCCCAAACGAGTCCTTGGGGCACGGGGCCATGGCCGTCATGCATGCCCAGTGTAGCGTTTCCCAAAATGCAGGCTGGGTGCGACGGAGGCTCTTCGCCTTTGACAGGGGGAATAAATCACCACAATTACAAGTTACTAGAGACCGTGGCCCGTTCCCAAAATCAAAATGTCTCTTCACTGTATTTACTTAACTGCAGATGGGTGATTGTATGAATTTAATTGAATAATGCTGTAAATGGTGTACAATAATCCAGGCTATTCGCAGCGGATTGTGCCCAAGCTTGACCACAAAGAACTAAAACGCATGTAAGTGTCATGCAACCCCGAAAAACATTTACGATTGCCTAATTCATACTTCAACCATTAATACAACACGGACTACGTCTCCTAAACAGTTTAACATCGATAGTCTAATAGCATAGTTGCCTACGTCATATTTGATTGATTTTAGAAAACACCAATTTTAGCAACCACATTGGTATTTCTTTTTAATGGAATTGGCCTTATAGACAATTTACAACTCACAATTCCAATTAAAAAGTAAAAATCAGATTATTAAAAATTGTGCTTTGTAATAATGTGCTTTTTCTTGTATTCTTACAGATTGTTTGATTATTTGATTTTAAAACACAGATGCACCATAACTGTGCATGTCCATGCAAGTGGTGACGACCGCAACTTTGGTGCACAATTGAAGCTAAACTTAGTTCCTGCATGACATAGAAAAATTTGAACTCAGTCAAGATGTATCACTGTACTATACCTCTGTGTTTTTGGGTCATCATTTGTGATATATTTACTGTACGGAATTAACCTATGAACACAGTGTGAATGAGGTACTGTGCCTTGGTGTGAATAGCAAAAATCATAGCAAAGTGCATCTTCTATTAGACAAGGCTATGTCCTGACTCAATTCAACACAGTTGCCTGGCGCCAAGATGCTCCCAGATGGCGGCAAAGCTGTATTGTTAGATTGGACATGGCTATGGCCCAAGCACAAAAATTGTGAATGAGTCCATTTTATTTGTCTTTTTTTAAGAAAATAACGAGGATAGGCTGTGAATGCCGACCGTGAACATGCAGGGTTCATTCTATGACTGTAGATGGTGCTACGCTACCGTTTAGCCTCTGACAATGTTTCTTTTTTGGTGATAAAAGCGATGTTACCAAGGGAGGCCTTTTGTGAGTGCCTTTCCTCGTCTTCCACCTCCACCATCTGACTCCCTACAGCCCTCCCCACGAATTTCTTATTTTATTTTTTTTCAGCATGTGGGTTGGGCATAAGGGAGCGCAAGACAAGGGGAAATTGGCGTAATGAATTTAGGGCGCCCATGCTCGCTGAGGCGAGGCTCCCTCGGCTGCTCGTAGCCATTAATCTTCCGCACTCTGTCAAGACCAAAATGTGTCCACAATGGGCCAAGGGGGAGCTCCAATTGACTACCAATTACGCGCCTGTGAATAAAGGATGTGGAGAGAGAGGAGCTAGCGGGAGTGCAATATGCTTCAGCGCTGATGTTTAGTTTAACCCTGCGACTGTGTGTGTGTGTGTGTGTGTGTGTGTGTGTGTGTGTGTGTGTGTGTGTGTGTGTGTGTGTGTGTGTGTGTGTTGGAGTGTGAAGGAGCTATGCTTATCTGGGTGTTCGCGCCACCATGAAGTGATAAGAAGCAGCAGGAGGCTCTTTATTTTGTTTGTTGGTTTTATTTTTAGGGGGTGGCAAAATGTCACTGATTTGATGGTACGTTCACATGACAGGGATTTAATAAAAACTGGAGTTTATTTTGTAGTTTGAACGTTCAGTTTTTTATGAAGAATGTTCTTTTATTATTTTGGGCAACATCTCTATCTTGGTTAAATATTAACAGTCTTCATTGGAAGTACATGCTTGTACATGTAAGACAACCACGCTTTGGCTTATAAAGGTCCACTCGCTTGATGATAACACATAATGGGAAACACCATAGACAGGCTAACGAAACTAGCATTCACGTTACAATAGTTACAGGTATATAGTTTGAGACAAGGCTGCTACTGCTTGCAATAAAGTGATTATCAGCCAAGCTGATTAACGACAACAATATTTGCTGATGGTTTTTTTTTCCTTTCCCCTCATTTTTTTTTAATCAACATCCAGTAAAATAACATCTTAAAACTGGGCTGTTCAACTTCAGGCAATGATACATTTCTTAAAAAATTCACTTATGAGAGATGCTGACCCATGGAACTCCCTGAACTTTTTCTCTCTGTTTAAACAAAGTATTTA
The DNA here is from genome assembly GCF_054856545.1 of Hippocampus guttulatus. Classification (NCBI taxonomy): domain Eukaryota; kingdom Metazoa; phylum Chordata; class Actinopteri; order Syngnathiformes; family Syngnathidae; genus Hippocampus; species Hippocampus guttulatus. Next base: position 2,631,212 of record NC_141262.1, on the reverse strand, counting down.
GGGAGCTATTTAATTGCTAACTTTTCACCGAACTTTTTAAGACATGCAGTTGAGAGTGGGACCTTGTTAGACTTTTATAACAAAGACGTCTATTGTCTAAGACAAACAGAAAAATGCTTTAAGATGTTGCAAATCTGTTGAATAAATACACCTCAGGGAATTTAAGCAAAGTTTTGGAGTTTGTATTATTCAACATTTTGAACGGCAACATTTTCACTTTTGCTGCAAATGAGTATCTGCCTCCTTGTCTTCTAACAATTGCCCCCCCCCAAAAATAAACAAATACATTACATTTAGGTCTATCCCTAAATATTAGCTTCCTGATGTTAGCTCTGACCATCATCATTGCAATAACGTATGTCGTAAACTGCCAGCCGGTGGCGAAGGTGAACACATCTGAAGGTGCAGCAGTGCAATTTCCATTGAATTGCGGAAAAGATGCCCAACTTGTTTAATCCATTACATTGTATCAAATGATTTTCTCACTGTGTGTTTGAATAAAGTACAATACTGTACAGCGGAATTTTTCATTTCGAACATGGTCTCGGAACGATAGAAACAAGTGTGGCTCAGCACCTTTGGCAGGATGCACGTTATCGCCGTACGTTAACACTGTACAGGCGTATTCAGGCAACCGCCATTGTTAGCATGATTGCTCCCCCGCGCCCCCCCCCCCCCCATCCACCCGATCCCTTACAGCAGCCCCCCTTCTGGTTGTGATTATTCCGGAGCCATGTTTATTGTATTACCCCTCCGAACATGACAAGAACTAATACGTTCCCTAATTGTGTGTGATTCCATTCAGGTTCCATTGCGCTATCACAGCCAGGTTCCTAATTAGGCCGTTACAGCAAGACGAAAGGGGAGGAACATCAATCATAGAAAAAACTAAAAGATGAAGACGAAGAGGATGTTGGGCCAAGTGGCTGTGAAGTATGCACAATCGACGATTCCAAGAACAACGTTCACAGCTACAATAACACCTTTCAAAGCGGAGAGATTTTTGGGGGGGCAATGGAGATATTTAAGACTTTCATGTATGCGGAAAAAATGTCAGGAATGAAGATGGAGAGTGTGAAAGCGTGCGCTTAAATTCATATACACAAGGACATTGACTTACTTATGTTTGGTGGGCCGTAAAGGCGGAAAACCAAGCATTCCGGGATGCAGCTTCATTTCCAAGTTTTTGTAATCGCTTGACTTTTCTTTCTATGGAGTACTGCTGTATAGATGGAGCACATAAAAAACAGGGGTTAGAGTTAAACTAGCAGATTAGAGTTGTTTATTTGGCAAAAACTACTAAAAGCAATATTTTCAAGAAAAATTCACGTTCGAGCAAACTGGTTCATGTCAAGGGATAAAGTCATCATCAGCGAAGTCAAGAAAAAAATAATATTTAAAACAAACCAAAAAAAAAAAAAAGAGCACTCTAAAAACACTTTGGTCAAAGAGGGATCAACCTGCTACTTGGGTCAATTTGACCCAACTTTCAAGGTCGTTTTGTACAAAATCGGTTGACAGCCCAATTTTAGAGGCTGTTTTGTGCAAAACAGTTGTCTCTTTTGACTATTGTTCCGTTTTAACACATAAGGTGGGCAGAGAGATTTGTATTATAGAAGGATACTGTAAGACTGAAAATTCTAGAAATGGTTCACCAGATATTGAATCAAGCTCATCCGATGCTCATTGCAGTCCCTGGACCTCAAAAAGTGGAGTAAGTGATATAGGAGCATGCAGAGGAGAGGACCCGTGTTGCTGGGTGATTGAGACTGTACTCTTCCATCTTGTCAAACATCACAGGTGCTGTTATGTTGGCAAAAGGGAAGTACTAACATCAAGGATACGAATTGTGGCATCCATGATTTGTGGTGAAACCAGTGTTCCATTGCTACTTTGCGGTTCGGTTATTGCGGATTCACTCTGGATTTGCACCATAACTTCATCTATTGCAGTTTTAGCTTGCTATTTTGCAGGTTTTCTTCCAATTGTTCTTTCTTCTATGGTAGGCGAGTCAAGAAATTGATTTTTTTGGGGAGGGAATTTTGATTTAAATTGGATTTGTTTCACAGGAGGGCCGCGTTCAGAAATTTGTTGGGGACGCATTCAGACGCCACAGACAGAGCTCGCTGCCCTCCCATAAATTTCCAAAAGTAAACGATGTTCTAAACCAATCAGCATCTTGTGCTTAAACTGTTTCCATCTGGACTGCCTGACGCACTGGTGCACCGTGTCCACAGTTGGAGTCGGGTGCACGCTGAATAATCGAACGCCGTATTTCAACAACGCTTTGAGATTTCGAACGGCTGGAGTGAAGCAGGGCACACTCTGAGAATGTTTCCAAACGTGCCCTCGAACTCGTCGCCTCACAAAACCCCATTCCTTTACTGTGGATGCGTTCGGAAATACACTCCAAGCACGCTGCTTGACTCCGACCGTTCGGAAAGTCAGAATGTTGTTCGAATGTGCCGTTTGATTATTCCCTGCCCCAAAAAACGGAGCTCATTGCAAGCAGCAAAGGCTTGATAGTAAACAGCTGCGTTCAGATGTTGTGAGCGGAGCCTCCAACAACAAAGGACGATGAAAACGTCAGCAAATAACAATGCTAACATTTTTTTGTTCAAGGTGGTCTTAAAACTTGAAACCTTTACTAAAATCCCGTGTCGCACTGTAGCCAAAGGTACTCATGCCTCTTTTAAATCCTTGTTGTGCAAACCGCTTCTATTTTGTTCTCTTCAAAAGAAGACACAGAGAAGACTACTACTAGATTTTGTGGAAAAAAACAAATGTAGAAAAGCTTGAATATTTTAGAGGTTGACAAAAGTCTGTTAAGTTTGAGAATAAGGTGTTCCATTTCAAGGGATCCAAAAGTGTATTGTTGAGAGGAAAAAAAAGGTTATCATTTTTAGGGGGTCGTTTGATTTCTGATTAAGTGAGGGGTGTACACTGCAGTTGTTTAATTGCCGTCAGGGTTATTGGGGGGTGGGGGGGGGGGTCCTTGGATGAAATGATCAAAAAGATTGCTAACCACTGGCAGCGCCATGTTAAAGCTCTTGTTAACAGCAGCAACACCAAAGGTTTGCTAAGTGTGTGTGTGTGTGTGTGTGTGTGTGTGTGTTTGTATGAAGGCACATGGCCATTCTCGTGCAGGTTGTCAGTGTCGGCATGTGAGTGTTGGGTGGGTAGGGGGTAGGAGGGGGCAGATGGACGAGGTTGTTGTTGTTGCCAGGCAGGATGAAAAGAAGCGTGAAGGAGGCCAACTGCTGGAGGTCGGCAAAGGGTTGCGCTCGCCGCTTGAAAGTCGACGCGATGACGGAGGAGGAGGGGTCACTTGACACACGCGCACACACAAACCTAATTAACAAAATAAACGCAATGGTTGACATTTGTGTGTTTGAAAAGAAAAAAATGCTACAAGCTTAAAATCATGTATTAATGATAAAAAAAATATTTTTTAAACAAAAAGTCTTATTTTGAAACACACACACACACGGGGAGAACATGCAAACGCCACCCTGAAGGCCAGAGCTGGAATTGAACCCTGTTCCTCTGCACTATGAGACCAACGTCCGAACCCTTTGACCATCGTGCCATCTGCATTAAAAAGAAAATAAATAAAAAATTATGTTTTATAATTAGTGAAATTGATGTTTAAAAATTAGGATTTAAATTTCCCAGAAGCTCCACTGTAATTTGGTATCTGAAAATGTTACATGTATCCTTGCAACCATAGCTTCGTAAAGTGACATTTGACCTCTGTTGCCAACACGGGCGACAATATGGTGGCCTGGGGGGGGTTGTCGTCTATTTTATGTTATGTGTCGGAGGATATCAATCTTTCACTAACTCCTTCAAGTGTGAAAGGGTATTGGTGGTGTCAACCAAAGCGATAAGATGGTTCCTGCCAGTGCTATTGAGCAAAGGGCGGGGCAAGGCAGGATTGTGGGGACCAGCGGACCCTCTGGACGACACGCCCAAAAAGGCCCGGCCAGATGGCGGCGGCATTATCTCCACAAAGGGTGTCTAATTAGACCTACAATACAGAGAAAGTGTCCGCCTCAGACGACATGCACGGAACACGCACAATCACTTGCACCCGCCCACCCCGCACCCAGGCCTAATAGAAGGAAGCCATGCCTTTATTAGCCGGTTTATTGCAGGGAAAAAATCCTATTAAGTTTGATAAGCTGTATTTTTCATGATAATTTTGGAATTATCATCGATGGAAATTTGAGAGTTAAACTCCCTCCATGGCAGGTGGGGGGTCATGGTGCTGCTATTTCACAGATTTTTAGGGGGTACAGTTCCTAACTCTACTTTGTTCTTCCTTGTTTATTTTGGGTGTAATTCCTCTGTTGGTCAATAGATGAAAGCACACTATTTAGAGTGACATTGGAAATTTGATTAAAGAAGACGACTGAAAACAAACTGAATTTTAAGATCACCTGAGTTTTTGATTAAGATGAATATACATAAGATAAGAAGACCTTTATTAGTCTCGCAATGGAGAAATTCCCAATTCACAGCAGCAAAGTTATGAAAGGAAGAAGTAGAACAACAAAATATAGGAGCTGCTGGAAAGGCAGACACTCACGCGGCGCCATTTTGAAGTCAAAAATAACACAACACATAGGACACAGACAGTCGTGCAATCTGCACCACTTTTCTGCATACACTTTGTTGTCTGAAGCAGTGATAGATGAAGGAGGAGAGGATCAAAGTGTCCTTTCACCAGTGGATCAGAGATGTCATGCTGAAAATGTGCACACGTCTGCTACAAGCTAAGTTTTGAAAGCAAACACGAAGATGTAACGTCCATTGACGAAAAGAGATTAGTTCACTTCTCCTGTCCCACGTAATCCGCTTCAAACTCCAAGCCGCGACTCCCAGTTCCAAAGTTCAGTTCAGTTTACACAAAACGCTATTCAAATACTCGACATTCAATGACTAATCTTCCTTTTGTGTGCACACGTGCACCCTTTGTGGCTTCCGTTCTCGACGAAATTTCGAAATCTCCGAGAAATGGCGAGGCCATGAGAATGCGAGGCGAGGGTATTACTGTTGTGGCGACGCCACTCAAGCTCAGCGAGCCTCAGCAGTAGATACTCCGCTGCTCCCTGCTGTGCGTGCTTCAGCGCGAACATGTACGCAAGCGCGTCTTTTGATTTCAACCAATCAGCGGCGACGCAACGACAACACACACCCGACGTCACACACGACAACAGCTAAGCTAAACTAGCCGAGACCACACTCAAAGTCGGACGGACACGTTTTTCTGCCAATCTGTGTGTTTCCCTTTTTGTCCAAATATATTTTTTACGACAACTGTCTTGTCCACGGTGTCTTTTATTCGTTCCACTGGGGTTTAGCAAGTGAGTTTATAAAGAGACGAAAATCTCTTTACTGTTACTAGTGTTAATGTCTCAACATGGCTATGCTCGTGAAAGCAAAACAACGAACTCAAACGCGTCTTCGTTAAATGTTGTCAACTCATATCCGGACTAATTTTAGGCAATTTTTCCTCAATTCTCGGGAGAGATATTCATAAAAATTTGAAAAACCCGGAATTCCGGGAATATCCGGAGGACTTTCATCTCTGTTTAGTATATAATCTATCTGTCTGTCTGTGTGGTATATGGGCACCACACGTCGACGTCCCTGACGCTGAATTTTGGCTATTTTATCCGTCGAGTGAGTGGTCACCTAAGTGCTGTGCATGAAACGGATGAAAGCCCATCGTCCCAACGAAAAGGACAATGGAAACACTCAACCGGCCTTCACTACTCAGCTAGCTAGCTTGGAGCATCAAATTTATAAAAAAAAGGGAAAAGGAGAGGCGGCCTGAGATGACATACACAAGCCCCGCCCCCACCCCCCTCAGCAGTCAGGGGGCTATGACTTTATTAGCCCTCATTAACACAAATTAGAGCATTTGAGCTCCCACACCCTCAGCCCCCACCTCTCAGCAGCAGCAATGACAAATTGAATTAAGTGTTTGGGAACAAGTCAATCCCCCTCCCAAGGCCAGACTCGGCCATATTGCGTTGACATTCATTGCAGTTGGGAGGGGGCCAAGGGGGTGGAGGGGGATAAAAAAAGAAAAAGTGCTATTAAAGAGGCTGTGAATTCCTTTGGCGGACACTCCCGTTCGGTGAAGGTCCTGAATTAAGTTGGCCAAGTTAAGTGAGCCATTAAACGCCCTGCCAGATGCTTCTATTCAAACACTGGCTGACACTTGCTTTGTTTGTTCCATCAATTTTTAAAGAGCTAAACAAATAACATATTTCCAGATGAATTAGAATATTGTTGCTGATTTACATTATGAACCTTGTTTTTATAATCCAGATATTAATGTAAAATAAATTAAAATTATATAAGATCTCCATAAAAACTAATATCGGAAATGTTTCAATGTACCCACAATTTTTACTTGGATAGTCTTTAACTGTTACATTTCAGATATTTCCAAAGAACATTTGTGACCATTTTTTTTAATTTCAGGTTAGTTGAAAAAAAATCATATTCCCTCTTTTAAATATGGCAGCTATTTTCCTTTTCATATTACATCAATCTGAAATGTGTATATTTTAAATATTTAAAAAAGGATACTTAATTGAGAAAAAAGTATTTTTTTACTATGTCAGCTATTTTCTAGAATACATTTTCATTTTATATTCTTTTTAATGCCAAAATATACCTTTGATTAAAGTCTTAACATTTTTAAATCATTTTTTTCATTTAGTTATTTTCAAAACCTATCCTTATTTTTTAGCTAAATGTTTTTAAGTTTTCTGTAAGTGTATTTAAATGTCAATCTACATTCTTTTTGTTTGTTATAAGCTCCTGATTTTCCCTATGCTTTGCTTCTGAATGTCATAAACTGTTTGTAAATGCTTGTCGGTGTTATTTGCTTGTGTGAAGCGAGTTGCCATGTGTATGAGATGTGTTAATAAATGAAGAGGCCTTGACGAGTCTAGGTTGCGAGTTCAATATTTTATTAAACAATCAAAAAAGTCGAGCAAACTTAAGTTTACGCAGGTGTTTGTAAGCGTGTCAGTGCTGTGTAAAGTGATGTAACACTGACGCCAAGTGGCAATTTACGGAACTACAAGCTACGTAGTGGAGTTTCAAACAAAACGAACTTTGATTAATTGTATTCACATATTATCCATCCATACATACATTTTCCGATTCACTTTATCCTCACAAGGGTCGCGGGGGGTGCTGGAACCTATCCCAGCTGTCTTCGGGCAGTAGGCGGGGGACACCCTGAACCGGTTGCCTGCCCATCGCAGGGCCCCCACAGACGAACAACGATCCGCGCTCACACTCACACCTAGGGTCAATTTGGAGAGCCCAATCAACCTGCCATGCATGTTTTTGGAACGTGGGAGGAAACCGGAGTACCGGGAGAAAACCCACACAGGAATGTGGAGAACATGCCGGTGGGCCAGTGGTTAGCGTGTCAACTTCCCAGTGCAGAGGTCTTCGGTTCAATCCCCGCTCTGGCTTCCCTGTGTGGAGCTCGCATTTTCTCCCCGGGCCTGCGTGGGTTTTTTCCGGGTACTCAGGTTTCCTCCCACATGATTGAACACTCAAAATTGTCCTTGAGTGTGAATGTGAGCGTGGATGGTTGTTGGTCTGTGTGCCCTGCGATTGGCTGGCAACCGGTTCAGAGTGTGCCCGAAAACGGCTGGGATAGGCTCCAGCACCCCCTGCGATCCTTGTGAGGATAAAGCGGATCGGAAAATGAATGAATGTACAGGATTGATTTTTATTATTTCTCATATTCCTGCAAACTGCATTTGCAGGAATGAAAATCCAATTATTATTATGATAAACTTGCTTTACATTACAGTACCAGTATTTGATGTTTTTTTTAAATAGTCTCAATTAGGGGGTAAAATGCATTTAAAAATGTTAAATATTCCATCTTATTAAATTTTCAAACATGAAAATGTCTTGAAGCCTTGCAATGTCAAATATCGATCAGGTCAAACTGTTTATCTTTAGTAAATTGCAACTACTTTTTAGTAGTGGCAAATAACAAAAATAATCCCACTAAAATGTGTTTGGATATTGAAAAATAAGAAAGTATACTTGGGGTTAAATTATAAAATTGAATTTATAAACACCATCATTTTAATCAACAGCAGTAACCTCAATGCTATTTACTCAAGATCTCAACAAATTCAACTAATACACGATCTATAACTTTAAATGATAACGCTTAATCATTGTGCATATTTTCAAATAAAGTCCTATTGCTGTAATACTCGAAAGATTCCCTCGAAGTGTGGGGATGAAATGAATGGTAACTCACAAGCAGTCGATGTTAGATTCGTCCTCAGGGTGTCGCTGTTGCCCACAATTCAATTGCTGCTCGCTGCTCCTGTTTGCCAGCTGGAAGCGGGACAAGAAAAAGCCAACATTGTCAACAGGAAACTGCATTTTTGTCATTTCCTGCATCATAAACAAACCACAAACACATGGTTCTTACGTCCCACATTGAATTTGACTAACATCCGCACACAGAAGGAAAAGCACTACGGGTAATTGTGTACACATGTTGGGCACGGATAAGAACACCTGGACAAATTTTTGTCAGTTTGCAAGGCCTTTTGTTTTGTAAGTGCAAGTAGATTTTGAATGAAATATAATTTCCGCAACTTGATTAGAAAATCAAGCAGGGTCGCATTATTTCAGATCGATATTTCACTTCATCTATCGTTAATTGCCCCAATGAATCGATAGGGGACATTTGGCGCAACACCGTCCGTCTCTTTTGTCCTGATCCAGTTTTGCAGTTTAACAGCAACCAAATCAAGCTTCCTGACAGTCCAGTCAAGGTAATATTTGATACATTTCACAATATATGACAAAGGTACACCCTCCCCCCCCCCCCCAAAAAAAACATAGTACTGTACTGTATTTACTTTTGCAAAAAAACAAAAAAAAAATCTTAAAAGTGGTTTCACATGAGCTGGATGTCAAAACTCCAGATTTAAGGCAAGACAATATTTGATTGGTAAATATTCAAAACATTTTACAATTTCATTTGAAAGAGACAATATTTGATTGGTAAATATTCTTAAAAATTTTTAAACAATCACCATTTCAATTTCTATCTATCAATCAAAATTGAATGAAACTTGCGCTATCCCGACATCGGGACAGGTCCCGTTTTTGTTTAAATATTACTGCTAATGTAAACCCAGTTGATTTTAAAATTATTTAGGTCAACTTCTATTCTCAAGAGTAGATTTTGCCAATTACATTCAGAATAGATTCACCAAGTGAAATGAGTTCTGAGGACATGAACAACACTATTTTTAATCAGCTTTCCAAACCGGGCAGCATTATTCGGATCAGCATATACAAAAATAGCAATTCATATATTAAGCGATCCTTAATCGTCAAGATGAATCGATGAGGGGCATATGGCGGAGCACATATTCCTTTAGTCCCGATTCACTTTTGCCATTTCAGTGACCAATACAAGTTTCCCAAACAAATTGTGAGGTTTGAACATTTAAAAATATTCAGCCTCTCCGAGGGCATCGTCCACGGAGTCGGCGCCGACCTCCTCGTAGTCCTTCTCCAGTGCGGCCATGTCCTCACGGGCCTCGTTGAACTCGCCCTCCTCCATGCCCTCCCCCACGTACCAATGGACAAAGGCGCGCTTGGCATACATCAGATCAAACTTGTGGTCGAGGCGGGCCCAGGCCTCGGCGATGGCGGTGGTATTGCTGAGCATGCACACGGCCCGCTGCACCTTGGCCAGGTCGCCTCCGGGCACGGTCGTAGGCGGCTGATAGTTGATGCCCACCTTGAAGCCGGTGGGGCACCAGTCCACGAAATGGACGGTGCGCTTGTTCTTGATGGAGTTGATGGCAGCGTTCACGTCCTTGGGCACCACATCGCCACGGTACAGCAGGCAGCAGGCCATGTACTTACCATGGCGGGGGTCGCACTTCACCATCTGGTTGGCCGGGTCGAAACACGAGTTGGTGATCTCGGACACGGACAGCTGCTCGTGGTAGGCCTTCTCAGCCGAGACCACTGGCGCGTAGGTGGCCAGCGGGAAATGGATGCGTGGGTAGGGTACCAAGTTGGTTTGGAACTCTGTCAGGTCCACGTTCAAGGCACCATCAAAGCGCAGGGAGGCTGTGATGGACGACACGATCTGGCTAATAAGTCGGTTCAAGTTTGTATACGTGGGACGCTCAATGTCCAGGTTCCGGTGGCAGATGTCGTAGATGGCCTCATTGTCCACCATGAAGGCGCAGTCAGAGTGCTCCAGGGTAGTGTGTGTAGTCAGAATGGAGTTGTAGGGCTCCACAACAGCGGTGGAAACCCGGGGGGCCGGGTAGATGGAGAACTCCAACTTGGATTTCTTGCCGTAATCCACAGAGAGGCGCTCCATCAGCAGGGAGGTGAACCCGGAGCCGGTGCCACCTCCAAAGCTGTGGAACACCAGGAAACCCTGCAGGCCGGAACACATGTCGGCCTGGCAATGCACAAAAGAGTGTTCTCATGACACAAACATTCTAACTTTGATACGGTACTGAAACGAAACCATGACAAAAACCTCGAACATCAGTCGAACTGTGCAGAGGTTTCTAAAAATAAGTGGTATCCTTTCATTTTGAGTGGCAAGGCATAAAGGTACTGTATACCGTGCAACCCCATAAGAGAAAGTGTTTCAAAGGGTGTTTTACCTCTAATCCGAGCAGGCTTCCTCAGTTCATTCAACAGCTGGTATTTGTTTGTATTTATTGTTTTTTTTTTCAGACTTGTGACTTGACAAAAATAATTCAGTTAAAAAATAACGTTTTCAACATGCAGCGATGACTGGGCATGAGATCGTCGACTGATAATTTTGAGAAGCTGAGTTTTACTCGTTGAATAAATACTAAATTTGACGTCAATGAGTACAAATTTTATGAAGTGAAATCTCAATCAAAATCATCTTTTTCAGTAATTGCATAATCTTGAAGCCCAACTCAATTATATTTCGTCATTTTATGTTTTGAGTTAGAACTGTAGCCATGGAACAAATGAAAGGCACAACTATTCTGTGTATTGCTTCCTAACGTCGTGGTTTTTTTTTCCCTCTCAGAAATGCAAAGTATTAAGAACATCAGATACCCGAACACATTGCAAGGCTTGATTTACATAACACAATTGATGAGTTTCCCCTGGCAGCTGAGTAGGCGATGTTGGTACCTTCCAGAAAGCTGCTCACCAATTTGCGTATCCTGTCAGCTACATGGTCGATGATCTCTCTGCCGATGGTGTAGTGTCCGCGGGCGTAGTTGTTGGCCGCATCCTCCTTACCTGTGATCAGCTGATTCGGGTGGAAGAGCTTACGATAGGTTCCGGTGCGCACTTCATCTATACATAAGATCTTGATGAGTCATTAGAACATTCACCACACGGATCAACGGTGTATTTACCGATGACGGTGGGCTCCAGGTCCACAAAGACCGCCCTGGGGACGTGCTTTCCCGATCCGGTCTCACTGAAGAAGGTGTTGGAGGAACCCTCGCCCCCGAAGGCAGTTTCACCGGGCATCTGACCGTCTGGGAGGATGCCGTGCTCCAGGCAGTACAGCTCCCAGCAGGCATTGCCGATCTGGACGCCAGCCTGGCCCACATGTATCGAGATACACTCGCGCTATGGAAGGAAAACAAGTATTTGTAAAAGCCCCGGAAAGTGTAAGGCAACTTTGAATAAGCTCGGACGGGTGAATTTTAGTCAACGTCGACTGCAACATCCTTAAACACAGCCACGACCTTTTTGATGTTTTTGACAAAACCAGGTTTATCCACGTGAGACACCGTCAACAACTACAAATGGTAATTAAATTCCCTTGCGTGGAAATGGCGGAAAAGACAACCTAAAAAGACAACCAATTAGTGTGTACTTGCTAAGAGTACTCATTTTATCAAACAGGAGTTCAAACAATAGATGCTGCATTTTCCTAAAACAAATTGTTGATGTTATTGTTCACAAAGACATACTATTTGTGTTGTACCTTTTTTTTCTTCGAGAGAGGACAAACTATCTGTCTTCCTGTTATTGATGACTGCAAGCAGTTTGTAGTTTATGCTTCATTTTAAATGTCACTAAATGTGGTTCTTTCTACACAAATTCAGATTTGCATTTTTTTTGCCCTTACGGTACCCAACATGTACCATCAGCTTGAAAACACTTTAGTGCACATATTATCACCTACAGCAGGATTTTTTTTGTCATTTTTAGGGGTGACTCATTCATGTAGGAGAGTAACTTTTGAATATCTGTCCACTGTGGTAACCACTGTTCCAGAAAGGGTTCAAATTAAGTACCGAAGTATGACTATGCATACTGTCACAGCCCTACCCATAAAATGTGGACCTCCTAGCTTTAGAGTCAGACTCATTCCAAGTTGTTCGGAGAAATAAAATAAAAATGCCAACCCAAGCACATGCTTGGGATCAAAAGTCGATGCTGAACCCCCCCCCCCCCCACCCCCCAAAAAAAGCCTTTATCACACTCACCATGTCTCCTGAAGCAGAAGTATGTGAGGGTTGGAATGAAAAGGCAGCAGCGACAGTCTTAACTGTCACAGATGTTTAGTCTTGCTTTAAGGAGCAAGATGTTCTGTTTTTTCTTTTTGAAAGCTAAACGAGGTGCTAATTCCAATTGGTTGAGAAGCTCTTGAGAGTCCTTTTCTGAGCAGGCCAATCAAAGAGGTCTTTTTGTCAGGAGCATGCTCACTGGCGTCCTCTGACTGTATACCTCCACTTTTTTGCTGCAATTTAATTCACACATTCATTACAAAGTTACATCATAAGGGCATGTGAAAAATACATTCTACTATTAACAATTTGCTGTTATGGATTGTATCACTTTTGATTCTACTTGCGCCGCCAAGCATTTTCATATTTATTTAATTTTTGTTTAACTGTCGTTGTTATGATAGACCATTTTTAAAAAATATGGCCATTCGTTATCCGTATTGATGACAAAATGGTGAGAAGGTGAATAGGTATAAAGATTTTTGCACATTATTGCCTTGGCGGAGGACTGCACTATATTTGGCACTGCCCATTGCAAAGCTTATATCTCCAAATGTTGCAAATAAAACAACGACAAAATATGTAATATGCCTTTGTATCTATTATTGGTACTTCTTTTGGAGGTGGGTTCATGTTTTATACATAATAAACAAAAAGAAAATGAAAGCTTGCTAAATTTGTTAACTTGTGCTTTTCATTGGAGGTCTATGTTCTGTTTGTCCACATCCTCTGCAAAGTCTGTATCTCCGTGATTGTTATTCGACGCTACAAAAACATGTAATGCTTATCATGTTTATACATACCCAAAAAATGAAATCAATCATTAATGACCCGGCAGAAAAATGCTCAGTTTGCTTGATGTTGGCCTGTGTCCTCTAAATGTTGGATTTTCCGTTTTTTATGCATCCATCACCAAAACATTGTATTACTTCATCTTGAAATACTTAAAGTTTGTTTTCATTTTTTAACGCAAAATCAAAAGCATAATTTACGTTTGCCTTCAAATGTTCGAGGTTTGTTATTGTCATGCAATTGAAACAGCAAAAGTATTCCTGTTTCTTAAGCAAAATTAAAGTTGGGGCTTATTTTGTTGTTATACAAAAAACAAAAATGTTTTGCGAAGAAATTGGAGATACATGCTTTTTAGTGGCTAGTGAACAGTGGTTGTGTCCTAGAAAATTGTTGCATAAGGTAAGTGTACCTCGATAGCAAATCATCAGGAGTGATGCCATTTTTCTTAGTTAACGGAACGAAAACCTACCGATGAACGTGGACTCCTGCTTTCACTGGCCGGTAAGCTTCTGCTAAACTAACTTTACGAACCATTCTTAAGTCAAGTAGGATGCGAAATAATGGATGTTAATTACCTTTAACCAGAGCAGGTATTATTAGGGTCGGATGTCACAACGCTTGTGACGTTTATTCAAACGGCAACGTTTTCTGACGTCACACCAACTTGCTTATTGTGCCGTTCTGATACAAAGTTATTTCTGTGTGACGCAACACGACAGATATCAGCTCCCAAGAGCTTTAATTACCGACTTTTCGGGCTCAAAATCACAATTAAACCGACAAGGGAGTGAGTAAAGCGTTCTATGACGACCATATGAACCATAAATTAGCCGTGCTGAGTTCAGGGACACTATGGAAACTGGATTTTCCGCTCCAATGAAGCCAGGCACTTTAAAAAGCAACGAAAATAGGCTATTGAGAAAATTTTCCGGACCACGGATGACCAAGGAATTTCTGAAGGATCACTGCAAACAAAACAGGCTCTACTCCACGCCACATTTAAATGACACGCTCTACCTACACTTTAAGGGATTCTCCACCATCGAGAACTTGGAGGAGTACACCGGGCTCAAGTGTCTGTGGCTGGAGAGCAATGGGCTGCAGCGCATTGAGAACCTGGATGCGCAAATCAACCTGCGGTGCCTATTCCTGCAGCAGAACTTGATCCACAAGCTGGAGAATCTCGCACCCATGCAGAAACTGTGTTCCCTGAATGTCTCCAACAACTACATCAACACCATCGAGAACATTTCCTGCCTCCCTCAGCTCAGTACTCTGCAGATTGCCCACAACAAGCTGGAGGTGGTCCATGACATCCAGCACCTGAGCAAATGCGTGGCCCTCACAGTTCTCGACCTGTCACACAACCTGCTCCATGAGCCGGCGATTCTCCCCATTTTGGAGGCCATGCCGGAACTGCGGGTCCTGAATTTGTTGGGCAACAAGGTGGTGACCAACATTCCCAACTATAGGAAGACGCTTATCGTACATCTTAGGCATCTCACCTTCCTGGATGACCGGCCCGTTTTTCCCAGGGACAGGGCCTGTGCAGAGGCATGGGCTTTGGGTGGTCTGGAATTGGAACGCAAGGAGCGGGAACAATGGGACACCCAGGACCGGAAGAAAATCCAAGATAGCTTGGATGCTCTGGCTTTGATTAAAAAGAAAGCACAGCGAAGACTGCGTCTTCAAGAGGAAGCGGAGAGAGGTGAGCAGTTTTTATGTCCAATGCAAAATTCTTACCAGTCTATGGATTACCGTCTACTTGTCTTTTCCCAGGTGACACTGAGGCTTCCATCACCCCCGAAACCTCTTGTGAGGAATCGGCTGGTGAGAATATCCAAAGCTTTGTGCAGGAAACACTGAATGCTCACGATGAATTTCTACAAAGTCAAGCAATGCGGTGCAATAAAACCCAGAAAGATGAGTTGGATTCAGATTTGGAGCAGCTTGATGAAGGGCTGGAGGCCAAGGCTGTAGATAAGATATTTGAGCAAGATGATAAACAAGCATTAGATGGTGACAAGGCTCTGCTTAGTGGCGGTAAACCAGCAAGAGAACCTATAACAATTGTAAACCATGTCGACCAGGAGAACCAGCTGGGGGCTAGACTGGTGGATGCAAAGCTACTGCAAATTGATGACCTTCCTGTTCTTGAGGATGTACAAACACCTGCTGAGACCATCCAGCGCTTTGTTCAGGACACAGTGGATGCCAATGAGGCCCTCCAAGGTCAAACAATCCTACAAGCTGATGAAAGCCAGGAGAAATCTGAAGACTCCAAATCAGAGCCGCTCGATGAAGTGTTTGAGACTGACATGAAACACAAGATGTGCGAGACAGATCAAGAACATACTCAGCGATCTGCTGATGAGCAGGATCAGGTTTTTGTTTATGAAGAGGGAAAAGAATCTAGAACAACTTTGAACCCTGAGCAAGAGCTTTCTTTCAGGATGTTAGATTCCCCTGAAGAGCCACAAGGCCCCAGTGTTCTAAAGGATGCAATGTTGCTGCATGTTGATGATATTCTTGATGATTTGAAACCTGGGAAGATTCTTAGCCTTGTGCACAACACTCTGGAGGCTGATGAAGAGTACCTCCAAAGTCAAATAATAGTGCAAGCTGATGAAAACCAGGAAAAAAGTGAAGAAACTAAATCGGAGCAGCTTGATGTAGGACTTGAGGCCAAAGAGAAGATGTCTGAGAAAGTGGAATTTGATGAACATGCTTCGCAGGTGGATAGAGATGATGAGCAGGTTCTTGACAATGAAGCAGGAAGAGGACCTAAAACTATTAGAAACCATGAGTCCAAGAATATTCAGAGTCCTTTGGTGGTAGATTCTCCTGAAGAACAAGGTTCAAGTTCACTGTGCACAGGGCTGCGGGATGCCGTGTTGCAACATAGTGATGATCATTTTGTTGAGAACATCAGATCACCCACTGAGAACATCCATAGACTTGTGCAGGACACATTGGAGACCCAGAAGGAATTTCACCAAATTCAAACAATACTTAGACCTGTTGAAATCCAGGAAAAAGATGAAGCCTTCAAATCACTTCAACTTTGTGGATTGGGGACCAGAATTGAAGGGGATATGTCAGAGGAACATAAAAAAGCTCACCAGGTGGATGGAGAGGAAGATCAGTTTCTTGTAAATGAAGAAGGAAGAGAATCTCCAACATTTGTAAACCCTGAGCCCCAGCAGAGCCACCTTCCTTTGACTGTAGATTCTCTTCAAGAGCCACAAGATTCCGGCCTAAAAGGGAGTGGCCTGCAGTATCCAGAGTTGCACACTGATAACAGTTTTTACCTTGAGGATGTGGAACCAACTGATGAGAACATCTATAGATGTGTGCAGGACACACTGGAGGCTAATGAGGATATTAACCCAAGTGAAACCACACAGGTATCTGTTGAAAACCAGAATGAATGCAAATACTCCAAATTAGAACAGCTTGATGAAGGAGTAGAGGCATCTGAAGAAGATGAACAAGCTCGACAAGGTGATGATGACGTTCAGGTTCTTGCCAATGAAGCAGGAAGTCAACTTACATCGATTGTAAACCCTAAGAACAATGAGAATCAACACCCTGAGGCGAGGGCGGATTCTTTCCAAGGACTGCAGGACGGAGAACTGCTGCATATTGATCTTTCTGTTCTTGAAGATGTCAATCCATCTACTGAGAATATTCAAAACTTTGTGCAGGACGCAATAGAGGACCACGAGGAATTTCTCCAAAGTCGAACACAGCCAGCTGATGAAAATCAGGACAGAGCCGAAGACTCCAAATCAGAACAGCTGGAAAAAGTATTGGAGGCCAGAGCTGAAGAGGATTTGACTGAAGCACAGAAAGACAAGGTTCAACAGGTTGATGGAGCAAAAGATTATATTCTTGGTGGTAAAGTATTAATAGAGCCTACACCATTTGTAAACAATGAGCATCAGGAGACAGCACTTCCTTCACTTGAGGGAGAATTAACTGAAGGGCCACAACATTCCTGTCAAGATGGGACTGTACAACCACATACAGTGCTGTTGCACTTTGACAATCATCCTGACCTTGAGGATGTAGAAGCAATTGCTGAAAACATCCAAAGTCTTGTGCAAGACCCAGTGGAGACTCGTGATGAGCTTCTTCGAAGTGAAATAACACAGGAATCCATTGAAAATGTGAAAAAATGTATCGCATCCAAGTCCAAGCAGCTTGATGAAGGATTAGAGATCAGAACTGAAGACTTCATGTCTGAAGAACAGGAAGAACAAGCCCGAGAGACTGCTGGAGAGAGCAATCATGTTTTTCATGATGTAGAACCTATTCCACTTGTTAACCATGAACATCAGGAAAAACAGTTTCCTTCCATGAAGGTAAAACCTTCTGATGAGCCCCTCGGGACCCAAGTGGAGGATGCAGTTTCATTGCACATTGGTGATCGTCCTCAGCTTGAGAATGTTGAACCCCTTTCTGAGAACATCCATAGCCATGAGGAGTTTCTTCAAAGTCAAACAATACAGCCATCTGATGAAAACCAGAAAAAATGGAATGAAGGTTTGGAGGCCAAGACTGATGATGAAATTTCAGTGAAAGATAAAAAAGAGGTCCCGCTGTTAGTTAGTGAGGGTGATCCTCTTTCTGATGAAGTAGAAAGACAAATCGAGCAACCGGAGCACCAGGGTAACCATATTTGTACAGTGTGGATAGAATCTTCTGAGGGGTGGCAGGATGCGGAGCCGCTCTGCATTGATGATTTTCTTCTTGAGCATACGCAAACATCAGGTGAAACCATTCAACATTTTGTGAAGGACACATTCATGGAGGCCCAAGAGGAGTTACTACTACAAAGTGAAACAACATCTCAGTCTGTGGAAAACCAAGAAAACAATCAAGACTTTGAAGCAGAGCACCTCCATGAGGGTATGGAGGACATAAGAGAAGAGATGTTTGAAGAAGAGGGGGAAGCTCAGAAAGCTGATGGAAAAGTGGATCGGGTTTATTTCGATAAAGTGGGAAGTCAACCCACAGCTATTGTAAATTCTGTGCACTGGGAATACCAGCTTCTTCCAGTGATGGCAGATTTTCGTGAAGAACCACAAGCTCCATGTACACTAGTGGCTGAACTGGAGGATCCAGTTGTACTTTGCATTGATGAGATTTTCCTTGAAGATGCAGAACCACCTTCTGAGAACTTCCACAGCCTTTTGCAGTACACACTGGAGGTCCCTGAGGCATTTCTCCAAAGTCAAACAATACCGTGTGTTGAAGAGTCCAAAGCAGAGCATCTTATTGAAGAAGTGGAGGTTGAAATTAAACATGTGAATTCTGAGGACGTGGAAGAAAAGGCCCAACATGTGCCTACAGGGAAATTCCGAGGGAACGAACTTCCTTTAGTGATGCTAGATTCTGAGGAACCACTTAGCCCAGGTCTACAGGGGACTGGATTGGACGATGCAGGGTCGCTGCAGTTTGACAATTATCCTGATCTTCAGGTTTTGGAAATATCCTCCCCTCAGCAGTTGTTCAAAGCAAAAACAGAAGTCCTGTCAGGAGATGGTTGTGAAGATGGATCAATCTGGAGCCAGATCATTCCTAGTGATCCAGATAATAAATCATTGTTTTTAATGAGTAGCTGCTCCAAGTCACCAGAGCCACCTCATGATTCATCTCTGCTGTACCCAGACAATGATGTGGAGCCTCTGGCTTTGGAACGAGAGGAAAATTCCAACATCCAATTGTCTTCTCCAGCCCGCTGTTTGATTGTGGCGCTCGAATGACATCATCAGATTACCTGATCACACTTTGGAAGTTTTTTTTTGTACGTATGCACTTTAATTTGATCAAAGAGAAGTTCATATGCGGCAGTAGAGAATAAACCAAAGTAAATCCTAGAGGCTGTAACAAAATGACATAGCTTGTAAGCTTTTCACAATGACAACAGTAAATGAAATGGATAATTTGAATAAAAGCATCGTAATTGCTTTAATGAGAATGAAACTACTGTCATTTGTCAAAAGGTATACAAGTATTGGGACATGTGATCAATACACAGCTATGAGAAGTGAAAATAATTGAGCTAGAGATGACCCAATTGAAGTAGATTATTGAATTCATTTAAGAGGGAAGTCATGCAATACTTTAGTGCATGTTGAGTAATTAAAGATGAACCTTCTTTTTTGGTTTGTATACTTATAATTGGATGTGCTTTTTTTAAATTAAAATTGTAGCGACCCAATTCCTGAGACAGCTCTTTAATCCATGAATCTCCAGACAAAAAAGACTCGTCTCTTGATATGCATATGTACACTTTGGATGGTCTGTTTATAAGTCACTTGTCCAAACGTCATGTGTCATACCTGCTGAAGCTTATCACTGCAGGCATTTAAAAAACTATTGCACGTAGGGACAAAATGTTGACACTCAGTTAATTCATTCAATGAAGAAAAGTACTTGGAAAAAAATCCATGGAAAGGCTTTCGGACATCAGTAAAATCATTACTGTACATCCCAATACTTCTGTCAGTGGCATGCTATAGTGCAATATTGTAGTCAATCTCTGTTGTCAAAACTACATTCATGTGAATACTCATGTAAGTCTACATCTTTACATTGGGGGTGTTTCATAATACACAGATGGAACTAATCTGTCGCTTCAGTGGCATCCATTTAATGAAACACATTAAAAATACTAAATTAACCATGCATTTATTTCAAACATTCCTCTCAATAGCTTAAATGACCTGTTGCAAAAACATCCAGCAGTGCCAAATGACTCCTCGGGTCTGCCCTTCCTCACCCACCCTCCCTCCCTCCCTCCCGGTCTAAAAGATGCAATCCCTTTTCACCTTGCTCTTGTGCCTGCTCTGTGGAATGACTTTCATGCTTGGCTGCAGTCCAAATTTATTTCCGTTGTTGCTAGGCGACAGAGACGTCCTTATTGCCGGTGTGAAGGGACCCCATACACCATCACTACGATCTGTTACTCATTATCGGTGTCAACATGAGTCATGTGGGTCAGATGGCTAAATATGTCCTTACAAATGGAGACATGGACTAATTAGGCACCGGGGTCACTTTATTAGGTGTAGTACAGTTTTAAAAGTTTGGTGACACTGAGAAAGTCACTATTTTCAATGAAGATCATTTTGTCGGTGGGGGGGGGAGCACGGTCGTCGAATGGTTAGCATGTCCACCTCAGAGTACAGAAGTTATGGGTTAGCTTCCGCCCTCTGGCCTTCCTGTGTGGAGTTTCCATGTTCTTCCCGTGCCTGCGTGGGTTTTTTCCGGGTTATCCGGTTTCCTCCCGCATTCCAAAAATATGGACAATATGTTCATTGAACACTCAATTGTCCCTTAGGTGTTATTGTGAGCATGAATGGTTGCTTGTCTGAAGTGTGCCCTGCGATTGGCTGGACACCAGCCGACTGCCCGAAGTCAGCTGGGATAGGCTCCGGCATGCCCGCGACCCTCCTGAAGATAAGCGGCTCAGATAATTGATGGATGGATGTTAACTTGGGGAAAAGCTTGGGTCAGATACTCAGGGGTGGGAATCTGTGAAGTAAGGTTCTGAATCTTGCTAGTACTATTAACACTGCAAACTTCCCGTTTCATTGGGGGGGTTTTTGGCCTAAAAAAATGTCAATCATACTCACAAAACTCTGAGCTATATGCTTCTTTCCCATGTGCCTGAAAGCACCGTAAGGTCCAGCCGCTCTCTCGCCTTATCTATTATCACTCGTTTATTCTTAGACTCTCCACCAAAAATAAACGAGGACAGCGGGGAACTTGTTTTTCCTCCCTTCCTCTTTGTGGAAATAAAGACTTTAATTTCCTGCAAATACCAATGTCTCATCAACCTATAGAGAAAATCAGGCCTCATGGTGTGATTTATTCATTTTAACATCAGTGTCTCCATTTTCTCAACCACCATTTTTTACTTTAGCTTCAGAGTTAAAACACTATTTCTCACCAATAACAACTAAAACGTTTTTTGGCGGGGCGAGGGAGAGACTGCCAGTGCACTTAATGTCAGTTATTTTTAGGTTACCCTTTAGAAGCTTTGCAGAAGCAACAATGAAAAAAGTAAAAATGGAGGCCTTTAGGAAGACAAAAAATAGGTCCAACAATCAATGTGCTTCTGGTTGGGTAGTTTGCATGTGAGCCTCTGGCTGTGAGTTGTGGCCAACACCAGCTCATTGCGAGTGTTCTCATTTTGTATTTCACTATTTTTCCAGTTCATGAAACAACTGAAAGTGCATCAGCAACTGTGGCTGTCCTTGCCTGCATGCAAGGTCATGAAAAACAACACCTCAATTGCTCATTTCTTTATTTACCCACAACAAAGCTAGTAATTTGAAGAGTTCATAAAGCGGGGCAACACTGGATGATTTCATTATCTGCCTATCTCTAAAAATGTGTCTGTGAGACCTTATGGAACATTCTGTCTGTCCACAACATGATGAGTTAGAAAGGGCAAAGGCCCTGAGCTATTTTCAGGTAAGAGCCATAGTCTGACGACAAGACAGGATTGTGTGAAACACTATCATGCCGTGTGTGCTCTTATACAAAAACACCCCTATCCCCTATAGCTGCTCACGTCCCTGCAGTCACGTGATAGCCAAAAGGTAAGCAGAGCTGCGTTGTGTTCTGTTGAACGCACAGAATAGCATTAACTTCTGGTAAGTGGCACTTGATTGCTCGGTGAAGGTGTCATCATGGTGACCTACTGCCACCATGACGACACCTTCACCATGGCTTGGTATTTAAAAAATAACATTTATTGAAAATCACAGGTGGCCGACTGGTTAGCACATCAGCCTCACAGGGCAGAGGTGCAGGCTTCTGGCCTTCCTGTGTGGAGTTTGCATGTCCTCCTTGTGCTTGTGTGGGTTTTCTCCGGGTACTTTGGTTTCCTCCCACATGCCAAAAACATGCATGACAGGTTCATGGAACACTCTAAATTGTCCTGAGGTGTAAGTGAGAGTGCAAATGGATGTTCGCCTGTGTGCCCTGAGACTGGCTGGCCACCAGGTCAGGATATACGCTGCCTACTGTCCGAAGACAGCTGGGATAGGCTCCAGCCCCCCCCCCCCCCCCACACACACACACCCCCCGCGACCCTCGTGGGGATAAGAAATTGGATGGGTGGATGGATTTAAAATCACATAGCACTTCACAAAAAGCTAACATTGTTAATATGTATTTGTATTTCTCTTATTATTTATGGAATCACTCTGGTGTGCTGCTGTAACGTTTCCCATCTGTAGATGATTGAAGGATTACTGGTGCTCGGTGATGCATTTTTGCGCCACACTATATAGTGTAGTACAGTGGTGTAATGTATTAAGTGCTGCCTGGGTATCACGTTGCGAGGCACTGGTGGACCCCAAAAAGCAGGCAGGAGGGAGGAACAGGTTGAACTTGACAAACTGTATTAATATACTCAGGAAACGTAATCCAGAATTCACAAAGTCAGAAAACAAAACTAATCCAAATTAGCAAACAAAACCATGGCATAAGCAAAAAAGTGATAAACACAAACCAACAGAAAACGTGACAGCGACTAACATGACAGAAGCAAACAATGACCCGACAATGAGTGGTCGGGCTGGGAGTCCTTTTCAAGCAATAATTACAGAACGACCAACAGGTGTGCACCTGCAGGGAGAGCCCTACAGTGCCACCTGTTGGTCCCAAACCGAAACATGACACTGGGCAGTTGAAAATTTGCTTTCATTGTCTTGATGGACATTTGATAATTTCTCACTCTGCACTTGGCTCCACTCTATAGTCCATCTGCCTTTGATTAGAAATGGCTAGTCCTTTACAAATGTCATGTTCTGTCTGTTTTGATTGTGTTTTAGCTGCAGCTGGAGTGAAGGGTGGCTCCCCCCAGCAGGCGCACCTATTTCACTTTTTCCCATCTAGCCTTGCCAAGTATTTAAGGACTGCCAAACTGGCTAATCCCTTCAATTCAATTCAATTACAAGTTTATTGTCAAATGTGTAACATACAGCACAGATGAAATTTCTCTTGTCGGATTATTGAACTTGTCTGCTGTAGTGATTCAAGTGTTATTTTCTTGACCTCTTGATACCTTTTGTTGTCGCTGTTGTTGTTCATAGATTTGAATTTCTAAGGTTGAGGTTTTTTTAAATACTTTGTTTATTCTCTGGGTTCCCTAGTCCCTTCCCTTCTGCAAGCGCTTTTGTTTGTGTTGTTTCTCCTGCCTCCTTGTGAACAGCGATTTGTGTTTGTACTTTGTCAGTGCGCTTTTCTGAAAATAATTATTTTTTGTTGTCGCACTCTGTCTGAGCCTGCATTTGTGGAATCCAAAAACATTCGGTTCGATCCAGAACCTGACAACAACAGGCTAGTTTGAACCACTGACAACTAAGTGGGCTAACAACGTTGCCAATTTGAGGTTAAGGACAGAAATTAATAGAGAAAGTGCATGTTCACTACTGTGCAAAATTCGTTTTTTCAAGTCCCAGTTTGTTTCTTTTCATTTATTCAACAAAGTTGAGACTAATTGAGATTTAAAACTAAAGTCAATGACAGCACCTCTAGTTGTAAAATATGAAACCACTTTCCTGTAAAATGGCAATGGAGTTAGCCCTCTGTAGTTTTCAGGTGCTCATTTCAGCCGGACAAGAAATTAGGTGTAAATAGTGTTGTCATTTTGTATTTGACAAAAGCACGTGAATTGGGAGCCCTCCGAATGCTTTTAAATGGTGAAAAACAATGTAAATATCTCCTTTAAAGGTCTCCGCTATCTTCATCAGGCTATATTGTGCACTCAAGTCAGCCGGGTAAGGCATATAATACGTTCATGTAAGATACACATCACATAAGTGGCTGAGCTAACTAGATTACACGGAGTCCGGCATGCGCTGCACTAATGGAGGCGGTGGCCTGGGGGGAATATCACGGCGAGCCTGCAACACCAGCCTTAATGTAGGCTCACCAAAGCCAATCCAAGCAGTCATCTTAGCAGTCATCCATATTTAATGGCGGGGCTGAGGCTCGAGAAAATGTTCCTTGCTTTTGGTTGCATGCGACAAAAATTGGAATGTTATGTTCACAACTTCATATGCTATTTGCGGGGAATAGACCTCGGCCAGCCCATAAACAGCAAAATTCAGTGTATAATTGACACCCGCTATAAATGTATTTTAAAAAATCGAACCAAAAAAAAATGAACTCACCCAAATCTTGAAAAAAGAAACATGGATAAATCATCATTAAGCATTTTTTTAAATTTTGCAAATAGGTACCGAACCATAGTATGCATGATCAATTGAATGTTTTGTTTTGCTTGTTTTTGCAAATCCGCTTTCAATTTTCAAAGAATAATGTGTTCTTCCAAGAAAAATGTAATTTCACAAAAGCAAAGATGTATCGTGTTGCGATTAAAAGTGTTAAAATTATGAGAATAAAGTCATATTATTCCAAAGACAGTCGTAATACAGTCATGCCTAGATTTACAAGTTCTTGGAGCGATGAGTCATTCCTTGGCCGATTATTTGTTTTGAGATGAAAACATGTTTTAGATGCGCATGCATTTCAGATGAACAGCATTGCGCAAAAAATTACATTAAAATTGGATCTATGAAAATGTTACTCTAAAAACAACACGTTGTCATTCTTCAGAATAACTTTTCTTTTTTGAAAGTTTATCTTTTTCTTTTTTTGAACAGTTTCCACAACATTGAAAACATTTTTGAAAACGGAGTCAGTGAGCATTTTGGGCTGTTTTCAATGCGGAAAAATGAACTAAGAAATAGGATTATGATTTTTCACAAAAAGTGATGCACTGTAATTTGTAGAAATTGCTATTCTTGTTTTAAAAAGTCTTTTTTTTTTTTTTTAAATAAACTTTCAAGACTCTGCCAACAGGAGCCATCAGGACTGAAAACATTGTAATTTGCATGCCAGGCCAGTAGTTGGCGATATTCTGTTTGTCTGACAGTAAAGTAGCAAAGGACAGTTTCCACTAATTTGTCAGCATGACATTGAGGACTTTGGTTCTGTCGCTCAACTTCCCCCGAAGAATTACAATTAAATACTGTAATCGTCCATTTATTTATCCGATGAATTAAGTAAATGTGTCATCTTTCTGCTGCCTCTTGCCTACGAATCATAGACAGGCGTCACGTGACGATTTGAGTAAAAATTCAGTGTAGACCAAGTAAAAGGACAAATATTTCATCAGTTTATTATTTCTCTAGTGAGTTCATATATTTGTTATTCTGCGCAGCAGCACAAAGCCCAAAAGAAATGTGGTCAAATATAAATAACAACAGTGTTTTCATCATCATCACTTCTTCATTTAATCCAAACATCAACAATAACAACAATGACAACAACAACAACAAAGTATATTTGCCTAAAAGGTATGGCATGTTCATTAGTATATACACAACGCTCTCTGTAACGCTCTCTCTCCTTGTGTTAAATGCAACAATTGTTATACAAAGATCCAAAATACTATCAAAACCCATTATTATAAATGGCACTCTATCAATAAACTGCCTTAGACTTGTTTTTTTTCCTTTAAAGTACAAAAATCTGGTTGAGGTAGCGCCCTCTTGTGGTCACTCTTTGTTCAAATACTGACATCAACACGCACGCACGCATGCCAGCCTTAATCGTTGATTCCTTTGGTAAACTGTCAAGACAGGCACTGTCCTGCATACATTCGCAAACAGTTTTGCATGATTATTGTTGATTATTTGGGAACTCCTCAGTAAAACGGGCGTGTGGTTGATATTCATTTGCTTGTCTCCGAGTGGGAAGAAGCGCGAAATCCAGTGTGTTGATGCCCTTATTTGGCAATGTAAACAAAAATGAAGGCGTTTGGCTTGGAAAAAAATGAGGGGAGAAAATACTTTCCTCGAAGGAAAAGAACAGGAGCTCCTTTAAACAGAGGACACATTGTATTGTGTCCTACTGAGGGCCCGCATATTTTGCAGACTCAATGTCAACTTTTGTGGGATCAAACGACTCCTGACTGGACACATTCTTATGTTAAACCCTCCTGATTACTTTGTTCGCTCAGGAGCAGCATTAATGTTCGTGGGTCTATTTGACCCGGTGTATGTACGTGTGTGTGTGTGTGTGTGTCTGTGTGTGTGTGTGCGTGTGTGTGTGCGCGTTTTTTGACTGAGCCAAAAGTCTCAAGAATGACAAGAAAATAGTCACAAACATACCAATACATTTTTTACATGTCATTATGAGCTCGATTATGAAGCATTTCGATTAAAAAATGTGAAACGTTTTGCTTTCATCAAGAAGTTTCATCCGGTCATTATGACCTGTGGTGTATTTAATGATCCAAAAGTATCAGAAACTGAACAAAAACATCACAATAAACCGCAATTATATGTCCGTATTAACTCCATGAATACCAATTTCATTGCAAATATTGATTAAATTAACCAGTTTCACCAAGAAGTTTTATATGGGTCAATTTGACCCTGAGCAAGTTTTAGTATGCAAACCTGTGCAAAACTGTATTTAAGAAAATCCCAATAAACATGTACCATTCTGTGACTAAGCATTTCATTGCAAATATGGGACTTTTTTTTAATTGAGAAGGTTCATAAGGGTCATTTTGACCCATGGTGTGATCAAAAAGTTCAGAAATTGAAGAAAATCCCATTGAACATATTTTATATGTTATATTAACCCCATGACTCTCAATGTCATTGTCATATGTGAAATTGAACATTTTTGTCAATGAGCTTCATATGGGTCAAATTGACCCAGGGCATGCTTCAATATACACATCTTTCTTAAACGGAATTTTAAAACAATACCAATAAACATAGCTCCATTCAAATGTTACATTTCTGAGACCAAGCAAAATTGGTGTCAACTGTGTCAATTTGCCCCGGTGAGTTTTCCATGATCCACGAGTGTCTTAAATGAGGGTAAAAGGGGCGTGGTCGGGGGGGCATTGTTTAATTCATTATTAACTCTACAACTAATCATTTCATTGAACATACTGTATGTGAAATGAAACGCTTTCATTAAGCGAAGAAGAATGCTCATATGGGTCAAATGATTTAAAACTGTCCAAATGGGAAGAAAATTCTGAACAATCATTGTTTAAACGTTATTCATAACTCTTACTAACCAATAAGAAGTTTAGTTTGGATCAATTCGACCCAGGCCATGTTTAATAATCCAACAGTATCCAAAACAGAAAAACAAAAACCATCGTACCATTGTAACCATTCTATATGCGTAATTATTAATTCATCCCCGAACCATTTCATTGCAATGATTTAAAATCAAAAATTTCTCAAGTTTCATATGGGTCAAGATGACCGGCAACATAACAGTAAGGTTTTTAATGGCCAACAAAACTTTGGTTTTCTAAATGACGACAATAAGAGGTCAGCTTTGCTGCCAGATGTACAAAAATACACATTATAGAAACATAACATTCAAATTCCCACTCTCCAAAATACTCTTGTTTTTGTTCATATCTCTGTGTGATTACTGTACATTGGTGTGTTTATATACACACATATTAGCTCGCCAATCGCTACATACTAAAAAAGAAAAAATACATCCAAGGTAGAAGGCCTCTATAAGCGTGTAAAGGAACTATAAAAATAGATCTCGATACATCGGTGGTGTCCAAAGTGCGGCACGGGGTCTACTGTGCGGCCGAATATTTATTTATGGGCCCGTTGCAAGAAAATAAAAGGATAGAAAAGTGAAAAAACATAACATTCTGTCATAATAAAAATTAGCAGGTTTACTGCCACACCAAAAAGTTCCAAATATTCCCAAATATAAAAAAAATGAGGAAAAAAGTCCTAAGAATTCAATTTTGCAAGGGAACCCTAAATAGTAAAACATGGAAAAGTATTAAATTGTGGAATAATAAAAATTAACATAACAAATGAGGGTTAGGACAACAAAAAGTTTTTTTAAGACAAGAAAAAGGAAAATATATAATAACAAAAAACAGTAATGAAAATGTATTACATTTTTAAACGATTCTAATTAAAAATGCGAAAATTAGATTTGGGGCCACCCTAAAAATAAAATGTAAAAAATAGGCTTTAGATACACACACACCCACACACGCGCACACACACTCATAGTTAAAGAAAAACAAATATTAATTTATCTCAGCATAGATAATGACAAGTGAGATTAAGGACCAGACTAAAAAGTTCTTTTTAAAAAAGTAACATTTTCTTGGTTGCTTGGAACACAAAACATACAGTATATTTAAAAATATATGTTTAACTGCTGAAAATATTCTGACCTACATTGGCTTGGCCTAAATACGATATTTAATGTGTATTTTGTTGGACACCCCTGCATGAATAGTCAACGTGTATGGAATAAGTGTCTAAATAAAAGCAACAGTCATCTGCAAATTGTTCAGTGCAATTCTTCATCATACTTAAGTCGTATTTTTTTTCGATTATTTCTCTCTGTCTCTTTAGAATATTTTCATCCGCTTACCCCCCACAGCACGGCCGCCTTTGAGTGGCCTCTGCGGGGGCTGCTCCTTGGACAGCGGGCAATACTTGATGGTGTGTGCATTGTCCCCGTTGGCGCTGCACAGTGGACAAGTGTACGCCCGCAAGATGGGGCACACCACCCGGCCGTCGGGCGTCTTGAGGACGTGCGAGCCGTACACTTCCTCGGGGGCGCCGTTGTTCCGGCAGAACACGCAGATTTTGGGCTCCAGCTTGGCGCGCACGGATGCCGGTTTACTGCGGGTCCTCATGCGCTCGAAGCCGGGGAAGCAGCCATGCGCCTCCCGCTCCGGCAGCTGGCTCTGGAAGGGGCTGAGGATGGAGAAGCGCTCCTTGAGTTCCGCGACGTATCCCGGCGGAGGTGGCGTGCCGGGCGGGCAGCCGAAGCAGCAGCAGCAGCTACCGCCGCCGCTCTCCAGCGCGCCGCCCTCGCAGGCGCAAGCGCAGACGCACTCGGGCGCGTCGTCCAGTCCCAGCGTTGCCTTCAGGGACTCGGTGATGGAGTTGGGGCTGATGTGGGGCATGCTCAGTTTAGGGTTCTTGGTGACCAGCGTGGTGAGGCCCAGGTAGTCGTTCCAGAAATTAAATGTGTAGTCGTAGGGCCCCCTGGCGCTCAAGTAGTTGTGATTGAGAAAATCCATGCTGGCCGGGAAATGAGAAGAATAAAATCCTCCCGGAAGGGTTGGTATCTCCAATTTGGTGGTCTCATCTGAGCTTCTAACCCTCGCTCCGGGCCTTATAAGGAGGGGGCGGAGGAGGTTAGGTGGGCGGGGCTTGCTCGGAACACGGAGTGGATCACGACTGCTTCTTTTCCTCTCCGCACGCTCACAAACGTCTGCTATATTTTTTATGAGGAATAGTGAAATTAAATGAAAGCGAAGTAGTCGTGCTGGGAAAAGGTATCCATGCATTGTCATTGTCGTCTGCAATGGAATACAATAGCAAGCCTTTATTGCCTCTGGTGAATTCCAAGTTGGTTTTAAAAAATAACAGGAAAAACAGACTGACAAGACATGATTTATGGAGGAATACGGCAAAATGCTGAGTACCCTGCTACAAACACGGGCACGCAACATTATGGCCCTGATCCCTTGTTTGATTCTTTTTTGAAAGTTCAGTTTAAAAAAAACAAGAACAGAAGGACTTTTGTGGAGAAAAAAAAGGGAAGGAGAGGCGTGTTCCCCGGATTGCACACATTCATTCACACAACATTGTGGAGTAACCACATGTGAGAAAGCACTGTCAAAATGGAGTTGGCAAAGCATGTCAAAGGTTTGGACACACATTCTCATTCGAAAACCTGACAATGCGTCTCAAAACCTTTGACCCTACATCTTTTGTTGTTTGTTGTAACTAAAATGTCTGTCTATGTTATAATGATGATAATGACGATGATGAGGATAATGATTACCATATGTGTGTGTGTGTGCGCACTTCATAATAATGACCTCCACGTCCATACTGTAAACCAGCCTTCCTCAACTGGCGGACCGCGATCCACGACCGGACCGCCGACCTCCTCTGTCCGGACCCTCGGCAAATTGTATAAAATAATAAATTATAAAGTGATTTTTACGTTATACATTTTATATTTTTGGACTATAATCTGCGCATTACCGCGATCGCTTGTTAAAATTATCCGTTGTATTCTTTGCGTGCACCAACAGATGTATTGCAGAGGACCGCAGCAGCGCGACTGTGTGTGTATGTTTGACTAACAGGAGACCCTGGCTGAGCAGGGCATGAGATGCGCTGATTGGCTCCTCTGAACTTAAGGTGTGCCCATACATAAGCGTCAGCACGCGTCTATCCCAATACACTCGCATTCAAAATGGATGATTGTGTCAGGAAACAGACGCATGCGCGACGCCACAGTGTGCTCACAGCTTCAGCCCAGGAGAGCTGCACACAGACAATTAGACAAGACGAATCACGGGAGGTTTCGATTGTGTGCAGTTTTGCTCCCGTCTACCCGGGGATCTTTGCAGCTGTTTAACAGCAGAACACCGCAACATGGTAAATGAACATCCCAATGGCGTCCTCAAATAATATTTGCATGCCTCAGACATTGCATTCACCTTTAGTGGAAGAACAGCACTGCACATTCCTGTGCTCCCTTGTGTGAGTATTTAAAATGGTTCTTAACTCCTCTTCTGATATATTTTTCAGTGATTTCAGAGGGGATGTGAAAAGGGGAATTGTACAAATGAAAAGGATATTTTTGTTTTCATCTTTAGTATTTATTTTGGTAAAATGAGTATTTTGTTTTGTTTTTGTTAAATTAAGGGAGAAAAAGACAACTACTGTTTAACAAAGTTAAAGTAAAAATGTCTTATTTCCCTAAAAGGGCTATTTCTATTATTAAGCAGGCACAACTTAACAAAATAAAAGAGTTCCTGTGCCTCAACACAATACCTCTCATTATTTGCTGTGTACTGGCAAAGTGAATTTTTTTTATTTTCATGCACCCCATTATTGGTTGGTTGTGAGGAGTGTTGATTTGTATAAGCTTGGCTTGACCATACTAACTGGGCATATAGCCCTGCTCACCATGACCGCCGTGCATGGGACCGGACCTTGGTCTTATTAATAAAAAAAAAGAAAGTGGACCTACAGCATTTCTAGTTGAGGACCACTGCTGGAAACAATTTAGTTCATGCTGGGCAGCTTTCAACAGGGGGCAGCAGAGTGCAATCCCCAGTGAATGTAAACAAAGGGAGGGCAAGACGTGGTTATTACTGCCGTCAAAGAGGAAACTGAGCTTCCTTGGCAGAGTTGTTTGGACTCTCTGATAGAGTGAAAGAAAAATATTATTATCTTTGCAAAGGAATGTTTTTGAACACAAAAATATCATTGGCGTGTGTGCAGGTTTATCATTTCAAGTGTATCTTGTTGGGTTTGTTCACAGGCCTTAAATTTTTCATCACTATGGATCTCTCTTGCGGAACAATCCAGTGGTAATGTCAGGTGGAATCAGGCCGCTCTCTTCTTGCTGAGGAATGCTGGAATCCCCCGCCCCCTCCCTTTCCCCTTAAAACAAAGATAAAGTCGAGTGACTGGTGTTCTAATTAAAACTCCCAGGAAGGTACTCACTGACTTCTCATATGTGCCTGCCAGTGATCTAATAAGACACGCAAGCACGCTTCATTGGACTTTCTCCCTGTGAAGTATTGACTTCTCATTGGATTCTCACTCGTTCTCAGATGGGGCCCAAATTTTATGATGAAACATTAATATTGCATGTATAGCTTTTTCTTTTGTGTGTGCGTGTGTGCGTGTGTGTGTGTGTGTGTGTGTGTGTGTGTGTAAGCGTGCAAGTCGATTACCGCTTTGGCTTGTCTGAAATATTCAAGATCCGTATTATTCCTGCAATTTTTCAGACTAAGAAGGATTAATAATACTCGTACAATGATTCCGTGGGCTGTCCCCTGGAGTCCCTCTGACTATATTGGAATGAGGAAGCAGCATTTGAGGTGGGATGATGCATAATATCGTGGAATGCTATACAGTATAATAATGCCCCAGGGTTTACTATTCATCAATTCACCTTTTTGCATTTTATTTCTGAAGAACATGTCCCAAGCTGTTCTCACTTATTTAAGGTTTTTGTGCCTTCTGGAACTTCTTATAATGACAGAAGATGGGCCCAACTGAGGTGGATCTTTGGTTTTTGTTGTTGTTGTTTTTTAAAAATTCATTAACTGATTCATCCAATTGTATATATTTAAATATATATATATATATATATATATATATATATATATATATATATATATATATATATATATATATATATATAGTGGCTGGATAGCTCAGTTGGTAAGGCATCGATTTGACATACGGGAGACGGTGGTTCGAATCCAGTGTGGGTCCTTGGGCAAGATCCTTCACGCTAATGCCTACCTCATACAATGATGAGAGACAATAAAGCGAATGACATGCCGGCTCAGACGTCACCCGGCCAAACAAGGTCTGCGTCAGGTGCTGGGGAACCAGAGCACCTTGATGAAAAATGGGCTACTGGAACAAAGCGGAGATGGGGGAGATGCGATAACATGGCTCTGTTGGAATGCTACTACTCAAGCAACCCTAGTCAGAGGGGTTACATGCAGTGGGCTAAATGGTTACTTCGAAACCCACAGTCACGGTTGACCACGAAACAACTAGTAGCTCAGTGTTCCAACATCCACAAACGGCAACTGCTGTCACAACTTGAGATTGATGAGGTACAACGCAGGTTCCATGGTGAAGGGCCCCAGGCTGCCAGATCAGAGGAGGAGGTCATACCAGAGATTGGGAGGCAAGCCCCAATGAATGCAGATGATGAGATTGGGAGGCCAGCCCCAATGAATGAAATGCTGAGCGAGGCAGCAACTGACCCGAAAGCTAAGATCATGGCGAGAATGAAAGCTGGGCAACCTAGAAACCGATTACAACGGCTATGTGAAGTACCACCTGAAAGTCTCATGGAAAGTGTGAATGCAGCACTGAGGGCGATCCCTACCGTAACGATCACGGAAACCAATGAGCTGATATACGCTTCAGCATCAGTGATCCTTGAGATGCTTGGCTATAAGAGCAACCATGGAAGCCATGAGATACGTTACCCACCATGGAAAAGACGGTTGGAGGCTAAGATCAAGGCGGCTCGGAAAGATGTGAGTCAATTGACTGAGGCCCAGAGAGGTGTGATGAAAAGGCCGATACCCGAGAGGTACATCCAGATAACCATACCTGAAGCACTCGAAACTGCCAAACAAAGGCTCCAAGCCTTGTCCAGCCACCTAAAGCGGTACACGAAAGAGAATGAGGCCAGACGAATAAACAGGCTGTTCGCAACACAACCTGCGAAAGTGTACGCTCAGTGGCAGGGTCCTAACAACAGAGCTGACCCACCAAGACTGGAAACTGAAAGGTACTGGAAAGGCATATGGGAGAAGGAGGTTGCACATAACAGCAGTGCACAATGGCTGGTGACCCTGAGAGAGGAGCACAGCAACCTCCCTGAACAGAACCCAGTTACCATAACAGTGGCAGACATACAGGAAAGAGTCTCAGATATGAAGAACTGGACAGCACCAGGCCCGGACATGGTCCACACCTACTGGCTAAAGAAACTCACAGCACTCCATGAGCGCCTAGCAGCACAAATGAACCAGCTGCTGAGGATGGGACTCACCCAGGATGGCTAACCGAAGGGCGAACGATCCTGATCATGAACGATTGGTAGAGATACCAGAGGAGCCAAACATCAGCTTCTGGTTGACAGAACAGTCGTACAAGACTGCAGGTCCCGACATACCAACCTGTGCACAGCCTGGATTGATTACAAGAAAGCCTATGACTCGATGCCACATACATGGATCACTGAATGCTTGTAGTTGTATAAGGTGAACAGGACCCTAAGAGCCTTCGTTGCGAACTCGATGAGGATGTGGAAAACCACACTTGAAGCCAATGGCAAGCCACTTACCCAAGTGTCCATCAAATGTGGCATATACCAAGGTGATGCACTCTCCCCACTGCTGTTCTGCATAGGACTGAACCCCCTAAGCCAAGTAATCACCAAGACAGGCTATGGATACCGCCTCAGAAATGGAGCTACGATCAGTCACCTCCTCTACATGGATGACATAAAGCTGTATGCTAAGAGCGAAAGGGACATAGACTCCCTGATCCACACAACCAGGATCTACAGCAGCGACATCGGGATGTCATTCAGGCTTGAGAAATGTCGTCGGATGGTGACTCCAACGGATGACGTACTCAGAGAATGTCTCAGACAATGGGGAACAGAGGATGAGGCGCTGGAAGAGGGACCATCATGGGAGGACAAGCCCCTACACGGGATGTACCACCGGACCATAACTGAAGTGGCTGATCTCAAGAAGTCCTATCAGTGGCTAGAGAGGGCTGGCCTGAAGGACAGCACAGAGGCACTCATCCTGGCTGCTCAGGAGAAGGCCCTGAGCACCAGAGCCATTGAGGCCCAGATATACCACACCAGACAAGACCCAAGGTGTAGGTTGTGCAAAGAGACACCTGAGACGATCCAACACATAACTGCAGGGTGTAAGATGCTGGCAGGGAAAGCCTACATGGAACGCCCTAACCAGGTGGCTGGCATAGTCTACCGAAACATCTGTGCGGAGTATGGACTGGAAACCCCAAGGTCAAAATGGGAAACACCTCCGAAGGTGGTGGAGAATGACAGAGCGAAGATCCTCTGGGACTTCCAGATCCAGACTGACAAGATGGTAATGGCGAACCAACCAGATATCGTGATCATAGATAAAGGGCAGAGGAAAGCCGTTGTAGTGGATATAGCGGTCCCAAGTGATGGAAACATCAGAAAGAAGGAACACGAGAAACTCGAGAAATACCAAGGGCTCAGAGAGGAGCTGGAGAGAGCCTGGAAGGTAAAGGTGACAGTCGTGCCTGTGGTTGTCGGCGCACTCGGGGCTGTGACCCCCAAACTAGATGAGTGGGTGCAACAGATCCCGGGAACAACATCGGACATCTCAGTCCAGATATGTGCAGTGCTGGGAACAGAAAGAATACTGCGCAGAACCCTCAAGCTTCCTGGCCTCTGGTAGAGGACCCGAGCTGAATGAGGGCCGGACTCCACCCGAGGGGTGAGACGAGGAATTTTTAAAATATATATATATATATATATATGCAATGAATAAAATACCTTCGGCTCTAGCAATTCCCGTGACCCTCTTCAGGATAAGCAGTGTTGAAAATGGATGGATGGATGGATGGATGGAGAAATACCTTTCTTTTTGGTCCCTGAACATTTAAAACAAAAAGATATGATTTAACTCGCAAGTTGCTCACAATAACTGAGTAGTTGCTTGAAACTTAAAGCTTAAGACTTGAGACTTGCACATGTTACCTCCTCCCATATATGCTGATCGACGTTAATCAAATCAACAGCAGCTAGCAAGTACATCAAAAGCCTTCCAAATTAATGTTAAACACTTCCCCGCGCTGTGTGGATCTCTCGCAACATCTTTTAAGGTTATTAACATTCAGCTTGACTCTATCACGTGGTCGCTCCACAATCTAGTGTGCGTTCATGTTTATGTTTCGGGGATCTACAAGAGTGATTTGTTCCGCCCAGGCTGCCTCTTTTCACTCGATACAATATTCAGTTTGTTTAAATAAAGGCCTCTCCCTCTCGTGGCTTATTGACATTGACACATCCCTGGAACTCTGTTTAAGCTACCGTATTTTCACGACCATTCGACGCACCGTATGGTTGGGCGCAGTCTCATTAATGGGTGCTATTTCTGTATTTTACACATAGACAAAACGCACTGTATTATTGGGCGCAATTTTAAAGTGGTAAAACATACGGCAGCTTAAACATACGGAATGCATGCGCGCACGCTAAAAACACGTTAGCTTGAAGCATACGGTAGCATGCCAAGACATACAGATACAAGCTAAAAACACGTTTTTAAAAAGGCAACGGAAAACTGAGTTCCGTTGTATTTTATTTAGCCATCGTACAATGTACTCACGTTTTTCGATCAATCATCACCCAGAAATCCATCAAAGTCCTCATCCTCTGTATCAGAATTGAACAATTGTGCAAGTACTGGTAATCCATCAAAAACGCCGTGTTCCCTCTCGTTGTCAGTCACTCTCATTGCCATGTGGCTCCACAGAAATGATGCCGGCTTTGCCAAAAACCCGAACAACAGTGCAAGCAGACACGTTCGTCCAAGCAGCCACAATCCATTCGCAAATTGTGGCGTAACTCGCCCGGCGCTGCCTCTCACTCTTTCTAAAGTTGTGTTTGCCATCGATCATTCATTGTTCCCATGCTGTTCGCAACTTTACTTTGAACGCCCGGTTGATGCCGATGTCCAGCGGTTGGAGTTATTTAGTCAAGCCTCTGGGAATAACGGCAAGCTCAGAGTTCATTTGCTTGACTTGGTTTTTCACCGCTGCTGTGAGATGGGCACGCATGCCAAAAGCATAACCGATGGCTTGAAGTTTGAACTGAGCTTCGTAGACGTGTCTCTTTGTAGAATTTATTTTCGGGGGTTCTTAGAAACCAAAACCGAAGTTGTTTTGCAACAATGCACATAGCCACACTCTATACAGGTGTTGGTACCTGCTTGGGGCGTACCTTTAGCGTCCACTTACACGCCCACCCTTCACCCATTGGCGGACTTCTTCCCCGCATGCCTGTCCTCACTCACATCTGCCTTTTCTCTCTCTCGCTCTCCATATGTGTATATATACACGCCCACCCTTCACTGATTGGCCGACTTCTTTGCCGCATGCCTGTCCACAGTCACTTCCGCCTTTTCTCTATATAAACAGCGTGTCGGCTGTCAGTCAGGTTTTGGAACTCAGCGCATAGACAAGACGCTCCGCATCATAAGGCGTCCTGTCCATTTTGGAGAAATTTTTAGACTTTTAATGGCGCCTTATAGTCGTGAAAATACGGTAATCATAATAGAAGCCTCAGCACCACACAGGCTCACAAAAAGCCATGTTGATGCATTTTTCATGTATTCCCTCCAACTCCATGTTTACAGAGAGCAATATTGATCACTCAGAGAATACATAATGGGATTTCAAGAATTGCTTGAAAAATCTATTTGGTTATATTGACCGCTGTAATGAAGATGAATGCTGAATCAGGACCCACTCTGCATTGACCTGATAGCATTTTTCTTCCCATTAATTCTGAAATAAATGTCCATTTTGTTTGAGTAAATCAGATTTACATTTGGAGGCATTCCGACCACTATTTTAGCTAATTAAAGTGTGTATACACCAAAAGCAACTGAATGAATGCATGGCCTGGCACAAACAACATTCACTTTGTCTTGAAAATGAGTGAAGTCTCTCAAAACGGTAAAAGGTTGAAAACCAACCCAAGTGTGGACAACCTTGGATTCTGACTGTCAGGTTTTAACACGTATCTCAATTGACTGACAAAACCACCTTCACTTTGTTTCGAAGAAGAACAAAGATGCTCAAAGACTCACACAAGGGTCGAGAACCTTATTGTGTGAGTGTCGTGTTTTCAAACACATATTTCCATTGCCGGACAAAACCTATTCATTTTGTTTTGAAGACAGACAAAGACCTACCAGACTGTGCAAGTGTTGACAACCTTGGATTACGAACGTCATGCGTTTAATTTGCACCTCCACTGGCTCGTAGACCTGTCCGACAAACACCTTTCATTTATTGTTGTCATAAAATATACTGTGAGCATAAAACTTGGTCATGGCGTCCCACAGGGGTCCGCACTTGGACCAGCACAGTTAGATTTTTACATGTTTTATTTACGAAGTATTATTTTTAAAAAACATTCTGTTGAATTCCACTGTTATGCAGACACATAACTGTACTCTGTCAGCGAAACCTGATGAAGCTAATCAGTTCACCAACATTCAGACATGCTGTAAAGACCAGTTATTTCTTTTTACGTATCCTGACAAAACTGAAGCTGGCTCCCATCCCAAATGAATCATGGTACTGCGCTTATGACACAATGTCTGTTTAAAATTCCATCAATAAAAAAGGGGGTGTGCCTACAGTGCTCTATATCAGCGGGTTCCGGCCTTCTTTGCGCCATTGACCTGTTTTTAAGATAAGATATCCTTTATTTGTCCCACACTGGGGAAATTTACAGCCTCCAGCAACAAGAATGTAGGCAGAAAGAAGAAGAAAAAAAACAAACAAACACCGTTCAATTAAGTGCAATATAAATACAAAATGGATAAATCGCAGTGCTATTTACAGTTGTTTTCCACATCATTTAATTATTATTAATATTATTGTTGCTATTTTTTATTCAGCAGCCTGACAGCAATTGGTAGGAACGAGCGTCGGTATCTCTCCTTCTTGCAGCGCGGGTGTAACAGTCTCTGGCTGAAGGAGCTACCTAGTGCTGTCAGGGCGGGCTGGAGAGGGTGGGAGGGACTGTCCATCATAGCTTTTAGCTTAGTTAGCATCCTTCTGTTGCCCACCTCCTCCAGAGTGTCAAGGGAGCACTTTAGTAGTTTGCCCACCTCTGCCTTATAGTCTTTCCTTTGTTGTCTCCATTTCTGGTCTCCAAGCTTCTATCATGTGCTTCAACTGGCGACCATTAGAACTCTGTTTGTCACTATGCAAATGAGTAAAGGTGCAGGAAATTAAATCAGATCTGATTAACCGCCGTAGGGATGTAATCTCACTGGTGCGAGCGCCCCCAAATCGGGGCTCCTCTTGGCCTTTATAAGGCTTTTTAAAAGCTTAAAAGGTGTGCAGGTTTCACATTAACAGCGCCTGTGCATTTTTGATAATGCTATGGTCTCCCTAAAGGAGCTGCACTTAATGGGAATTATTTCCATATCAGTGGAAAGCACTGCAGTTCCAATTGATGCATTCTTATAGTGCCATCCAGCAAATATTTAATTGCTGCATTTTCTTTTGTTCCCCGGCCCAACCGGCAGGACAAAAACAGGCTCTTCATAATTGCACGTAAACTCCAAGGAGGCTATTGTTGTGTGTGTGCCACGCCAGGTAACTGGCGATTAAACACAATGTTATTCTAGAAGCGTGACGGCACCGAAACAATTTAAATGTGTCAGTCAACCAGGGAGCTCTATGCGGTTTTAATTCCCGCAAACAAAGCCGCAGAGCACATTGCCTTGTATGTATATACATAAGAAGTGCACGGTAAAGAAAAAAACCAATGATTTGGTACATACCTTAATTGGTTTTAAGGTCATGGTTCAGTTTACATACCGGAACAGTAAGGCAGCGGCTCCCCGGGGATTTATGAACTTAATTTACAATAAATTGTTGATATATTATGACATCACTCAATCAGTCATAACCTTCTTTTACTCTCCGTACAGTGGTTGTGAAAGTCTTTGGTTTTAATTTTTTAATTCTTTACATCAGTTGTCCCCAAACTAAGGCCCGTGGTTTGGATGCGGCCCGCCTCCACATTTTGCCTGGCCCCCTGAACAATTCCCAGTGATGAATTATCATTCTTTTTCAGTCTGGTCACATGATCGAGACTCGTACATGCTTAGATGTACTCATTCAGCTGGAATAAGGGCGAAAAGAATAGGTAAGAGACAAATTGATTCAGGATGCAAGATATTTAAGAGGCAGTGGACAAATGATTATTATAATAACATGATTATAATTTTTTTTCTCAATGCAAAGATGGTTGGTAGCTGCTTGCCTTCTGGTTTTCACAGTGAAGTTGAGGACACTATTGCAAAACAGTTGTGTCTACAAGAAATCTATATGGTTACATGGTCTTTTTTTCTGTAAAAAACTTCAAAAGGTTTATTTATTTGGTATTTCGTTAATATTATTTATTTTCCGATATTTTTTTTCAAGATCCCAAGAAGGGTGAATATTAATCAATGTTTATGTTTAGATACCTGTGCGATCGTCACACTTTTTGTTACAAACTGACCCCAGCCCCTGTCAGAAAGGGAAAAGTTATTTGGCCCCACAGGAAAAGGTTTGGGGACCCCTGCTTTACATTGTTCTTAAATAGATGATTAACATAAGTTATATGAATAAAATATAGTGCTCCTACCCCAATAAAACATTTTAATAATACATTACAATATTTATTGTTCTTTTTTGAGGAGGTGGGGGCGAGGGGGCTGGAATGAATTAATGGCATTTCTACGCATTTTAATGGGGAACGATGATTTACGGTAACAGTAATTTGCTTTAGGTGGAATAGCCGTCTGTTTAAGTGGCATTAGGCTCATGAAAGGTGTAGATGGAAAATTGTACAGATGTAAAGAATAGAAAGAGAATCTAGTTGATCAGGGCTTGAAAACAAATAACAACTACAACAACCAATTACATATATTCTTCCCTCGCCATATCTTACTGTATAGTTTGAAATCATACATACCAACTTTAACTTTTATTTAGCAGAATCTTCTCTTTATATGGTTTTTGCTACTACGGCCACAACTGAAGCCTAGAGACTCAATGCACAGAGTGGCGAACCAGAGCTAACAATAGTCAATTACATTGTCATTCCCGTGTGACTCAACAGGTCAGACCCCACCTTTTAAAACCACATACATTCAAAATCACAGATACCACAATGTAACAAGTAAGGACGGTGACCCCAAGTGGACAAAAATAATGCCTGCCCGGTCCTCACATGCATGTTTCTACTGGTATTGGTAAAATCTATTTTTATGTGATTCGTCGAATAATCAATAAATATGGTAAATATGTGGTCGCTGTGTATTTTCATCGATAAATAGGGGAATACTGTAATGGAAGCACTCCTCCCCCCCCAAAAATGTTCATAGCTCAGATGACAAAGACGTCGAGCTCGGGCTCCAGAGTCAGGGTGCAAGCAGAGCATTATATTCATTGACCAGCTGCCATATGAAGGCAGCGGGAATAGAAAGTCATTTTTAAAACCTTGATTAAAATCTAATCTTCCACATGCAGTCGGAGATGAAAGTCACTGCTGTGTAATGGAGAGTATTAACATTTAGATATAGAAAGGAAATCAGATCGCTGATTCACAATCAGCAGTGGGATAGTAAATGATATGTAAGGCGGCTATGCAAATAAGTTGGGCTCTCGTCTCCAAATTACGTTTGTCATCGACCCTTGTGAGGATAAAGCGGTTCAGATAATGGATGGATGAATCTTCTTGGACTCCTCCCCCGCTGTAATTTAAACTGTTATTATGACTTAACGTCCTTTGTAGCAAAACCAGATTGAACACATCTGTGCCTGTGCACTTCATACAGCTTGGTTTAAAATATATATATATACTGTATATTAGAGCTGTCAAACGATTAAAATATTTAATCTAATTAAAAATGCAACTGTCATAATTAACTCAAATGAACTAAAAAATTAATCGTGATTACTCACGCATTTTTTATCGTTTCTGAATTTCCTTTTATATTTTTCTTGTCCTATTTTTCCCCATTTTAATGCTCTCATCAACATTGAATCATGAATCAGTTTTCTATGTGCAAAATGCAAATATTTACTGAAATAACAATTTCAATTTTACATGAACATTTTTCACTTGGAGCAGTTATTCACACATAATCTCTCACACAATACTACTGTCCATCAACAACAGTGAAAAAAATATTTTGTCACACAACAGCTGCTTTAACAGCTCTTTTTATGGAATCAAAACAGAGCAATATAACATTATAAAGTGCATATCTAAGGTAAACTAGTACTCAGCCTATAGTGGATTTAAACCATGGTTGCACACTTCGTTTTCTCAAGTTTGCTTTGAACACAGCAGTCAGGCTATGCTGATTCTGTTGGTCCTTCTTGCGCGGAAGTCTCTCTACGGTTTTGTGTAGACATCATTTCGGATGACTACACTTGGTTCGATGACAACACTGGAGACGTTTTATTTTCGCTAGGTCGCTACCACTGCACCGCTGAACTTTCGTTGTCATGTCACCTCCTCAGTGCACTGTCACTGTCAGACGAACACAGACAAGCTCCACCCGCTCTATTTATATGGACACGGAACACTGTAACCTTCCACACAAAATAGTACTGAACCCAACCAGTTCATATGCACGTTTACCAAACCCTTCATTAGTGAAAAATAAAAACATGTTTTTTTAAAATAAATCCAACACGTAAAAAACACATTTATTAAAAACTGAAAAAATGTAAATACAATTTCAAGACATAAGTATGAGTTGTTTTTAATTGTGCAAAAAATGAACCATGCAGGACGTACTATCACGGTGGTCACACTTTGACTACTGAGTGAACTAAATTACCCGCAGCACTGACTGGACAAGCAATGTCATGTGATCATCTGTAGCCAGTAATGGCCAAGCGGGTGTATCATCACTAATTGACATGTTGAGTCGGGTGTGTCTTAACCTCCATTGCAGAGGCTCCGTTGAACCCCTAAGACCGATTCACCGAACCCCTAGGGTTCGATCGAACCCATCTTAAGAACCACTGATCTAATCTGAGAGTGTAAGTGCTCCAATACATTTCAAAAATGTTTTGACTTTCTGAATGGTCCGGAGTGCATTTAAAACACACCCCAAGTCTAATTCAATGGAGAGTTAGTTTTTAAATGTGGGAAGGTTATAACCTAAGATAGCAGCCCTTCCTTGTTTATCCTGGCTGTTTCTCAATATCAAGAACGCAGCATATGGTCTTCCTAAAAACACATTTCTGTAAAATTATAAAAGGGGAAGGTGGGTTACTGAAAAATGTGAGTCTGCTACCTAGCCATTTCGATAGCGGCACAAAATGCAGCTTGGGATATTTTCCTAGCCAAGTCTTCACAAGTAATCATTTGTTGCATCCTTGATTTATTAAGGAGATTGAATGCCTTCTTGGTTCGTGTATACTTAGAATTGGAAAAGGACTTCAATATGGCTTCAGAGAAAAACTAACTACGTCAATGGCAGTAATGGAGCTTGTGGAAGCAATTGCCACTAATATAGACAACAAAGAATTTACTGTTGGGATTTTTCTAGATTTAAAAAAAGCTTTTGATACAATAGATTATAGTATATTATTGAATAAATTAGAGAGATATGTTATTAGAGGCATAGCATTTAAATGGATTGAAAGTTATTTAGAAAACAGATATCAGTATGTGCAGTTCAATACGGAGCCCCTAAGGGGACATGGAAGGGAAAAAAAATAAAACTTTGCGAGATCTCGCAAA
Source organism: Hippocampus guttulatus (assembly GCF_054856545.1). Taxonomy (NCBI): domain Eukaryota; kingdom Metazoa; phylum Chordata; class Actinopteri; order Syngnathiformes; family Syngnathidae; genus Hippocampus; species Hippocampus guttulatus. The sequence goes on along the minus strand of NC_141262.1, from coordinate 2,587,656 downwards.
GTATTCCAAAGTATTGCGAGATCTCGCAATCTTTATTTATTTATTTTTAATGCTCGTTGACGTGCTTCCGGGTCATCGTACGTGTAACCGCAAACAACAATTATGGAGCGTGTTCAACCGTTCGTGAGTTTAATAGAATTTTACTTTGAAATTGGCTTGAAATACAAAGACATTAAATCTGTTCTTGATATTAAGTACGGTTTCCAAATAAGCGAAAGACATTTGAAGCGAGTGTTGAACCAAAGAGGTTTTGTATCAATTTGTATCAATGGGGCTATTGATGGTTTTTCAAGGAAAATAATGTGGCTCAATGCCTACATAACAAGTAGTGACCCGAAGTTGATTGGAGGTTACTACATCGACGTTGTGCACCGTTTGGGGGGTTGTCCTCATTGATACAAATTCCAAATGGCTTCAGTTTGTCATAGGAGTCCATGTGCCATATAAGATTTGGGCCCTTTGGAGAAGTAGTTTCGCCGTCTCAGACGTCTTGCTTGCCTTAACGACACTCCTCTCGGATCCAACTCTTTCAGGACCAGACGAACGTCCTCTTTCCTGACAAGAAGTCCATATTCTCTGCACTTACTGTACATCCACCTGTAACCGTGTAGTTGTCCGGAATGCTGCAATTGGTTGCGAATGAAGTCAACCAGGACTCCCAAGTCATTGAATGTTTTTCGACGAAATAGTCCTCTTTGGTTCAACACTCGCTTCAAATGTCTTTCGCTTATTTGGAAACCGTACTTAATGTCAAGAACAGATTTAATGTCTTTGTATTTCAAGCCAATTTCAAAGTAAAATTCTATTAAACTCACGAACGGTTGAACACGCTCCATAATTGTTGTTTGCGGTTACACGTACGATGACCCGGAAGCACGTCAACGAGCATTAAAAATAAATAAATAAAGATTGCGAGATCTCGCAATACTTTGGAATACTTTGCGAGATCTCGCATTCTTTGCGAGATCTCGCAATACTTTGGAATACTTTGCGAGATCTCGCAAAGTTTTATTTTTTTTCCCTTCCATGTCCCCTTAGGGGCTCCGTACCTTAGGGGCTCTGTAGTTCAACAATAAAAAATCTAACCTACTGAAGATTACCCATGGAGTTCCTCAGGGGTCTGTGCTTGGACCAAAACTATTCATCTTATATATAAATGATATCTGTAGTGTCTCAAAACAATTCAAATGTGTCCTATTTGCTGATGATACAACTTTCTACTGCTCTGGAGAAAATATGAAACAGCTCCTGAAAACTGTGGAAAATGAATTGCACAAATTAAAAAACTGGTTTGACAGGAATAAATTGTCACTAAATTTGAAAAATTCTAAGTTAGTTGTTTTTGGCACGAGACCAATCAAACATCAAGTTAAAATAAAGGTAAACTCAATTGAACGAGTTTATGAAAATAACTTTCTTGGATTAGTAATAGATACTAAACTATCCTGGAAGCCACACAACGTTAAAAGAAAAATATCCAAAACTATAGGGATGCGCCACAAAACTCAGGATGTGTTAAATAAAAGATCTTTGTACACATTATACTACTCATTATTACTTCCATATATGACCTACTGTGTGGAAATATGGGGAAACACTTGCCAAACAAGCACACTCCCTGTTTTAAACTACAAAAAAAAAGTACTCAGAATAATCAATAGATCTAAATATGCAGAACCCACGAATCCACTATTCATCAAATCAAACACAATGAAATTCTATGACCTGGTTGACTTCAAAACCGCCCAATTAATGTACAAAGTATATAATAACCTCCTTTAACAAAACATCCAGAAGCTTTTTGAAATTAGAGAAGGTTGTTAGAATTTAAGGGGTACTAACCAATACAAAAAATCCAAAACAAGAACAAGCAAAGGAGTGAATCAGTAATAGGTGCCAATCTGTGGAATAATTAATTAAGTAAATCGCTTGTCGAGTTCAAAAACAAAATCAAAAGATTAGTACAAAAAAAAACCTACACAAATCAGAGTTAAGCTGATAAATTTGATATATATGTATATAATATAGTCATACATCAGAATTACATTGATCAACTGATTAAATGTATTAATTAAATGTAGTATTTATTATGAATATGAGAAAATTGATATAAAAATGTGCAAGAGTGAGTATGTATATACAAACCGAAAGTTGCATAAATAGATAAGTACAGTACACATAAGGATAAAAGCATTTGATGATATTTTGATTTTTCTTTTCTTTTTTGTATTGAAAAATGATCAATTCGTATGTTCCTACATAACAAGGGGTAGTACTAGATAAGTTTCTGACTTCTTCCTACTCCTTTGAGAACATAAAACTTGGGTTGCAAATGGTGACATTTCATGGGATCACAAGGACATAAGAATGAAGAGTAACGCAAATTGAAAAACCTTTACTCATCTGTTTGCCATCACCAGACTCTATTTTTGCTCCACCTTTATCCACCTCGTATCTCTGCCTGTCCTCAGATTATCATGCCCAATTGGTATGTATGCTACTTTACGTCTTAATTGCATTCAAACTTAACAACCAGGCTGGTCAACACCTGCAATCGCAATGGAGGATTTTAAGGTAAGAAAGCTTCTTTTTTTTTTTTTTTTGACCAAACCCATTTGATGGCAAACAAATTTTCCTTTGGGTCTATGGCAGTTTGTTGTCATTTGAAATAATGAAACATGTTTTCACATGTTGTTTAAAGCCTAAAACTTGCAATCTGTCTCTGTGGTATGAATGCAGTTAGCATCACCATGGTAACTGCAGGCCATACTGTTTACATGCACCTGGCTGACATTTCATTTCAATACATTCTGTATGTTTGGGTTCATTGCTAAGGTCTGTGCTCCGAGGGCACTTTATGTCTTTCATGTTTGGGTTGGTAGAAGTAGAAAAATATATTAAACCCCCCCCCCCCCCCCCTCCCCCCATATCGGACGTTCAATCACATCCTCAGATTGAACACAAGCTGGGCTCTCAGAGGTGTTTTGCTTGCTCGCTCTTTGATTCTGAAGAAGCTAAGTAGCCCGCAGTGAGCTTGGACTTCATCTTGCGCACATGCAATGAGCTGGAACACCAGCGGTCGGGCAGCTGGCTCTTTATCAGCCAACATCAGAGGCCAAGCTGGCTAAAGCTCTTGTTGCTGAATGGGAGCAAATCCCTGTGGGCAGAACCCCAAATCTTGTGGAAAGCCCTCTTCCTGGGAGAGTGGGGGCTGTTACTTTGGCATGTTTATTGCTTGAGAATGATGGTCAACTGGCTCAGATGCATTCAAAATGTTTGTGTGTGCGTGTGTGTGTGTGTGTGTGTGCATGTGTGTGAGTGTTCCTTGTTCCCAGTTCATCCTCTTGCATTTGCACTGTATATTCTATAACAGTGTTTCCCAACCTTTATTGAGCCAAGGCACATCATTTATGTGGGGGGGAGTCCTCTCACATGACCAAATGAAAAAAAACATTACAGCAAAATATATACAGTGGTACATCGTCCTATGAAGTGGGAGCAACAATTTGAGTTCCGAGTACAAGATGGCGACACTGAAATTCACAATAAGCAGCAGTTTGGCAGATGTTAATACTTTTTCAAAAAGAGGTTTGACGTTTTCTGTCAAACTAAACATAAAACAAAGAATTATACATTGTGTATTGAAGCAACCCACATAACTGTTTTTTCCGAAGGTTTGCTATCTTGCTGCTAAAACACGATCCAAAACACGAAAGACATAAATGGTGCCGCAATACATGTAACCAGACAATATAACAATACTCAAATACATTCTTTATCCTCTGCATAAAATGATCAATATTACTGCATCTTGCTGAGTAGTTGTGACCGTCCTAACACACTTTTTCTAAAGGTTTTTCTAAACCAGTGGTTCTTAACCTGGGTTCGATCAAACCCTAGGGGTTCGGTGAATCAGTCTCAGGGGTTCGACGGAGCCTCTGCCATGGAGGTTAAGACACACCTGACTCAACATGTCAATTAGTTATGACACGCCCGCTTGGCCATCACTGACTGGTTCATTTTGTGCACAATTAAAAAAACGTATACTTTATACTTACACTAATTGTGTTTACTTTTTTCTGTTTTTAATAAATGTGGGTTTTTTATGTCTTGAATTTGTAAAAAAAAATCATATTTTTATTTTTCACTAATGAGGGGTTCGGTGAATGTGCATATGAACTGGTTGAGTTCGGTACCTCTAGCAAGGTTAAGAACCACTGTTGATTTTTATGTCGTTTTTAGGCTCATTCTGAGATTTGGCAGAGTAAAATTCAAACTTCTTTTTTGGTCCCTTGACACTTACAACAATCAAGATATGAATTGCGGGCATACATCCTTTACCAATTTATTTATAACAGAGGGAAAACCATGTAAAAATTGACTGTTTTTTGTGCCCTTTTTGGGGGGTGGGGCAATGTTTGAATGAAACTATCTTTGTCTTATGTTGTACAGTAATGCAGTGAATTTTTGAATGTTAGTCTGGGATTTTATTATAGCGTTGATGAATTGTATGAAATGAATTGTATTATAGTGTTACCCCATTTTATATAACACAGTGTCAGATTATCTTGATGGGAGAAGAGAGGTTTTTACTTAGGGGAGGTGTTTTTTTAGTCACACATGGACAATGCACCCGGCATCTAATTGAAACATGACATTTGACGCTTTTTCCAGGTCAGAGGAGAGAGGAACGCCTTGGAGGAACTTGATGCCTCTACACCTGCCCAGAAATTCCTCAGCATGCAAAGATCCATGTTGTTGTTGTTATTGTTGTTCGTCACTCAGCAAGTTTCACTTTGGATCAGCGAACAACATCAGCGCAGCGATGACAGCCGTGTTGAGCCCATTTTGGTCATTGCATTCGTAAATGCGTTTAAATGGAGAGTGCATCAGTGGACACACACGGGAGTTTAAACCAGAGGAATGCCACTGAGCTTTAGCAGTCGTGTCATAAAGCCGGCGATGTGATCACCCCCTGCGGTTCAGGACCTCAAGGGTGATGGCTGTTTGATGTCAGCCAGTTTCATGCAACTGTTTATCACAGGTGAACACTTTTTCTAACCAAAACAGCAACAACCGCAGAAGCACAGAAACAGTCATCCAGACGAATGATATGTGGAGTCGAACCGTATGTTTGAAATGAGATGCCTCCACAGTAAAGAAGACATCTTTAATGGCAATTAGCGTTGAATTCCGCATGGACGTGATCACTCCGTAATGTTGTGGGCTCCGGTGTATTTGCTCTTTTGTAATTGGCAACACACACATTTTGCAAGAAGTATTTGTTGTCCTTTCTTGCTGCTAATCAGAGTGATTGCATTGTGAGCACTCCACTCTTCATCATCCGCCGTTTTTTAAACGCAGCACCACTGGGGAGCTGACATTGTTTATTGATTGGTTGATTGGTTTGTTTGTATTTACTCCCTCCCTTTATCCGAGTCGGGGAAGTCACGTGCACAGCAGCGGGGGAGAATCCTCCAGAAGGAAAATACGATACCTCTCAATCAATGGCGTTTCATTTTCTGCAATGGTTCTACACACACCTCCACCTTTTCTTGTGAATAATTGATTATCCCAGGGATCACCGGCCTCGAATGTTAATGAGCATTCCATACAGTGGGGTTTGTTGTCTTTGCCTGACGACACAAGTTAGCAATCAAACATTGTATCCTCAATAACTCAAAGATCAAACGAAACGTCAGACACGTACGTAACTCTCAAGCAAGTTTCATTTCTCCCCAGCCACTTCATCCAACTTTTCCGGCGCGATACTTGTCCTTGGGTCAATCCCGGGCCCTCTTCCTATTGAGATGTGCCTGGAACACTTGACCAGGGAGGCGTAGAAGAGGCATGCTAATCAGATGCCTGAGCCACCTCATTTGGCTCGAGTAACAAAATGACAGCATTAAATCTGCAAAAAAACTTTTAGTTCCTTCTGCAGTCATCTGTCAAGCGTAGTTCATTTTAGTTTCCTTACCTCATTATTATTATTATGCGTTTGCTAAGCTTTCCTGCCCATACCTTTTCATCCTTGGCTGCTATCAATCGCCCCTTCTGAGGGCTGACTCTTGTTTGGAGAGCCTTTCAAAGTCTAAATGTACGCCTGAATGCTTGATCCCCGCTAATCTCTTGATGGACAGCCCCCCCCCCCCTCCCCCCCGCGTGCACCACCATACTCCCTTCCCCTCATCCCTTATGCCTTTGCTCTCCTATGGAGTCAATGTATACTTGTGCATGCACAGATTCTTCACAGTCAGGTCAGGTTTGTTTGGTCGCCACGGCGGAATAATCCCGTAGATTAGTGCCTTCAGTGAGCACCTCTCGACGAGAAGGCTGTGGCCATTAAAACGGTTACAAACGGAATGCCTGAGTTCTCAACAAAAGGCTTTCCCTCCTCCCTGTCCTGAGGTAAAAGGTGACCCACCGAGAGTTCGACCCCATGCGGCAAAACCCCTTCTTCTGGACATTACTTATTAAACTTCCAGAGAGACTAATTGGAGCTTGTGCAGGGAGTATTTTCCTGCCTGAACACCGTAGGCAGGGTGTCAGCAGATCATTAAAAAGTATTGAATTTGAATTTATGACCACCCCACAGTGTTGTGCAAGTCCTTCTTAGTGTTCTGTCAAGTTTATTTGTTCTTTCCAATTTTATTTGTTCTTGAATTTCTCCAAAATTTTCTCAGGGCATTGAATCAATCGCGACTGGACTCTTCTGATTGTCTTGGATGACATTTTGTCATTCATATGAGCAGGCTTGATCAGTTGAAGAAAGTTTTATGATGAAGTTTTCTGATTTTATCACTTGGCTGTATTTTTTATGTTATCATGGACTCGCTTTGGAAGGTGGGTGATATGTGGCATCGTACAGCTGTGTGATATATCGTGTTATTTTTCAGGTGTGGGATATTGGGTTAGCTTAATTTCTTTGCTAATGTATCGCCCGAGACGGTAGCACAACAGTCACCTTTATATTGCGTCATCCTTGTGCATCACGCAAGCAAGACAAAGTGATTTGTTTTCACTCCAACTGTTACACTAATGTTTCAGTTGGATGAAGATGATGGTGAGTTGATTGGCCACCTCGAGAGTGGGGCACAGGGATGGCGTGGTCAAGAGGTGACTGTTAATGATATACTGGTCACTTGTCTGTGCAGTGAGATGACTTTGTGAGTTTTTTTTTCGGACTTTAGATGGCCTACACCTCAGATGCTACACTCACATTGGAGTCCAATTAATTCGCTCTGTAACATTGTGTAGAAAAAACAAAGACTCCAATCCTTAAATCCCCCTTTCCAATACAGCACTGCCAAATTTTCATTGGAGATGTTTGTTTATGATGAAATAAAGTAGTTCGTGTTTTGCACATTCACATGTCAGCAGAGATCGGAATGAGTGGATCCACCAAGCAGCATTCCATTGTGCGTTGTAGAATGTAGCTCATCATCTCTGAAAAAAACCTCCCTCTCCTTCATAGGCCACGATCAACATGATCAAGACGTCACATTAGATTAACCTTCTTTTCTCAAACTGAGACGCAATTCATGCCAGAGAGCTAGCTAGCATCACTTCCCTCCACTCTTGAACGGTCTTGACAGAAGCAATTTCCGACTTCTAATCAAAAAATTGCTTCATAGCAGCCAATAAACATCATACTCCAGATGTGTCCCGGCATTGTCATTGGCCAATGTAGATTGTTTAGTCTCGTCCCTTTTTTTCTGCTAAAAAAAAAAAAGATATTACTAGCACAACATTCGGACTTATTTTCTTGAAAATAGGAGACCATTTTAAGGCCTGTGGTACGTGGAGGTAGCCATGGTTGTTATGTTTAATGGCCTTTAGATAATAAGAGAATCCTCAGAAAAATGTCTACCCTGTAAGCCAAGAGGTCCTTTGACCCAAAACGTAAAAGAAGCCCTGGGCTTTTGCTTTGAAAGCCTCAGATAATGAAACATTTGACGGCTCTTGCATTTGGGTTCAAGTGTTGAGGGTTAGTCGTTCCATCTGTTATTTGTGTTCAGTGTGAAAATAGGGCTAAAGCCAAACTCTGAACCACCATTCACCCCAACAACTCTCATTCTTTGCACCCTGATGAGAAGTAACTAAATATAGGGGCTCATACATATGCATGTCAAGGTCTACTAAACAATCGGGGGAGGCCCATTTGGATCATTTGCATGTGCACATTAGCGGATTAATCACCAGTGACGGTGGACAAAGAAGAAAAAGCACACGGGAGTCAAAATGAACCCCGACCCACTTAGGCCAGGTGCCCCGTTGGGTTCTTTGCTTGAAGATGAAAGTGACCCACTTTCCTCTGAGTGTGAACCCGATACATAAATTGATAACAATTAATATTGCTGGAACATGAGGGAAAGCCAGAAGAGGTGTCATCTATCATTTTTCTATTTTTAAAGCAGTTTTATTTTTTCTATTCATGAGACATAAAATACAGCTAAATCAGAAAAAAGAGGAAAATGAAAAAATAAATGTTTAAAATTTTATTCTGTTTCTAAAGAAATATACAGGTAAAAATAAAATAAAATCAGAAAAAAGGCAGGAGTTTTCTGAATTAAATCTGATATCTGAAAATAAATTAGAACATTTCAAAATACAGATTGTCTATTACAGTATTACAGACTTCTTTCTTCTTACTTTCTTTCTTTTCTGATTGATATAAAAATGATTTATTAGATATAAACACATAACGGGGTAGGACTAGATACGTTTTTTACTTCTTCCTACTCCCTTGAACATAATAACTGTGTTGAATGAAGACTGATTTCTTTCTTTTTTACTCTTTTATTTACCCTATTTTCTGTCAAATTATTACTGGATATGTTTTATGTTCAATAAACAAACCAAACCAAACCAAACCAGTATTCCATCCAAAAGATTTTATTCATTGGAAAAAAAGAATGAATGCATAAATGTTTCAAATTTTCAATGAAATACAGATTTGTGCAAGATTTAAAAACAATCACTTTAATATTTCAGAAATAAAAACTATGAAAAAATACATAAATATAAGAAAATACATTTCTATAATTATTTTACTTTTTCTCATTCTTCTGATAAATTAAAAATAAATTGAAAGGTATTTTACTTTTGTTTTTTTACACTCCATTTGATTACGTACAATAACAATAGCACAAATATTTTTTGACTCATTAAGATCATGAAATCATTTTTCAACTTCTCAACACTATACTTACTGTCCGAAACTATTATGATTATTATGATGATGTTGATTATTATTATTATTAATGAATGGGCTTTTTTTTGCTCACTCATATGTTCTTGGTGATTCTTAAATGCTGTTATGTAACTAATACTCTCATGACAACTCAAGAAGGAGAAATCTTCAATCAATCAATAGGTTTCCTGTAATCATATTTTAATGAATGCAAAGGCCTACATTATAATCACACAAGGCTGCAGGCAAGTGCAAATTCTTAATTAATGTACCTTAACCAGATGGAGTGTGTGAGCTGCACAGTAGAGAAGTCATTCATCACTGCCTATTTACAGTGCAGATGGCCTCACGCTCGGGCGAGCGCCTTACCTGTTGCCATCCTCCTGGCGAGGGAATGAACAGGCCATGCTAAAATTAGGAGTAGCATATCGGCCGCCAGCAAAGGTATCAATCACACGCTGACAGAAGAAAGCAAGGTGGGGAAAAACACCAAGTGTCGCAGAGAAGGAGAATGAGCCCACGAAAAGGGCCTGTTCGCTTTACAAAATCATGTTTTAAATATCAGTTTTCAGATTTTTGTCACTTTCAACAATCTAAATGTTCACCCTGTACGTTCAGTTTTTCTGGTTAATGTTCCATTGATTGGTCAACTGTCAAAGCAAATTAAAAATTAAGGCATTTCATACCTCTGTGGAATTGGAATGCTGTCGAGGTAGTCCACAATTTTCAAATATAATCAAGATGGAGATAATGATTCACCTGTCTGTGGATGTTAATGCTATAAACACTATGTGACTAAAAATGAGGTGTCAGTCACAAGTGTTTCAAATTTGTCCAATTGTGGAAACACATCAAAAACACATTTCAGAGATTTGTGGATTGAATGCTTCATTGGTTGTGCACGATTGTCAGATTTAATCAAGACAAAATTGATGTTTCAGACATCTGTGGACAATAATGCTAAAACAATGCTTACAAAAAATGTCTTGTTGAAACAAATCAAAAAGACATTTCGGAGTTCTATGCATTCAGAATGCTTCAGAAGTAGACGATTCTCAAAATTAATCAAAACAAAGTTGATGTTTCAGCCATCCGTGGATGATAATTCTAAAAACAATGCTAACAATGAAAAATGTTGCTCTAGGTGTCATTCACGAGCGTTTCAAACTTGTCCACTGTCAAAACAAATCAATTAGATATTACCGACATCTGTGGACTCAGAATGCTGTCGCAAGAAGTACTGCTCGCTTGTCAATAAACGTTGCAAGGTGAAGTTGATGTTTTAGCTGTCTGTGATGGTCATATCAATGCAAACAACAAAAAAATGGTCCGAAGTTGTCCATCCATCCATCCATTTCCTACCGCTTATCCAGGGTCGAGTTGCGGGGGAAGCAGCTTTAGCAGGGAAGCCCAGACTTTCCTCTCTCCAGCTTTTACCGGGGTTTCCCGAGGCGTTCCCAGGCCAGCTGGGTGACATAGTCTCTCCAGCGTGTCCTGGGTCGTCCCTGGGGCCTCCTGCCGGTGGGACATGCCCGGAACATCTCACCAGGGAGGTGTTCAGGAGGCATCCTAACCAGATGTCCGAGCCACCTAATCTGGCTCCTCTTGACGTGGAGGAGAAGCAGTTCAACCCTCCCGGATGACTGAGCTTCTCACCTTATCTCTAAGGGAGAGCCCGGACACCCTGCAGAGAAAACTCATTTTGGCCGCTTGTATCCGGGATCTCGTTCTTTCAGCTCGTACCATAGATGAGGGTTGGAAAGTAGATTGACTGGTAAATTGAGAGCTTCGCCTTTTGGCTCAGCTCCTTCACCACGACAGACCGATACAAAGTCCGCATCACTGCAGACGCTGCACCAATCCGCCTGTCAATCTCTCTCTTCTCGTGTTTGCTTCTGACAGGCAGCATTGAACTTCAATTATGGAGGATCTCGCAATTATAAGATAAAATGAATAAAGCAACTGTAAGGCTCTTTAACTGACTATCATATGTATAACAGGTCATTCACTTGATAAACTGATAAAGTGGGTGCAATGTGCCACCGTAAAAACAAATTGCATATAACAGTAAACAATGCTCAAGGGAGAAAAAGATTTACCAAGATCAAAAGTATTCCACACTGGGGAAAACTTAGAACGATCCATAATTTCGCAAAACTCCAGCCAACAAACCCACAACATGTTGATACAGTTTGTGTCCTTATGAACACACTTTGGTGCAGCACATTCAAACGATTCAGTTCCTGGATTGGTCACGTGATTCTTTCTTAAAGCAATACACGCACCAATACGGGGTTTCACTCTTGAGCTCTCGGCACTGTGCTAACGTACCAGTGTCGCTCGTCCCATCACTAATGCTGGGTGCATATGCAAAAACAACGGTCAGGACCCGTCCCCCCACCCGAAGGCGGAGGGAGGCAACCCTCTTGTCTACCAGTGTGAACCCCAAGACAGACACTGAGCCGGGGGGCAATGAGAATGCTCACACCTGCTCTACGCCTCTCACCGTGGGTATCTGCAGAGTGGAAGAGAGTCCAACCCCTCACGAGAAAACTGGTACCAGAGCCCAGGCTGTGTGTGGAGGCAAGTCCGACTATATCCAATCGGAACCTCACACACCAGCTCGGGCTCCTTCCCTGCAAGAGAGATGACATTCCACATCCCTAGAGCTAGCTTCTGTAGCTGAAGATCGGACCGCCAAGATCCCCGCCTTTGGCTGCCGCCCAGCTCACACTGTATCCGACCCCTTTGGCCACTCCCATAGGTGGTGAGCCCATGAGAAGGGAGACTCACGTTGCCTCTTTGGGCTGAGCCAGCCAGGCCGGTGTCGGCCCAGCCACCAGGCGCTCGCCAATGAGCCCAAACTCCAGGCCTGGCTTCAGAGGGGGGCCCCGGTGACCCGCATCCGGGCAAGGGAAACTGAGGACCATATTTCTCATTCATAATAAGCGGTTTTTGCTTTTTCTGGTCCCTCACCTAGGACCTGTTAGCCATGGGTGACCCTGCCAGGGGCATAAAGCCCCAGCCAACTTAGCTCCTAGGATCATTTGGACACACAAACCCCTCCACCACCGTAAGGTGGCAGCTCACAGATGGGGGTCCGTAGTTGTGAGTGTTTCAAACTGTCAGCCGTCAGTGGATGGTAATGCTAAAAACAATGCTGACATACAAAAATGGTTCTGTCGGTTCAGTTGTGAATGTTTCATACTGATCAACTTTCAAAAATTAATCAAGATGTTCTAATATTAGTATGCAGATTAAATTTAGCACATTCTTATAATTCCTCATGCCTTCTATAATGCACAATTACTTTCAAAGCAAATTTTAAAAAATGGCATTTATATGTGCTTCAAAGAGCTTTGTTGTGAATTAGCTCGTCCGGAGTGGGCGGTTCGGACATTGTAGGAAACCCAGGTGTGTCTCTTTCACACCACAACCGGTAATCCTGGCTTTTTTATTATTACTTCTGCAGCCCTCCTCAAAGGCCACTTGAAATTCTTCAGCCCCAAAATTCCTCTGAAGCCTCTTTTGGCAGGCGAAAGGAGGACCCAGCTTTACTGTGAAGACTGATTTCCTGGAGGATGAATGAGAAACTTTGGGCCATTGAGCATACTGTCACCTTTTTTGTGCTCTGTTTGATGTTAGCATGGTGGCTACAGACGGACTGGATGGGAGAGAGAGAGTGTGCTTCAGATCAAGACCTTGCTTAATGAGGCTCAGGACCAACTACAACCCCTCAGCCCCTCCTCTGCAACATGTACTGTTAAAAAAACAAATAAAGAGAAAAAAAAACACAGGAGGTCTCCCTTTACCTGAGTGGGTGGAGGGTGTACAAGTGCGACGACAGAAGCATCCCAAGAACAATTTGGGAGATGTTCCATGTCCAAGGACATTTTGACACCGATGCGCAATTTATGGCGGATGAGTTGGAACCTGGCCATTACCTTTTGGTAATTGATGGCCAGTGCGTTTGTGTGTAGCCGCTCTCATCGTGAAACCCCCCCACAATCTCTTCTTGTCAGTTCTGTGGGCCTCTGTTATGGGGGCCCTGCACTCAGTCGCCATGGTAACGGCAGCAAAGCAAACAAAGGGGTCGAAGTGAGCTGGGAGGTGTGTGCAGGGTGTGGGGGGGGGGGGCAATATGTTAAGGGGGGTACCTCGCTCAGCGGAGGGCTCGAGAAGGACGCGCACAAAGCCGAGCTGCAGCTAAGTAGATCGAGCTTGTTGCTTTTGTTCCTCATCGACAAAGCCTTCGGATATTAAATGTGTCCCGTCTTTGTGGCGTTGGAATACATTGGCATATGGAGATGGTAAAAACAGAGGTCTGATGCAAAGTGTCCATCAAAATGTAGTGTTACATCACAATAGCAACATAACAATAACAAACAGCACTCATTCAACCAAGGCCAAATACAGTGTTAAGCCCCTTTTTATTTGACCCTCCTTTTTTTTTAAATGTTGCTATTCTGAGCGAGGTCGTAACGGAACATGTACACATGCTGCAAAGACACCTGTGTAAATGTTGAAAAGCGGGATGCAGTGTCATGTTTAAAATGTGGAAAGTGAACAAGGACTGAGCCAGTAAGAGGCCTGTGTAAATGGGGAAGTCAGAATGGTCCGACAGAGTTTTACGGGTAACCCACTAAATTGGGAAGAAATCTGTGTACATGTGGAATGCCAAGTCAAGGGTGGAAGAACCAGGACATATTAACAGCTGATGGGATAACAGATGAGTGAATGGTGGATGGCTCCTGTGTAAATGCTGGATTTTGGGATGGCAGGACAGAAATGTGAAGTTTCAGGAGTAGCAAATGAACTGGGACAGACACCTGTGTACAAGTCAAATGACTGGACTTTGGTGTGAAGTTTCAGATGTAGAAACTGAAGCATGATGGAGCTTGGATGACAATGCAAACGCTGAATAACAGGGAGGTGGGACAGGAATGTTTTAGAGTTAACTGACTAAACCAGGACTGACCTATGATGACACCTGTTTAAAATATTGAATACCAAGATGGTGCGACAGCTATGTGAAGTTTTAGAGGAAAGTAATTAAACCCAGGACAGACATAGAACAACACCAGTGTGAAGGCAGAATGCTGGGATCACAGGACAAGGGTATAAACATTCACGGGTAGTCATTTAACAGGGACAAACAGGGACGGCTTTGAGGAAATTCTGGTCCACCATCCGACGTCTCAGGAGGGGGAAGCAGTGCACCACTAACATTGTGTACAGTGTGGATGGGGCGCTGCTGACTTCGACTCGGGACGTTGTGAACCGGTGGGCAGAGTACTTCGAAGACCTCCTCAACTCCACCAACACGCCTTCCTTGGAGGAAGCAGAGTCTGAGGACCCTAATGTGGGCTCTCCTATCTCTGTGGTTGAAGTCACCGATGTGGTTAAAAAGCTCCTCGGTGGCAAGGCCCCAGGGGTGGATGAGATCCGCCCGGAGTTCCTCAAGGCCCTGGATGTTGTATGGCTGTCCTGGTTGACACGCCTCTGAAACATCGCGTGGTCAGCGGGGAGAGTGCCTCTGGATTGGCAGACCGGGGTGGTGGTCCCTCTTTTTAAAAAGGGGGACCGGAGGGTGTGTTCCAACTACAGAGGGATCACACTCCTCAGCCTCCCTGGTAAGGTCTATTCAGGGGTGCTGGGTAGGAGGGTCTGTCAGGGAGTCGAGCCTCAGATTGAGGAGGAGCAGTGTGGTTTTCGTCCCGGCCGTGGAACAGTGGACCAGCTCTACACCCTTAGCAGGGTCCTCGAGGCCATGTGGGAATTCGCCCAACCAGTCTACATGTGTTTTGTGGACCTGGAGAAGGCGTTTGACCGTGTCCCTCGGGGAGTTCTATGGGGGGTGCTTCGTGGGTATGGGGTCCCGAACCCCCTGATACGGGCTGTTCGGTCACTATACCACCGATGCCAGAGTTTGGTTCGCATTACCGGCAGTAAGTCGGAATCGTTTCCAGTGAGGGAGGACTCCGCCAAGGCTGCCCTTTGTCGCTGATTCTGTTCATCACATTTATGGACAGAATTTCTAGGCGCAGTCGAAGCGTTGAGGGGGTCCGTTTTGGTGGCCTCAGTATTGCATCTCTGCTTTTTGCAGATGATGTGGTACTGTTGGCTCCTTCAAGCAGGGCTCTCCAACTCTCACTGGAGCGACCCGGCCCCGGATAAGCGGTAGAAGATGGATGGATGGATGGATGGAAACAGGGACAAATGGTGAATTGTGGGATGGCGTGACAGCGGTGTGAAGTTTCAGATGTTAGAACCAAAAACTAAAATTAGGCTGTGATGTTTCAAAGGCAGTCACTGAAACAGGACAGCGGCTTATGACTCCTGTGTGAATGTGGAATGGCGCAACAAGGGAGTTTGAGCGGCAGTCACCGAACTAGTCTAGATTTGAGCCCAGGACATCTTGACTGGGAGGCAGACCTGTTTACCGCTATTCATTTTGTCTATGATTAATATACTTGCGTGATGTTGCTCCCTGACTTTGGCACTCCTGTTCTGCTTGACTAGTTTCTGTCATTCATTTTCCAGACGTTGCTGTCTTCAAGCTTCTGATTGGCGACAGTGGCCTTGAGAACGCATTGTAAGGTGGACAGAATGCATTATTTGCTAGATTATTTTTATTTTTGGTGCTTTAATCATCTTCGTCTGGGTAGATGCTTTTCTTTATGGCGGTGCGGGCACCCGCAGCGGCTCCTCTTGTTGTCTGTTGTCTGTTTAAGAGGGAGGAAATTTCATCTGTGCTGTACAGCACATTTGACCATAAAGTTGTACATGACTTGACTTGAGTTGACTTTATGGGTTCTTTGCACCAAAACAGGGATTTTGAGTGTCTTTGAAGTCTTAAATACCACCTGCCATTGCTTGTGTCTTTTTCTTTTTTTTTAATGAAACTCCAGGGGAAACCCCCACTTTGAAGCCGATGTAAGCACCAGGCTTGTCCAGCCAAATGCATTCTCTGTGTGAGGAAAGATGACCGCCCTGTGCAAACGTCACTCTCATCATTCTCCATCCTGTCCTCTGCTCTCCATCATCTCCATTACCTGGAATGTGGTCTAGATGCCGCAATCGCCATGAAGCGCTGAGTGACTTGCAGGCACGCCGTCTCGCTCACTAACCTTTACACAGGCTTCCGTCGTCTTTCTGATTCCAAAGGCTTGCCATTTTCTTCAATGGAGCCTATTGTTGTAAAGCAAGTGTGTGTTTGTATGTTTGTGACGGCTTTGTCCAAGGCTTTCTGGTTTGTGCGCTTCACGTCAGGCAGTAGGTGACTGGAATAAGATAAGATAAGAAAACCTTTATTAGTCTCGCAATGGAGAACCTCCCAATTCACAGCAGCAAAGTTATGAAAGGAAGAAGTAGAACAACAAAATATAGGAGCTGCTGGAAAAGCAGCCACTCTCGAGGCGCCCTTTTGAAGTCAAAATAACAAAAATAACACAACACAACACATAGGACACAGACAGTCATGCAATCTTCACCAATTTTCTGCATACACTTTGTTGTCTGAAGCAGTTATAGATGAAAGAGAATAGGATCAAAGTGTCCTTTCACCAGTGGATCAGAGACGTCATACTGATGCATTCTGCGTTTCCTAACCCACAGTGATAAAAACAATTACAAAAACGACATCCAACCATTTGCATTTTAATTCAACACTACAATGGGGACACGCCATTGCTAACCTCATATGTGATGTGAGGAAATAAACAACACCTGGAGTCTGTTTACGGAGGATTACATGATACGGAGAAAGCTGTTGTCCCGACATTTCCTTTCAATTCTTCTAGGTGACTCAGGTTAGACCGACTGATAGTTGGCATTTTACTGACTTTTTTGACCACTCTATTTTTCAAAATAAAACGTTTCTTATTTTATCTTATCTTTAAAACAGGTGGGAGAGACAAATCTGAATTTGGTTGGATTTTTACTGGTGGCAGCACCACTTCATGACTGTCATGAGCCTGTCCTGTGAGCTTTGTTTTTTTCAGTCTCCAGCTGGAGAGTGGGTGTTCCCTCATGAGCCGCACCTGACACTAACCATGCCACATTACCAGCTGCCTATATATGCACTGCTTCACAGACAACTGTCAGATTATTAGCCTTGCTCATGACTCCATCTCCAAGTGTTTAATTTTCTAGATGCGCTTGCCGTTTTGCTCAGCTCGGGTCCTCTACCAGAGGCCAGGAAGCTTGAGGGTTCTGCGCAGTATCCTTGCTGTTCCCAGCACTGCACATTTCTGGACTGAGATGTCCGATGTTGTTCCCGGGATCTGTTGCAACCACTCATCTAGTTTGGGGGTCACTGCCCCGAGTGCTCCGACCACCACAGGCACGACTGTCACCTTTACCTTCCAGGCTCTCTCCAGCTCCTCTCTGAGCCCTTGGTATTTCTCGAGTTTCTCGTGTTCCTTCTTTGTGATGTTTCCATCACTTGGGACTGCTACATCCACTACAACGGCTTTCCTCTGCCCTTTATCTATGATCATGATATGTGGTTGCTTCGCCATTACCATCTTGTCAGTCTGGATCTGGAAGTCCCACAGGATCTTCGCTCTGTCATTCTCCACCACCTTCGGAGGTGTTTCCCATTTTGACCTTGGGGTTTCCAGTCCATACTCCGCACAGATGTTTCGGTAGACTATGCCAGCCACCTGGTTATGGCGTTCCATGTAGGCTTTCCCTGCCAGCATCTTACACCCTGCAGTTATGTGTTGGATCGTCTCAGGTGCCTCTTTGCACAACCTACACCTTGGGTCTTGTCTGGTGTGGTATATCTGGGCCTCAATGGCTCTGGTGCTCAGGGCCTGCTCCTGAGCAGCCAGGATGAGTGCCTCTGTGCTGTCCTTCAGGCCAGCCCTCTCTAGCCACTGATAGGACTTCTTGAGATCACCCACTTCAGTTATGGTCCGGTGGTACAGGGGCTTGTCCTCCCATGATGGTCCCTCTTCCAGCGCCTCATCTTCTGTTCCCCATTGTCTGAGACATTCTCTGAGTACGTCATCCGTTGGAGCCTTCTCCTTGATGTATTCATGGAGCTTGGATGTTTCATCCTGGACAGGCGCTCTCACACTCTCTAGTCCCCGGCCTCCTTCCTTTCGGCTTGCGTACAGTCTCAGGGTGCTGGATTTGGGATGGAACCCTCCATGCATGGTTAGGAGCTTTTGGGTCTTAACGTCCGTGGTCTGAATCTCTTCCTTTGGCCACCTTATTATTCCTGCAGGGTATCTGATCACTGGCAGGGCATAGCTGTTTATTGCCCGGGTCTTATTCTTGCCATTGAGCTGGCTTCTTAGGACTTGCCTCACTCGATGGAGGTATTTGGCCATAGCCGCTTTCCTTGTTGCCAGTTCGAGGTTGCCATTGGCTTGTGGTATACCGAGGTACTTGTAGCTGTCCTCAATGTCTGCTATTGTTCCTTCAGGGAGTGAGACCCCTTCAGTGCGGACTACTTTTCCTCTCTTAGTCACCATCCGACTACATTTCTCAAGCCCGAATGACATCCCGATGTCGCTGCTGTAGATCCTGGTTGTGTGGATCAGGGAGTCTATGTCCCTTTCGCTCTTAGCATACAGCTTTATGTCATCCATGTAGAGGAGGTGACTGATCGTAGCTCCATTTCTGAGGCGGTATCCATAGCCTGTCTTGGTGATTACTTGGCTTAAGGGGTTCAGTCCTATGCAGAACAGCAGTGGGGAGAGTGCATCAACTGGTATATGCCACATTTGATGGGCACTTGGGTAAGTGGCTTGCCATTGGCTTCAAGTGTGGTTTTCCACATCCTCATCGAGTTCGCAACGAAGGCTCTTAGGGTCCTGTTCACCTTATACAACTCCAAGCATTCAGTGATCCATGTATGTGGCATCGAGTCATAGGCTTTCTTGTAATCAATCCAGGCTGTGCACAGGTTGGTACGTCGGGACCTGCAGTCTTGTGCGACTGTTCTGTCAACCAGGAGCTGATGTTTGGCTCCTCTGGTATCTCTACCAATGCCCTTCTGTGCTTCGCTCATGTATTGATCCATGTATCCACTTATCTTAGCCGCAATGATGCCTGACATCAGCTTCCATATTGTGGAGAGACAGGTTATTGGCCGATAGTTGGATGGGACTGCACTCTTTGAGGGATCCTTCATGATCAGGATCGTTCGCCCTTCGGTTAGCCATCCTGGGTGAGTCCCATCCCTCAGCAGCTGGTTCATTTGTGCTGCTAGGCGCTCATGGGGTGCTGTGAGTTTCTTTAGCCAGTAGGTGTGGACCATGTCCGGGCCTGGTGCTGTCCAGTTCTTCATATCTGAGACTCTTTCCTGTATGTCTGCCACTGTTATGGTAACTGGGTTCTGTTCAGGGAGGTTGCTGTGCTCCTCTCTCAGGGTCACCAGCCATTGTGCACTGCTGTTATGTGCAACCTCCTTCTCCCATATGCCTTTCCAGTACCTTTCAGTTTCCAGTCTTGGTGGGTCAGCGCTGTTGTTAGGACCCTGCCACTGAGCGTACACTTTCGCAGGTTGTGTTGCGAACAGCCTGTTTATTCGTCTGGCCTCATTCTCTTTCGTGTACCGCTTTAGGCGGCTGGACAAGGCTTGGAGCCTTTGTTTGGCAGTTTCGAGTGCTTCAGGTATGGTCATCTGGATGTACCTCTCGGGTATCGGCCTTTTCATCACACCTCTCTGGGCCTCCGTCAATTGACTCAAATCTTTCCGAGCCGCCTTGATCTTAGCCTCCAACCGTCTTTTCCATGGTGGGTAACGTATCTCATGGCTTCCATGGTTGCTCTTATAGCCAAGCATCTCTAGGATCACTGATGCTGAAGCGTATATCAGCTCATTGGTTTCCGTGATCGTTACGGTAGGGATCGCCCTCAGTGCTGCATTCACACTTTCCATGAGACTTTCAGGTGGTACTTCACATAGCCGTTGTAATCGGTTTCTAGGTTGCCCAGCTTTCATTCTCGCCATGATCTTAGCTATATATATATATATATATATATTTATTTATTTTTGGTCAAATCTCTTGTCTACGTGCGTGAAAGCCAATTCTGTCCATGTCAGGTTCTGAACCAAACCAAATTATGTTTTTGGATTCCAGAAATGCAGGCTCGGACACAGTGTGATAACAAAAATAATTATTTACAGGAAAAGTGCACCGACAAATTACAACAGAAATCGCTGGTCAAAAAGAGCCAGGAGAAAGAATGCATAAACAAAAGCACTTCATTACATTTTTAATGTAGCACATCCAAATGCTTATTTAAAGCAAATAGACAAGATAGAATCAGAAAAGCTACAGCAATGTCAATTACAGCTTCGCTTACCTTTGCCTTTGACATGAGCTCCAGCTTGACAATGATGGATCTTCAGCCAGCCCAACTTCCAAGTCATGAGCGGAGAAACTTGTGCCAATTGTGTCATATTTCACCAATTGCAAACTGTCAGGCAATAAACAATCATTTAAAAAACTGTACTGTAAACATTTTAGCAATCCAATTATAATTGAATTTCAAAGTGGGGATTTTACAAGTTTCTGTGCTATACTTTTGCTTCTCTAATGTAAATAGGTGTTGTCGCCATGTGTCTTTGTCTCGATAACCAATAGATGAATGCCATGCATTAGCATTACTGAATGGCTGCATGTCAGAAATGTGGAGTGAATACAATCAAACACAAACTAGATCAACGCTCCTAACTGTAGTCTGCAAATTTTGAAATGAAAAGCTGTCTGAGCATTTATTAGATATCCTACCAGTATGCTGAATTGTCCATTTACTCGTTTGCTTTTCGTCTGTATTTGTAAGACCTTTCTGTACCCGAGTGAAACGACCAGGGCACACAACTACTGTTTCTAGTGAGGCACTAGTTGACATCTGTGTGCTAATTTTGAAATGTCACAATTTTCAATCGTTCACTGTTTTGTCTCACTAGTAATATGTATTTTGTAGTTGTTGAGCTAGTGTGTATTCATCATTCTGCTCGCGCATTAAAAATGTTATATAATATTGAAAATCCATTTTCAAAAGCACATCACTCGAGCGTACTCGTTGTCCTACTAGTACACTGATTGTCTCACTCGCAAGAACAAAGAGCATACTAGTGCATGGACAATTCAAAGCATTAGTAGAAGATGGAATCAATGTTTAAACCACTTTCCATAGCTGGGGTCTTTTAATTACTTAGCTGCAAATGGGAAGGTGGCATTTATTAGCGGAGGAAGCCTTTGATTTATACAAATGTATTTTTAGCAAATGGGTTTCAAAAGTTTTTTTATTTTGATTGTTATGTCTACTTGTCTTTTAACTGAGATGACTGACCCAAAGTATTTCACAATGGGTTTTTTTTCTTCATGGGGAAAAGAGAAGGAATTATTTGAGGGAGGCCCATGCAGTATTTGTTTTAGGTGAATGACACACCTGGTAATTAATTGGGGTATAGTGTGTTGTCGATGAACCACTGGTCACTCTTTGAGGAAATACGTTAACAGATATACTACATGTGCGTTTAAAAAAAAAAAAAAGCTTTGGTGCACTAAATCCAAAGAGAAGTGAAAAAGTTGTCATGATTCCAAATGTAACTTTGGATAATTGGCCGCATTTCCTCTTCCACTTCTTTCAGTTCGCTCACATCCACAAGATCTAAATGCTAAGGTGCTCCTTTGAGGTTGTTGTTGTTTGTTGTTGTCATGTACAATGTGTTACGTTGAGCACAGACGAAACCGCCACAGCCTCAACCATGAGCACACAAATCGTATTACAACAGCAGTAATTGCCTTTCATTCAAATGAACAAATTGTTCTCCTTCTCCTCTTCATTCATTCCTTCACACTTTCTTTTTATACCATCCTACTTTCATTCCTTTATTCCGTTCTTCTTTACAACCTTCCTTTCAATCTGTTCTTCAATCATTTTTACGTTATGTCCATCCGGCTTGCTTCCTTCTTTTAGCACCACCGTTATGCCGTTCCTTCATATTTTTCTCCTTTCCTTCCATCCTTTTCAATTTCTGCCTTCCAGCCTTTGTCTGTTTTCCTTCTTTCTCTTCTTCCATGCTTGCTTTTCATACCTTATCCTTCCTTCCTTCCTTCCTTCCTTCCTTCCTTCTTACCACCTTTCTTACCTCCCATTCTTTCTCCTTCCTCCATTTTCTTTCTTTCTTTCCTTCCTTGTTTCTTCCATATTTGCTTACATACCGTTCTTGTATCCTCCCTTCTTTCTGTTTTATCTTCACTTTGTTCCTTCCGTTTCCTACAAATATCAATCTTTCCTTCCTTGCTACTTTCATTTTTTATCCTTCCTTCATTTCTTCCTTCTTTTATTCCTTACACTTTCTTCCGACTTTCCTTCCTTTCATTAATCCCTCTTTCTTTCTTTCCTTTCTTCCATCTCACCTTCCTTCTTAACTTCCTCTTTTCTTTCCTTGATTCACCTTCCTTCCATTTATTCTTCTTTTCTTCCTCCCTTCTTGCTTTGATACCATCCTGCCATTCATAGTTCACATAAGAAAACCTTTATTAGTCTCGCAATAGAGAAATTCCCAATTCACAGCAGCAAAGTTATGAAAGGAAGAAGTAGAACAACAAAATATAGGAGCTGCTGGAGAGGCAGCCACTCTCGCTGCGCCATTTTGAAGTCAAAATAACAAAAATAACACAACACAACACATAGGACGCAGACTCGTGCAATCTTCACCACTTTTCTGCATACATTTTGTTGTCTGAAGCAGTTCTAGATGAAAGAGGAGAGGATCAAAGTGTCCTTTCACCAGTGGATCAGAGACGTCATGCTGAAAATGTGCACACGTCTGCTACAAGCTAAGTTTTGAAAGCAAACACGAAGCTGTAGCGTCCATTGACGAAAAGAGATTAGTTCACTTCTCCGGTCCCACGTAATCCGCTTCAAACTCCAAGCCGCGACTCCCAGTTCCAAATCCGCATCGGCGCTCCGCGCTAACGCTCCTTTCTTCTCATCGTCGGCTCCTCAAGCCTTACATCCATCCAGCCGCAGACCGTTCAACAGCACCGATCTCTCCGCTGAACAAAGCGGGGCTGTGAAAAATGCTGCCCATTACAGGCGCAAGACACAAGCGCCCCGGGACTGTCCAGCAACGACAGTCAAATGGCGCCGACATTCTTCCCAGTCAAAAACAGTGCTGGTATACCCATGCTGCCGAGAAGGCGCAACCACCAAGCACAGAGTCTCCTCCTTGATGAATGTCGTGGCCAAAAAATGCTGAAAAAAGTCCACATCGGGTCCACACGACGTAACAACAAACACAAAGTGACAAAACAAACCAAAAAACAACAAAAAAAGCAAGGCTCATGAGAGCACTTGCCGACGGCTGCCTACTCGGGCGCCATCTTGACTTCAAAGTTTGTCCCTTCCTATCTTCCTGACAGAAGTTAATGTCAAGAGTGAGTGAGTGGGCCTCCCAGTACATTATTAGTGTTTTCTTCACTTTTCTCTGATGTTATTTTGTGGCCATATACTATATCTTAGTCTGAAGTGTCAAATTCAAGGCCCGGGGGCCAGATCTGGCCCGCCATGTCATTTTATGTGGCCTGCGATAGCAAATCATTTGTGTCAACTTGCTCAAATCTGTACCAAAATGTCAAATTGTAATGTGTAATAAATAACGTTGAGATTTTTCCAACAATTTTGTTACACAGTCTATACTCGTGAAGAATAATTAAACAAACTATGACAATTGATTTGACTGATTTCAAAACTAGTAATCTATTAATTTGTTGTATACAAGTAATAATTTTGTTGCTTCACTGTCATAACGGCCCTCCAAGGGAAGACGCAACTCCACATTGGCCCGCGACTAAAATGAGTTTGACACCACTGTCTTGGTCATGCACTGATTTGTTTTACCCCTTTTTCCGTCTTCGTTCCCTTTGCAACTAAGCAGGCAACAGCACCCCTGTAAATCCTCCTCCCTTATCCTGTTCAAACCGACAGGCAAGATAAACACTTTGCCTTCCCCGGGAGGACAGGCGAGCTCGGAAATCACCTGGCTACATATAAATGCCCCCGAGGAATTTGAGCTGCCTCTGAAGTCGGCGAAGTGAGGGAGTGAAAGCCCTCCTCTGTAGACTCTCACCCAAGACCCAGCTTGTATAACACTTCCCTAAATGAATCTGACCTTCACCACATTCCACTTGGAGTATTAGCAACAGCCCAAGCAGACCCTGTGACTAAGACACTGTCTGCCTGCCATAAAGAGCAAGAGAAATGTAACAATCCAGAAGCTTTCAATTATTAGCGATCCATTAAGTAATCTTGACCAGACAACTGCCCTCAACATATGTGACCAAACCCAGAAAAACAGTGAGTCATGACATCTCACAATGTGAGCCCAAGGGCAATTGTGATGACAAAAGAGGGTGGCGTTGACCAAACTGGAAGCCCCCTGAGATGGATGAAATCAGATCGATTAATCTGCTTATTTCTTCTTCTTATTTCACAAACACAATTATTCATCAAAATACCTTGTTTAGACTAGTGGGGGCATATTAGACATTCTTGCATAGAACCCCCCCCCCCCAAAAAAAAATGTGTGTTTAATTTTCTTCAAAGCCACTCCTGTTCCGTCAAACTTAACATAAAACAAAAAGAATATGAATTCAAAACTACCACAATGCTTGGCCTCTACTTAATTTCATTCTAACAATCAATCTCAAACGCCATCGATGGGCTAATGAATAGCATCTATGTAGTGGTGTTACAACGCTTTAAACAACGGATATTTACACACAAAAGGTGCATAAACACATTAGGATAGAGCAGTGGTGCGATCATTACGTCATTCGCAATTGACAGGTCGCTTGCGGACTGGTCCCAAGACGATCGCCAGGGGTGGAGAGGAAAAAAACCTAACAAACATTTGTGTATCTCTGTGCATGTTAGTAATATACTTTTTGTGTTAATGCACACTGAACCCTAATCAT
Organism: Hippocampus guttulatus; assembly: GCF_054856545.1. NCBI lineage: Eukaryota > Metazoa > Chordata > Actinopteri > Syngnathiformes > Syngnathidae > Hippocampus > Hippocampus guttulatus. The sequence goes on along the minus strand of NC_141262.1, from coordinate 2,562,510 downwards.
CCTATCAGTCTCACTTTCACGAAATGAAAAAAACAAAATCAAATAAAGCAGGTCAGGTGATCATACGGTGGTGCGTGAACTACATCACCGGAAGTTGTTAGCGCTCAGCAGTATGCAATGGCAGCTTACGATCAGAAATGTTACAATGTCACCTTTTTTATTATCATTATTATTATTATTATTATTATTGTTATTATCAGACAAAGTGCATTTTGTGTACAATTCACCGATGGCTCGGGCAAAGAATGGGAATCTGGAGGGCCGAAAGAAGCATTTTAAAACTGTACGCATGAGCTACAATAGTTAACAGGCTGCAAAAGTGAGTCGCATGCCTCCGCGTCAGGCTGTTGATCATCATGGCATGCGTGTGTATGTGTGCACAGGCACGCGTGTGCGGTAATGGGTCGATCGCGGGAGGATGGTTGATCGAAAAGTAGATCCTCGGTCAAAAAAGTTTGGGCATCCCCTGGGATAGACAGTATAGCAATGGCCAGTGGCCACAAAAACAACGAAATAGTACTGCAGCTCACGGAGTCACTCAGGTGGTGGATAAAGCTAGTCAGTTGAATCCCTCAAAAATGAAAAACTAACACAGATAAAATTCAGGCTATTGAGAAAGTTATGCATTCTGCTGTATAACAACCACTCCATCACAAAACTGGACAAAATCTAAACGAACCAAGATGAAATGCAATCTTTGGTTCAAGCGATGTGGTCAGACGGATCGAAATTAACATCCTGAAGAAATCAAAACTTGCCCTGATACAAATGCAGGCTCTTGATTACTGTATGTTATGCGGTTGTCGACAGTCAGTTTTAATCCTTCAAAAATGTTAATTAGCTCCGGATCAAGGTACGGACAAAATGAATTAAATTCCCCCATGCCATACATTTTAAATTAGGAAAAAAAAATAGATCAAATTGTTGTCATATAACAATGACCCTTCTATGTTGACATCCTTCTTAACTCTGCTCTGTTAGCAGGCTGTTTCCACATGCGCGAGTCTCGACTGTATGTCCAATATTAGTGAAGAAGCACAATAAGCAGAATGTGATGACAGATGAGTGTTACAATGCTTCTTCTGATGCACGCGCTGAGCCTGCAAATAGACCCAGCGGAGAATCTGAGCACTGTGGGCTTGTTTGAATGTTTAAGTCATGAGACAGATCTTCAATTCAGTCCGCGCTCCCCACCTTCACGACATTCTTCTTCCTCCTCTTCTCTTCGCTCTCTCTCATGTCTCCTCCTCTTCCTCCTCCCGACGCTGCATTTCAGCACGATAGGAATCAAAGGCCCTCAGAAATAATTTAGTTTCATTACGAGGCCGGGGTGACACAAGCCCTCAGCTGCTCGGGGAAAAATGATTTCATTCTGTCAAGCCGCTTTAACAAGCGCTGAGCTTTTACTCAGATTCACTGGCACTTTTCCTTCTCCGATTAAAAAAAATAACAAAAATAAGACACTAGTGTCATTCATTGTCCAAGCAATAAAAGTCATAACAAGTAGGTAAGGATTTTCTGACTTCAAGCAACAGCTCCACCATTGCGGTGTTGTTGTAAGCATGTCTGCCCACGCCGTCCAAGTGTTCTGGGTTCGAAATCTCATCTCGATGCCGTATCATCTGACGCAGCAATCTTTGTGGGATCTCTGTATGAAGATAGGCTAATGTTAAACCATTTGACACCCTATTAAAAATGAATCCCAATTTTTTTTCAGGCGCTTCAATGTAATGAAGAGACAAGTCATGCACGACAAGCGCCATAATGTTTTGATACGATCCCTTCAACAGACTTCACATTAACGATTGTCTGTAATCTGAAGCCTCTTGAAAATCCCTCCATCCATTTTCCGATCCGCTTAACCTCACAAGGGTGCTGGAGCCTATCCCAGCCGTCTTTGGGCAGTAGACGGGGGACACCCTGAACCGGTTGCCAGCCAATTGCAGGGCACACAGAGACAAACAACCATCCGCGCTCACACTCGCACCTAGGGACAATTTAGAGCATAGGTGTCAAACTCAGGTCCTGGAGGGCCGCTGCCCTGCATGTTTTCCAAGTCTCCGTGTTGCAACACACCTGATTCAAATGATCAGATCATCAGCAAGCTCTGCGTGAGCCTGCCATTGAACCTGTTCATTTGAATCAGGTGTGTTGCAACAGGGAGACTTGGAAAACATGCAGGGCAGCGGCCCTCCAGGACCTGAGTTTGACACCTATGATTTAGAGTGTTCAATCAGTCTGCCATGCATGTTTTTGGGATGTGGGAGGAAAGCGGAGTACCCGGAGAAAACCCACGCAGGCCCGGGGAGAACGCAAACACCACACAGGGAGGCCAGAGCTGGAATTGAACTGCACTGTGAGGTTGACGCGCTAACCACTGCACCACCCGGCCGCCCGCCTGTTGAAAAAATGCAACAAAAACGGATATATGCTGGTCGTAATGTCGGGGATGTAGAGTGTATTATTGCTTCACGCAGCACATCACGGCCTCCCTTAAATGTACCTCTTTCCAGAGCAGAGGTATCTGGGCTGCCTAATGGAGCAGACAGAGGCAGCCGTGAATGAAACACATTCGGGCGGAAGGACATCACAAGTGCTGCAAGGTGCTCACACGGTCTGTGCACAAGAATGTGACGACAAATAATAATGAAAAAGAAGAAGAAATGGAGGAGGAGGAGAAGCTTTCTTCCTCCGTCTGATGTGAGGTGGGAGGAAAAGCCACTGTGGGATTACCAGGAGGGGAATACAATGACAAGGACAAAGCCGTCAGATGCCTAATGTTCTGCGACCACTTCAAACAAGTTCAGGTTTATACATTTGTTCAAGCAAGTGATCAAGTGGAAATAAAGAACGTTATACTGTAGATTTGCTGTGATAATAATAGCATAAATTTGAGTTTATGGCATGCTATGCTGTTGTACCGAATGATATGACACCCATGGCTGCAGTTTTGGTCGTATCGTTGGAATTACGGCCACCTGTTTTGGACACTTGGGTGGAGAGAGGGGCGGAGCTACCAATTGATCGCCACCCGTTGGCCTGGTACCAAATAGGCTGTGGGTCAGTACCGGTCCGCAGATCAGTGGTTGGAGACCACTGATCTACAGTACAGTATATTGTATGACACAAGTTGTATCATGTCACATCATGTATCGATTTGTATCATATCTTTGCATGCTGTCATACTTCTATCGTATCAATCACTCCACATTCAGCTTGATTTATATTGAACTACTGTAATAATATATCATGTTCCAATTAACAAGAAAGTAATTAAGGAATACTGAACGTGATCAAGGCTGCAAAAATTGGATTATGGTAATGACAGACAAATGGTAAATGAAGTCATTAAGGCATGGGTATTACTTTAAATCAAATTAAACAGTTAATCAAAACCCAAAATTGCACCTCCATTTTTACTGATTTGTCACGTTTACGACTTGATATGGATACCGAAACGTCAGCATGTTTTTATCTCTCCTTTCATCTTCTTCTTGCCGTTTTGTTTCTGAGCGCTGAGTTAGTGCTTCGGCAAAGAGCATCGGCCAGTGCACAGATATTTAATTAGAGCTCATTAAAAGGCCGCCGTGAAAGAAATGTGGCCGCCTGCCACCTCCTGGACTCCATTTGCTGAACCCCTCCGACAGGTCTTCATTTCTTCCCCTTAATCGGGCGCGAGACCACTGACAGCTCCTCTTGTCTGGACCTTATTCAAGTTCAAGAATGAAACCAGGGATAGGAGAAGAGGATGGAGAGAGAGAGGGAAGGGTCTTTTCACGAGATATGTTGGAGCACCACAATAATGGCACTGCTACTCCTGCCTGCCATTGTTTGCTTTTGTGGTGTGGCCACTGGATGAGGGTAACATGGTCATAGTCAGTTGTCCTCATCCCCTATCAAGAGGAGAAAGGTGTGGTGTTTTTTATACAGTCAAAACAGTGGTAGAGCACTAATATACGAGGAAAATAACATCCCTATTCGGCCCTACTGATATCATGAAGTGAATTACGGGCGATCCTTGCTAACGTAACACAAATCTTTACGCAGTCATCCATCCATCCATCTTCTACCGCTTATGCAGGGGCCGGGTGCAGCAGTTTTAGCAGGGAACCCCAGACTTCCCTCTCCCCAACTACTTCTTCCAGCTCTCCCCCGGGATCCCGAGGCGTTCCCAGGCCAGCTGGGTGACATAGTCTCTCCAGCGTGTCCTGGGTCGTCCTCGGGGTCTCCTCCCGGTGGGACATGCCTGGAATACCTCACCAGGGAGGCATTCAGGAGGCATCCGAATCAGATGCCCAAGCCACCTCATCTGGCTCCTCTCGATGTGGAGGAGAAGCGGCTCGACTCTGAGCCCCTCCAGGATGACCGAGCTTCTCAACTTATCTCTAAGGGAGAGCCCGGACACCCTGCGGAGAAAACTCATTTCGGCCGCTTGTATCCGGGATCTCGTTCCTTGGGTCACGACCCATAGCTCGTGACCATAGATGAGGGTTGGGACGTAGATCGACCGGTAAATTGAGAGCTTCGCCCTTTTGCTCAGCTCCTTCTTTGCCACGACAGACCGATACAACGTTCGCATCACAGCAGACGCTGCACCGATCTGCCTGTCGATCTCTCGCTCCCTCCTGCCCTCACTTGTGAACAAGACCCCAAGATACTTAAACTCCTCCACTGGGGGCAAGATCTCCTTCCCGACCCGGAGGGGGCACTCCACACTTTTCCGACTGAGGACCATTGTTTCAGATTTGGAGGTGCTGATTTTCATCCCAACCGCTTCACACTCGGCTGCGAAACGCTCCAGTGAGACTTGGAGAGCCCTGCTTGAAGGAGCCACCAGTACGCAGTCATTATTACAGTAAATATTTGAATGAACAAAATTTCTGTTGGGTCCAGTGGTTAGCACGTCGACTTCACAGTGCAGAGGTACCGGGTTCAATTCCAGCTCCGGCCTCCCTGTGTGGAGTTTGCATGTTGTCCCCATGCCTGTGTGGGTTTTCTCCGGGTACTCCGCTTTCCTCCCACATTCCAAAAACATGTATGGCAGGCTGATTGTCCACTCAAAATTGTCCGTAGGTGTGAGTGTGAGCGCAGATGGTTGGTCGTCTCTGTGTGCCCTGTGATTGGCTGGCAACAGGGTGTCGCTCGCTTACTGCCCGAAGACGGCTGGGATAGGCTCCAGCACACCCCGTGACCCTTGTGAGGATTCGGTGGATCACAAAATGGATGGATGGATGGATGGAACATTTTTGTTGGTCATAAATATCAAACAATCAACAACAACAAAACTGTAAATACGACAATAAGCGAGCATGCCTTTTTGTTCTCATATGAAACCATAGGGCACATTACGATATTATCTGCAGCGATTTGATAAGTGATGTGATACAGTGCTGTGTGATATGAAAATTATTGCACTGGTGCCATCTTGTGGCATCTTGGTGCAAAGTGAATTGTAGAGCTTCATGTACTGTACAGTGCCATGAAAAGTATTTGCCCCCCTTCCTTTGCTTCATTATCTCACACAACAAACCAATTTTAATATCACACAGAGACAAACCAAGGAAACAAAAAAATGTGGTTCCTAAATGTATATTTCATTTATGAAGGCACAAAATAAAAATCCAAACCTCCCTGTGCCAATGTGCAAAAGTAGTTACCCCCTGAACCTACGAATGGATTGTGCCACCCTTGGCAGCAGCAACTGAAATTAGCTTTGTGCGATAATTGGTGATATGTCTTTCACATCGCTTTGGAAGAATTTTGGCCCACTCTTCTTGCTTCAACTCCATCATATTGGAGGTGTTTTTTTTTGTTTTTGTTTTGTTTTTTTTAGCATGAACTGCCCATTTAAGGTCACACCACAGCATCTCAATTGGATTCAAATCCAGACTTTGACTTGGCCACTCCAAAAACATAATTTTGTTTATTTGGAGCCATTCAGAGGGAGACTTGCTGGTGTGTTTTGGATTGTTGTCTTGCTGCATGACCTAAGAGTTTGAGGGCGCAAACAGATTGTTGGATGTTCTCCTTCAGGATTTTCTGGTAGACAGCAGAATTCCTTGTCCCATCAATCACAACCAGTCCCGGCCCTGAGGTAGCAAAGCAGCCACAGACCATCACACTGCCGCCATCATGCTTCACAGCTGGCAAAATAATATTTTTATCAAATGTTTTGCCATTTTTATCCCAGACATAATGGGGTGCCCATCTTTTCAAACAGTTCAGTTTTTGATTCATCAGTCCACAGAATGTTTTTCCAATAATCTTGAGGATTATCAAGATGGCTTTTGGCAAATGTGAAACAAGCCTTAGTGTTCTCTTTGGACAGCAGTGGTTTTCGCCAGGGAACTTTCCCATGGATGCCATAAACAACAGCCGAAGTGATTCAATCATTAGCACACCTGCGACTCGGCATTCTGTCAATGATATCACTTCCCGGAGATTGCCTAACAAAAACATTTTTGTTGTTCAGCACGTTGCTTTGGGTCTAAGTATGAACCTGGGTGGGTTGCGTTAAAAAAGACGAACAAAAGTATGCTTGGAAATTGTTTTAGTTCTAAGTATCACGCAAAAGATGGTTGACCAGTTTTACTGACCTTTAAAGGCTCTCTCAAACTCTGTTCTCCTTTCCTTCGCCCCATCAGGAAAAAAAAAACTGTTTATTTGCTGAGCTCACTTCATGAACGGCTTTCTTCACACAAACACGAAATTGTTCATCAAAACAGCAGCACCTACAAAAGCATACAAAGAGCCTCACTACTTACACTTACACCATTGCTACCTACCTTTACAATTATTCTCCAACACTTCGCGCTATGAGCAAGATACACCCTGTGCATTTTTTACCCTCCCTTCTCCTTATTTCACAACCCTCAACGACCCACCCAAAAGCTCACTTTGTGTTCAACGAGCCATGACGGCGTTCACAGAGGGCCCATCCGAGCGTGACCCATTGTAGCCCTATGCATCCGGATGAGTTTTTCTTTGCCATGGATGTGTGCTGAGATCAAATGCTTTGAGTGCCCAGGAGTGGAAGTCGGATTCGCCCTTGAAACTGGATCACTCCAGGATGTGCAATGTTTGACAAGTGATTGGTGGGATTATTCCCATAAATTATCAAATTCATCACCGCACCACTCCAGTGTTATTACAAAGCCAAGCCACTTTTTTTTTTTTTTTTTAAAGAAAAATCTCACTGGACTCTAGCAAATAATTTGTCACCAAAACCAATATATGTAATGTATTAATGATGATCTTGTCACAATTTACTCACAAATGTATTTGTTCTGGCCTGTTTTTAGGTGAACACAAAGCCATTGTTGTCTGAATGGGCATGGACTTTAAGTTGATTGTACTCACTTCTCTTGCCATCTAGTGGTGGACTGTTGTATTTCTCTGCCTGTCACGATACGTCGCAGGCATCAACGGTGTGGTGAATAAATACAGTGCCTACACGTTCAGACCAATTAAGTGATATTGACAAACAACACCCATCCACACTCACAAACACATCTACGGACAATTTATAGCGTTCAATCAACCTACCGTGAATGTTTTTTTGGAACCTAGGAAATCGGAGTACCCGGAGAAAATCCATGCAGGCACTGTGACGCTGATGTGCTCGCCAGTCAACCACCATGCTGCCTGTGAACTAATCTATCCAAATATAATTGTACTTGGTAATTGCATCGTCATTCATGCATGTCCTCTTTAGCACCATATTTTGCAGCACATGTCATTACTGAGTACTACTTATAGTTCAGATTGGGGATCATAATGCCATCAAATATTTCTAATGTCAACTACCTACCTTGTCTCAAAAAAAAAAAATCTGGGAAAACACTGATCTAGCTGTAACCTAGAGACGATACCAAAAATTTACCATCAATTATACAAGGGTGCAAATACAATGTCAATGTGGGGCATGGCCTCCAGTGTCAACTTTGCGAGGCGCCCCTTGCTTGCTTCATGCTGGCCAAAACCTCTCCTTTGGTTTTTTTCAAGCGCCGACCTTCTAGATTTATTCTTGGCTGCGTCACTGTCTTGTCTTCGCTTAACGTGTTTCACACGCCACTCTCCCCATTTGGACCTGCCGGGTCCCCCAGTTTGTCCCATTCGAGAGTTTAAACACAAGTTGGCCGGGCCCATCTGTATTGACACAAGCCGATGTCATTATTAAAAACCACATACACATTTGACCAAGTTTTACCAAGTTTTGCGCTACATGTGGTCAATGCCATGACTAAGTGCCAGTTATTAGTGAAGCAGAGGTTTTGGAATCATCTTTTTTTGTTGTTGTTGTTATACTTGTTATACTATTATACTACTTATAATAGAGAGATACCTTGAATGTGTTTTGAAATGGATGACCAATAACTACTGAAATGCACGTTTGGGAAGAATATTTTTTTAAATTGTCCTGTAATACTCGAAAAAATAAATGCCATCCCCCAAATAGATGTCCTATTTACTACCATGTTTTGCATTAGAGGCCATTTCCAAGCAGTGCTATTAGAGGGCGGGTACGCAGCGGTACAGAGTACCTGCGCTTCTTGACTTTAACCTCTCATGTACCGGGACTTTTTACGGCGTACCGGTAACAGTTTGTTTGGCATGTGCGCTGTCATTTAGACATGTTAAGATAGCAGCAAGCATGCTCATAACGTAACATGCACGACGTCAACACAAAGGCTAACTTCAAAAACAAAACCAACCAAATAATACTTTGACGCCAATCCAATAACCTTAGGAAGCTTTTATTTTGTATTTTGTATTTGTATTGTAGTTGTCCCGCGTAGTGTTATGTGATGTGACATCTCGTTTGGCATTTTGTCTTACTTTATCTAGGTATGTGATGACAGACTCAATTCTGCCATTTTTCATGAAGCCATTTTCATGTGATCACATCGTGCAGGTCTGTTTTGCATTCCTCTCAGGAAAAAAAAAATAGCTCTAGCAGTCTCTAGAGCTATTTGCGAACATGCAGCCATAGTTTCATCAAATTTGCTCACTGCGGAAGAAAATTATAGACTTTGGTCAAAGTTGTTTCATCTAACTTTACATGGAAAGATATGCAGGGGAACCATCCACGGGGATAAGCTAGTCGCCCGTAACTTAATGAATATGGCGCTTATTTTTTTCCACTTAAAGCACTGTTTCGAAGAAGAAATAATTTCTCAACCCCACTCCCCAAATAGACACCATCTTTAATGTTGGGTTTAACAGCAGCAACATCATCACTAAGTACCAATAACCGCTGGAATGCGGGTTTGAGCAACATATTCTTTTATATCTTCAGTAATACTGTACTAGTTGAAAAATATAAACCCCAGACCTCAAATCGATGCACTCTTTTACCACCATGTTTTATACTATTGGTCATTGCTTAGGACCAATAACAATCAAAACATAAATTGTCGTACGACTTCAATGAATAAACACCCCTGGTCAAATAGATTCCCTCTTTATGACTTTTTTTTTTTTTACCCCGGGGAACAGCCTTCAACATTTAAAATGACATCCCAACTCCCTGACTCCCTGCTGAATTGTCTTCCCTCCTCGGCATTGCCTCGCCTTGTGCTGCGGGAGCACAAACGAAGGCCCTGGCAGTGCATGAATAGGCTCAGTGAGATTCCCAACCCGTTCACACGATGAAAAGGCTGCGTTCGGAGACACTGGAGCTGCTCCCGGGCCCGCACCACAAAGGACGTCTTTCAAAAAAGAAAAAATGAAAGGCGATGAGGAAAGGCTTCTTTCTTTTTTTCTTTCACCTCGTCCTCCACGCGGGCGAGTAGTAGCGAATTCGGAGAGCAAAGCATTGCTCAGAGATGTGAGTGCAAAAGAGAGAAATGAAAATTAGCATCTCGCTTCACAGGAAAGTAAAGGTGAAGGTTAAATAGTTAGAGGAATACAATACGGCAATATGTAGACTCAAGGCTTTTCCTTTGAAGGATGGGCGACGCTTCCTTGAGACATTTGAACACAAAAGATGAAGTTGAATTGTGATTCTCTCAGAAACTCAAGACAACATCGCTCCAAACTACTGCTTTAATTTGATGAAGGCCCAGCCAGGAATGTTACTCACAATTTCAGACATTTCTTGAGCACAACAGCACTGGGAATACTGTGGAGTCATCTGTCTGTTGACAAATCAAAAGTGGAAATGGAGTTTGAATGAGTCTGGTGTGCACGCTACCGTTGATGTCGTAGTCGTGGTTCATAATGTTATAAAAATGAAAACTGAATGGCAAATATGGACGTATAATGCCAATTTGGACTTTACTATTCATGTTGTTGTGATTCATCATGTTGAACATTTGTAGAGTAAATGTTCAGATGGATGGAAAATGCCAGTTGGAGTCTGGTAAGGCTGTACCATTGATGTTGCAATTTAATTTTAAACATGACAGATAAGAAATTGATGGATGATACCATTTTGATTCTAGGGTGGACTGTACCACTTATATTGTAGTGATGCTAATGTTAATAAATGAAAATCGGATGTCACACATGGACGGATGATTCCATTTTGGCTCTCGGGTGGACCGTATCATTCACACTGTACTGAGTCAAACATAACAAATCCCAGTAACATTTCCAAGAACTAGATGGAGCATGTATTTTGATTTCAGGGGTGAACTGTACCAATGATGCCAAAATGATTCAAAAACTAAAGTTTTTTTTTTGTTTTGTCGCGTTGCAAGCGGATGCACTGTGTTGTTTTGTTTGTGAGGTGGACTGCGCCATAAAGAAAATAAACACACTCACCTTCACCGTGATCCGTGATGTGCGGCAGAATGCAGGCAGGCAAAGAGAAGGTGTTTAATGTAGGCGGCGAGTACAAAGCCAAAAGCGTAAGAAAGAAGCGGGAATTAGAGGGCCACAGACCCCGCTGAAAAAATGGCACAAAAGAACAGGTGTGCGGCGGATTCAGGTTTCAGGAGGAATAACAGAAACGTTGACAAAGGGGCCGCCTGTCCTCGCACGCAGTGATGTTTTGCTGCAAGCTACGTGCAGTGGATTACAGCTAAAGGCAAAGTCTTTTTCACACAATTAAAGAGTTAATTTGTTTCATTTTCTGAAGCCGAAATGGAGCAAAGACATCCTTTGTAGTGCAATAATTTCAATAATTACAAAGGAATTGATACCTCAGGGGGTCGAGCCTCCATTGGGGTGAACCAACGACAGTTTGAAGTGTCACATGTTGCGAGGTGAGGTAATATCTATCTATCTATCTATCTATCTATATATATCAGTGTGTGTGTGTGTGTGTGTGTGAGAAAATGTCTGCATAGCCTAATGCTAACAAACAATGTAAAACACCACAGACTGGTGTTAAACGCTGTCACCAACAGATATTTGACAACAAATCATGCATCAACACATCTTGAGGCAGATATGTCCATTTTCATATCCGCCTTATCCTCACAAGGGTCGCGGGGGGTGCTGAAGCCTATCCCAGCCGTCTTCGGGCAGTAGGCGGGGGACACCCTGAATCGGTTGCCAGACAATCGCAGGGCACACAGAAACAAACAACCATCCGTCCTCACACTCACACAAAGGGACAATTTAGTGTTCAATCAGCCTGCCATGCATGTTTTTGGAATGTGGGAGGAAACCGGAGTACCCGGAAAATACCCACGCAGGCCCGGGGAGAACATGCAAACTCCACACAGGGAGGCCAGAGCTGCACTGTGAGGTCGACGTGCTAACCACTGGACCACGGGGCCGCCTGTATTTCCTTGCTAATTAACTGTTATTTGTGGTTGTGTTTATGGGTGATTCTTGTGGACCTAGATGGGCCGAACCTACATGAGACGCTTCTTAGCAAGAGGTAATGTGATGCATGTAGTTTGTACTCTGCATTCCAATCTCCCCTACTATGTGTCCTGGCCTAGATTTGACATAAAATATACCAGCTCCAGGCTCCCCGTTTTCTTCTATATTTCAGGCATATTCTCACAGGGGGAGGAATGTGACGTGTCCCTCTAAGTGGTGTAGAAGAATCCCGTGTCAGGTAGGACAAATTAACATCTGCTGTAAGCGCATCAGATCCGGCTGTTGGAAGAGGACACATTAACGCAAGGTGAAAAAGTCTGTTTTCAGCCTTAGGTGAGACCACGTTTTGTGATTTTTCTATCTCCCAAGTTGACGTCTGGGAGCAGGGAGCAACTGTCATCCAGGCCCAACTGCTTTGGGTCAGCGAATAACCGCTCTCTCTCTCTCTCTCTCTCTCTCTCTCTCTCTCTCTCTCTCTCAGATGCTTTCACACCACAAATATGGCCTGAGGTAGACAGCTACTCTTATCAGTATCAAAGTACCTCTGCTTTCAAGGGAATGTTAGACGTCATTTGGCTTTTAAATAATGTCAGATTCTATTGTTACGTGACCTACCAACCTACCTACTATTTATCTACCATATTGTACCATAGACACCCTCTTGTATGGATCTCTCATTTTACATCCAGAGTATTTCAGTCCCTTTATCTAGCTATCAACCAAGGATCTATCTCCCATATTGTCATGTGTCATATCCATTTATTGTTTGGCATCATATCCAGCTATATTGTCTCCATGGAATCTCAGTATCTACCTACCTACCTATCGACTAAACAAGGATCTATCTATTCCCACATTGTTTCATACCTACCTATTGTCATATCCACCTTAATTGTATCCATGGTTTAAATTAGTAGTTAAGAGTCCATCCAAGATGGTGCCGTAGGCGGCAGCAGTCAGCAAGAGCTCTGCAAGAGCTTTGCTTTTTGTTGTTTTTGTCTTTTGTTGTGTCATATGGTGTTTGTTGTCGATGTGAACTGTTTTCAGCATTTTGGACACAACATTCATCGAACGAGAAGAATTTGTGTTTGATGGGTGCGCATTCTCGGCGGCACGCTTGTACCAGCACTAATTTTGATTTCGATGGGGGCAATGCTACTTGTTTTGTGTTTCGTAGGTTTTTGTCCCCATCTACAGCTGCTTTAAACCTCATTTAGTCGTCTTTCTCTGGCTCTAAAACAACAATGTCATGCCCCTCCTGCCAGTTGATTCCATTGCTCGCCAATTCTTTTTTACTGAGGCGGCCAACATTCAGCAAGCAGCCAGTGCTGTCGTCATAAGTTCAGCGGGTTTGAAATGGTACCCAGCAGCCCCCTACCTTCTTTGCAGTGCTGATACTGAAACCTGTTTGTCTGATTGCTTCTGACCTGAGAAACCACTGACCTGATAAAGGAAAGAAAAAACAAACATTTGTATACATATATAGACACATATATTGATAGAAAGCCTCATTTCCTTGATGTGAAAGTAACCCCCTGCCTTCATACATCCAATCAGAGTCTTGGAAGAAGATCAAAGGTGTCTGCGGACACTCATGCAAGTCTGTGCAGATTAACACCGGATGAAACCACTGTGGAATGTTCACAAACTCCAACTTTGAGCTTCAAATCTACTGACCAGGAAACAAAAACTAGAAAGCTTCAGGTTCTATATACAGTATGCAGTATATATATATATATATATGAATGAATATATATATATATATATATATATATATATATTCATTCATTCATTCCTTCATTCATTCATTTTACGATCTGCTTTATCCTCAAATGGGTCGCGGGGTGGGGGTGCTGAAGCCTATCCCAGCTCTCTTCGGGCAGTAGGTGGGGGACACCCTGAACCGGTTGCCAGCCAATCGCAGGGCACACAGAGACGAACAACCATCCGCGCTCACGCTCACACCGAGGGACAATTTGGAGTGTTCAATCAGCCTGTTTTTGGAATGTGGGAGGAAACCGGAGAAAACCCAGGGAGAACATGCAAACTCCACACAGGGAGGCCGAAGCTGGAATTGAACCTCTGCACTGTGAGGTTGACGTGCTAACCACTGGATCAACAGGCCGCCCATATATATATATATATATGGGCAGCCATATATATACAGTTTATATACAGTATGTATATTTTTTTTCTATATTGAATTGAATACATCTTTATTGTCAAATGTGCTGTACGTATGTGTAACATAAAGCACAGATGAAATTTCTTCCGTCTCAACATAAAACAAGTTTATACAGCATATACTGTACATATGCGGTGGAATAATTTCCTGCTCTGCTGCCACATACCCGGGGCATCGTCAGCGTAAAAAAACGGTAAAGTCAGGACTTCAAAATAAAAGTAAACCAGACAAAAATGCGTAATTAGCAACTAGTCTATGTCACACTGAGTTGTGAAGTCAGTACAACCCCTATTACCTAGTATATTTGTATTCTATCAATGGTATGGTATCATACCCCTGGTATACTGGTATCCATCTACTTAACTACCTTAAATGGATCAACTTTATTGTCTGCTATCGTAACCATCTATTTTCTGGTTTTGTATCCCACTGTTATATTGTTTATATGATAGCCTGCTTTGCAACTACCCACCTACTGTACCTACATCCATTGTATGCTATTGTATCCATAGAAAGTTGTTATGTAGCACCTGCTGCAAAACTACGCTACGCTATAGTAATCTCACCCTGTTTTACGTTTCTCTGACATTTTAGGCTCAGCAAAAAGCCTCCTCACTTAGCCGCCCCCCACTTCTCCATCCTGTTTTCCAAACTGCCCAGGGAAAGCGAGCCGGGTGCACTCATCCGTTCAGTGAGCACGGAATGGCGGGATCCGAGCGGCGCGGCACAGCCTGGGCAGCTTGCTTACGGGTTGTGACAAGCCGAGATGCACAAGTTATGAATGCCCATTCAGCTGTGTGTGTCTTGCAAAAATAAACAGAGTGCCAGGCGACAGGGGGAAAGTGCTGACGGGGAGTTTACTTAATCCAGGTTGGAGTAGGGTGGGGGAGGACCGGGCATTGTAGAATGTTGGGCCTGAAGCTGACTGAAATGAGGTCTAGTGAGGTGTGTTGACAGCTTGCATGATATGACGACTTGTTTGAATGCTAAAAAAAACAACTTCGGGAAATATTGTATATGAACCTTTTCGGCAATTTGCATTTATGCCTGTTTTGGCAGCAGAATGTTGGGCCTGATGCTGGCTGAAATGAGGACTAATGAGCTGTACTGACAGTTTGTATGTGACAACTTTTCAAATGCTAAATATTTGGTGGCCTGGAGGTTTTTCAAATTCACATCCTTTTCGGAAGCATGGCGGGCCTGATACTGGCTGAAATGAGCTCTCGTGATGTATGATACAATGAAGAAACCTATCATGACATTTCGGCCTTATGACATTCTTCACCCAAGATACTGTACTTTCAAATTCCAAAACATAAGAATTCATTTCCATTCAGGCGCCAAATAATCTGGCCTGAAATCTTGTGTGGCGTGTTGATGGATAACACATAATGACGGTTTGAACTCTCCAAAATCTTCGGGCCGTGTTTGTTGTCAAATTTTGGTCGAACTCCCGTGCCCATTTCAGCAGCAAAAATTTCGGGCCTCATACTGGCTGTAATCAGGTCTATTGAGTTGGGCAGATGCAATCACACTCAAAAAATCTAAGTACAGTGATCCCTCGCTCTTTCGCGGTTCGTTTATCGCGGCTTCAGTGCATCGCGGATTTTTTCAAAAATATTCACAATGGTTTTTTTTAAGTCTGCAAAAAGTCCGCAAAAGGTCCGCGAGAAGCAGCAAAAGTCAGCAGAACAACAGCGAGTCACATAGAGCAACATATACAGTACTGCATGATTACTGTATTTTGTTTTTCATAAACTAACCTAACTTATACATCCTCTTGTTTCTTGTTTTATGTTGAGAGGGAAGAAATTTCATCTACAGCACATTTGACAATAAAGCTGCATCCAATCCAATGTTTGAATCTATTAATATAATTTACTTCTACATGCATGTACTGGGCGGCCCGGTAGTCCAGTGGTTAGCACGTCGGCTTCACAGTGCAGAGGTACCGGGTTCGATTCCAGCTCCGGCCTCCCTGTGTGGAGTTTGCGTGTTCTCCCCGGGCCTGCGTGGGTTTTCTCCGGGTGCTCCGGTTTCCTCCCACATTCCAAAAACATGCATGGCAGGCTGATTGGATGCTCTAAATTGTCCCTAGGTGTGAGTTTGGGCGTGGATGGTTGTTCGTCTCTGTGTGCCCTGCGATTGGCTGGCAACTGATTCAGGGTGTCCCCCGCCTACTGCCCGGAGACGGCTGGGATAGGCTCCAGCACCCCCCGCGACCCTAGTGAGGATCAAGCGGTTCAGAAAATGGATGGATGGATGCATGTACTGTGTACCATAAAATTTGGCCTCATAAATATTATGTACATGTACCTATATAGAGGGGGGGTCGCTACTTCGCGGATTTTCATTTATCGCGGGTTGTTTTGATCCCCATTAATCGCGATAAACGAGGGATTACTGTATGTACTCTATGTACAGTATATATTACAATTTTTGTCATGACATATAAATGTCGGACCTGAATTACTGGTGCCCTCTGTGGTTACTGCCTATCCGTGAAAACTGTATCGCATCGTGAAGTAGCAACTACTCAACAAAGAATTGCTGAATATCAGACAGTCAGCGTTCCTGTTTTATCATACCCGTCGCTGCCACATAGTGTAAGCCTTAGAGAGGTTTTGTGCATGGTGTCAGTGCGTGTGGACAAAGAGAGAGCTGAAGTGCACTCCTGCCATGCGGCAGCTAATGAGGAGAGCAGCTCAGTGACACGCTACGTGTCAAAGGTGAAGCGCAAAATATCTCCAGTTAAGCCCCATCAATGCCTCCCCCCCTCCATGAACCTTCCCACCCTCACTAAAACGTTAATGATGAGAACTCATGGAAGCAAGCAGGAGTAGTGAAGCCGAAGACGATAAAGGAGACCATTTGAAAGATAACTAGCTACCGTCACGACTAGATCACGACGATGACTAAAACCTACAACAAACTACAATGAACAAAATTCTACTACTTAGTCCAGGGGTACCCAAACTTTTTGGACCGAAGATCTACTTTTCGATCAACTAACCTCCAATCTACCCTTACTGGAACGCGAGCGCACGCGCGCACACACACATGCACACACACACGCACACACACACACACACACACACACACACACACACACACACACACACACACACACACACACACACACACACACACACGCCATGATGAGAAACAGCCTGAAACGGAGGCATGCGATGCACTTTTGCAGCCTGTTAACGATCGTAGCTCACACGTACCGTTTTAAAGTGCATCCCGGGGCTCTCCTAGATTCCTATTCTTTGCCCGTGCCCTCGGTGAATTGTACACGAAGCAAACTCTGAATGAGAAAAATGAGGATAAAAGATGGAGCGCAACAGCTCTGATCACAAGCTGCAATTGCAGACTGCTGAGCGCGAACAACTTCCGGTGACGCAATCACGCGCCACCGTAAATTCAAGATTAAACTGCTTTATTTTATTTAATTTTTAATTATTTTTTTTTGTGAAAATGAGACTGATAGGATGATTAGGGTGCAGCGTACATTAACACAAAAAAAATATTACTAACATGCACAAAGACACACAAATGGTTGTTTGTTTTTTTTCTCCTCGACACTCCGGATCTATTTGGGACATGTCTGAGATCTACCGGTAGATCACGATCGACCTAATGGGCACCCCTGACTTAGTCACAACAACCACCGCTTCTGCGAGGCACAGTACAACTGCTACTAAATGAAGAACCAAGCTATACTTACTGCTACTACAAAGTACTTAGTACTTCTCATCCTAATTTTATTCATAACACTAACGGTAAAACTCGTTTGAAAATTTAACTTGCAACACAAACTTTTTCTTGAAAGTGTAATTTGACTGCTTTAAACCCGAACCCTGGCTGAGAAACTCTGATGCTGATTTTAATCCCAGAAACGGACTTAAAACTTTAATTCGCAACCATAACCCTATCTTCAATCCGTGATTAGGTTATTATGACTTCAAGATGGTGCCGCGAGAGTGGCTGCCTTTACAGCAGCTCCTATGCTTTTTGTTCTTCTCCTTCTTCCTTTCATAACTTTGCTGCAGTAAAGTGGGAATTTCTCCATTGTGAGATGAATAAAGGTTTTCTTATTATTATTATTGAAACACAAGCCTTTGTTTGAAATCCCAAGCCTGACTCAAAAGCCAAAAAGTGACTTGAAGGCAAGTCTTTGCTTGAACCCCTAACTCCCAAACCAATTTGAAGCTGTCATTTGAAAGCCAGACCTTTGCTTTAAACCCTGAACTGAATTTTAACTCTGACTTTAAACCTAGTTTGATACCCTAAAGTTTGCCTTGAACATGAACTTGAAACTCCAACCCTGTCTTTAATTCTGAGTAACCCTAAACTCTAAACCCCAAAACCAACTTCAAACCTGAACGCCGGGTTTCAAACCTTAACCTGAGCTTCAAAACGTAACTCCGACTTGAAACCGTCATTTGAAAACCTAACCTTGGCCTACAAACCTACCTGGAAACCCCAACACTGACTTGAAACCCTCTTTGGGTTTTTTGTATTTGTCAGTGGGACATCCTGTGTTCAGTGTGTCCATGTGGAAGTGTTTTTCCTGAACCACATCCACATGCCAGCAATATTATTCACGGCGGCGGCGTGCGGAAGAAAAGACTCCAGCGGTTGGACTGAACTGGCACCTTCCCTCTCATATGAAGCCAATTACAGAACATCAAATGGATGGTTTTCCTCCTACCTTGTTCCCATGCTTTGGCTGTCAGACATGCGTCCGTGCAGCTCCAGTGGCGTAAACGGCAGTAGCTTGTGGATGCACTGGGAAACACTAAATGTCTCCCCTCACATCACCTCACAGTTCATTCAAGAATTAATGTGTTGGAAAAAATCCTGACTACCATCGCTGCTACATTTAACACTACTCATGCTAACAATACATCCACTTTACCACGCTACTAACTCCTATTACTTATCCCTCATCCTTTCCACTAATACTATTTACTACTAATTAACTAATACTTACAACCATTAATACTGATGACTTTAGTACAACATACTGCTAATACTTATACTAGTAAGGTAAGTAGTAAGCAATAATAAGCAGCAGGAGTAGATTTTTGGGAAGTAGTTGATGGATTATCAAATTAATCAGTATTCATTTTCGTAATCGATTCATCCTTCAGATACCTTTTTTGAATTAAAAATGTTCTAAATCCTCAGTATTTCAGCTTCTCAACCGTAAATACTCACCTATTTCTGTAGTCGTCCATTAAAGCGGACTCATTGTCTTTGTTGAAAAGTCATAGATCTGGTTTTACTTTTGAAAACAACGGTCAACATTTTTTGCCTAATTTCTGACATTATCTTGTTTTGTGTTGTCTTGAGAGGGAAGAAATGTCATCTGTGCACATTTGACAACAAAGTTGTACTTGACTTGACTTGACATGCCTCAGGACCAGACCCGTAATCAAATCATAACCGATTTATGTTTTTTGCATTTTGACAAAAAAACTCCCATTTTTTTTAATGAAAGGTTGCAATTTATAAATACACCAACTAAAACATGTTTTTTAAAATCGGATTCATCGTTTAATCAATAATTGTTAATTGCAGCTCTAGTCAGTGGAGTTAAAAAAAAAAACAAAAAAACAAAACAGTCCAACTTGCACTCGGCAGGGCTCAAAGGTTAAAATCAACTAAGGCAATGTGTTGTGTTGCCTGCTGCCAAATGTGACCTGAGGGTGATTGGGTGGTATCAGTTTCCCGAATGCGACTTCTCCTCCATGCTGTCAGGACGACTCGAGACAGCACAAAGGTGGAGGAGCGCACTTCCTCGACTCATTAATATTCGCCTGCATCTGCTCGCAGGGAAAATCCCTCTCACAAATCCAGGAATGTATCTTCCGTGGCTTTTCAGCGCTTTGACATTTCACCGGCCTGGATGTCCCCCCGGCTTAGTGGCGTGAAAAGTGCATCCCGTTGCACATTATCCCCCCCTTATTTGCTGAGTGAAGTGTCTATGGCTGATATATAATTCATGTTAGCTCCCCATATGCGGCGTGGTAAGATTTATTGGGATAGCATTTCAACGGTGGCGCATATACATATGTCTCATGGGGGTCTCGCCATCTCACATTTGATTTATATTGTGTTTGAGTTTTGCTGTGTCACCCACAAGCAGCACTCAAACAATGAGGCATGCAGATCACAACTGAAATGAACCCTATTGGTTCAAGATTCATTTCAGCGTGTCATTTCAAGGATGAGTTGATTTGAAGCAGCGTAAAGGTTTGAAAAAGTCTGTCATGGCCGGGGTTTCAAGTTAGAGTTTCCAGCCCAAGTTAGGATTTTTAATGAAGGTTTCAAGACAGAGCCAGGATTTCTATTTATGTATTAACACTCTGAAAAGCATCCATTTTCCAATCCGCTTATCCTCACAAGGGTCGCAGGCATGCTATAGAGCCTGTCCCAGCTGTCTTTGGGGACACCCTGAACAGGTTGCCAATCAGTCACAGGGTACATATAGAAACGAACAACCACTCACACTCACAATCACACCTAAGGACAATTTAGAGTGCTCCATTAACCTGCCACACATGTTTTTGGAATGTGGGAGGAAACAGGAGTACCCGGAGAAAACCCACACAGTCACAGGGAGAACGTCCAAACTCCACACACAAAATGGGACCGGACCACCGCTTGCGTCAGTTTGACCCAACTTTTGGTGTTCTTCATTTGATGAAGTGAAGAACCCAAAAAGTTGATCACCCCCTATAACCTGTTTGACTCAACTCTTCTGGTCAAATGAATAACCCACAAAAAAACCCAATTTTTCGTTCATTGTTTTTTTTAAAGAGTGCATCCATGCAAAAAGGATAGTGCAACTATCAGAATAACTCACAATGCACGTGGAAAAGTAGTGAGCATCGATGGTCACTTCACAGGTTAATATAGACCACAATGTCCTTGGGTGTCTTGAAAGACGCTTATAAATAAAATGTATTATTATTATTATTATTATTATTATTATGCACTGCGAGCAGGAAAACAAAATGGCGCAAGCGAGCTTCAGCCAAGCGACCGGCAAACGATGGCTTGTACAACAATCGCCAAACAGAAGGTGGGAACTACGATGTAAAGATTTCAAAAAAATTGTGGTTTTAAGTAAGGGTTTCAAATCAGGGTCAGGGTTTCAAGCTTGGCTTTCAAATTTGTTTTTCAAGTCAAGCTTAGGGTTGCAAAAAAGGCTTCGCGTTGCAAGGTTAGTGTGTGAATAACTAATTTGCCCCAAGTTCCAGGTTCTGCTTTTTCTTTGGCGTTTTTTAAACACATGTTCCACAAAAATAACCAAACACCTCGCAAAATGGCTGCTAAAAACAGTGGATGTTTTCCTTTTTATTCTTGCCTTTTACGGTTGTTTAACGTCTGTTTTTAATATATTGTGTTCCTTCTTTAGCAACACGGCTTGGGGCAAAATCTGCATCCCAATTGAATCTCTTTCCCAAGTAAAATGTAATTATGAAACAGTAACACACCATGGCCCCCCTCACATTAGCCGTAGGACTCCGGAAGACATTAACCCTCCACATGCAGCACAGGATGTTGTCGGAGTGCGTCGGGATGAAAAGTTGATGGTGGTCGAGAACCTGGCAGGCAATCTCTCAGTTCTTCACCCTAAAAGTCGGGTCACCCCGTCAACATTCCACAGCAGTTACAACTTGGATTAAAAAACAAAAACAAACAAAAAAAGCAATGGATATTGTCCGTCTGGTTTGTGCTCTTTGTCCCGGTCACCATTGAGATTTTGCCAGTCAAATGTCACTTCTTCAAATGACACTTCTTAAGGCACCACTATTTTTGCAACATGTTTGTTTGTTGGTGTGCTGTGAGATGATTTTGATGTAAAATATGTGCCTTGGCTGAATGACGTTGGGAAAAAAACTGCTGTAAAAGGGGAGTCATCAAAAATGTTCCTTACAATAATACGTTCTTTGCAGCCCCACTAGTCGAAACAGAATATTCTGATGAGTTTTGCATTTGTGAAATATGAATTAAGCAGCAAAATTCAGCCATTTCATCCATTCCATGTGCAGCCATTTGGCTACTTCGTATAGACCACGGGTGTCAAAGTCAAGGCCCGGGGGGCCAGATCCGGACCGCCACATCATTTAATGTGGCCCCCCCAAAAGAAAATCATGTGTGTCAACTTGCATGATCCTTGCTAAAATCTGTACCAAAATGTCAAATTGTCGTGTATATAAATGATGAGATGTTTCAATAATTTTGTTACCGTGTTTATAGTCACTTGAACAATAATTGAGTATTGTAGTTGACTGATTTCAAAACTAGTAATATTGTACATTAAATGTGGTGTGTACAAGTAATAATGCGATTAGACAATTTTTTTGTGGTTTCACTGACGGCCATTTGAAGGAAGATGTAACGACAAAGTGGCCCGCGACAAAAATTCGTTTGACACCCCTTGTATAGACTGATAAATAAGGGCTCAGCTTGCAAATGTCACATGACCAAACCCAAAAAAACAGGTGAGCCACGATTGGTTGTTCGGCACTGTAATGTCATTGTGAATTGACAGCAAGTGGCATAATGGCCTCACCCTGAGATGGATAAAAAACGGTGGATTTTGCTTTGTAATTCATATTCCACAAACACAATTTTCACCAGAATACCATATTTAGACTAGTGGGGCCACATAGAATATATTATAAAGAACATTTTTGACCTAACTCTTAATTTCATTGGGGAAGGTTTTAAATCCCAGTGTTTTGGGTTACGAATGTGAGATTTTCTACCATAAAATATATGCCTTGCCTCAATGATGTTCGGATAAACCGTTTCATGGAGTGGTTTCAATACCACATTACAAAAAACTTGGACAAATGTAATCTGAATTAAGGTCTAAAAATAGAAGAGAAACGTACACATACTGTATGTCATATCCAGAGTGTTGTTCTGGTGTCATTACCCTCTTAGGACGCCTGTGGCTTTTTCAAGCACGCAACCACTATATAACCTGCCGTTTTCTTGTAAAATGGGGGGAAAAATTATTTGCAATGACCATTAAAATGCCTTCAAAACCTCAGCCGTGCCGCATTATTTTATTTCCCGGGCTGGCGCGTTGCTCCACTTTGGCTAACCCCTGCAGGGCCCAACAACAACACAGCTCGTCAATCATTGGGCACGCGTGTCACCGTTGGCCTCATAAAAGGGAGGTGTAAATTATGCAGGGCAGGGTGTTTATGGCGAACGGCGTGGTTTGCGCTGCAGAGATAGGCCGGAGTTTGACTCCATTACAGCTTGCTTCACCTTCTTTTAAAATATCGCCAGAAGTAATGAGACACAGCTCTTCATCAATTCATCATTAAGTGTTTAGATAGTGTCAATCAATGTCATGGTCTGGTGTCCCCAAAACAGTTTCTGTTTTCCTAAAGCAAAGACACAATCCCAAACTTAGGTTAGGTAGCTAGGTTAGAAATTTCCAGAAGTTAGGTTGTAAGCCACGACTGGTGATTGAAGTCGGTCAGGGTTTCAAGCAAAATGTTTGGCGCTTAAATTAAGGATTTTTGTCAGAGTTTGGGTTTCCAATTAGAGTTTCAAGTCAGGTGTAACATTTCAAAATAGGGCTTCAAGTTAGGGCGCCAATGGGGTTTGAAATAAGGGTTTTAAGCCTGGGTTAGAGTTTGAAGACAGAGTTTCAAATCAGGTTTCGGGGTTCAAGCAAAGGTTTGGGTTTCAAACAAAGGTTTCAAGACATGGGCAGGTTTTCAAAACATGGTTTCAAATCCGAGTGTCAAGTTTAAATGGAATGCTTCGGTTTGAGTTTGAAGTCTGGGTTTCAAGCCTATCTTAAGGTCTGAAGCAAAACTTTGTGTTTCAAAATTGAGTCGCACACCTGCTTTGGGGTTTGAAGTAAAGGTTTAAGTTTCAAATTAAGGTTTCAAGTTAAAGGTTAAGTGTTTCCATTTATAGTTTCAAGACAGGGCTAGATTTTCAAAAGTGGGTTTCAAGTTTGGTTTAGGGCTCCAATGTAGTTTTTCAAGGCAGGGTTTGGGTTTCAAGTGAGGTTGTTTCAAATTGGGGCTCAAGCCAAGTTTAGGGTTTCAAGGTGGAGCTCAAAAGAGGGTTAGGACTTCAAATAAGGTTTCAGGACAGGGTCTGTATTTCAGATAGGGATTAAAAATCAAGTTGAAGTCTTTTTCCTTACTATTATGAAATTATAATTTCAATCCTGGGGTTAGGGTTCTCAATCTCACTCCCAAATGTCCGAACCCAAACCCTAACCTCGGTGTAGTGGGGCGTTTAAATGTGAGATTCCATACCCATATTAGGTTGACTATGTAAACAGCGTATATGATTACTTTTATGAGCCCATCTTCCCTTTTATGATCAGTATTTAGTATTTATGACACCAAGCAATTTGCCCACTGACATATTTATGATTGCAGACATTGATATATGTTAAGATTATTAATACAATGTAAGTCTTGAAATGTATCATCACATCGTACTTTAAAGGAAATCGAAACGCAGTCAAAGAGTTGCAATTATAATTGAATCATACTGTACTGTGTATGGTACTGAAATTATGTTCAAGCATGGGTTAGGGTTTCAAAGTAGGGTTTCAAGACTTGTTTTGGTTTCCAAATGAGCAAATCAAGATCACTTTATGACGTGTAGTTCAGGGTTCAAATCTCAAAATATGTTTTTAAGCCTAAAGTATGGTTTTAAATTGTGTTGGGAGATATAGTTTCAGTCTAAGATTATTAAAAGAGCTCTTCAAGGCATGGTCAGCTTTTCAAATTAGAGTCTCAAGATCGTTTTCGGGTTCCAAACAAAGGGTAGGCTTTCAAATTTGGGTTTCAAGACATGGTTAGGCTTGAGGGTTGAGATATTTACAGGAAGGGTGAAAGCCATGTGTATTGTCTCAAATGAAGGCTTCAAGCCATGGTTAGGGTTTCAAGTTACGGTTAGAAATGAAACTAGAGTCTTGGCTTCCAGCCTGGTTTCGGGTTTTAAATGATGTTTTCAAGATTAGGTTATGGCTTGAAATTTGAGTTTCAATTTAGTGTTGGAAACTTGGACTAGGGTTTCAAGACTGGGTTAATGTTTTTTGCTTTGTTTTGTTTTTTAATTGAAGGTTTTATGACTAGGGCGGCCCGGTGGTCCAGTGGTTAGCACCTTGACCTCACAGTGCAGAAGTACCGGGTTCAATACCAGCTCTGGCCTCCCTGTGTGGAGTTTGCATGTTCTCACCGGGCCTGCGTGGGTTTTCTTTGGGTACTCTGGTTTCCTCCCACATTCCAAAAACATGCATGGCAGGCTGATTGAACACTCCAAATTTTTTCAACTAAATTGAGTGTGAGCGTCTCTCTGTGCCCTACGATTGGCTGGCAACCGGTTCGGGGTGTACCCCGCCTACTGCCCAAACACAGCTGGGATAGGCTCCAGCACCCCCCGTGACCCTCGTGAGGATAAGCGGATCGGAAAATGAAGGGATGAATGATTTTTATGAGTAGGTTACGGTTTCAAAAGTCAAATTCCAAACCAGAACTCAAATTTCAAACATTGACGTGAAACCCTAACACTGTCTTGAAAGGTTAATGTTGGTTTTAAAGTCTAACTTGAAAACATGACCTTGTTTTAAACCCCTAATTTGAAACCCTTACTGTAATTGTGAACCTTTCATTAAAAGCCCTAAACTCGGTTTAAACTTTTTTAAAAAAGTATCTTAATCCAGATGATTCTATAGTGTGCAACCACTTGACAAAAGAAAATTGAGTACATTCAATACACGTCAGTGTACTTTGTGTTAAAAACTTGATTTGGCCATTGAATCCAGTTTCCATGTAGATCTGGATGAGGCCATCGTGTTGTTTTCTGTCTTGAACATGAGTGTCAGTCTTCATCATGGAAAGGGAGGTCATGCACAGTGCAAGAAAAACACACACGGATACATATTTAGGACTATGAAGAGTGTGTGATGTAGAAATGTGACAAAACAGTGCCGTCAATCATCAGCAGTGGGAGGTGAGCCATCAGAGCGGCGCCAATTGGTCGTGGCTACTGTAATCTGTGGGCCCTGGGGTCCCAATGGGGTGCCATGACCTGCTGAGACGCTTCTATAGGACGAGTCTGGCTCTTAAAGTCCGAGGCCTGTGAATGGCTCCTATAGCATCAAAAACGTGAAGGGTAACAAAAACCATGGAGCCATCACTTGGGAGGGGGGTGCGCCAAACAGGAATGTGTCCGAAATGTGAAATTTAGAAGTATATGAATGTACTATAGCCCAAATTGTGCACACGTGTGTTTTCCCCTTGAACGCACCGATCTGCTTTTGTCCTGATGGCGCATTGTGGTTTGACAGAGTGTCCCACAAACGGCCTTGATGATTTCATAAAACAGGGATACAGCTGAACCACCCCCCACCCCAAGATGGTGAGGGGGTAGTTCAGCTGCCGAACGCGATACGTCGCGGCATCGTCTAAACTACCTGTCGACATCCATCAGTCACGCGCTGGGCCTTTCTCCCAGTTATTAGCGTTAGAGGCAGCTTGATAGAGAAGCCTGTCGTCCACCTCTGACACCTCAGGTAAGCCCCAAACCGCCCCAATCTCCCCTCGCCAAAACCTCCCCACCCCCAACAGTCGCCCTCTCCATCTACCTCCTGGCAACTCCAAGATTATCAGCTTCTGCTATCAGTCCCATTTCAAGTCAGCAGGCCCAGTGATGAATTGTCACTCAACAGAGTCGGCTACATGATCCTCCGCTGCCAAGCTATGTAGTGTGCGGCAACATCAAAGTGATGTGCAGCAGTTTTCATGCTTTACCTCAGTGTTTCCCAACCCTTGTTGAGCTTCGGCACGTATTTAACTTAATGAAATAAGGCTCACCACCAAAATAAAAAGTTAGAGCAAGCCACTCCACGAGTAATAGATGCCACCAAGCACCTATAACTGCCTATAGATATCCACAAGATGGCGTCAAAGCACAAATTTTGTCTAAATGAAGTTCCTCAACTCACTATAAGCACATCTTTAATTTTCATGACAATTGCTTCCAGAAAGTCTGACTGCAACGGAGTCTGATGAAAACTAAATCAATATTTCCCTCAGGAAATAATGTAAATCCAATTAATCTGTAATTAATCCAGACACCTCAAAATATTTACAAAAAATGCATTTTTTATAGAATAATTTAGTTTTACATCCAGAAAAAAAGTGTGAAATACATATGAATGATTACTGAAGTGGATAAATTAATGTAAGGAAGACAGCAAGGAGGGTAACAAAATGTCAGCCCTTCAAAATAAAAGCGCAGCAGACTAATGACTATGATTTTCTATGGCCCTTTTATTTTGAAGAGCTGACATTTGACATGCTATGCTGATGTTGTCCCAGTGAAAGTTTACATTTAGGATTCGATTTGCCGTCGGTTACAGCCCACTCAACGAGAAATAAAGGAACACTTAGTCACACCTACGTCATGTGACTCAAAAATGTTTCCAGTATGAAAACCGAGCTAATACTATATATTGAAAATGGGGTAAAAATGTTTGTGGGGGGGGGGGGGTGAATCATACAAAAACCGCAGCATAAAATTGAGTTTCGATCATAGTTGTTCGGCACCAAGATGCCATTCGATGGCAGCAAAGCACTACTTTTGTCAAAAAGAGGCGGCCAACTCACTTCAACATAGCTTTTTGGTATCAAAATGCCACAAGATGGTGCCAGTGCAGTCCTTTTATTGTCTGGCACAAACACAAAAACGATTTGGCGAGACATTCAGCAAAGAACAAAAATCTGTCTTTCCAACAATTTTTTTTTCAACCTTTCCAACAAGGCGACAGGGGTTTTGGCGCAATGATGCTCCTTCATTTCCATTCCAAATAACAATATTTTTTTTTTACTTTCCGTGGCATTCCTCAAGGCAGTTATTGAGGTCCTATCATTTTCTGTAACTGATCGTCCACATATCCCCAAATTTTGGTCTGTCTAGAGTCCCGAAATACCATGTTGCCATACGGCATATAGGCGGACATTGCGACTGCCGACTTGAGTGCTCATCACACGACGAGGCAGGAGGCCGACCGCTGTTTCCACGGCGACCACCTTCTTATCCTTTCGAGTGCGGTTAAGCAGAACACGAGACAAGTCGCATAAATTGTTTCCTAAACTGGTTATTCCTCATTTCCATGGATATTGGATTACAAGCACTCTGCCAAGACAGGAGTGGGTGGGGGAATTTTCAAAATCTGACATTTTTTCTCAGTGTAGTGTAGAGTACAGGAATGCGGCGATGGTCCATTATCATCCCCTGTTGATTTACTGTGTGCACTTTAATGAAAGCGGCTTATATTGGCGACACATTAATTGTATGGACTAACTCGTTTATGACATCTTCCTTTTCAGTCAGCACTTTTCATACAGGACAATGATTATTATTTTTCTCCTTGAAATTACATTTGCATGCCACTAATGGGTCATTTTTAAACAGCTCACAAGCGGCAGCAGCGCTGCTTAAGTAAAAGAAAAAGAAAGAAAATGTCATTTTTACTGAGCTGCATTATCCCTCTACTTAATGAATATTTACTGAATGCCTTTGTTGCCCTGCGGCATTCACGCCCACGGCAGTAAGAGCACTGTTATTATTATTTCACATGTTCTATGGCATAAGCTCCCCTTACAGTCAAGGTTAAAATGGAATTACTGCACTGGTTAATATTGAATGATTCGAAGCATGTACAACAGTTCAAATTGTTTGTTCAGCAGAATAAACTAAAGAAAATGAACTCCGTGGAATTTCTTCTTGCATATCCAGTGTTGAGCTTCTTTACAAAGGCCAAGCAGCACTGCAAATAAATGCATTGTAAATTGTATTTATTCGAGGCACACAAAGGCAGACAAACCATTTTATACAATCTCATACCACACAACACAAGACATTTGCTAAAGCTCAAACCTTGGTGATTTGAGTCATTTGAGTTTTGTGTTTAATGATGAGTCATCAAACTTCGCCACCATGCTGAGCCAGCACACAATGATGGACAAAATGGGCCTAAATGGCTGCCTCAAACCAAAAAAAGGCAGACTACCTGTTGTGTTTTCTAGCATTTTAGTGGCTCTACCCATGACAAACGTGCGCACCAAATTTCATGTTTTTAAGTGAAACCGGTTTCACGGGCTAAATTTTCAAAACGCCACCTTATGCAGTCATTAAAGTTTCTCTGAAGGAATCCTGGAAATACCCCCATTTTCCATAGAATGGCCAATTCAAAGTTAAATATTTGTGTGGGTTCCTGAGACTTTTTGGTGGATCTAAACATGATAGTCATGCCAACCAAATTTCATGTAATGAGTCGAACCGACTTTGAGGGCTGAATTTTTTAAATCTTTTGTGTTTTGTGGTGAGTCATCAAACCACGCGGACATGCTTCATCCATATGCAAAGTCCACGACTTCTATTAACATCAACCATTTGTCTAGTATATAGTTTTTGATTCAAATATGGTGACACTCCAGCAAGCAGGCTCTGTCAAACATGTTTTCCTTTAAAGCAGGGGGTGTCAAACTCATTCTTGCCGCCGGTTACTTTGGAGTTATGTGTTCCCTTGGAGGGCCGTTATGACAGTGAAACCATAAAAAAAAATGTTTTGACTTGTCATCGTATTATTTACTTGTGCACAACAAATTAAGGGATGGATAGTTTTGAAATCAGTCAAGTCGATTATCACTGTTTGTCAATTATTATTCAAGTGAGTGTGAACAGGGTAACAAAATTAGTGCAAAATCTCAACGTCAATTATTACACATGACAATTTCACATTTTGGGACAGATTTTAGAAAGGATCATGTAATTTGACACATATGATTTGCTTTCGGGTGGGGCCACATAAAATGACGTGACGGTCCGGATTCGGCCCCCGCGCCTTGAGTTTGACCCATTGCTTTTAAGGAATGCCTGAAAAAGGCCAAAAATTACCTCCAAATTGCCACAAGAAACCGAAATGGCAGACCTCCGGTGTGTTTTTGGGTGGAGGGCGTGGAGACCTGTAGGTCTAGCCATGATAGGCGTGCCCACAAATGTTAATGCTGCAAAGTGAAACTGGTTCCTGATGCAGAATTTTAAAAAAATTTTCAGAGGCAATAATCAGTCAAATTTTGATACATTTTTACCAAGATTAATAAAGCTGTAAAATGCGGTGACTTTAAGTGTATTGAGACCCCCTTAAAAGCCAATTAATGTGACTACCGGTAGTTGAATGAATGTGGCAGAGGAATAATAAGAATGAAACAATTCAAAAGGGTATCAAGAGCAAAACTAAACTCCACTGCGACCATGGACTTATTTGAACCGATTTCTCACTGTCATTGTAGCTGGCGCCAGAATAGAGTCGATTGGTAGCCATGAAATAATTTATTTAAGGTTGCTGTTTGTGAAGGTGTGTTTGTTTTCATGTGAAACTTCATATTTATGTTTTTCTTTAAATCTTTTCAAGATGTTAGTTGGAATGTTTTATCGAGGATCGCTTCCGGTTCTGAGTCACGTGTCACGGATGGCGAGGAAATTAGACAGGGAGATCGAAAAAGAGGGATTGCGAGAGGGACGAGGGTGATACCGTCATTTCATATTATCTACTTTCGGTTGAACAAGGTGCAGGCGGTATGTTTTGGGGTTTTTTTGCTTATTAATGTCAATGTCTATAAGAGATTATAGTCATGTTGACTGTTGTTTGAAATGTGTTTTAGTTTTCACGGAGTTCCACGGATAAAACATTTTTGGACATCAGTTCGAGGCGTCGTTCTTGACCGGGGTAGATACAGTCATGTAAATCACAGAGAGGGAGGTTGGGGATGAGCTATGCATTCCTTCCATTTCCACTCTCTTTGACTGTTTTGTACTGCTGTCGATGACACGTATTTTTCTTCGAGGCCTTTCTGAGCTGAAACGCAAGACAGCTGCTTCAATACTGCATGTGTCGCCTGATTGGATTTCAAAAGGAAGAGACAAACGTGATGGGATGACTATGGGAGGCACTTGAAATACTGTATGCATCTTCTAAACACTGCCCAAAAATATGAGGTCCCAAAAGAACATGTTGCCTTTGAAGGATTCCTGCAAATGTTCAAAATCAGCCCTGAATGACCGCTTCAAACTAAAATCGGCTTTTTTTGTGGATCGCCTCATGACAGACATGCTAAATGTCAAATGTCATGTTGCTGAGTGAAACTGGTGTCGAGGGCTAAATTTTTACATTTCCACCATATTACTTTATTAGAGTTTCAGGTTTTATAGCGAGTCATCAAATTATGCCGTCGGCCCAAGTGAAAACGCTTATAGGTCACAATTTGGCCTCACCCAACTGTCAAGTATACTTCACTTTAAATTTTGGTAGCAACCACATAAACTCTCAAGGGGACTGGAAGTTTATCTTTGACTGAAAATTGCTTTAAATCGTGGTTTCAAATGACAGTGGAAGACGAGAAACATTCTTTAAAGTCATCTGTTCAAACCACAGTGGAAAACTTGTTTTTTGTCCATCCATCCATCCATCATCTACCGCTTATCCGGGGCCGGGTCGCGGGGGCAACAGCTTTAGCAGGGAAGCCCAGACTTCCCTCTCCCTAGCTACTTCTTCCAGCTCTCCCCGGGGGATCCCGAGACGTTCCCAGGCCAGCTGGGTGACATAGTCTCTCCAGCGTGTCCTGGGTCTTCCTCGGGGTCTCCTCCCGGTGGGACATGCCCGGAACACCTCACCAGGGAGGCGCTCAGGGGGCATCCGAATCAGATGCCCAAGCCACCTCATCTGGCTCCTCTCGATGTGGAGGAGAAGCGGCTCGACTCTGAGCCCCTCCCGGATGACCGAGCTTCTCACCTTATCTCTAAGGGAGAGCCCGGACACCCTGCGGAGAAAACTCATTTCGGCCGCTTGTAGCCGGGATCTCGTTCTTTCGGTCACGACCCATAGCTCGTGACCATAGGTGAGGGTTGGAACGTAGATCGACCGGTAAATTGAGAGCTTCGCCCTTTGGCTCAGCTCCTTCTTCACCACGACAGACCGATACAACGTCCGCATCACAGCAGACGCTGCACTGATCCGCCTGTCGATCTCCCGCTCCCTCCTGCCCCCACTCGTGAACAAGACCCCAAGATACTTGAACTCCTCCACTTGGGGCAAGATCTCCTCCCCGACCCGGAGGGGACACTCCACCCTTTTCCGACTGAGGACCATGGTTTCAGATTTGGAGGTGCTGATCTTCATCCCAACCGCTTCACACTCGGCTGCGAAACGCTCCAGTGAGAGTTGGAGAGCCCCGTTTGAAGGAGCCAACAGCACCACATCATCTGCAAAAAGCAGGGATGCAATACTGAGGCCCCCAAAACGGATCCCCTCAACGCTTCGGCTGCGCCTAGAAATTCTGTCCATAAAGGTTATGAACAGAATCGGCGACAAAGGGCAGCCTTGGCGGAGTCCTACCCCCACTGGAAACGATTCCGACTTACTGCCGGCAATGCGAACCAAACTCTGACATCGGTGGTATAGTGACCGAACAGCCCGTATCAGGGGGTTCGGTACCCCATACCCACGAAGCACCCCCCACAGAACTCCCCGAGGGACACGGTCAAACGCCTTCTCCAAGTCCACAAAACACATGTAGACTGGTTGGGCGAATTCCCACATACCCTCGAGGACCCTGCTAAGGGTGTAGAGCTGGTCCACTGTTCCACGGCCGGGACGAAAACCACACTGCTCCTCCTCAATCTGAGGCTCGACTTCCTGACGGACCCTCCTCTCCAGCACCCCTGAATAGACCTTACCAGGGAGGCTGAGGAGTGTGATCCCTCTGTAGTTGGAACACACCCTCCGGTCCCCCTTTTTAAAAAGAGGGACTACCACCCCGGTCTGCCAATCCAGAGGCACTCTCCCTGTTGACCACGCGATGTTGCAGAGGCGTGTCAACCAGGACAGCCCCACAGCATCCAGAGCCTTGAGGAACTCCGGGCGGATCTCATCCACCCCCGGGGCCTTGCCACCGAGGAGCTTTTTAACCACATCGGTGACTTCAACCACAGAGATAGGAGAGCCCATCTCAGAGTCCCCAGGCTCTGCTTCCTCCAAGGAAGGCGTGTTGGTGGAGTTGAGGAGGTCTTCGAAGTACTCTGCCCACCGATTCACAACGTCCCAAGTCGAAGTCAGCAGCGCCCCATCCCCACTGTACACAGTGTTAGTGGTGCACTGCTTCCCCCTCCTGAGACGTCGGATGGTGGACCAGAATTTCCTCGAAGCCGTCCGGAAGTCGGCTTCCATGGCCTCACCGAACTCTTCCCACGCTCCGGTTTTTGCCTCGGCGACCACCGAAGCCGCGTTCCGCTTGGCCAGTCGATACCCGTCAGCTGCCTCTGGGGTCCCACAGGCCATAAAGGCTCGATAGGACTCCTTCTTCAGCTTGACGGCATCCCTTACTGCTGGTGTCCACCAGCGAGTACGGGGGTTGCCGCCACGACAGGCACCAACCACCTTACGGCCACAACTCAGATTGGCCGCCTCAACAATAGAGGCACGGAACATGGTCCACTCGGGCTCAATGTCCCCCGCCTCCCCCGGAACATGGGAAAAGCTCTGTCGGAGGTGGGAGTTGAAACTCCTTCTGACAGGGGATTCCGCCAGACGCTCCCAACAAACCCTCACAATACGTTTGGGTCTGCCAGGACGGACCGGCATCTTCCCCCACCAGCGGAGCCTACTCACCACCAGGTGGTGATCAGTTGACAGCTCCGCCCCTCTCTTCACCCGAGTGTCCAGAACATGCGGCCGCAAATCCGATGATACAACTACAAAGTCGATCATCGAACTGCGGCCTAGGGTGTCCTGGTGCCAAGTGCACATATGGACACCCTTATGTTTGAACAAGGTGTTCGTTATGGACAATCCGTGGCGAGCACAGAAGTCCAATAACAAAACACCACTCGAGTTCTGATCGGGGGGGCCGTTCCTCCCAATCACGCCCCTCCAGGTCTCACTGTCATTGCCCACGTGAGCATTGAAGTCCCCCAGCAGAACAAGGGAGTCCCCAGCAGGAGTACTCTCCAGCACACCCTCCAAGGACTCCAAAAAGGGTGGGTATGCTGAGCTGCTGTTTGGTGCATATGCACAAACAACAGTCAGGACCCGTCCACCCACCCGAAGGCGGAGGGAGGCAACCCTCTCGTCTACCGGTGTGAACCCCAATGTACAGGCACTGAGCCGGGGGGCAATGAGTATGCCCACACCTGCTCTGCGCCTCTCACCTTGAGCAACTCCAGAGTGGAAGAGAGTCCAACCCCTCTCAAGAGAACTGGTACCAGAACCCAGGCTGTGTGTGGAGGCAAGTCCGACTATATCCAGTCGGAAATTCTCTGCCTCACACACCAGCTCGGGCTCCTTCCCTGCCAGAGAGGTGACATTCCATGTCCCAAGAGCTAGCTTCTGCAGCCGAGGATCGGACCGCCAGGGTCCCCGCCTTTGGCTGCCGCCCAGCTCACATCGCACCCGACCCCTTTGGCCCCTCTCATGGGTGGTGAGCCCATGGGAAGGGGGACCCACGTTGCCTCTTCGGGCTGTGCCCGGCCGGGCCCCATGGGTGTAGGCCCGGCCACCAGGCGCTTGCCAACGAGCCCCACCTCCAGGCCTGGCTCCAGAGGGGGGCCCCGGTGACCCGCGTCCGGGCAAGGGAAACCTTGGTCCATATATTTTTCTCTTCATAAGGGGTCTTTGAGCCGTGCTTTGTCACTTGTTTTTTGTATCGTGCAAATTGAGACGTTTTTTTGCGGATCAACTTTTGACAGACACGTCCACCAAAATGAATATTGCTCAGTGAAACCTGAGTTTGATTTTTTTTAAAACTCCACCCTGTAGTGTTATTAGGGCTTGCGGTTTTGCAGCATGTCACCATAGTCACTATGTATAAAATATAAAAAGTTAATCTATGAGGTTTTAGCATAATTGTGGACCGCCAACGCCATAAAACACCTGTGTCAAGGTTATCAGCAGTGGCCTTTTGTCAGGGCCAGCAAGGCCTTCTCTGCTGGCCTAAACATTCTCAGAAAAGTAAATTTCATAAATTTACTTTTCTGAGAATAACATAAATTTAATTTATGTTGTTTTATTTTCATAAATATGTTAACAAAATTATTCTCTGTATTCTTTACGTCATATTATTTCCACTTAGTCAAGTGGATTTCAATGTTATTTTAAATAACATTGAAAGCCACTCGATAAATAACTTATTTATTATGGTAGAGTTTTTAACCAATCATATTTCAGATAGCTTGTGTTGCCAGGTAAACTAAACTTGCTCGGGGCCTTCAGATTAAACAGAGCAGGCCCCTGTGCGCTGTAAATGAACGGGCACAGTCAGCTTGCAATAGCCAATCAGATCACGAGTCTGCGTATCAGGGCCAGCTAGAAGGGTTTACGTCGACACTGGACGTGCGCGTTCGGTGATTGGATTAGCGCCTGCTAGAGGGAGCTGTTGCTGCATTTTGACCCAAAATGGCCGAAGGAGAAGACGTTGATCAGGTGCAGGACTACTTTCTACACAATTTTCAAGACGGACCTTCCACTGGATTTACCAATTGAAGTTGTTTTACCGAGGCAGCAAGGAAACATCAGAGCACGGCTGGGCACTTACAAGCTACGGTGCGTTTAAAAACATTTGGGGACACTCGCGTAGATCTGCAGCTCAGTGAACAGGCACTACATTGGTGAGTAAATGAATTTTATTTTACATTTCTTCTTGTTATTTTCTTTTGTCAGTATTAATGGTCACGACAAAAATGTATCAAATAAATCAGCTCACCTGCAATTTATAATGGCGCATTGTAGTCAGCTTCGTGCACTAAAATTCATTTTCAGTTATTTGCTGTTGTATAGCCTATTCTCAAAATGCAAATGATCTGTTAATTGTATTTTCAAAGAATAGTTTGTTTTGTTATTGTGTGGTTGGTGTCTTATATGAAACTGCGACATTGCGCAATTTATTGGACAGACGATCACACAGCGTAATTTGGGTGCCATTTTATTTCATATTTTTAAATCACCTTTTTATTTTTGACAATATCTGTAAATTTAGTTTCCTGCTCTTAATTGTGAATGCATACTTGATGGTTTTAAATGCTCCTGAAATTAAGTGCTGCCTGACGAGCCTATATTGTGTTCATGTATGTGACGTCACTGAAGGCCTAAGGTTGAAATGCACGGCCCGCCACTGGTTATCAGCCATATTGTTTGTCAGACTGGAGGCTTGGCTTGACTTTGCGATCGAAAGTTCACTCTCCAAGATAAAACATGGAGGAGGTGGGTGGATTTGGTCCCCCGTATCCAAATATGGTCACATCCTGTGCAGTCCAGATGGCTCAAATCAATGTGCAGCAAGTCCCAGAATCATTGATCATGCTTAGAGGGGATTCTCCAGCCGGAAAGGATGCATTTATTGTTCACGGAGATCATCAATATGAGGCATAAGACAAGCCATAATATTCACCAGGCTGTGTATTTTTTCCGTCAGTTAGACTTATCAGGCCTAGCATGTCTCAAATGATGGAACAGCATGCAGTGGAATGTCCGACTGAGTCCTCACGTTAACTGGAAACCGGCTAGCTGTTGCTAGCAATGAAGTGGCGGTGATGCCATGTGACTCAAACATACTGACATACAGTATTTAATGTTCAAAACAACCCGAATGTTCCATATTTGATGCTCTATACAACTCTCGTGTGCCCTATACTGAATCATGTTTACACCATATTAAAGCTTCAATACAAATGTGATGCTCAAACAACTCCAAAGTACCCTATTTATATCATATTTACAAACAACATGTCATGTAGCATTGGTGACATGTATATAGTACATTATACCATTTTAACTCTATATTTACATATTTAACCATTTTTACAACTCTAATATACTGCAACTTATTAAAAGTCAATAATCAATAGTCTCTAATGTGCCATGTTAATTTTCAAAACGATTGGTTCTCAAGTCTTGTCACACGGGGACCCGCATTTTCCTTTTATAAAAAAAAGTCTTGACCAAATATAATACACGTAAAGAACGTACAGTTCCAAAATATTTTCAAACATATGTGTGTCATATCTTACGACGCATGCTCGGCTACCTTTCAGAGCATCTCGTTACAAAACCGATAATGATGACAATTGCAAGTACAAAATGTATTCTTAACATTGACCTCTGTATGAAATGTTGGATGTCTGTAACGTTGTAAAGTTAACAAACAAAATTGAACCTTTCATACAATTTGAACAGATAATGACACCATATTGAATGTTCTATACAACTCAAGGGCATCGCACTGCTTTATGACCTGCATGTTTATCATGTAGCCAAAATAGTCTACAGCAAAATCAATCGTTGCTGGCATGCTGAAAGGCCATTAGGAGCATGCCAAGAAAATTCCCTCAACAAACGACTACAAATCCTGTTTTTTAACGGCTGACTTGACGTTGGAAAGCTCATCAAGAAAATTCCCTCAACAAACGACTACAAATCCTGTTTTTTAACGGCTGACTTGACGTTGGAAAGCTCATCAACGTCGCCGATTTACTTTGGCAATCCTTCAAGATTAACTACCTGCGTGATGCCTCATGTTATCACCTTCATGACAACACTCTTTTTATTGTTTCTCTCTTTATTTATTTATTTTCTCATGACCAACGTTATCATCTAATAGAATCTATTCAATCCCAACGTATCATATTATAATCAGATTGTATGTTTTATTTGACTCAAAAACATATTTAATGTTCCCTACAACTCTAATAAACCATATTTACAACATAATGTTCTGTACAACTCCAGTGTACCATATTTAATGTTCAATGTAACACTCGTGTACGTTATGTTGCGAGCATTTCATCCTCTACGCAACTCTAACAAACCATATTTGCACCATATGTTATATACATCTGTAATGTACCATATTTACACCACATTATGTGTAATGTTCTATACAGCTCTCACGTGCCCTATTTGCATCACGATTCCAGACTCTTTCTTTCTTCCTGCTGCTGTGTACCACATGTAATGTTCTACACAACTCTAATGTATCATATTTCATGTTCTATACATCTCCAATTTGCCACGCATTTAATGTTTTATATTCGTGCCATATTTGATGTTCTAGCTTTAGTGAGACATATTGACACAGTCGTGAATGTTCACTGCAACGCTAATGAATCTTTTTTTTTAATTTAATCTTCTATGCAGCCCATAACATAATATAGACACACCATAATTGGTGTTCTATACAAATACAGTGTGTTATATTGAATGCCCTATTCAACATTAATATACCATGTTCAGATTTAGAAAAAAAACCCCAATATATATATAAAAAAATTCCTTGTCTCACCCCCCCTCGGGTGGTGTCCGTCCCTCATTCAGCTCGGGTCCTCTACCAGAGGCCAGGAAGCTTGAGGGTTCTGCGCAGTATCCTTGCTGTTCCCAGTACTGCACATTTCTGGACTGAGATGTCCGATGTTGTTCCCGGGATCTGTTGCAACCACTCATCTAGTTTGGGGGTCACTGCCCCAAGTGCTCCGACCACCACAGGCACGACTGTCACCTTTACCTTCCAGGCTCTCTCCAGCTCCTCTCTGAGCCCTTGGTATTTCTCGAGTTTCTCGTGTTCCTTCTTTCTGATGTTTCAGAATGGATCTGGAAGTCCCACAGGATCTTCGCTCTGTCATTCTCCACCACCTTCGGAGGTGTTTCCCATTTTGACCTTGGGGTTTCCAGTTCATACTCCGCACAGATGTTTCGGTAGACTATGCCAGCCACCTGGTTATGGCGTTCCATGTAGGCTTTCCCTGCCAGCATCTTACACCCTGCAGTTATGTGTTGGATCGTCTCAGGTGCCTCTTTGCACAACCTACACCTTGGGTCTTGTCTGGTGTGGTATATAAGATAATAAGATAAGATAAGATATCCTTTATTAGTCCCACACTGGGGAGATTTACAGCCTCCAGCAGCAAGAATGTAGGCAGAAAGAAGAAGAAAAAACAAACAAACACCGTCCAATTAAGTGCAATATAAATACAAAATGGATAAATCGCAGTGCTATTTACAGTTGTTTTCCCCATCATTCAATTATTAAATATTATTGTTACTATTTTTTATTCAGCAGCCTGACAGCAGTTGGTAGGAACGTCTGTATCTCTCCTTCTTGCAGCGCGGGTGTAACAGTCTCTGGCTGAAGGAGCTACCTAGTGCTGTCAGGGCGGGCTGGAGAGGGTGGGAGGGACTGTCCATCATAGCTTTTAGCTTAGTTAGCATCCTTCTGTTGCCCACCTCCTCCAGAGTGTCAAGGGAGCAACCCAGGACAGAACTGGCCTTCCTGACCAGTCGCTCCAGTCTCTTTCTGTCCCGGGCTGAGATGCTGCCTGACCAGCAGACAATGCTATAATGGATGGCCGAGGCCACCACCGAGTTATAGAAAGTCTTAAGGAGCGACCCCTGAACCCCAAAATACCTCAGTTTCCTGAGTAGGAAGAGTCGGCTCTGTCCTTTCCTAATCAGGTTGTCCGTGTTTGTAGACCAGTCCAGTTTGTTGTTCAGAAGAACACCTAGGTACTTGTAGGAGGTCACCCTCTCTATGTCCATACCCTGGATGTTCATCGGTGCCGGTGAGGACTGTTTCCTGCAGAAATCCACAACCAACTCCTTAGTTTTCCTAGGGTTGATCTGGAGGAGATTCTGCTGGCACCAGTCCACAAAGTCCTTCGTCATTCCCCTGTACTCCCGATCGTCCCCCTCTGTAATGAGGCCAACAATCGCAGAGTCATCAGAGAACTTCTGAAGGTGGCAGGTTGGAGTGGCGTGTCTGAAGTCCGAGGTGTAGAGGATGAACAGGAATGGAGCCAGAACAGTCCCCTGCGGCGCTCCAGTGCTGCAGAGAAGCCTGTCCGACTCACAGCTCTGCAACCTCACGTACTGCGGCCGATTTGTGAGGTAGTCAGTGATCCATGCTGTGAGATGGTGGTCCACTCCGGCGTCCTGCAGTTTGCCTCCCAGCAAGTTGGGCTGGATGGTGTTGAAGGCACTGGAGAAATCAAAGAACATGATTCTCACAGTGCTCCCAGCCTTCTCCAAGTGTGACAGCACTGAGCGGAGGAGGTAGATAATGGCGTCTTCCACGCCGATGCCAGGCTGATAGGCAAACTGCAGCGGGTCCAGTGCCGGGCTCACCAGCGGTCGAAGGTGGGTGAGGACGAGTCTCTCCAGCGTCTTCATCAGGTGAGATGTCAGCGCCACCGGTCTGTAGCTGTTCAGCTCCTTAGGGTGGGGGGTCTTGGGCACTGGGACCAGGCACGAAGTTTTCCACAGCTGTGGAGTTCTGCCCAGCTTCAGGCTCAGGTTGAACATGTGCTGGACAATGTCACACAGCTGGTCAGAGCAGGTCCTGAGGAGCCGGGAACTGATCTTGTCTGGACCTGCTGCCTTCCTCACATTCATCTTCCTCAGTTGGTTCCTCACCTGCTCCGTTGTGACGGACAGGCAGGAACCAGGTGACAGACTGGGTTAATGAGAGCTGGTCGAAAGAGGAGGGGGAGGAGAAGAAGTCCTCAGTGAGAGTGGTTGCAGTTGGTGGTTGGGGGAAGGGACAGACGACTGGTCGAAACGGTTGAAAAAAACGATTCAGTCCATCTGCCCAGTTCTTGTCCTTCTCAGTCAATGTCTTTGGGCTGTCATGGCCTGAGATGGTTTTCAGGCCCCTCCAGACACCAGCGACATTGTTGGCCTGCAACTGGTCCTCCAATTTCATCCTGTATATCTTCTTCCCCTCCCTGATCTTTCTTCTCAGCCGAATCTGCACGGCCTTCAGCTCCTCTCTGTCTCTCGACATAAAAGCTCTCTTCTTCTCCTTCAGGAGGGCCTTTATGTCGGGATTAATCCATGGTTTGCTGTTGGAAAAACACCGCACATTCTGGTGGGTACGGTGTTCTCCTCACAGAAGTTTATGTAGTCTGTGATGTAGTCTATGATATCTGGGCCTCAATGGCTCTGGTGCTCAGGGCCTGCTCTTGAGCAGACAGGATGAGTGCCTCTGTGCTGTCCTTCAGGCCAGCCCTCTCTAGCCACTGATAGGACTTCTTGAGATCGGCCACTTCAGTTATGGTCCGGTGGTACATCCCGTGTAGGGGCTTGTCCTCCCATGATGGTCCCTCTTCCAGCGCCTCATCTTCTGTTCCCCATTGTCTGAGGCATTCTCTGAGTACGTCATCCGTTGGAGCCTTCTCCTTGATGTATTCATGGAGCTTGGATGTTTCATCCTGGACAGTGGCTCTCACACTCACTAGTCCCCGGCCTCCTTCCTTTCGGCTTGCGTACAGTCTCAGGGTGCTGGATTTGGGATGGAACCCTCCGTGCATGGTTAGGAGCTTTCGGGTCTTACTGTCCGTAGTCTGAATCTCTTCCTTTGGCCACCTTATTATTCCTGCAGGGTATCTGATCACTGGCAGGGCATAGCTGTTTATTGCCCGGGTCTTATTCTTGCCATTGAGCTGGCTTCTTAGGACTTGCCTCACTCGCTGGAGGTATTGGCTATAGCCGCTTTCCTTATTGCCAGTTCGAGGTTGCCATTGGCTTGTGGTATACCGAGGTACTTGTAGCTGTGCTCAATGTCTGCTATTGTTCCTTCAGGGAGTGAGACCCCTTCAGTGCGGACTACCTTTCCTCTCTTAGTCACCATCCGACTACATTTCTCAAGCCCGAATGACATCCCGATGTCGCTGCTGTAGATCCTGGTTGTGTGGATCAGGGAGTCTATGTCCCTTTCGCTCTTAGCATACAGCTTTATGTCATCCATGTAGAGGAGGTGACGATTGTAGCTCCATTTCTGAGGCGGTATCCATAGCCTGTCTTGGTGATTACTTGGCTTAGGGGGTTCAGTCCTATGCAGAACAGCAGTGAGTGCATCACCTTGGTATATGCCACATTTGATGGACACTTGGGTAAGTGGCTTGCCATTGGCTTCAAGTGTGGTTTTCCACATCCTCATCGAGTTCGCAACGAAGGCTCTTAGGGTCCTGTTCACCTTATACAACTCCAAGCATTCAGTGATCCATGTATGTGGCATCGAGTCATAGGCTTTCTTGTAATCAATCCAGGCTGTGCACAGGTTGGTACGTCGGGACCTGCAGTCTTGTGCGACTGTTCTGTCAACCAGGAGCTGATGTTTGGCTCCTCTGGTATCTCTACCAATGCCCTTCTGTGCTTCGCTCATGTATTGATTCATGTGTCCACTTATCTTAGCCGCAATGATGCCTGACATGAGCTTCCATGTTGTGGAGAGACAGGTTATTGGCCGATAGTTGGATGGGACTGCACCCTTTGAGGGATCCTTCATGATCAGGATCGTTCGCCCTTCGGTTAGCCATCCTGGGTGAGTCCCATCCCTCAGCAGCTGGTTCATTTGTGCTGCTAGGCGCTCATGGAGTGCTGTGAGTTTCTTTAGCCAGTAGGTGTGGACCATGTCCGGGCCTGGTGCTGTCCAGTTCTTCATATCTGAGACTCTTTCCTGTATGTCTGCCACTGTTATGGTAACTGTGTTCTGTTCAGGGAGGCTGCTGTGCTCCTCTCTCAGGGTCACCAGCCATTGTGCACTGCTGTTATGTGCAACCTCCTTCTCCCATATGCCTTTCCAGTACCTTTCAGTTTCCAGTCTTGGTGGGTCAGCTCTGTTGTTAGGACCCTGCCACTGAGCGTACACCTTCGCAGGTTGTGTTGCGAACAGCCTGTTTATTCGTCTGGCCTCATTCTCTTTCGTGTATCGCTTTAGGCGGCTGGACAAGGCTTGGAGCCTTTGTTTGGCAGTTTCGAGTGCTTCAGGTATGGTCATCTGGATGTACCTCTCGGGTATCGGCCTTTTCATCACACCTCTCTGGGCCTCCGTCAATTGACTCACATCTTTCCGAGCCACCTTGATCTTAGCCTCCAAGCGTCTTTTCCATGGTGGGTAACGTATCTCATGGCTTCCATGGTTGCTCTTATAGCCAAGCATCTCAAGGATCACTGATGCTGAAGCGTATATCAGCTCATTGGTGATCGTTACGGTAGGGATCGCCCTCAGTGCTGCATTCACACTTTCCATGAGACTTTCAGGTGGTACTTCACATAGCCGTTGTAATCGGTTTCTAGGTTGCCCAGCTTTCATTCTCGCCATGATCTTAGCTTTCAGGTCAGTAGCTGCCTCGCTCAGCATTTCATTCATTGGGGCTGGCCTCCCAATCTCATCATCTGCATTCATTGGGGCTTGCCTCCCAATCTCTGGTATGACCTCCTCCTCTGATCTGGCAGCCTGGGGCCCTTCACCATGGCACCTGCGTTGTACCTCATCAATCTCAAGTTGTGACAGCAGTTGCCGTTTGTGGATGTTGGAACACTGAGCTACTAGTTGTTTCGTGGTCAACCGTGACTGTGGGTTTCGAAGTAACCATTTAGCCCACATTCTCTGCATGTAACCCCTCTGACTAGGGTTGCTTGAGTAGTAGCATTCCAACAGAGCCATGTTATCGCATCTCACCCATCTCCGCTTTGTTC
This sequence comes from Hippocampus guttulatus, assembly GCF_054856545.1. Taxonomy (NCBI): domain Eukaryota; kingdom Metazoa; phylum Chordata; class Actinopteri; order Syngnathiformes; family Syngnathidae; genus Hippocampus; species Hippocampus guttulatus. The sequence goes on along the minus strand of NC_141262.1, from coordinate 2,518,951 downwards.
CAGTAGCCCATTTTTCATCAAGGTGCTCTGGTTCCCCAGCACCTGATGCAGACCTTGTTTGGCCGGGCGACGTCTGAGCCGGCATGTCATTCTTTTTATTGTCTCTCATCATTGTATGAGCGTGAAGGATCTTGCCCAAGGACCCACACTGGATGGTGTTATGTGCTCATTTTTTGCCCCAAGCGGAATTCGAACCACCGTCTCCCGTATGCCAAACCGATGCCTTACCAACTGAGCTATCCAGCCGCTATATATATGTGTATATATATATATATATATATATATATACCAACTGATATATATATATATATATATATATGATCATAGATAAAGGGCAGAGGAAAGCCGTTGTAGTGGATGTAGCGGTCCCAAGTGATGGAAACATCAGAAAGAAGGAACACGAGAAACTCGAGAAATACCAAGGGCTCAGAGAGGAGCTGGAGAGAGCCTGGAAGGTAAAGGTGACAGTCGTGCCTGTGGTGGTCGGAGCACTTGGGGCAGTGACCCCCAAACTAGATGAGTGGTTGCAACAGATCCCGGGAACAACATCGGACATCTCAGTCCAGAAATGTGCAGTGCTGGGAACAGCAAGGATACTGCGCAGAACCCTCAAGCTTCCTGGCCTCTGGTAGAGGACCCGAGCTGAATGAGGGACGGACACCACCCGAGGGGGTGTGAGACGAGGAATTTATATATATATATATATATATATATACACTGTCATTGTTCTATATAACTAAAAATGTTCAATCAGATTTATTGTTCATGTTAATTAACCATATTTGCATATGTAATGTTCTATCTAACTCTGATATATGGGGGTCGTTTGGGCGGGGGCGCAGGGGAACTTGCTGCCTCATTTGCATGAGCAGGCCCAACCTAAAATGTCAAACTACGGCGGTTAGCTCATTAATAAGAAAAAGGGAACATCTCCAACCCTAAGTGTGTGCGTGCATGTGTGCGTGTGTGTGTAGGTGTGTGTGTGTGTGCATGCATGTGCATGTGCATGTGTGCGTGCATGTGTGCGTGCGTGCGTGTGTCCTTTTTGGCAATTAAATGAGTGAATGTGATAATTCCAAGTGCTCCCCTCAGGCTCCAACATGCATAAGATAAATATTTAAATGAAAGTGTGGACAAAATTCACATACAGTCAGGAGCTGATTTAGACAAACAGCCACTCAGAAAAGTAGTTTCATAATATATCCAATTTTATTGATGGAGGTTTTTTTTTTTTAAAAGCCAAGGTCACCTTGTATTTGTTAGTTCATTGTGTGCAGTCTAATGGCGAAAGGATATTAATGGGTGTGGCTGTGGGGCATTTGCATAATGTTTGTATTTTGCATTTTTCTTTCTAATGCCTGCCAACAGAATGACAATATTATTGTATCGGTTACCTCCGCTGTAGCATGTCAAGCGTTTTTTCAATGTCAGAGATAGTGATCTTTTTTTTTTTTATCAAAAAATGTTGATTTTTTTTTTTTGACAGTGACATTATTTTTGTGCTTTCCGCCCCTATGGGATTTGCTTTGTTTCTTTGTTATACCACCATTCTCCAGGCAATTTGTTTTACCCACCATGAAAACTTGCACATAACAATAGGGAAAATGTGTTTTCCTTTAAAAAAAAAAAATCATTTGATTTAATTCAACTTAATTTTCATTTTCATTTATCAGACTCATTATAATCTCCCAAAGGAATGTTTTATTCATAAATGTAATTAAAATTATATGATCAGAAATTTCCCTTCTTAACAAGCATTTATTTTTTCCTTACTCCAAAATTCTGCCCTGCAACAATCAATACGCCAGCGTAGGGCCAAAATCTCCGATGAGCAAATTTGGAAAATGTTACATTATTCACAAATCTGCTTTATTGGTCAGTCCATAGGAGTGTGTTTGGTACAAATTATTGTCTCAAGTGTTAAAAATAGCTTTCTCTCTTTTACGGGGCACTTTTAATGGTTTAACAAACATGCCTTTCCTGAAGGCATGTCCTGAAGGCTTTTCCTGAATATATTTCACCTGTAAATTATATTTACAGGTGAAATATAAACCAAACCTGCAGCTCTCAGTGTGGCGCCAAACGGATTTATTTCCAGTCACAACTCGGCCCCGCGGGAAGCGCATCACAGCAGCGGTCAACAAAACCAGCAAAATCTCGTCCTCCCGCCTAGTGCCGAGGAACTCGTTATCCCAAAGCGCATGATCACATTTTTTTTCCAGCGATAAGCAGTGTGGGATGTCTCTGCTGGCTGAAACACTATCAGAAGCACTGACCTACATTTACACAAGCTAAATTAATATTTGTTCTGTGAGATCATCTTTATTTATTCCCAACAGTCTATTCCCTTCATTGGACCGTGTATCTTTTGGTTGTACCGCTTTCAGTCGGTGTATGTGGATAGTTTTGTCCATTCTAAGTGTCGCCATGTAGGATTCCAGAACAATCATTTTTGGTTTGGTCAACGTGAGTGTAACAAAAGTTAAGTCAAAGTTGATTACTCAATTATGTTGTTGCTTTTTTGGTGGGGTTTACAACGGTCTCAAACTGTTTTTGCGGCTTCACGTGAATTTTGACAGACTGGCATCGAAACAAGTGCAAACAAATGGTTTTTGGTTTTTTTTGTGTAATGTTCTATCCAGAAATACTGTACACAAAATCCTTAAAGAAATCCTATTACGATAAAACACTAAAACGTACTGATAAAAACTAAACTAAAAGGAACCATTTTCGAAAAAGATACAACTAATCAAAAACCTCTACTTTCTGAGCCGCTTACACGCCCCATGACAAGGGTCATGGGGCGTGCCAGACCCAGCTGACTTCGGCCAGTAGGCGGGAGACACCCTGAACTGGTTGCCAGCCAATCACAGTTTTCAAAAATTATCCAACTTTCAAAAACAAAACTCAAAATGCAACAAAAACCTACTGTAATGAAAATGACCAAGCTATTATGACACTGTCATTGACCCATGCAGTTGAATGAAAATGTCGAGACCAGAAATTTCGCCTCTGATACACAATGTCATAATCAGATGGATTATTTTCTCCGTTTTCCTCTTCATCTTTGTCTTCTTTGTCTTCATCAAAAGTCCTGCGTAATTTGGCCGACTGGAAGATGAGATGCCAAAATCACATGAATAGCAATGAGTCGACTTCACGCTCTCAACGCCAGGTAGTAAAGTCGACTCGTTAACTAAATTATTCAACCCCAAAACTGGACATTTAATCCCTGTGGGAAGTGTATTATGAATGAATGAAATTTTTAAAATTAGATATCTTTTTTTTTTTCAATCAACGGGCCACTCTGAGTGCAGTCATGGGCCGCGTGTGGCTCGGGGGCTACCAGTTGCCCATCCTGGCCTAGAGAAGCAAAGGACATTTTCTTTTGTAAATGACGCTCCTCAACTCACGCCCAAGATGCCACCAGACGATGGCCTGAGAACAAAACCATCCAAAAGGTCAACAGGTTCCAAAGCAATATCCACAAATAGGCAAATTCATCAATTCTGAAGTGCACATTTTGTTCGGTTTTACTGTATTTATGGCTTCTATCATTGTGCCATGATTAAGTGGCGGTGACAGATTTTTTTGGTTTTGCTTTGAAAAGATGGACCAGGAAGTCACCTGCAATACAATTGCATATGCGTTTCAAGAAGCTTGAGAGTGTTTCTCTTGCCCTTCGCTGTGAGACGCCTCTCGCCACTAGAAGATAGAAGCCCGTATCCTCAACGGGCCCCTCGCCTTGTCTCATTCCCGTCTGTCCTCTTTTCAGAGGGTGGGACGGGGGAGCGAGAAGCTGCCCGTCGTCGGCGCCGCCATGACCTTTTCGAATTTCACAGAGGAGAGGCGCTCCCCTCATGAGAGCAGCCTGGGGCTCAAATCTTGACATTCGGCTCAAGTCCAAAAGGAGGTCTTCAGCGTCTCCTTTGGACAAAGAGGTGCTTTTTCTCTTTCAGAGGGGTGTTTGACCTCTCACGGAGAGTCAACATGCGGCCCACTTCATTGAAATCAATCAACTGAAAACGTGTTATATTATTTGTTTATTTAGGTTTTTAAGCTTTGAGAAAATTGTGTGTTGTTTTCTTTTGTATACTGTATGTTTTCCTGTTCTGTCTCTCAGGTTCTTTTGTGGATTTGGTTTTGTTTACATTGTAGTTGTCATGTTTTGCTTGTGGTTGACTGGCGAGCACGTTGGCCTCACAGTGCAGGGGAGCAGGGTTCGATTCCAGGCCTTGGCCTTCCTGTGAGAAGTTTGCATGTTTCAACCCGGACCTGGTGAAGTCTTCTTGCAGTTATTGCAAATAAGAGCTATGCCACCAAATATTGAATGTTATTCAATTTAAGGTCACATAATGTCCGCTCCAATACTTTTAATCATTTGATCAGTGGTTGGCTTCAAACAAAAGGTGCTCTGTCCTTAGTTGGTTGACCCATCTAGATGTAAATTCAACAAAATAAAAGCTGGAATTCCCAATTTTTGTCTCATATTCATCACCCAAATATCTTCAGAATCACAAAACAAAAAAACAAAGGAATTGACTTTGGCGTGCTAATACTTTTGAAGGACACTGAATTTAGTCAACACCCATTCATTCATTCATTCATTTTCCCATCCGCTTTATCCTCACAAGGGTGACGGGGGTTGCTGGAGCCTATCGCAGCTGTCTTCGGGGGACACCCTGAACTGGTTGCCAGCCAATCGCAGGGCACACACAGACGAACAACCATCAGTGCTCACCCTCACACATAGGGACGATTTAGAGTGTCCAATCAGCCTGCCATGCATGTTTTTGGAATGTCGGAGCAAACCGGAGTACCCGGAGAAAACCCACGCAGGACCGTGGAGAACATGCAAACTCCACACAGGAGCTGGGATTGAATCTCTGCACTGTGAGGTTGATGTGTTAACCACTGGCCCACCGGGCCGCCTAGTCAACACCCAAAGTGGTTAATTTCAAATTAATTCATGGTGAAAAACACAAATTTTTAGGTAAAATAAACAGCCTACATTTACCTTCTGCCATATAGTGGGCGACAATTTCTGCTGGTCACTATGTCGCTGGCATAAATAAATGTAAAAAGATACATTCTTTTTTGGCAAATACAAAATCAATTTGCCGATCAGTTCAGTGATTTTGGATAAGTGGGAATCACTGCACTCGAGGTCGATGTGTACATTTGATGTTCCAACAACATCGGAATTGGTAGAAGGGGCAAAAAAAAGAAGAAAAAAAAAGAGGCTGGTGGTCAACATTAGCGTCACCCGGCACACTCCGTGTCACAATGATTCAAACGCAATTTCGAGCTACATAAAATGCAAATGTGTGGTTCATACATGAAAGCGCAGCAATTAACACCAAAATAAATACATAAAAGGAGATTTGCTGTTATGGAATAAAAGATAAGCAGAGTGGCTGCTGATTCAATTAGATGTGGGTGGAGCTCATATCAAGGTCTTTTAATCGGTTTCAGATATGGCTTTTAAAACTATATAGGAGAGAATACATGCAGTATGTCGGATAGGTATGTTTCATGTCATACATACCAATGATTTGAAGTGGCATTGTGTCCTAATTGAGCCTTAAAATAGGAGCTTTACATCACAGCGAGACTGCGTCGGCTTCAAACAAGGAGCACAGCATCTCTCTGGTTGTCAGGGCAACGAGAGGTCATTGCTTGAGAGGTGGTGCCGGCCATCTTTGATTGGGTCAAACAAGAGTCAGTGCTGACCTGAACGTTCTTTTATTTGTACTCAGGTTTGATAATTGGTTGTATTTTTTATCATGATGATCAAATGTGCTCTTTAAGCCAAGCTTAGTTGTACATTTTAGGCGGTTTTTACTTTGTTAGACTTCATGATACTTTGTTTCATTCATTTCGTTCATATCGTATTTTTACCCTCAGATTAAATTTAATGTTCTTAACTTTCATTAATTTGCTTTAGTTTTTTTGGTCTTTTTTTTTGCAATTTATTGTTATTCACTCTATATATTTTAGATTACACTTCATTTTTATTTTTAATTATATTAACTAAAATTTTAAAAAAAGCCCCCATTTGTAAGGGCATAGTAATTTTTACTTTATCTTTCCATACTTTATCTTGAACTTTTATTAGACTTGGACTTTAATCCACAAACAAATAAGAAACAAAACCATTTTTATTGTAATATAATACATTTTTATTTAGCTTTTTTATATATATATATATACTTATACAGTCAAACCTCAGTTTTCGTCCATAATCCGTTCCAGGCTGTTCGAAAACCGAAATTGTTCGAAAACCGAAACCAAGCGTCACTTCCTCGTCGTCACTTCAAATGGTGCATTCAAGTGCGCTCGGTTTGTTCGAAAACCGAAATTTGTTTGTCATCCGAGGCATAAAAAACTCGAAATTTTTGGTCAAAAACCGAATTGGTCGAGAACTGAGACGTTCGAAGGTTTGACTGTACTTATATATATACTTATTAACTGAGTCACTGACAGTGTAGTGGTACGCATGCCGGACTTGTGTGCGGGCAGTGTGGGATCGGTTCCCACTCAGTGACGGTGTGAATGCGGGTGTCAATGGTCATTTGTCTCAGTATGTGTCCTGTGACTGACTGGTGACCAGTTCAGGGTGTCGTCCATTTTCCGCCCGAGGTCAGCTGGGATCGGCTGCAGCGACTCCCCGCGGCCCTGTTCAGGATAGTCGGTATTGAAAATGGATGGATGGATACTTATTAAATATACTCATGAAAAGACCGCAGGTTTTACTAGACTGTCTGTTTTGATATGTGTTTCAGCTCCAGCTGGAGTGAACGGCGTTTCCCTTCAGCAGGCGCACCTGTTCCACGTTTACCAATCGAGACTGCCATGTATTTAAGGACTGCCCACCTGCCTCGTCTCTTGTCGGATTATTGACCTTGCTTGCTTTTGTGCTTCAAGCGTTGTATTCGAGATCTCGCGATAATTTTCATAGTCGCGGTCACGGAACATTGGAAGTATTTTCATTATTCCATTTAATCGATCTTGATCTTTGATTTTGCGTTATTGAACTTGTGATATTTTGTTTGTGTATTCTCTGTGTTCTCTTGTACCTTGCCTTTACAAGCGCTTTTTGTTTTATGCGTTGTTTTTTCCTGGCTCCTTGTGACCAGCGATTTCTGTTTTTCGGTGCGCTTTTCTCGAATAAATATTTTTGCTAACGCACTTTTTCTGAGCCTGCATTTCCGGGGTCCAAAACATTATTCGGTTTGGTTCAGAACCTGGCATTATTTCATTCTACTCTATTGCAATATTTCTTTCATTTCATATTTTATTTTTGATTTGTGGTTATATATTTCTACACATACAATAACCAAGCAAAGAAATGTTTTGTTTTGGGTTTTATGCCAGTTTGTCGCTTCAGTCCAAATTATTCCAGCCCATTCGTCCAGGTGGCAGTAATGCGCATAACAAGCTGATAGGCAACCAAAGCATGGAAAAGTATGTTGCATAACTTTGCACATACGCATGCAAAAATATTTAGAATTTTCCCATCGTGTCACCTTCAAGGAAATCTTTTGCCTGCATGCTATTTTTTTTAAATCTACTGCAACTTTAATCAGCCACACGACTTAATTCAAAAATAACGACAAAGCCCCCCAATGCTGCCAACGCTTTCCAGCTTCCTAATACATTGCACATCTAATTCATTTCATGATTGCGATTGGGGTACTTTTTTTCCCCCCACTGGGCTGTCAGAGGAGACAAAAGGGCTGCCAAACATGGATGCCTTTTGCTTTTCATTGGATTTGTGTGCAGCCCTCCCACAGGGATGCTATAGCGAGGGGAGCTGAAAAAGAAAAATACCTGGGGGAGGGGGTGCGTGCCGGTGGTCATTGTGTCACCTGCTTCAATGATGGAGGTGGCATTCACAAAGAGGCAGGAGGGCATTCGGGTTGTTCACTGAATGTAAATGTGTGTGTGGGAGGGGGGGGGGGGGGGGGAACATTATTTACCACAACTTTTAATTTATTGCCATGCCATGCAGGGTGATAAGCTTCCTTCTAATTATTTTTGCAATCAAAGTCGGAAAGCTGTCATGCTCACTGGTGCCGGGGGCTTTTTTTTTTCTTTTAAGGTAAATTCAAATTGATGATCAAACTTTGGTGCCATGCTCCGCTTACATTCACTGGCAGACAAATAAAAAACAAAAACAAAAGTCTTGACAATTCAGCAGGATCTATAATGCTTCTTCCAATAGGGATTCATTTTAAAATAAACAAATTCAAAGTACACAGAGCGGGGGAAAGGACTTCATTTTCAGATGAACATGATAACAATGTGCCAAACTAACACAAATCTTTTTTTTTTCAAGGAAAATGGAGTTTGCCACATTTTAAGACTTGTACTGTCCTAAGGGGTGGGGGGCAATAAATAAATGAAAAATTATGTGTATGGATAAGTCTGATGCCACCGAACATTTTGAGTGGTTAAAGTCAAAAAGTATTCATAAATGACTCAGTTATCACACTTCAAGTTCACGTCCAAATAGTGTACACTTGACATGAATTGTGTGAGGTTTTTGGGGAAACTGCTATTGTCCAAAAAATTGGCATGGATTGAAAAAAATTTTGTCACCTCTTTTTGACTAATTCGAAGCTCTAATTAGGCCATATGAAATATTCACCTAGAAATTGTATGTGTGTGTGTGTATATATATATATATATATACACAGTATATATATTAATACATATGCACAGTTCAGTTAGTTTTCTTTATAGTCACTTTTAGTCATGTGCAACCGAAAATTTTATTTTGTTTTGAAACATATATTTCTTGGCCTCCGTGACACTGTTTTTAAAGGCTTTTTAAAGTCAAGTCAAGTCAACAGTATTTATAGAGCACTTTCAAACAGCCATCGCTGCATACAAAGTGCTGTACATGGAGCAATTTAACATGCACAATAAACAGTAAGACAAATCGGTAATAAAGGCGGTAGAAAGCACCAAACAGTAAAACCAAGAACAAATCTAAGTCATGCTGAGTCGAATGCCAAAGAATACAAGTGAGTTTTGAGGAGGGTTTTGAAGATGGGCAGCGAGGAGGCTTGCCGAATGTTCAGTGGGAGGTCATTCCAGAGAGAGGGACCAGCAACAGAAAAGGCTCCATCCCCTCTGAGCCTCAGTTTAGTTCTTGCTACTTCTAATAATGTGCCGGGCAGGTGTGTAGGGGCGGATGAGCTCAGAGAGGTAAGGTGGCACGGATTATTCAGAGATTTGAAAACAAATAAGAGGATCTTTAAAACAACTCTAAAATGAATGGGGAGCCAGTGAAGGGATGCCAGAGTAGGAGTTATGTGCTCCCTCTTACGAGTACCAGTCAAGAGGCGAGCAGCGGAATTCTGGACCAGCTGAAGGCGCTTAATGGAGGACTGGCTGACTCCAAAGTAAAGGGCATTGCAGTAATCGAGCCGGGATGTGACAAAGGCAACAATTACTGTCTCAAAGTGTTCATGTGAGAGGAGAGGTTTTATTTTGGTCAGCTGTCTAAGGTGAAAGAAGCTGGATTTAACAACGGCACCAATTTGCCGTTCGAGTTTGAAATCACTGTCCAGTTTAAGGCCCAAGTTTGAGACTGTTGACTTAAAGCATGAAACCCAAGCGACTTTGCGTAGTCTGTCAACTATTTCTGTGTCCTGTTTAAACATTTAAATTCCAACGAACCTTTGCTCCCAGTATTTGTGTTTTGTTTGGGTGTGATAAGAAAAGGAAATTTCCTCGGCAGAAATGAGAAGTCGAAGGGGCCCCGTGAGTCCTGTTATGATGGATGTCCCACCAAATTTGATGCTTATCAGTTAAACCGTTGCCATGGGCTAATTTTATTTTTGTTTTGTTTTTTACTTGCCGATCCTTGAAAAGATCGGCAAACTTTGAGATCACTTGAAACGATTCTTTACTCTGAGTTTAGCAAAGTACAATTTGTCGGAAATGGCTGCTTACATCCATAATGGCTGACTTGCTGTCAAATTTTGGCCATGGGTCCTTGATACTTTTTTGTGCGTCCTGTTGTGATAGACATTATATGTCCACTCAATTTTGGATGGATTGTTGAAACTCTTCAGCGGCTGAAATGTTCAAATGTTCAGTTAATCCTCAGAATTATAATCAACCTTTGGTGGCATGCTTGGCCCATGTTAAATAACTTAGGCAAAAAAGCTTGGTAATGTCATGTCGCCCATCTGTCAAAGATACCTACTTTTGATTGGGTCTAATTTGGCCAAATTCAGTTGTAGGAGCACATTAAATTCAAGCCCCGGAGTTTTAAAACTTTTTCGTGATCAGTGACAATTTCGGGTAGACCGTTCAAGCTGGTGTTTGATTTCTGCCAAGAATTCTAAAAAATGATCATACCAAATTTACCAGGCAAAACCTCGGCTCAGCAAGCATGAAAAGCTCAACTCTGCACTTGGTGACACTGTGCACTTTCCTCGTCCCTGAGCAGCAGCTGCAAACGACCTGACGATGACCCCCATGTCGGGTGTTGGCCTCTTCTGTGTTATTCTATAAATATCAGATCAGGTTCCCATGTGCGAGCGTGTGCTTAATTCAGACAGAGCCCCCGCTGACCCCATGTAGGGCCAAGCCCTCTTCGCCAGCACCTGTCAATCAAGCAAATTAATTGGTTGAGCGGAGCAGTCCCCAATGTCCAACTTGTACAAAAAAAGGGGAAAAAATGACATGACTCAACCGTTTCAGCTGTTCTTTTCAACAAGATGCTGCTTTTTGGGATGTGTAATATGCCTCAATAAATAACACTGCACTAAATAACAATACATTTCAGACAGTATATTGTTATATTATGAAAACCTGATGTGCTAGAGAAATAACCAGAACAGATTTGGAACCAGCGCTTTTGATCAGTTTTTGTGACAATCCAAAGAGGGGAGGATCCCACAAACGTAGACAGGGCCGAAGGTCTTTCCAAAAAGCTTTTATACAGAAAGCACAAGACCGACAAAGTGCAAATTAGGCCGCAGGTACTCAGAGCGTGGATAAAACATAAGGAACGAAAGGCACTTGCAAACGGCAAGGAGAAATAAGGAGCACCCGGAGAAAACCCACGCAGGCCCGGGGAGAACATGCAAACTCCACACAGGGAGGCCGGAGCTGGAATCGAACCCGGTGCCTCTGCACTGTGAAGCCGACGTGCTAACCACTGGACTACCGGGCCGCCCGAAATCTAATTATGAGAAACACAAAAGACCACTATGAATCAAGTAACTTAAACATGACTTACACAATGAACAAAATATGGCATAAACAAGAGAGGAATGAACAACGTCATGAGCATCGAGAGATTTATCACTTGGTACAAGAGTATTGAGTAAGGCTAACAACCCGACAGCAAAAAGTCGCCTCGGAAGTCCTTCAGGCGGCCCGGTAGTCCAGTGGTTAGCACGTCGGCTTCACAGTGCAGAGGTACCGGGTTCGATTCCAGCTCCGGCGTCCCTGTGTGGAGTTTGCATGGCAGGTTGATTGGGCGCTCTAAATTGTCCCTAGGTGTGAGTGTGGGCATGGATGGTTGTTCGTCTCTGTGTGCCCTGCGATTGGCGGGCAACTGTTCAGGGTGTCCCCCGCCTACTGCCCGAAGATGGCTGGGATAGGCTCCAGCACCCCCCGCGACCCTAGTGAGGATCAAGCGGTTCGGAAAATGGATGGATGGATGGAAGTCCTTCAATAGTCCAATGTTTACGATACAAGACGGGTACACCACTGGAGGGAACGCCCTCCACTTCAGCAGGAACTCAAACCAAAACAGTCATAAGATCAAAACCATGACAGTTTTAAACATCCACCCATCCATCCATTTTCTGATCCGCTTTATCCTCACAAGGGTCGCGGGGCATGTTGGAGCCTATCCCAGCCGTCTGGCGGCGGGGGACACCCTGAACCGGTTGCCAGCCAATCGCAGAGCACACAGGGACGAACAACCATCTGCGCTCACACTCACACCTAGGCACAATTTAGAGTGTTCAATCAGCCTGCTATGGATGTTTTTGGAATGTGGGAGGAGTACACGGAGAAAACCCACGTGGGCAATTTGCAACTCACATGCAAACTCCACACAGGGAGGCCGGCGCTGGAATTGAAACCGGTACCTCTGCGCTGTGAGGTCAAGGCGCTAACCACTGGACTACCAGGCCGCCCGTCTTTCCTCATCTTCACCAAATTTATGTTAAAACCAATAAAAAAATATATATAATATATGAAAATCCCACTTCTAATGCCAGAAAAGATGTTCTTAGTGAGGTATTTTCTTCCGTTGTTTTTCTCAGACAACCACCCGTGTTGTTCACCACTCGTGATCAAAGTACAATGGCAACATTTTTCCCACTTCTGATGTCCAAAAAGATATTTGTGGCTAATCTCCAATCTTTAGACAGTTGTTTTTCCTCATAATTCCATCTGTGTTGTAAACCAGTGGTCAAAGTACAACAGAATGATTAAAAGAAAGAAATAAAATGCCTAATTATCATCATGGCGTCTCACTTCTGATAACCAAAAAAGACATTAGGGGAAACTTTCGGATTTCTTCTGAGCTGTTTTTCTCAGAAGACTATCAATGTTTTTAACAAATGGTCAACATACAATGGAGTGATTAAAATGTCTAAGGGCAGTGAGCTAGCTTGTCCAATTTTCACCATAGCATCCCACTTGGACCCTAAAAAAGATGTTAGTAGCTGATCTTAGATCTCTTGAGGGTTGTTTTTCTCAGAATAATATCCATGTTGTTAACCAAAGGTCAAAGTACTCTAGCAGGATGAAAACGTCCAAGGACAGCACGGGTGCTCTTCCAATTTTCACTGCGGTATGACACATGGACGGCATCCTGCTTCTGACGCCGAAAAAAGAAAAGAATATGTTGAAGCGTAGGAGGTCTCATCAACCCCGAGAGAACACTAGGAGAGGTTTCAACCCTCTTAGAATGCTGCGTGGTGGGAGGTCTATTTTCTCTCCATCTTGCCTCTCTCCGCAGGGAGTGCGCGTTTGTGTGAGTGTGTGTGCGTGCGTGTCCATGTGTGTGTGTGCGTGTGTGCGTGTGTGCGTGCGCACAGGTTTAAGCCGGGGATCAGAGTTGGGTGGTAGGGCGGCTTGACGTTGTAAGATCTTTCCGCGAGATTTAAAAAAGAGAACCCAGCGAACGTTTCAGTCAGGAGGTCACAAGGAGAGCTGAGATTTGAGGGTCACTCAGTTCATCCCTCCCCCCATCCCCTACCCCTCACTTGTATGCATACAGGTACATATTTCTATTAATTTATGTATGGAATGTTTTTGAATACCTCCGTCCTCAGGTGTGTGAATAGAATGCATATAAAAAGGAGGTGCAGTTAATCTTCCTGCCTGCATCTAATACTGCATAAGATACAGTCAGCAGTAGAAATATATATACATGTAAATAGCTTGATATACTTCCACTGTAAAGTCACAATGTGACGAGTAATATCCTTGTCCTGTAGGTGGCGATGATGCGTATAGACAAACACATAAAAATGTCAAATAGATTCCATACATTTATTATGTTTTGTATTTGATGTGTATGTAATGTGTATGTCAGTACGTGTGCCCATGTGTGTACATGCGTGTTTGTTATGTGTATGTCTATAGCTACAGTTTGTGTCGACGCATCTCTACGTTTGTACAGTATGTATGCATGTATATTTATGAAATGTGCATGCAAAGTGTATGTGTATGAGTGTACATACATTTGTGAATGCATCGATATATAATGTACAGTATGTATGCATGTAATTTGCGTTTATGTAATGTATATATCAATGTTTGAGCAAATGTCTATTCATGTAACATGTGTATTTCATTCACGTGTAGGTTATGCGTGCGTGTGTGTAGGTGTGTGTGTGTGGGGGGGAGGGGTCTGATGCCAGTGGCATGAAATGACAACATTTATAATTAGAAGACGATATATCACCAATGTGTTTTAGCCATTTGTAAAATAAATAAATACATACAGTACATCAATATAATGTAGAATATTTTTCAATTAGGGCCTGCCACTGAATCAAACGGCACACGTTGTTGTTCTGACAAGGCAAAGGGCGACATCAAGTGGAAATTTGACATTAGTGTACTATATTTCTTTGTGTGGCATTCCACGCCGTGTGGACGTCCGAGACCATCCCGGATGACTGGAGCGAAGCAGTGTTAATACCCCTAGGAACCTCAAGAACCTCAAGAAGGGAGACAAGAAGATGTGCGCCAACTACAGAGGCATTAGCCTTCTCGATGTGGCTGCAAAAGCATTCGTCGTCCTTCTGCTGAAACGCTTCCAGATGGCCCGTGACCACCGGACTCGCCCAACTCAGGGTGGCTTTCGCCCCGGAAGGGGATGTGTAGACCAGATCTTTAGCCTGCGTCGCACCCTGGAGCAACGATGGGCCTACCAACAACCGACAGTCGTGTACTTTATCGACTTTGCCGCGGCATTTGATTCAGTTGACCGGGGTGTTTTGTGGATGATCATGAAGGCTGACGGGATCCCTGTGAAACTGCTTCGGCTCATCCAGGGATACTCCCGGTCAACCCGAGTCCGAGTGCGGGCCTACGGCAGCGAATCAGAAACCTTCGAGGTGCGGTCGGGTGTCCGACAAGGCTGCGCGCTCTCACCAACCTTGTTCAACTATGCCATCGATCACATTCTCAACACTGCTCTCCATGGCTTTGAGGGTCGGCCGAGATGTCGCAGTGTCGGACCTGGCGTACGCAGATGATATCGCTCTACTGGGAAACACGTTCGAGGAAGTTGAAAACGCACTGATGAAAATCCATCGAACGGCCCTGACCGTTGGAATGCGCTTCAATGCCTCTAAGACCAAGATCATGTCCTCCCTCACCAACCCAGCTGACCAACGGTCGCTGTCACTGGAGGGCGTGACCCTGGAAAACGTTGATTCCTTCACGTATCTCTGCTGCTCTGTGGTTCCAAAGAGAAGCAGAAGTCGTTCATCGCATTGGGGCCGCCAGATCCGCCTTCGTGCGCCTACAACGCCATCTGTGGGGTCGGCGCGAGATCTCGGCTGTGACAAAGGGGCGTGTCTACCAGGCGATCGTGCGGACCATCCTGCTTTATGGCTGTGAGACCTGGCCTATGAGAGTGGCTGACCAGCGCAAGCTAGAAGTCTTCGATAACGATTGCCTCCGCCGTATTCTCCGCCGCCGCCGATCGGACCGGGTCCCCACTGCTGACCTTCGTCGCTGTCTGCACCTTTGTCCCTTACCAGCGTTTCTTCTGCAACGCAGACACTGTTGGTTCGGGCATGCGGCATGCCACCAGGATGGCGAGTTGATCAGGGATGTTCTCCTTCCTGCTCCTTTGCCAGCCTGGCGCAAGCGGCGTGGTGGACAAGTCAAGACCTGGGCCACCACGATGAAAGAAGACCTCGCGTACCTTTCCGGCCCCCAGGTAGTGGGTCTGAGACGGTGGAACCAAGACTTGCTGAAGCTGTCGGTTGACCTGGCCGCCGCGCTTGGGCCGCCATGATCAGGGATGTCGTGCGCGCCAAGGTAGAAGCCGGTTTAACCCGCCCAGGGTGAAGGCCGTTGCAAACAAACAAAAAAAAAAAACACACTGTTGCCGGCCTGTCTCACGGAAACCAGGCTGGGGAGTCAAGTGAGTTTCTTTTTGTTGTGCTCTTTGCTGGTTGGTTAGGGATGATTTTAGTGGGGTTTACAATATATGAGGGGACATGATGCTTAAAAATAACTTGCTTTTAGGAGGTCTTGGGGCAGCCTTTGTTCTCTTTGAATTGGACAGGACTCAGAGTAGTCCTGGGCATCTCATTCTAGAGCAGGGGTGTCAAACATACGGCCCGCAGGATAATTTAAAAGTGAAATAACATTAAAAAACACAGAATGAATATTTTTAATAAGCTGCAATTCATGGATCATCCGCTAGGGGAAAAGTGTTTTGACTCGAGCAGAAGACAACAGCAGTCTCAGTCTGTCACTGAGACAGACCTAACACAGCAGTAAAAGCCAGCTACCTAATTCTTAGCGAAATAGCATTAGCATCAAAGCCGTATCCCGATGGTGTCTTTGTTAAACGATGCACGATGAAGGCGGCTGAACTTGTATGTCCCGAGAAGCGACAAGCTTTTGCCAACAAAGGAAATGCATATTTTGTTTTTTTTATAGCTGAGTATGGTATAATTTTAATGGTCCGGCCCACTTGCCATCTACTGAGGCCGTATGTGGCCCACAATGGGAAACGAGTTTGACACCCCTGTTCTAGAGCTATGGGTGTGCAAATGTTTGGTCAGCCTATGAATGTGTCTGTATTTGAGCAGGCAACAATACAAAGTTGCTTGGGCACTTTGTGCTGGTGCTTCAATATTCAAATGCTAGAACATGACATAAAGAAATAACCAGTTTGGAAGGGCCTTTATCAGGATCCATCCATTTTCTGATGTGCTTATTCTCACAAGGGACGTGGGACAGGCTGGAGCCTATCCCAACTCCCTTTGCAGTAGGTGGGGGACACTCTGAACTGGTTACCAGCCCTTTTATCAGGATATTTGCCCCCCCCATCATTTTTTTTATTTTTAAAATAAGCCCCTTTGGTCGGGTATCAATCTGACTAGTCCAGGGCAGTTTGCTCTGGACCTTCACCTTTTTTTGGGGGGGGGGGGGGGGGGGTAATTTTGTGTGCTTTGCAATAACAGTAGACTGGACTATAGTGTTTCCTCAAGCACCTCTGGTTGTGCTTCTCAATAAATGGGGGCTATTGCTGCCCCCAAATGCTACATGATGCCATACACAATCAGAGGATACCTGTTGGTAACACTTACACCTCCAGTATCTCTCTTACAGAAGTGCACCGCGGCCCCATGAGATCCTCAACCTGGTCCAGCTGCCGAAGACATGGGACTGGAGGAATGGGCATTGTCAGCAGTACTAAATCTTTAGGAGTTGTCATTACTTCATTAATGCCTTTGTTTGGCTTCATTTAATTGTATGTATTGTGTGACAAAAATCTACAATTCTTAAAATGTACAGGCATGCACTTAAAATTAGCCCAGACCGACAAACATGAAAAACAAAGGATGTTTTTGCTGTGATAACAACATTCTCAACATTTTATTCAATTTCAGTTTTAAAATAAGATAAGAAAACCTTTATTAGTCTCGCAATGGAGAAATTGCCAATTCACAGCAGCAAAGTTATGAAAGGAAGAAGTAGAACAACAAAAAATAAGAGCTGCTGGAAAGGCAGTCACTCACGTGGCGCCATTTTGAAGTCAAAATAACACAACACAACACAACACATAGGACACAGACAGTCGTGCAATCTTCACCACTTTTCTGCATACACTTTGTTGTCTGAAGCAGTTATAGATGAAAGAGGAGAGGATCAAAGTGTCCTTTCACCAGTGGATCAGAGACGTCATGCTGAAAATGTGCACACGTCTGCTACAAGCTAAGTTTTTAAAGCAAACACGAAGCTGTAGCGTCCATTGACGAAAAGAGATTAGTTCACTTCTCCTGTCCCACGTGATCCGCTTCAAACTCCAAGCCGCGACTCCCAGTTCCAAATCCGCATCGGCGCTCCGCGCTAACGCTCCTTTCTTCTCATCGTCGGCTCCTCAATCCTTACATCCATCCAGCCGCAGACCGTTCAACAGCACCGATCTCTCCGCTGAACAAAGCGGGGCTGTGAAAAATGCTGCCCATTACAGGCGCAAGACACAAGCGCCCCGGGACGGTCCAGCAACGACAGTGAAATGGCGCCGACATTCCTCCCAGTCAAAAACAGTGCTGGTGTACCCATGCCGAGAAGGCGCAACCACTGAGCACAGAGTCTCCTACTTGATGAATGTCGTGGCCAAAAAATGCTGAAAAAAGTCCACCTCGGGTCGACACGACGTAACAACAAACACAAAGTGACAAAACAAACACAAAAACAACAAAAAAGCAAGGCTCATAAGAGCACTCGCCGACGGCTGCCTACTCGGGCGCCATCTTGACTTCAAATATGGCCTTGCAATAGTAGTGGCAAATGTACATTTTGTGTAAAAGTATTGAGTCAACTGAGTAAAGAAGACTCTGTACTAAAGTACAAACTGTGCCTCCACAAGTAGCTTAAGTGCAATATTTTCTTCACAGATCGCATAAACATCAAGTGTAGAGCAGCGTGGCCTTCAGCCTACTTGTCGGTCCAGCACGTGCTTGACTGTGCCGACTCGGGGACTTGTCACGGGGGGCGACCACGGTGGCGTGTGGGAGTATGCTCACAAAAATGTCATCCCAGATGAGACCTGCAACAACTATCAGGTAATTGATCAGAGTGAGCATCACAGCTAATGTGTAGAATGTGAATGGTGGGCCACAAAGGGTTGGTTTTTTTTGCTCAGATTTACTTTTTGGGGGGGGGGGGGGGGGGGGGCGGTCAAATTTATATAATGACCCCAGTTGTTTCCTGGCTGCAGAATGTCATCCTTTCAATGCATGTAGGACATGCGTAACCTTTGGGCACTGCGACAATGTGCAGAACTATACTCTGTGGAGAGTCTGTGACAATGGAGCCATCAGAGGACGGGAAAACATGATGGCGGAAATCTACACAAGAGGCCCAATCAGGTATTCTAAATTTTCTTTTGAAAAGCTTCAGCGGCTGTGTTGAGTAAGAGTGGAATTGGATGAACTCTCAAAACATTCTTGTTGCTATTGTCACTTTTGTCATGAGTACACTTGTAAAAAAATAAAATGCTAAAAGCGATCTAGTCTACAATTAGGTTCAGAGTGGACATTTTGTCCATATCAAGGGTGTTTCAAAGTTTTACTTAACGTTTGCCCAATTACGAACAAACTTGAAAAACATCCACGAAACAAGTGTTGAACTTCTCTCTTTAACAAGCTCAGAAAATTGAGCCCCCGAAGCCGGTTTCACTGGGCACCATTCTCTTTGGTAGACATGCCTGAAAATAGGAAGTCTGCCTTTTTGGTTTGAACCAGCCTTTTTTCCAGAGACCTTCAAATATTTCATGAAATACAAAAATGTGTTCCCGTAATGCATTGGAGTAACCATTTCCTCTATCCATCATACAGCTGTGCCATCATGGCTACAGAGAAACTGGACCTCTACACCGGCGGGTTGTACATGGAATACGTTAAGTATCCCGAGATGAACCACATTGTGTCTGTGGCCGGCTGGGGGGTGGAAAATGGAACGGAATACTGGATTGTACGCAATTCCTGGGGTGAACCTTGGGTAAGTTGTCACGAGTATCCCGTTGACGGCTGCCGACGTCTGGTCCAAACTCAAATCTTCATAAAGGGTGAGAGGCTTCGGCTTGTAACCAATGCCTACAAAGGAGAAAGCGGACCTCTCTACAACCTGGCTGTGGAGGAAGACTGCGTGTATGGGGATATCATTGTGCCAACAACTTATTAGACGGTTTTCTTAGTCTTGTCTTTGCCAATCAATGGAAATAAAATTGTCATAGGGAAGCTTGTGGCCTTTTATGATACAATCATGGGAGCATATTAAGAAAAACATGCCGCTACTAAATACTAGTGTGATAACATCCCTGCATGTTGGCGATTCACATCTTATGGAACGATCCCCAGCTGTTCAAATTTGGCTATTGAGTTTGTTTCTGTCATATCTAAGACGCGGCAAGAATTAAACATCGCTTAAATGACTACCGTAATTGGTGTTAAGGATGTGAAGTGGGCCTCCACTATTGATAGTGTCGACGAGGTGTCTAACTCAGGTCCTGGATAGTCGGTATCCTGCATGATTTCCATCTCTTCCTGTTGCAGCACACCTGGTTCAAATGAATGGGTTCCATTAGGCTTCTGAAGAGTTCATTTATTTCAATCAAGAGATGGAAAATATGCAGGATGGTGGCTCTATTTGGTAGAGGGACCGCGCTTGCCCCCAACAATTTCCATGAGCCATCTCACTGTCCCCAGACTAATTTTGAAGGATAAATTGGGCACAGCGATCCTTTTAAACAGCTTGGTCTTCGATTGTTGAGGGCTACAGTCCTGCCTGCTTTTCATCTCTCCCTGTTGCAACTTGCCTGGTTCTAATGAACATTTATCAGGCTTCTGCAGAGCTTGATCATTTAAAGTGCGCGTGTTACAGCTAGGACAGCATCGGAGACCTCTGGTTTGCACATTGTCACTGCGGCAGTTTTCCAGAGTAAACTATGTGCTGTGGAGATGGATTCCATTGATTTTTGTCACGTTTAGTCCTAGTAAGACGAGTCACGTGTCTTCTACTTGCTGTGGCAGTTTTGTTGGTTGAACACCTACAAACTTCACTACATAACTGCAATTTTTTTCCGTAAACAATTTATTTTTATGGTCATGTAAGAAGTTTGAAGCAAACTACTCTGGGATCAGAGTTTGATATCTTAACAGTTCCAATGGGAATCATTGTCATTGGGAGCTGCTTTTCTGGAAGAAGAGCTCCACCATCCCGCCAACCTGCGACTTAATGCTGTAACAATCTGGTCTTGCTCGGATCAGTTCCTTGAGTTCCTCCAGACATTTGTCTCTCCGGTTCCTGATGATCAAAACGACAGAGCAGCCGGAGGGGCACAGCAGTCCCTGGTTCTCCAGAGCCAGCAGGTCCACAAGGTACTGCTGGGGGTCGTGGTCCATGAGGACCAGGTTGAAGGTGCCGCTGGTCCCTGGAGCCGGTTCCAGAAATGTGCGAAGTGTCGGGATGGTCTCGCCTGAGCTGCCTGTCAACACCTGGAACTACATAATTGGCTTTTTTTTTTTTTTTTTTTTAGTGCAGAGTGCGTTTTTATTTGCTTGATGCAGAACTTCATTCATTAGACTCTAGTCTGTATCTGAACCCGGAGATATTATTGGATTACTGTATTTTTACAAACAGTTGTAATTTAACCAGCAGCATTTTTAATGGATATAATAAGCTAGTGTGAACGTGTACAAACGTTGGGCGAATAATGGTAGTCTTATTTTAATAGGCACGACTTTTGGGGGAATATTATGAAGTCTTTTTTGACCTGTACAACTTTTGGATGACTTATGGTAGTCCTATACAAAATGAGGAATATCAAGTTGTCCCATTCTGACCTGTAAAACTTTTCTGCTCGATTTATTTTAACTTCAGGGATTTACAGGAGATTCTTTTTCATCAGTGCAACTTCTCCAGGAGTTACAATAATCTTGTTTTAACCGAAGCAAAGAAGAGATTTGCCGAAGCCTTGTTTTACCCGCACACCTCGAGAGACTTGTTTTGTCACCTGCGATCTTTCGTGGAGTCGTCACAGTCATTTAACTGTGCAACGATGGCTGGATTTTCAGGAGTCTTTTTTTTTTTATCCTGTGTCATTTTTTTTATTACAGCAATCCTAAAGTAGTCTCATTTTGATCCGCACAGTTAAAATAGGGGTGTTCACACGGCACACGTTTGCTCCGGTGCTGCACCGGTGTATTTTGTTGCGATATATCTTACACCGGAGCAAATTTTGTGAAGCGTTCACACGTACAAAGCCGCCGAGCGTGTTAGCACCGGCGCAGCCCCACTTGGGTTCACACGGCAGTTTCTGCAGCAGAGCAAAACGATAGAAAACAAAGAGCTGTCGTGTTGGTTCTTTTTAAAACATATACAACTCAAGCAACTACGGTACAGGCACGTCTTTCTCCTTCTCGGTCTCCGTGCCTTCTGCTCGAGAGGCGTTCAATGACCGCCCCGAAAACGTAAATCAATGATGAATTCAATGACACTCAGAAAAGCAAACATATATAATGCGCCAAACAGAAAATAAGGAGAGGAAATCACAAAATAAATTCTATGGGGGGGGTTGTGAACACAAAACAGAAGAACAAACAACTCCGAGACAGCCCAGTCTCCTACAAAAGGAAAGATGATGTTTGGGGACTATCCCCCCCCCCCCCCCCCCCTCATGTTCTAGTTGAGATGGTATAACCCAAGAGGCAAGATGCCGCTTGCTACTGTTATTGCCAGCCATCATGTCTTGTGTCGTTATTGGACAAAGAGATGACGGAAGTCCAACAGAGCACGAAAGCACATAATCAACTCTTCTCATGCGTCGCGAGGCTACTCCCCCTGCCGCAAACGAGCATTTGCTCCGGAGCAAATTTTTAACCGTGTAGCGTTCACACGTATCATTTTACATCGGTGCTGCCCCGCAAACGAGCATTTGCTCATTTTTAAACCACCTAGGGAGGTGGTTTAAAAATTTGCTCCGGCGTAAGCCGTTTTCAGGGGCTACACCGGTGTAACTTTGCACGTGTGAACGCTCTACTGGGGCAGCACCGGCGTTGCACCGGAGCAAATGTTGCCGTGTGAACCCCCCAAATGACTTCCCTACCTGAGTGTGTTTGAAGCCGGCCACCAGGATAATCTCCTCCCCTAGGCCGGCCACGGCGGGGTCCTGCTCCACCGTCAGCAGCGTTCCATCAGAGGGCAGCAGACGCAAGAGCAGCACTGAGCTATAGCCGCAGTGCATGCCCAGTTCCAGCACCCTCGAGGGACGGACTCGCCGGACCACCTCGTCCAAGGCCTGGCCTGAGTACACGAATCAACACAAGTGATTCAATTCGGTTGGTTTCCTTATTTCCAGTAGTTTCACTTTATTTAGTCTTATCGCATACAGCCATGCACCATTCTGAACTATTAAAGATTCTCGACAAGATCAATAATAAGTTTGTCAATAAAAAAACAAACAAACATTGACCTCAATTAAAATAGGGGTAGGACAAAATGTTGGTTCAACAAAGGATCTGTGGATGTTGGATCAAGATTATGTCGATTTGATTGTCTTTGTCGAGATGTATCACTGCAATGTATACTTTCTATACAGCAATCACTACTACTTTATTAGTCAGTGTTTGGGAAAGCATCTTAGGCCTTTTGGGGCTTTACACAGCGAGTACAAAAACAGCGATTAAGTGAACTTTAAGGGAAAGCCTGAAGATAAGTGTTGTGAGTCAAACCTTCGACTTCTTTGTCACTTTCAAACTTTGTGCCTCTCGTGAACGCTTGTAAGGGACCAAACAGGTGAGAATCTGAAGGGGCAAGGTCTGGGCTGTAAGGGGGGTGAGGGAGCAGTTCCCAGTCCAGCTCGTTGATGGTCTGCACCATTTAGACTAATGTGTGAGGCCTTGCGTTGTCATGATGCAGGATGACACCTTCCGACTGATGACCCCTGCGTTTGGTCTTTTTGTCTTTCTTGTCCTGCCTCAGCAGTTCACAGTAGGAGGCACAAAGTTTGAAAGTGACGAAGTCAAAAGTGTTGTGAGCGACTGACTGAGACATCAGTCCAAAGATTTTTACATGGATTGAATATGGAAGCTTGTGCACAGATGAGAAAGGTGTGTGAGAGTGCTGGGAGACGACGTTGACAATTGAAAAAAAATTTCCATCTGTATTAGTCCTTATACCGATAAATTCACCATGTATATATATATATATATATATATATATATATGTATATATACACACACATATACAGGGAGTTTTTCAGTAAATAACAGAAAATAGGTTACTAAACAGAAAAAAGAAATCTGCACATAGCTGAGTTAGCGAGAATCACAACTGTGAGGGGTGACACTGTTTACAATTAAACAGGCGAACACTGACCAATCTGCGGGCCAACCGCAGAGGAGCCATGTGTCTCTGCGTAAATGTCAAAGGTCTCCAAGACGCTGCCGGCATTGCCGTGGGTGCACCGGGAGAAGACAAAAGCATGCGTGCTTTTGGCACATGCGCGTCCCCGCACCAGCCGCAGCGTCCAGGCCAGCGCGCTGCGACACAACCGAGCCACTCGGGCGCGACGACGACCCAATGCCAGCATGACAGCTGGAAGCAGCGGTATGGATGCCACCATCAACAAAGAGGCCATTTTGACGGTACTGAGTGATGTTTTTGAGTCACCAAAACCTGCAGAGGAATTGGAAACATTTTCAAAGGACTGTTAAAAGCCGGCAAAAGCAAACGTCCTTTGTAGTTCTTGACAAAACACCAGGCAAAAACCACTTAAGAACATGAGCAAAAAATGATGGGGGATGCAGTTAAAAGTTAAATGAGCATCATTTTTATTCTTTATTCATTTACATTACGCACAACTCTCATTTATTGTGAAATAATCTAATTATAACATGTATTTGTTACATATTTTGATGCATTTTTATGCTTGACAAAACATTTATGTCAGAATTTTGGGGGGCGCTTGGAACGGATTAGGGCCACGTGGAAAACGCGTCTCTACTCACAAAATGTTCTAGTTCAGAAATTTCTTCCGGAACCAATTAAGTAATGGTACCACTGTAGTTGAAAGCCTTTGTCTGTATGACAGCATCATATTGCCACCTGGTGGCTAAGTTGCGCACACCAGAAGGAGCCACAATGATTTAAATCATAATGCACAAACTTTTCAATTCTGTTATTTGTACATTTTATGTAATTATATATATTTCTATTATAGTGATAAAATCTGCAGTTCCTAGTGATCGTTTTTCATGGGATTTCCCATTAACACAGAAAATCCTGACAATGAAAAATTCCAAGTTTAAAAAAAAGTAAACATATATACAGTAAAAAACACTTTAAAATAACATTTAAAATTTCAACTAATTTAAAGTATTAAAGCAGATTCAGTTTTGCGGTCTGGGAGCGGGGGGCAGCTTCTAATTTCATTTATTTAAAACATTACATATTTTTATAGCGCTTTCACAACAGTTTCAGCTGTAACAAAGCGCTTTACAGAACAGTTAACATAATACAATAACAAAATAATACAACACAACACATAAGACCCAGACAGTCGTGCAATCTTAACCACTTTTCCTGCATACGCTTTGTTGTTTGAAGCAGTTTGAGATGAAACAGGAGAGAATCAAAGTGTACTTTCACCAGTGACATCATGCTGAAAATGTGCACACGTCTGCTACACGCTAAGTTTGAAAACAAACAAGAAACTGTAGCATCCATTGATGGAAAAAAAGAGATCGGCTCACATCTTCTGTCCCACGTAAATGGGACTGAAGATCCATATGCAGTGTGGAACCTCCAGTGCATAAATTGACCATATGTGGGGAAAATCCAGTCCTCGAGGGCCACTATCGTGCATGTTTTCAATGTTTCCCTCCTCCAACACTCCTGGTTTGAATGATCAGGTTTGGTATCAGACTTCTGCAGAGCTGGAGGATGATCTGATCATTAGAATCAGGTGTGCTGGAGGAGGGACACATCGAAAACATGCCAGACAGGGGCCCTCTCGGACCGGAGTTGCCCAACTTTGACCAAGTAAATGAACAATAGGGGTTTTGTTTGTTTGTGTTGTTTCTTAAGCAACATTTGATGATTTGGATATGTCTTAAATGGAGCAATGTTCATGAAAATGCAATCAACAAATAACTTAATTTTGGACATTTCATATTGTTCGCAAATGAAAAATGAAACAACGCCACTTGAAAACGGAGTTACAGTCATGCACAGGCTATAGACTTACCGGTAACTCAAGTTCATCTTTGGCTCTCTCTATCCACGACAAATGGTAGTACACTTCATAAATTAACCAAACAGCGAGAAATCTTTACGCAATGTTTTTAAATTACCGGTACTATATTGTAAACAAACTACTGCTGTCGATGTTTATATCAATAACATACAAACATCAATAACAAGGATTAAGTGCAATTTGTCAGTTTGCTGTTTCACACATTTGCACGCGTTATGACCCACGCATGCAAACCATTATAAAACATGTTGAAAAAGATCCAAAGTGAATGAATTTAAAGCTTCAATAGGAGTGATGCATTACACTTACCAAGCTAGCCAAGTGTGTGTGTACGCGCGCGCGTCTCCCGTCAGGCACAGATGCAACAGCTGACTGTCAAATAAACCACGAACACATACACACGCAAACACAAAAACACACTTAAGTCACCCACTCCTGTTCCTGGTATCCAGGATACCATATGGAGCACCTCAGAGACACCGCATTAGGTATCCCAAATAAAATCAAACAATCAACAATTATGCATTTGCACACATTGTAACGTCGACTTTTGTAAAACTGGATTATCATTATTGTTGATTGTTGCGGTTGTCGTTTGAACACTGCGGCGTCCCATCAGTCCGCTTGCATCAAGTTACCGGAAAGAGGCCATCGTAGCCCGGCAAATCCGGTTCTGTTGCAAAATAAGGGCATTGCTTGGGATTTATTTTAAGAGACGCCAAATCATCATGACAGCCCCTATAACATATGATTGCAACACTCCCATGCCGCAAAATCTGGATTGTGAGGCTAACTATGTCCTACTTTCTGCTACACGGGAAAGTTGAAACAAACCTGTGCCTGTGCAGCCATTGCATGTCGACAAGGGACCTACCATAAAATGTTCGATTTCGTCATCGTCTTGACTTTGCAGATAAGTTTATTTGACAACCGTGTTCAATGAACCTACAAAATAATACCATAAATTGTACGGTTACGTCTCGTCTTTGTAGATACAAATGTATCTGACATCATTTAATACACCCACATACAGGTAAAACAAGCTTTCAACGTACTTTCAACTTCCCATTTACCTTGCGGCTGGTACGCTAATGAGAGCTTGTCCTTTTGACATCGGCGATAACGTCAAATCAATAATCTCCAGCGTAGACATTTAAAAATAAAAGCTACTACAACGCTTGCCGCGTACACCTGGCTGCTGGCACACTGGTGAGAGCGTCCCGTTCCGATCACGTTCACGAGCACAGAAACGTGACATGAACGCAAACAGCATTTTTATATTTAAACTCGACACACTGTGCTATTGTGTTCAATATTACAGGAGAACGCTGAAGATACTTACGTCCTTTTGAAGTAAATACAAATAAAAGCAAGTGCTGCTGTTAAAGCAGCCCCGCCTACCTTGCGGTTTACGCACCAAAGAGAGCGTGCCGTTTTAATCACGTGGATTGAGCGGCCATAACACGTTATAATTTTAAACGTGATACTATAATAAAATTTGGTTCAACATGATCATAAAATTGTTTAAACTAACCGGTTTTGCTGAAAAAAAAGGAAAGAAAAAACGCCTGGACCCAGAGTAACCATCGTGACCCAATCAATTTGGGATGAACTGTGTGTGTGTGGGGGGGGGAAGAGTTAGCATGAGAAAGCGAATGATAAAAAAATTCCTTTGCGCTCGACAGTCTTCTCATGTCCTCCCTCTTTATAAGTTTTATTGCAAGAGAACACGATACATGTACACATTACACGTTTTAAAGACGTTAACCTGTCCATGAACACCTATCGCGAATTAATGTCTTTAAAACGTCACCCCACCAAAAGGTAGAGTCATAAATTAGCCACGTGCGTGTTTGCTTTATTTTGTGTTTTAGTTTGTGCGTGTCCCTACCGGAACCAGTGCAGATGACTGTAGCGAGCTTTGTACTAGCCCCCACCCGCTCTCCTCCTTCTCCTCCTTCTCCTCCTTCTCCTCCGCAGCCCGCCCGGCCCGCTGCCACACACTATCCGTGGAGCTCAACCGGAGGGGAGCCACCGTGGCTCGACTGTCTCGCCGGTGCTGCTACTGCGACATAACTGCTGGAGGCCGACCAACTTGGAGTAACGGCGCTAGCGACTAAATTCAAATAATTTTTGGGGTTGTATATATTTTTTGGACTGAACTATCACAACCACGCTTGGGTATGGCAAGTCCGGTGGCACACACCGGACAGTCGCATCAGCATCAGGCGGTGACTGCGTCCGCTTTCCGGGAGGCGCAGAAATGGATCGAGGTGAGCTGCTCGTTTGCCACAGGCAATGTGTCGCATTGTGCATAATGTGTGATCTTTTGTTTGCAA
This sequence comes from Hippocampus guttulatus, assembly GCF_054856545.1. NCBI lineage: Eukaryota > Metazoa > Chordata > Actinopteri > Syngnathiformes > Syngnathidae > Hippocampus > Hippocampus guttulatus. The sequence continues at coordinate 2,491,108 of NC_141262.1, read as the reverse complement.
TTTGCATGCTCTCGCCTTGCAACATCAGCGCTTCGTCACCTGTTGAAAGGCGACGAACGATGACAGTCGTGTAAAAGAAAAAGTCGTGTATTCGGACCTTTATTGAGGGAAGACCAATTTTTACATGATAAAAAAATAATAATAATAACAATAAAACGTATATAATACACAAGTAATGATGACCTTGTTTACATTTACGAACACATGAATTTAAGTGTTAAACCTGGCCCTGTTTAGGTGAACATCAAGCTGTTCTTTTGCATGAATGACAATAGGTGCATACACAGGTTAACTTCACCTTTGGCGGCAATTCACAGGCCCCGTAAGTGGACTTTTTTACTCCTGGCTGTTTTGTGTAGTTTTTTTCAACGTTGCAGATGCAATGCTGCATTTGGACTGTATGGTTCTAGTGAGACAATTCCAATTGTTTTGCTCGTGTGAGGCACGTTTCAGGTGTGGGTTAGAAAAAGACATACATAAAATAAAAAATTAAAAAAAAACATAAAATCAGATAGCTTAGTATCAGAATTAGTCCTTTTCTAAATGTGGATGAAGACTGATTAATGTCACGAAAAGAGATTCGATTGAAACAATGACACACTTGTCTCAAAGTTGAACACCGAGTGATTTTGTTGTAGGAATGGCAACAGGTGGATAAACAGATTAATTGTACCTTCTGCCATCTAGTGGAAGAGCATGTAGTTGTTCTGTCTGCCAATACACATCAGGAGCATACATAGATAAACAAAGCTGATCACGATATAGACAACATCAACAGCGCCCAAACTCACATGTCGGCCAAAATCGACATGTGTTGTTGGTGTATTAGGAAGGGATCACAATAAGTTACCCTGCAATATTTTAACATCCCTCTCTTGGTTTGTTAAAATACAGTGGCAATTGTGCCTGTTCCAATCTCTGCAGTGTTGCGACTTCTTTTGCTGTTCCCCCAAAGAGAATCAATGGACAGTTTTGATATTGAATGTTTGTGTGAGTGATCAATACATTGTATGGCAATCTTTAGCCAACAGTCATGGAAATAACACGATACAGCAATTATATGGTTATCGAAAGATTGGGGGAGGGGGGGGGGGAACTGCACAGTATGTTGTGATATCTAAAATTAATTAAATGACCTCACTATCCTTGACATCCACAGAGAAATGAATGATAAAGACCACACTGGTTAAATTTGACTCAAAAAGCCTCCGTGACCAAATAAAAATAGACCACAAATTGGGCCAGGAGCCTAAGTTTGTGCACCATTGCTTTTGAATGATTCCAGAGTGGAGCATAAATGAGGGACACAGCTTCAAGATAATGAGAGATGATCCATATTTGAAGTAAGCCAGCAGAAACAATGAGCGCATCATGTGGAATGGATTTTTGCCTCATTGCCAGCCCAATAATCAGCACACAAGCGCCGTTTTGTTTCCTGCCGGGAGAATCTCAGTGACAACAACTCATTGACATGTTGGACCACTCAGTCAGTCCACTGCATGAAAACTCTGAATGGCTTGCTATCTGTTGTTTTTTTGGTTTTGTTTTGTTTTTTTGGGCGGAATGCAGCCGCAACTTTGCGAGGTGACACAAAGGCTGGCAGATCTGATAAATGCATCATTTCAGTGATTATTCAAAGCAGCAGATAAAGCCAAAAAATTGGATGAATTCCACAACTCCTTGATAAAGCAGTTTTTGGAAAAAATACAACAATATTGAACAAAAAAGCTCTTAAAAATCTCATGGTCCACTGGTCTGCTGCTTTTTAAAACATTTTAAGTTAGGTTTAATTGCAAGACCGTTAAGTCAATTGTCTGTTTAGTGAGCAGGTTTATGATGATCACAGCCTGTTCCATTTACATCAATGAGAATAATTTGTTTGACTTTTGGTCACAAAAAATAAAGGAAGAAATAATCTTCCTCCAAAGTTTATAACTGTCACTTCATGAAACTCCTGGGAGCCTTGTTGGCATCTTTCAAAGAGCTTCTGTTGACCTGGAATCAGAATGGGATCAGTGCACGCAGCTGAATAGGTAACTGATAGCGCAATCACGTTGTTGTTCTTCCCCGGCTCTTCCCCCCTTAGGGAAGGAGTGGCTGGTATCGTTGGCCACCTGCTAACACTCACTGGCTCACCCGAGGGAATCAGAGGCAGGTGACTGTAAATGAATGGATGGATGAATATAACGAGGTCTCCTCATTCGGGAGCCGAGCACTCCGCCCGAGACATTTTATTTCCTCTTTGCTGTGTCATGGATCGCTTTGGGTCACCACATGTTGACAGTTTGCCAACTGCTTCACAGTTACGAGCCTCTTTTACACTAATCCAGCCAAAAAATGCCCCGTCAGTGTCATCAATAGAAGAAGTGGCATTTGTCTGCCTCTGTTTCATCCCCAATGCAGCTACAGTATAGGGACCCATCCATCCATCCATTTTCCGAACCGCTTGATCCTCACTAGGGTCGCGGGGGGTGCTGGAGCCTATCCCAGCTGTCTCCGGGCAGTAGGCGGGGGACACCCTGAATCAGTTGCCAGCCAATCGCAGGGCACACAGAGACGAACAACCATCCACGCTCACACTCACACCTTGGGACAATTTAGAGCGTCCAATCAGCCTGCCATGCATGTTTTTGGAATGTGGGAGGAAACCGGAGCACCCGGAGAAAACCCACGCAGGCCCGGGGAGAACATGCAAACTCCACACAGGGAGGCCGGAGCTGGAATCGAACCTCTGCACTGTGAACTGTGAACCTCCGAGTTTGCATGTTCTCCCCGGGCCTGCGTGGGTTTTCTCCGGGTGCTCCGGTTTCCTCCCACATTCCAAAAACATGTATGGCAGGCTGATTGGGCGCTCTAAATTGTCCCTCGGTGTGAGTGTGGGCGTGGATGGTTGTTCGTCTCTGTGTGCCCTGCGATTGGCTGGCAACTGATTCAGGGTGTCTCCTACTGCCTACTGCCCGAAGACGGCTGGGATAGGCTTCAGCACCCCCCGTGACCCTAGTGGGGATCAAGCGGTTCGGAAAATGGATGGATGGAAGTTCATTGTCCTTGTACATGCTAGTCATACAGAAGAGAGATGGATGTGGAAGAATCTGTATCTTTAATTCATTTATTTATTTTCAACCCTTTCATGCACCCATAATGATAACCTGGAACCTGATAACACGATAAGCTGTGCACTGTAGTAACCGCTGTCCCTGAAAGGGTTCACTTTAGGTTATGCTTCAACCACCTGAATGAAAGGATGTCAAACAAATGAATAGAAGGATCTTTTTCCAGCACACCTACTCATCATCAAGCAGCTCTGTCTTCGTCCTGTCAGTAACTGTGTCTGCACTCCTCTGAGTTGCGCACCAGGCGAGGTAGTCGACCTTCAGTTTACATTGCTTGACAAATTGATTGGCCTCTTCGTGGGGGCTTGAATGATGAACACGATTGGATTTGACGTTCCCGCTAGTTATCCTCTTCAGCAGGACTTAGTTTTTGTTGTGTTTTTACTTTTTTTGTTTGGTCAGTGAAATGCTTCATTTCAGTTTGTTATGTTCAGTTTGTATAGTTGTTGTTTTTTTAACATATGGCTGATGTGTTAAGTGCAAGATAAAAAAAAAAGTCACTCAATACTGCCCTTCTTTGCACAAACGATGAGGAAGGACCATTGGATTATTGTTAGCATGGTTTTGAGCATCACCATTCTGGATCCATGTCTAGTTGGTGGACAGTTTAAAACCTGCCTGACTGACAACGTGTGGCATTAGGTGGAGTAACTTAAGTTCTAATGTGAAGACTTCAATCATTGGCTTCGACTTCGCATCGTAGCTGATTTTTGTTTGCAGTGTAAGTTAGAATTGAAACGTGCTTCTGAAATGCTTTCCCAGTTTAAGGCAGACATGATGATTAGTTCACTTTTTCCCAGCGAAAACCTCGCTGTCGTTTCTGCATTCAGAGATGGCCCCAAAATGCTCAGTGTGGCAGGACCCAAAGCATATTTTTCATTAGCCAGTCAGAATGCCTGTGAGGGTCACCTGTAAACTGAATGTCATGACTACAAAATCCCTCGAAAGGCGATTCCAGTCTTCTTCCTCCGGGCTACCTCGGAAGTTGTGTGTACACACAAGTCTTGCTGTCGCTCCAGAATTCTTCCATGACGTCATTCCCACTTCATTGTCATTCTTTCCATGAGATGATGGATGGATGTGTTGAGTGACTAGCACCCCCCCCCCCCTGACCCCCCAGCCCTAAACATGCACATTGATTGCAAGCAAACAAGGAGGGTCATTTTAGAAGCTTTTAGGCCAGATTGAGGATGTCTCCTTCATCAGTTCCAAACGCTCTGTTGACCTCAAAATCCATGCTATACCATAGAATGTCAGGATTGTACAGGCTAACTGTGTTTCTCCAAGATGGGAATTAACAGAATGCAAATCAGCCAAATCGGATGCCTTTGCAAGGTTAAATTAAGGATATCCATTTACGGTACGTTAAGCAATTTAATGCAGTTTAAGCGAAAGAAAAGATTTCGGAGGCCGACACGTTCCCCTTTCATGCCATAAACCTCAAAATAGCCCCTTTCAATCTGCCTGTTAAAGCAACACATTTTTTGCTGATTTCCTTTTTTTTTAAATTCTGTGTAAAAAGCCCCGCCACAGCTTCGTTGACACTGTCAAAGGTGGGATAGTGACTGTGTGAAAGGGAATAGCGAACCATTGATGCTCTTTTTAAAGTTGGTTAATGCCCTGAAACTGAGTCACTGTCTTTCACGAAGAGCAGCAACGTGTGAAGCAACTTTCGTTGACAGGTGGTGAGAAAGTGATGACCGGTACCCCCTTTTCCAATGGTCTTTTTGCTTCCTAATCAATAGTCTCTTGAACACTGGCCAGTGAAGACGATCTTTCCCAACATTTTTACCAGATCACTGTCCTCTGTCTAAGGCAGTTGTCCCCAACCCCCGGGCCGCGGACCGGTACCATTCTGTGGGTCATTTGGTACCGGGCCGCACAAAAAGAAGAAATAACTTACATTACTTCCGTTTTATTCATTTCGTAATCTGAAAGATGTTTTATTTTGAAAAATTACCGGATTCTCTGTTACATCCGTGTGCAGTGTTGACTCAGGTAAAGGCACACTTCTCGGTCACGTGATATGTTCCAGAGAAAATGAAACCCAGGAGCTAACAAAATGAGTAAGAAAAACCAAACATCTTCGGGAAGGGGAAATGGCTGGGCCTTTTCCCCTTCCCAAAGAGATAGAAACGGAGCCTATTACTTTCAAGAAAAAGGCTACATTTAAAATATAAAATAATACACCTATAATATGGATTTATCTCCACGAGAGATTCCCACGCACCAAGCCCACCCTGCATAATATGCGGCAATAGTGAGCCATATTTTTCAAGCACTTTTGTGTTTGTATCATATTTTGAAGGCACGTTTAAACGTTACCATTGCGACCGGAGAGTGTTGCGACCAGATAGGACGTTCCTCGGGTCATGATTCATGTTTATTATTGTGTTTCGAAAATACCACACTTTTCATGCAGGTCATATCAGATTATATTGTTGTATCTATCCGGCCTTAAAGGCCGGTCCTTAAAAATTTTGTTGGACATTAAACTGGTCCATGGGGCAAAAAAGGTTTGGGTCCGCTGGTGTAAGTAACTGATGTGAGAAGTGCTCCTTTCCGGATGGAGGTGTAGCATGAAGGCAGAACTCGATTCAAGACTCGCTATCCCACAGCTGTCACCCCCCCCCCCCCTCTGTTTATCCCAGATGCCGAGAATTTTGCAAGTTGATTTCAACCCCAGATTCAGAGTCGCTCCTGTTCACACAGAACAGCAACCCGCAGAACAGTTGGCTTTGATGGACTGGTACCGTCAGAGAGCCCAGAGACGTACAGTTTAACGCTTTCAATTTGTTGGATGACCTTTTTATCTGTTTCTCACTTCCACTAATCACGCCCCATCCTTTACCATGCCATCTGCCCCCACTTTGTTGATCGCCTTCATTCTCAGGCAAAGTGGGTCACTTTGCGCGATTCCTGAATCAAGCTCCCGATTTTTATTGATGTGGCTTAGCGGGGCTGAACAGGTCACAGGCTTGGATTTGTAAACCCCCGTAGGTTACGCCTCCACAGATGAGCAATGATGAATATGAAACGGACTCAGATATCCGAACTACTACTGCTTTGGTTTGAATCGTAAACTCCTTGACGATGAAATCATGCTTGAGTGACGCGCTTTGAGTGATGCCAGGAGGCAATGCCTGATTGATGAGGCAAAGTTTGTTCTTGCAATTCTTCATGTTTGATAGCTAGGAGAGTGTTCCCCCGAGGGCCAGGGGATGTTTCTAATTGGGTCACACAGGCTGAGTTGGTTTCCTACTTTTGGAGCTGCTACACGGGGGAGCTGGACTCTTTTAGCTGCCAAGGGAGCTCGTGCAACCCCACCGGAGGCGGCACTATCAGTCGTACAGCCACAGTGTGAGATATTGTGCTTTTAGCTCTTTCTCTTCCACCATTTTGGTGTTTTACGATGACATCAGCTTGATGTTGCCATAAGAGAGATCTGTGTGCTTTCTACCGTTGGAAGATACTTGATTTGTATCAGATTTTTACTCAGACTTGATTCCGATCAAAGGATATCCGACAGCAGACTTGCAGCTCGCAGTGGCGAAGATAACGCCACACATCGTGCCATATCATTTTTTCTTGTAGTCATTTTAGAATAGAACCATTTGTGACACGACTGTCAGTGTCTCATGTGTTGTGTTGTGTTATTTTGTTATTTTGACTTCAAGATGGCGCCGCGAGAGTGGCTGCCTTTCGAGCAGCTCCTATATTTTGTTCTTCTACTTCTTCCTTGCGGACCTTGTATCGGTCTGTCGTGGTAAAGAAGGAGCTGAGCAAACGGGCGAAGCTCTCTATTTACCAGTCGATCTACGTTCCAACCCTCATCTATGGTCACGAGCTATGGGTCGTGACCGAAAGAACGAGATCCCGGATACAAGCGGCCGAAATGAGTTTTCTCCGCAGGGTGTCCGGGCTCTCCCTTAGAGATAAGGTGAGAAGCTCGCTCATCCGGGAGGGGCTCAGAGTCGAGCCGCTTCTCCTCCACATCGAGAGGAGCCAGATGAGGTGGCTCGGGCATCTGATTCGGATGCCTCCTGAACGCCTCCCTGGTGAGGTGTTCCGGGCATGTCCCACCGGGAGGAGACCCCGAGGAAGACCCAGGACACGCTGGAGAGACTATGTCACCCAGCTGGCCTGGGAACGCCTCGGGATCCCCCGGGGAGAGCTGGAAGAAGTAGCTAGGGTGAGGGAAGTCTGGGCTTCCCTGCTAAAGCTACGGCCCCCGCGACCCGGCCCCGGATAAGCGGTAGAAGATGGATGATACTTCTTCCTTTCATAACTGTGCTGCTGTGACTTGGGAATTTCTCCATTGCGAGACTAATAAAGGATTTCTTATCTTATTTATGGCCTACCCTCAAACCTAGTTTCTACCAAAGAGTACAGTTCAGTTGGGCTTAGTGCTGGTGGGATCACGAAACACTGAACAGGCTCAGGGGAAGAATAGGATGTGATGGTGAGGTCTAGTAGGTAAATGGTGTTGTCATTGTAAGACAGGTGGTGTTTAATTTATCAGTCGTGGTCTTTGCTCACAGCTTGAGCACTCTTGACACCAGAAGTCCGATTCATTTGATTTGAGTGTTTCAATCATGGCCAAAATACGCTACACTTCATTCATCCCAGCATGCTTGGTTGGGCAAAACTAGAGGTGTTATCTTTAGATTGGTGTGATCACTCCTCCCGTCCAGTTATTAAACCTCACCACCACCTTCTTCACCACCATCTGCTTCAATCCACTTCAACAAGAAGACTCAATGATCCGCAAAGTCAGGAAAGTTGCATTACAACAGTCTGGTTTTTATGAGGTGATGGCAACTGCTAATTCTCTGTTGACCAATCAGCAGACAGGGAGAAAGTCTGATCACTTCACTGACGCGAGGAAAAGCGAAAAAACACTAAAACAAAACAAATCAAGCGAGGAAATTACAAAATGAATTCTATGGGGGCATTTGTGAACACACAACAAAGGAATGAATAACAAACAATTCTGAGACAGTCCAGTCTCCTACATACATACAGCATGTGTTTCCTTCATTGTAAATTTTATAGAAGGCTTTTATTTTTTTGTGGCTCCAGACATATTTGATTTTTGTTTTTTTTTGTCCTATATGGCTCTTTCAACATTTTGGGTTGCCGACCCCTGGCCCACACCAATGATGACATTTAAATAGTTTTTTCTCTCTCTCTCTCTCTCTTTGTATGCTAGTCTGAGCACAATCATGACTAATGAATGACTTTCACTGTCCACGCACCACTTCTCCACTGTTGAGAGTGTCAAATAATTCCTGGAGTGGAATAGCTTACATTAAAGCGTGGGCCTCTTGAGCGCTGTTATCGCCATCCTCTTGCTACTAGCAAGGGGATAAAGTCTAATCCTGACTAATCTAGCCAGCTGCACCTCCCTCTTTTGGGGAGGCAGGGGGTGTGTGTGTGTGGGATTGTGCATTGACAGCTCCCATAAGGTGGCCCGTGTCCCACTTGGACGCCATCGAGCTGCATGAATTGAGCAACAGAGCTATGAGTGAAATTCTAGCCCGATGTGATATTTTACGTTTAAGAGAATTTGACAATTCTCTGTTACCACTCTCTTTGTAGGACAAGTCGATGTAAAAGCCTGTTCAGCCTTTATATTTCCTCAGCTTGACATGACCTGAGTTTGATATTGTTCCAAAAATGTGCCTGTACAAATGAAGGCCTCCCCTCCATCTGAATTTGAGTAAATAAACCCTCCCTCGTTCATTATTTGCTTAAATACAGTGCCATGAAGCTTTGAATGCTCTCAGCCTAAGACTGACATGTCAGACATGAGAACTGTTCAGAAACTATTGAGGGTGATGATTACATACAAACTTCCAGGCCTATAAAAGAACCAATGCTGCTTTTCCCTTTTAGCATGCTTTTCGGAAGTAATTTTTGGGGCCAATACATCTTGAAGTTTGGGTTTTGGTAACGGGAAAGATAGTTTTACCTAACTGTTTGTAACAATCCATTTGATGGGTTTGCAAAAAGTGTGAGCAAGAAGCGCTGACCCTGACTGAACCTTCTAAAGAATGCACTGCTGCTCATCTATCCTCCATGCACTCCTTGGATTTATTTCCCCCAAATATCTTCATCTCCCCTAGGGTGAGCCACAATGGAAGGATTTCTGTACATTTGGGGGATAAAGCCGCGCTTCCTACTCTTAATTAGACCTCACCACTAAAGTGGACTGACAGATGCCCACATTCCCAGGAATGACACATGGACTTAGTGTCAAGGGAAAGTGTAAACAAACTACTGTATTTCCCCATGCAGTATGTGGCGGGCCTTAATTTTTTTTCAACTGCAGATAGGGCAGGTATTTATTTTTCCAAACACATTTAAAAAAAAAAAAAGAGGGTTTTGGAACTATTTTGTAAAATCCCAATTTTAATCCTTGGATTCCCCCAACATTAACTCGATAATAGATAAATAAATAAAATGCAAAAGCAATTTTCCCAACTTGGTTTTGACGCTTCAATTTTAGAGGTCATTTTGCTCATTTCTTTGTGAAAGCGCTATATAAATCAGCATGTATTGTATTTCTGCAACACACTTTGTTCAACAGATATTGTCCACATTTAAACCACTCCCTTGTATGTTCCAAGGATCGGCAATGGCGTTTTGCTGTGGCTGGTCAGCAAGTCCACCGCCCTCGTGAGCAGCCCCAAGGGGGCATACCCGCTAAATACATACATGGGGTGATTCCATCCATCCATCCATTTTCTGAACCGCTTTATCCTCACAAAGGTCAGGGGGGGGGGGGGTGCTGGAGCCTATCCCAGCCGTCTTCGGGCAGTAGGCGGGGGGACACCCTGAACCGGTTGCCAGCCAATCGCAGGGCACACAGAGACGAACAACCATTCGCGCCCACACTCACACCTAGGGACAATTTTTTAGAGTGTTCAATCAACCTGCCATGCATGTTTTTGGAATGTGGGAGGAAACCGGAGTACCCGGAGAAAACCCACGCAGGCCCGGGGAGAACATGCAAACTCCACACAGGAAGGCCGGAGCCATGATCGAACCCACGACCTCTGCACTGTGAGGTTGACACGCTCCTATTGATGCGCTTACCACTGGGTCTCGGGTGATTCCCTACCTTGAATTTAGATCTGAAGAAAATCTTGTTGATTAAAGGCGAAACGGTTACAACAAGCTATGTCCCGTTTTTCATGAATGAGAAGTAGCAACTAATGGGGGGCATGACATCTGTCTGTTTGAGGTCCAGACGTTATTTGAGAAAGTCACAAATTCTGCAGGTCTGCCTTATACTTCTGTGTTCATATGCGTGTGTTTATTTTTAATTGAATGCTTCATGCTGAAGCGCGTAACTGTATTGACATTCATTATTTGTCCAAGGCCTAATGGAAGCCGAACCGTGATGGAATCTGTGTTTCAACACAATCGTGCCACTATAAACAGGCCCCTGAGCCCCCATTCCGCCACAGTGTTGACACAGTACGTCAGTGAAGCTCCTGATTAGTTCAGCCCTGACGAATGCAGCGCATCTTGGCAGTGACGAGAGAGGAGAGCAAGTCTGAACGTGAGGACCAAAGAACAATCCTATCTCTTGGCGCGTTGGTAGAGGTCTTTGTTGCTTTTAGGCGACAGACAGCGCGCACTCGACATGAATCTAGCTGTTGATGTCTGTGACGGGCTTCACTGTTTGTGCTGATGCGTGTTTTGCTGGGATACTCAAGATTAGATTTTCAGAGGTTATATCATTTAGTTGTAGAAGGAAACCAGAAGGAAAATTTGTATTTGGAGTTGCAGGATTTGTAAAAAACAAACAAACAAATTGTCAGGATTTACACTGCAGGTCCAGGTGCCCAATTCCAAATTGATGCTTGTATCTATACTAATAAAGGTTTTCTTATCTTATCTTATCTTATTATTGTAACTGTATTTGTACTTTTGAAGTCCAAATACATTTGCCCAAATTCGAAAAATAAATGACTTACACCAGGCAGTGAAAACGCACAAGTAACTTTGGAACAGTAGTGTACCTCGTTTTGTTAATTGTGTGCCGCAAACACAACTTCGTTACCCAAAGTGGGTGGATTTTGGTTCAATAAAGCAAAGGCATCTTGATTGTCTTTTGTCTTTGTCATCCTGTGAGTCTTTCCTCATCTTTGAAAACAAAATGAGGAACACAGAAAGATATGTCAATCCCCCCCCACCCCCCCTGATAACTAATAAAACTTGCAGGACAACATTGTGAATCTTGTTAATTCATCAATATTTTCCTCAAATGTTTTCTGCAGTTACTGAGACTTTATTGGGACCCTCTCTTCAATCAAAGCCCTTTTCAAAAACATGGCTGGCGCCTTGTCTCAAAGCAAGCAGGTCAAGGTTCGAGCGTCTCGCTGCACATTTGAATGAGACTTCTGGAGTCGTCAGTCGCTCGTTGTTCCCTCGGCCTCGCAAGAAAACAGTGAGCAGGATACTGGAGACTCACGGAGGCCCCTGGAAAAGTCCTTATGCTCAGAAAGCTAAGCTGAAAACACTGCCGCCAACACGGAGGCTCTTTGTTCCTGTTCCCGCAAGGCTTTTTCTGGGGGGGTGGGGAGGTTGTCACTATTCACGTTAGGTGGTGTGTGGTATGGTTTTAACCAGCTAAGCTTTGAGTTAAATAGTTTATAGATGACAACCAGCAGAGTTTTAAGCCCTGGTGTATGTTAGTGTTCAGAAACCTGTGAGAAGGTGGCATAGTCCGCATCCTTAGTCACAGAAGATAATAAGCATTCCATTGTTGGGTCACTCGAGTGCCCACCAATCATATGTAAAAGTAAATATTTAGTTTTGCCATTTCTGGGCCAGCCAATCTTCATTTTTGCAAATCATGATGTCGCAAAGCAGCTAATGTATGTAACAGTGCTCCAATTAGCTTCTTATACCCCTTTCCCACTGAAACTAGTGGGTAGTAGTGATCCGTGGCGACACGCAACCAATTGGCATATTGTCCCTTTCCCATTGACCAACAGAAGGTGATTCTGTGCCCCCTTCCACCACCACTTTGCGTCTGGTTACGTCACCACGCAGTGATTGCGTAGATGATAGTGCGACAGATGTCTTGGTGGTAAACAAAGCAACATGGAAGCGAGTGTTCTTTCTTTTATCATGCTTTTTCCCATGTCGAAAAGCAGCGGAAGATCAACTCTTTGCTACTCCTGAAACAGCTTAAGGGGCGATCTCCTAACTTTGTTGTGGGGGCGTGCTATATACGAGGCCGATGGCGCGCGATGTTATGACGCATCACGTACCGCCCTGTCATCACGTAATTACCGGGAAGTCCCGTGTTAGGCTTTCAAACTGCACGCGGAGGCGATCACAACCCGCCTCCGATGGCGCCTCTGGTGGACACGGATAGACACTGGCCAGTGAGCCTTTCCCACTGCCCAAAAAAGCGCATTTACCCGTGGTTTTGCGGCAGTGGGAAAGGGGTATAATAAACGGCATGTGGATGAGAGCTGGAAAAAGTTGAAAATCTGGCGACAGGGAATATGATGTCACCACTGCATGTTCAGATCTGCTGTATGAAGTATAATTTTGTGGCTTGCCGATGAAGTGCTGCTCCACTCCTCTCAAGTGTGAAAATACAGTTGAATCTGGTCAATGTGGCTAAACTCGGTAATGGTAACATTGCATAAGCATCATTCAGTCGCAGTGTGGATATGGAGGAGTGAACAACTCCAGCTGTGGAGGGAGTGTCGAAAAATTTCCAGAGAGTACACCAAAAGTCATGTGATTTGCTGCTTGTCGCCCGAGGCGTTGGAAGATTAGCACCTGCGAATCAGCTTTGTCGCAACACACGAGCGCCATTGTCGGTTGTCATGGTAGCGATAACCATCCATCCGACAGCACTGTATTGCACTTAGAAATATCAATTTGAACGAGGCGACCCTTCAACAAAATGTTTTATTTGAAAATAAAATAGGATTGTCATGGGCTGTTTTGGTCTTGGAGCCTTAGTTTAAGTGTTTATTTTCAGTATTCTCTTGCATGTCAATCACACGTTGACCACATTTGCATCCATTTACACTTGTGCTTCATTGACTCTCTTGACTGAGCGTATACTTTTGGTGATATGATAATGTGGGTTAGTAGGATGGGGATTTATGCTGGCTAAATTGAGGTTTGTGCTGCAGAGACTGAGAGGACCTTGAAGAGTGCATTGGGCGGATGGTTTTGAAGGGATTTTTTTTCACACACACACACACACACACACACACACACACACACACACACACACACACACACACACACCCCACACTTACTCTGCACCCAACCCCATTCCCCTGGCCTTTTTGGCACGAGTCGCCATCCTCTACTTAATCCAATACAACCGCAAAGGCTTGTAGTTGAGCCAAATACTGTTGTTTCCTTTCCCGTTTTTGGGCTCGGAACCTTAGTTGATGAATCGAGGAGGAAGTGAGTGGAACTCGTCGGGCCAGGAGAGAGGCTAATCCACAGCCCAAACATTGTTCCATCATCTAATCCAGGTGGAAAAGGGAGGCACAGGTCGGAATGCTAACATTTATCTCACTGTGAGGGAACTTTAATGGAAATTTGGCTCAATTTAATCTGAGGGATTTATCAAGATTTGGGGGAAGTGGTGGAGATGGAAAAGAGAGCCATGTTGGAATTGTGAGTTTTAAAGCCCGTCGGGAAAACAAGTTCGTCAAAAAGTAGCCACTGGTTCCTACGGTTTGCTTCCATACCGTGGTCAGAGCCACGTTAAGTTTAATGTGATGTGACATCCTGCCATCACATAATTGTAGCGCTACAACCAGCTGCTAGGGCTTCAAAAGTTTCATTTCAAGTGAGGCAAGACACTAAAGTCGCCACCACATAGAATGAGGTTGTTGTAGACACCTGGAAGCTAGCAGCTACAAGCTAGTTGCAATGTTGTTTTGCCCGAATGAAGTCCATGTGTGTGTTGCCAAGTGGGATGGATGCATGACTAATCGGGTAGTTGCACAAGATTTGACCAGCAGGACGGTCCAACTGATCTGGCGGGTGTTGCCTTTTTTGTCTGAACAGTGTTAGTCTTCCACTACACACAAAAGGTAGCGATGTCTCGCTTTTGGGTGAAATTTCAGGACAAGCCTAAAAAGCATTTTTACAGATGAACTTAATGTGACCTTCTCTAAGCTTTTGAATGCACATGTCCAACTGTTAAATGTTTCAGTACGGTTTGCACGAGTTGCTGTTCTTTAACGGTAAAAGTCACAACAGGTGTTTGAGCACCGTAGCCTGAGTCGTGTATGTTAGAGGGCGCAAGGTACATTGAGTAGCACTTGATCCCATGCAACTTTTATAAGGAAACCTTAAAAAAACTAGAACTATAACTGAAAATCCACTTAGAATGTATCTGCCTGCAGTCTTGTGATGAGTCAAGGTTGAACTAGACATTTAAGTCCCGGTTTTTGCTCCCCCATTTGACAGTGCCACCACTATGTCACCGTTAGGCCCCTGATGCCACCTTGGAAGTCGGAAAATTCACTCCTCGACTTCAAACCCCCTTTCCAACCTCATTCCTTTCACACAGAACTAAGAGGCAGCAAACCAGCTGTGGGATCACGAAACGTTTTGCGGCCCAGTGTTGATTCGGCTGCATAAGATGATGCCAATTATTCTCTTATCTGTCGTTACCGGAGATGATCCATGTTTCATGTAGCTTTCCTTCTTTGGCTCAGGAAAAATTCTGTGATTTAAGTCTTCCTTCGAAAGACCTGCCTAATATACTGCGTGTGGAACAGAATCTACCGGAACCTGTTTTCAGATTAGTTTAACTTGATGGGTGAATTTGCAACTGATTGTGCTGATTTGCGGGACTGCAGGCTTGAGACATATGTATGGTCCCACAATAAACTAAAAGCTACGCTCATGAAAAAAACAAAACAACCTCAAAATGAATTCAAGAATTAGTATTAGATCAGATTTCTTATCTTTTACAAACGATCCTGTTATCCAGGCCTATGGTGGCATTCTGAAATAATAGCCCTCACAATGATGTGCTGTGTTCAGAAAGTTTGCAGCATGAATGAAGCAACCCTTGCGGGATTTTACGTGAACTTAACTTTCATGTGACATTTGAAAAATGCAGTGTTAATTCATGCCTTTAAATTAAATTCATCAATGACTTAACATGTGATTATTTAATTTGGTGAATTGACAGACGCAGCTTCTGACAATTCCCCAAACTCTTTCCAGTGAGGGCCAAATACAGTAACTTTTCCCTTCTCTCAAGATGGTCAGTTTGTAACAAAAAATGTGACGATCGCAGAAGTGTCAAAATGTAACATTTATTAATAATAACCCTTCCTGGGGTCTTGAAAAAAAAATCTGAAAATAAATAACACTATTAATCAAATAAATAACACTATTTATGAAATCAATGAGAACCAAATAACCCTTTTTAAGTTTTTCACAGAAAAAAAGACCATGTAATCATGTAAATATCTTGTAGACACTACTGTTTTGCAGCTCTCTCTCATCAACCTGAGTGTGAAAACCAGAAAGCAAGCAGACGAAGAAATTGAATTAATGCAACATCTACCAATTATCTTTGCATTGAGCAAAAAAGTAATACTAATAATGATAATAATCGTTTGTACACTGCATGCTAAATACCATACACTCTCAATCAATTTTGTCTCTTACCTATTTTTTTTTACCATTATTCTATTTTATTTGACAGGAGTACAGTGATCCCTCGCTATTTCGCGGTTCGTTTATCGCGGCTTCAGTGCATCGCGGATTTTTTCAAACGTATTCATAATTTTTTTTTTTTAAGTCTGCAAAAAGTCTGCAAAAAGTCCGCAAAAGATCCGCGAGAAGCAGCAAAAATCAGCAAAACAACAGCGGGTCACATAGAGCAACATATACAGTACTACATGTATATGTTTACTGTATTTTGTTATTCATAAACTAACCTAACTTATACATGTTTAAATCTATTAGTATACAGCATTAAGTCGTGTTAACTACTTTAAAATTTACTTCTACATGCATGTATACCATTACATTTGGCCTTATAAATATTATGTACATGTACCGATATGGAGGGGGTCACTACTTAGCAGATTTTTGTTTATCACGGGTGGTTTTGGTCCCCATTAACCGCGATAAACGAGGGATTACTGTATGTCCAGGATTTTTTTTGTCTTTTGGAGGGTGGGGTTTCAGATAGCGCACAGACTGCAGAAGGGTGGAATAGAATGTTACGAGTCTCGATCACGTGACCAGACTGAAAAGAAAAATAATGCATCACTGGGAATTGTTCAGGGGGCCGGGCAAAATGTGGAGGCGGGCCGCATCTGGCCCGCGGGTCGTGGTTTGGGGACCGTTGGTCTACAGTGTTTGCAGGTGTCTGAAAAGTCCTAATTGACACACACACACACACACACACACTAAATTAAAACCTTCACAATAGCATGAGCACCAGGCGGTGTAAAAGTGGAGCTCTTCAATTGCTTTTTTAATTATATGTAGAGAGTAAAGAAGGAGCTGCCTTTTTGAGAGCCTCAGTACGTCTTTCCATGGATTTGCCATGAAAAAAAAAAATCCAGTCAAGTTCCCCAAAACGAAGCAATACTCAGCCCCTGACACCAATTTCACCAATCGACATGAAATTCTGTAAACACCACAACAGGTCACGCTATCATAAGAGGAAGTCCTCAATTAAGCAGAAAGTCAGCCATTTTGGTTTGAAACAACAATTTTCAGTGAGTTCCAGAGCTCCCGCTTTGACCAACAAGTGAATTAGCCCAAATGGGGACCGTGAAAAACTGAACAGGAAGTTGGGCTTTTGGTTTGAATGATCCTTTTTGTTGTGGGAGTTCTGAGATCCTTCTCACACCAGTGTACATGTGAACATGGCCTAAAGCTGCACAAAACATTTGTATACTATTTTTTAAACCTGCATCTGGGTGGTATTTTTAAGTTGAATAGGTCCGGCATATTTGGTACCCTCGCCACTCGGTCCGCCATCTCAGCATGGCAGCACTCCAGGCGCAGAAGCAACAATTCCTATCTTCACAATAGGGGATCCCTGTGGTGATGGCTAATGAAAAGATCTGCATTGGCGTATTGTCAGCAGATACCACTGCTGACCTCGGGTTGAACTTGCTGATGAGACCCCCGTCCGGAGATCTCTCATCGTCGTGTGAAGTTTCAGAACCGCGCCGTGCCATACACAATACGGCACAATATTTGTTTTCCGAAAGGGCTTTTTGGCCTATTGTTGTCTTCGTCCCGCTAATCGGAAACCAAAGGCATTTGCGGCTTAAGCGCGCTCGCCAAGTTGTATTAACGAGATTATTGACCCGCGAAGCCGCAAGACGCACTCGCATGTGTTTGTGAACTTGACAATTACATAACCCACTGTAGACAACATCCTGTAAAAGAAGAATGCATCCGATTACAAAAGCCAGCCACGTGTCTTGGCAGCACACATCTTTTGTTTGTGCACTCGGTCATCGACGAAGAGTCAAGATGAGCCTGTCAGGCATCTGTCGCCTCTGGGCTTGAATGAGTAGTGCATTACTTATCGCAGCAACCGGCCTGCATTCATACCTAGACTTATTGCTTGTTAATTTGGGACCTAGGTAGATTTTTCCAGACTCTGGGCCCCTCGGGCCGGAAGGCAGAGCCGAGGAGCAGTTCAAACAGTCCCCTGTTTTGATTTGGATCCTTTTCCAAAACAGGAGGTTATTTAGGCAAGTGGCTTGTGATCCATTGCCAGGCATGATTTGACTTGACAGGAATCCATATTTTAGCCCGTTTTATCTCTTCAAACGCACTGGGAAGGCCTCTTCAAATTTGTCAACGTCATCACTTTTTATGCGTGAAAAGGCTAATTATTCAGTCGGCATTGAAGCATTTCAAAATATAGGGACGCTTGATTTACGATTCCGACAGTCTCGAAGTTCAAAATGCCATTGCATTGCTAGCTGAAAAGAGGCATACGGAATATGCGGTCACACGCAACAAGAGGGCAGGCTCAATTACCAAACTACTTTTCATTGGAATGTTTTGTGTTGATGGCCTAGATCATGTGTGTCAAAGTCAAGGCCCGGGGGCCAGATTCGGCCCGCCACATCATTTTATTTGGCCCGAGAAAGCAAATCATGTGTGTCAACTTCCATGATCCTTGCTCAAATCTGGACTGAAATGTCAAATTGTCATGTGTAATAAATAACGTTGAGATTTTGCAATGTTTTTAAATTACACTGCTTACACTCATCTGCACAATAATTGAACAAACAACAAACCAACAGTTGACTGATTTCAAAACTATTCATCCATCAATTTGATTTGTTGTGTACAAGTAATAATATGATGTGACGATTGAACATTTATTCGGTTTCACTGTCGTAATGGCCCTCCAAGGGAAGACGTAACCCCAAAATGGCCCGTGACAAAAATGAGTTTGATACCCCTGGCCGAGATACTTATTGTTTACTACTCCATTAGCAAGATGGAGTCAAAGTACACAGCTTTTGAAGGCACCTCACAGATGCGAACAGTTCCATTGCTATTGATTTACATGGGCCAGCACTCTTTGGAGCAAATTACATTGACATGGCAACACAAATAGGCTGAAACCCCGATTGGACAAATAATCCATGACGCACATACTGTACACTGGACGCAGAGCAGCTAATAGAAATGCTGCCAAATGAACAATACATGAATCCAAGTCAGCCCTCCGAGAGATTGTGTTGGACAATTTTATCGAACCCCCCCCCCCCCCCCCAAAAAAATTGAGCAACTTTTGAAGTGTGCCCTTTGACTCCCTGTATTTTAATTCTGCGTGTTAGCATTCCTTTTGAAAGAAATTAAAAGGGAAGTCAGGCGGAGAATGTTCCCGAACTATTTGTTTGTGAAACAATGCAAGTGACATTCCAGTGAAAACAAGCGAGTCATGCACATTCCTCTCCGCGGCCTGCGTGCCTCACCTGACAACAGTCACAATGAAGAGATTTCAATGTCTCACAAAAACCACATCAAATCCAAAGATGCCACGCTTTTAATTGACTCGCGGGCTCTAGTGCAAATGCATGCAACCAGGCAGCTCCCCCCTCCATTTATAAATCCCCTGTCACAACACATTAGCTCGCCATGGCCATTTGCTCAGGATGATTGCAGCTTACGCCAAGCTCGTTAGCGTTTAGCACCGTTAACCAGCGATGTACTTGACGTATGGCCCGGGCTGCTTTTTGTACAATGCCGTTCCCGGACTTGAAGACTTCAAAAGACCGGAAATTAAAGTTGTCATATTTGAGTATGTTTATTGCTTGGATTTACAGCCTAATATATTTGCTGAATGAGTGGACTCATGGATGTTTTCCTCCGTAGGCGGTGACAGGAAGATGCTTTGGTGACAAGAATTTCAGGGGAGGATTGGAGAATGGTATACTGCTATGCGAGTAAGTGGTGCTTTATTTGGATTTTTGTCAGGCTCGGGTGATGAAACACTCTCTTGTGGTTGCCTCCCTATGTGTTGTTGTGCTTTAGCTCTGTTTTAATCTTACCTACCGCAATGCAGTGAATTCAAAACACGGTCAATGGTCAATGTAGGAGCACTACTTAAGAGGTAATAATAGCGTGCAGTAGATGTGGACAAATTTTCACATGTCCGCATTCATGCCAGATCTCGCTATCGATTTGACACAGTACCACTGGGTTCAGTGAAAATCCTGCCTTTTTTGACAACAGTATCAAATGCTTTTGTATTGATAAGAACTCACCGACAGTCATAACCAAAGAGCAGGAGTGTGAAACTCGTTTTGTCGCGGGCCACATCGTAAGTAGGCTCTCGCTCAGAGGGCCGTTCTGAGTGTGAGCCCATAAACGTATGTAAGCTTATGTTATATTATTTATTCTCATTTTATGTTTGAGCATCATATTATTTCATTTTAAGATGACCTAAATTGCATTCTGCTTTTGCTTAGACATGTTTTTATGTTGATGGATTCTGATTGGCTGTTGAAATAAGGGAAAGCAGGAAGTGATTTTAGTTGGCGAGTTGTTTTTTTGATCGTCGTCCTTTCAACAAAGCTGCGTTCAAACGGAATCCATCTCTCCTTTTGCCGTTTCGTAAAGTAGAACCATCCATTAAAAACAACGAACCCCTCGATTTACACGTATGATCGATCACCTCCTATTACCGCATCCCGTATACGCAACAAATCGATGGTTAACAAGCTCTGACATTGCAACTATTCCTCGACTTTAAATGGGATATCGTAAAAACAGTAACGTTGTGCTCCTCCTTCAATCCATTCCACAATTTGACACCACGCAGAGATAAAATGAAACGTGTCCTCATCGTGCGTACTCGCTGTGTTTTGAAATAAAATAAACCTCTCAATTTACGAGCCCCCTTCCGCATGAACCAATAAATAAAGAAAAGAATCATTTTATGGCATCTCTATGATCAATAACAAATGTATTGTGCTGTAACTGGTGGGAGGTAACACGTACCTCGCGTTGGCAGAAAATGCCTTACTCACAAATCAAAACAGAGGTAAGCGCGTGTGCATATCAATGTTGTGGCTCAAGGCATTAGCGTTGCAGTGCAACTTCTGCGATTCCTTGCCAGAAACGCGATCTTAATCAATGTCTGACGGGACCTCTCACAACTAATCTTTTGGGTATCTTTTGTTTTGCTCAAAGGACTAAAAATGTTATGTTGGGTTGTTTCACCTGGTGGAACATAACTTTGTTTTGCTGCCTTACGCACTCTATAATTTCCCCGCCGTGTTACGAAGGACGTACGCGTGTCCTTGTTGCTCTCCCGTCCTCGGAAATTTGTCATCAGCTAGCTGTCGATTCACAGCAAGCGTGAAATGCGGTTTGTGGTCGGCGGGCCTCAGGCGTACATTTATGGGAGTCGGAGGACATCATCGCGCACTCCCGACCACATTGTTGCCACAGGACACCTCCGATTTGGACAGCAGACAACAATCCTCTGCTGGGTTTGCTGAAAGCTGTTCTGGGAGAACGAAACGGAGCTGGGCTTTGCTGTGATTGAAGTTGTGCGAGTTATGCGGTGGGAAAGAGGAGTTTCCTAATGGGGAAATTACATCTTTTCATCACTAAATAACTTTGCCAGAATGCCGGCGATATCAAATGGCACAAGGCTATCCATGGGTGGGGGCTTCCTCTGCAGGACACGTTTCATTCCACGACTTCCTCCTGATGAAACGCATACAAGAAACACGAGGCCCATACAGCGCTGGTTCTCAAACTGAACTGAAGACCCTAAAATAATTTGTGCTGTGTTATCTTTTTTTTTTTTTTTTTTAATCTCTGGGTCCCTCATCAAAAAGCCATCAATGCTAGAAGGTACTACAGTACATGGTTCAGAAATTGTGTTTGTGTATTAACTGAGCTTCTCATTGTCAGGTTACTGAGCTCCATTAAACCCGGCTTGGTGAAGAAAATCAACAGGCTTCCAACACCCATTGCTGGCCTGGTAAGTCCTTCACCAGTTCTTTTATGCGCCAACAACATTTAGATTTTTTTATTTTCTTTGGGTAGTGGGAGGGATTGGGGGATGTCATCTAGTTCGCCCCCCCCCCTTTTTTTTGCTATTCATGGCAGGGTTCAACCTCCAATGTGTCTCCACATTTTGTGTGTGTTTGTCCTTTTTTTTTTTAAAGAGGTTTTGTTGAATTTTGGATTATTTCTTTCCAAAATGCAACAAGAATTCACATGTAGACTCTCAACTCTGAGGACAATGTGCCCATCGCCAACTACTGGCCTGGCATGCACATTGGCGAGCTTTTCACTTGTTTTTGCGGTTCAGCGTGAACAAGATTTGTTTAGACAATGTTACAGTCTGAATGTAAAATAACCAGGTAATTAATTTGGAAGACTTCCATTTCTAAAAAAGTGCCAAGGGACACTTTTTTTGGATCAGTGACGATGCAGTAGACAAACAAATCTGGGTTGGGCTGGAGTGTCTTATCTGGCGGCATCACTAATGGTTGCCAATGAACCTTTCCCGCTATTTTTTTTTTTTTTAATTTAACGAGTGTCTGGTAAACACCCAGTCTCATTCCCTGCAGGCGTTTTCTTTACCACAACAATAACAAGTAATTATGCCGATGCACTCAATCTTGGTCCACTAGCCAACCCCTGTTAAGCACGGAGTACGGTCAGAATATTTTCTTTTTTCTTGTGTGTGTGTGACTCCATTTTGATGTTTCTGGAATAGATTACTTCATTTTTGGTCGGTAATCAGATGTGTTGGCAAAGACTATTCAAGCAACAAATTTTCCGCCTTTGTCCCATGTGCCGAGTGTGATATATAAAGTGGCTGTCAGACTCTGACATTTGCTTTCACCACAACATGGAGAGAAATGAGTAAATTGTCAAACTTGACAGCGACACAGGAAAAAAGAGGAAAAATGCCAGCTTCATGTTCTGTTGCATTTATTGTACAGATGTCTGCCTTACCGAGACCAGGAGCAAGAATCCAACATGTTTAACTGTGAATTATCATATAGCCCCCCCACTTTTTAATATGCATCTTAATGCCTAAAGCCCCGCAGCTTTGCATGTTTTTTTGCTCACCAGGGCTGCAATTAGGGAGGTGAAAAACAAACAAACGAGCTCTGCTGTTATCAGGCCCCTTCATAATAAAATATGGGAACTCTCCCCCCCCCCCTTTCCTCTTCCTGTCTAGGGCTAATGGGAAAATGACTCTCTGAGGAGTTTTTGTAATTAGAGCAGCTACCTCAGTGCCCTGGCAGCTCAGCCGCCATCAACCAGTTATTTGTTGCCTGTTTACGTTTTACAAATTTACCAGTCAAATACCATTCTAAGGTCATCTTTTTCCTGCTCTGGGAAAACACAAACAATTCCAATGTAAAGGAAAGCAGTAAAGGTAATGTGTGGCAGAAGTGTTATCTATACAGCTTACAGTCAAACATCGGTTTTCGACCATAATCCGTCCCAGAACACTGTTCGAAAACCGAAACCATGTTTCCCATTATAATCAATGTAAAACATTTTAATCCATTCCAAGTCTAGAAAACAAATTTTTAAAGCATTTTTAAAACTATTTTACACTTTATCCACACAAGTCCAGTCTCGTCCATATTAAAAGTTTGCTGGGGAAGACATTCCTTGGCCTTGATGAGATTTTCAAATTCAACTTTGAACTTTTCAGCAGCTTCCTTTTCTGAATTGGCTGCCTCCCCATGATGAATCACTTCTTTTCAAACCATCCTCTGCTTGCTTTAAAATCAAACTCATCAGGAGCAATGCTAGTGTCACGTTTTGCGAGATGGTAGTTGTAGGACCCCAAAAAGCAGGGAGGAGCAGGGTGGATTGACCAAAATGTATTTAACAAAAAAATACACACAGTAGTACAATGGAAAAAAAAAAACACCAAGTCGAAGTACTCAAAAAAAATGCCTGGAAATCACAAGTATCAAACCAAATTACAGCAGGAAACAAAACATGACAGGAGCACATGTATACTCACAGCTCACAATGACCCAACAAAGACTGGCAGAAACTCAGGGAACTAAATACAAGCTAAGTGACGAGACAACGAGAAACACCTGGACAACACACAAAGGGTTGAGGGAGCTAATTGCTTACACACAAGGAACACTGATAACGAGAACAGGTGGCGAAAAAAGGGCACATGAGGAATCAAAACCAAACGTAACCAGATCGAAACATAACAGCTAGGATCCTTTTTTTTTTTTAATCAAATCTCCATACAACTGTCTTGCCTTGCCACAAATCGTATCTTGGCTAAGACTGTCCTCTGCTAGCTGTTTCTCATTTATGAAAATAAGCAAAAGTTTCTTCACTTCCTCCGATATTTGTGGCCTTTGTTTGCTAAACACACGAGATCCTTTAGCCACATCACTGACTTTAAGATGGTCTTTCTTTTTTAGGATGCTGCTGATTTCGTCATGCCAAACTCCTTTGCCAACACAGACACACACACAACTGATTCATATTTCACGATCAAATCTGTCTTAAATTCAATAGTTTTGCGCACTATTTTCCTCTTTTTTTCAGCAGCTTTACGACTTCCACTTGCTTTCCTGGTGCCATGCAGAAATAACAGTCCAATTTGCATCGATCTCAACAAACACGTCTGCTTTTTTTTAAATCTTTATTGAACTCGTCTGCTTACAGTGGGCGCTCTTTTTTTTAACTTTATTGAACATGTCTGCTCACAATGGACGGTCTTTTTTTTTTATCTTTATTGGACACGTCTGCTCAGAATGGAGGCGTCACTTCTTAGTCTACCCGAGGAAGCGTCGCTTCCTTGTGTAAGGAAGTCGAGAGAAGTTGAGTGGCACATTCAAATGCGCTCAGTTTGGTCGAGAACCGATTTTCGGTCGTAATCCGAGGCATAAAAAACTCGAAATTTTTGGTTAAAAACCGATTTGGTCGAGAACAGCGACGTTCGAAAACTGAGGTATGACTGTATATCCAGCATGAACATCCGACAGATGAAGCACTTGAAAAGACACAATACAGTAAAGGTTAGAGGCCGAACTCTGTCATAAAAAACAAACAAACAAAAATCCTGATCCCATCCCCAAAATGTTTTTAAATTGCCTATATTAATTCTAAAGTTACTGCAGGCACACGTAGCAATAAGATAGCGTGGTGGCAGCAAGTCGGGGAGAAAGCGTGGGTCAATGACTGATTCTCCAAAGTTAGGGATCATCTCACACATCAAACAGTCATCGTTAGCAAATGTTATGTAGCCTCTGATTGCGAGTTAAATCATATTGCAATGGTCAGGAAAAGACAGCCGCTGGCACATGTTCAATGGCTTTATTGAACAAACATTACTATAAATAAAGGCATAATAAATGCATTCATACACAAGCTGCAACACCCACAACTGACGCCCAGGCACTCAACGCATATATTAGCCAACTACTGCTGCTTTACTTTACTCTGCTGCCTGCAGCCAGCTGCATTGTAAATAAGAATCTGTTTCTCATTGCCTTACCTGTATAAGTAGTTTCTTCATTCATTCATTCAGATCGGAAACTGGATGGATGGATGGATGGACTTCCAGATGATTTGTGTTTGAAAAAAAATGCACAAGTGTGTATATGCAGGGCATACTGTACAAATGGTGAAGACTCTCTCTCACTACCACGAACTGAGCTTCAATTACTTCCTGGAACTACCGGTACTTTCTTTTTAGCCAGGGCTATAGCACCATCTTGTGGCACCTTGAGGCCATATAGAAGTACCGGTAGTTTAAAAATATGCTCACTGTTGAGTTTTTCATCATACAGCTGAGGGTCGGTTCCACCAAGAAACGGTGGTAAATCAAGTGTGGTGAAAAATAAGAAGAAGCAAAACAAGTCCACTACTGTCAGTCAGTCACTGACTGTACATATCACAGTCTCACACACTACAACTTGTGTCCAAGTACGTTCCCACTGAGCGAGAATGTGCGCCCGACATTCGGCAATCCTTACTCCAAACACTCTCAGCTGTCAGTCACAGTTTTGCGGTCGACACCCAGTTTCCCGTCGAGCTGCAGTGGCCTGCAAATCTGGAAACGGGCAGAAGTGTATCTTTTCAAGGGGATTGGGTTGGCTCTTGACTGCCTCACCTTGTTTCGTGGCGAGTGTTTCTCAATGAAGTCCCACCTCACTGAATCCCTCATACATAATTTCCCCCAACTATATTTTACCCTTTGTTTGGTCCAAAACGTTGCCACCATTTGCCACCTTTGACTGCAGAGGTGATGCTTTAAAATGCGTTCTAAAACATTTGGGATCATAAATCCTAACACCCAAAAATACGTATGCCAAAATGCCATAGGAACTAGAAATAAATAAATAAAATGTTGGTTTGCATCTCCAGCACTTTTTTCAGTCCACTAATACAAGTATTTCCTTTTGAGTGTCTGATAATACCATTAGGTCTTGCAATTGTTATATAATACAATACAATACAGGAAAAAAGAGATTTATTTATTGAAATCAGTCATATTTTGCAGAGTGATGTTCATAAATCCAATTATCTTTTCATATTATGCCCTTTATTCTAGAAAAGACGCTTTTAACTGTGTTCTCCAAAAGTACAGCTCTTATTTTCTTCACATAAAAACTTCCCTAGGAAAATCTTAACTTCAAGAACGCTGTCAAAAAAATTGTTTTGTGTGGAGTTATGGGTGAGAGACAGTTGTGTCCGGGTAGTGCCGCCTCACTGTCGCCAAAACACAGGAAGCCATGGGTCGGCCGTTTTTCTTTTCTCCCGAGTGCCGTGAGAATGTTCTCCGATGTGTGTGTAAATGTGTTTTATCTCCATGCAGGATAACATGCACACTCGTTTAAATGCTCATTTTGAATTCACTAGACTTGACTTTGGTCTTATGAATGTAAGGTCATTGTATTTGTGTTTCGGTCTGGGAGAAATCAGGGTGGAGAAGGAAACGGTGACACCCTGAGATGTAGAGAGAAATTAAACAAAGCCAGCGACCACACGCTGGCCAGTGCACTCGCGAGAAGGGGAGAGAGAGAACCTGGGAAAAAGGAGGGAGAGCTCAGCTCAGGTTGCAACCCACACAGATTTTGTCAGAGAATGTCGGTGCTCGAGACGGCTGCGTGAAAAGTTGAGAAAAGGTATCAAGAAGGAGTTGGTGACTGTGGAGAGATGCATTCATTTTGATGATGATTTCAATTTGCAGTCGTCTGATAGGAAACGCCGCGGAGTTGCTATCCGGATTTTCCTGTTACTTTACTTCACAGTTTTTATGCCTATGTTTACCATATTGAATGACCTTTCTATCTAGTATTTCTGCAAAGAGTGCCTTGGAAGGTGTTGTGCACTCAACTGCAGGTGAAGGGGGAGGCGTCTTTTGGGAGTCAGGGCTTTTATAATAGAGTTCATACCAAGTGGAACACATGTTTGTTGAATTATTGAACACGTTCCTGCAAGTTGTTCCGTGACCAAGCTCATCTTTACCTAGCAATCATCTTTCCCTAGAGAAATTTGATTGGATTATTTATTTGTTCAGCAGGAGTCAGTGGACATTTAATGAACATTACAAAAGTTATGTGACTGTCACGTTGAGCCCGAAGCGACAGAATAATCGCTTCGTGCGCAACTAACTGGAGATAAGTGGATCCCCGAAATAGCTGACACAGAAAGGAATTTTGTCACAAAAATGAGATTTATTATAACACAAAAGTCCCCGTCGAAACGGACAACTGAAAACGCTGGTCAAAAAGAGGACCAGGAAATAATAACGAGGCAACAGAAAACGCTTGCGAAAAAAACGGCAAGGAGAAAGTTCTTAGGCAAAATACTATAATCACACACGAGAGGAATATCAAGGAACGCAATAATAGCGTAATAAGAGCCTGAAGCTGGGCAGAGCTCCACAGCTGTGGAAAACTTCATGCCTGGTCCCAGTGCCCAAGACCCCCCACCCTAAGGAGCTGAACAGCTACAGACCGGTGGCGCTGACGTCTCACCTGATGAAGACGCTGGAGAGACTCGTCCTCGCCCACCTTCAACCGCTGGTGAGCCCGGCACTGGACCCACTGCAGTTTGCCTATCAGCCTGGCATCGGCGTGGAAGACGCCATTATCTACCTCCTCCACTCAGTGCTGTCACACTTGGAGAAGGCTGGGAGCACTGTGAGAATCATGTTCTTTGATTTCTCCAGTGCCTTCAACACCATCCAGCCCAACTTGGTGGGAGGCAAACTGCAGAACGCCGGAGTGGACCACCATCTCACAGCATGGATCATAGACTACCTCACAAATCGGCCGCAGTACGTGAGGTTGCAGAGCTGTGAGTCGGACAGGCTTCTCTGCAGCACTGGAGCGCCGCAGGGGACTGTTCTGGCTCCATTCCTGTTCATCCTCTAAACCTCGGACTTCAGACACGCCACTCCAAACTGCCACCTTCAGAAGTTCTCCGATAACTCTGCGATTGTTGGCCTCATTACAGAGGGGGACGATCGGGAGTACAGGGGAATGACGAAGGACTTTGTGGACTGGTGCCAGCAGAATCTCCTCCAGATCAACCCTAGGAAAACTCAGGAGTTGGTTGTGGATTTCTGCAGGAAACAGTCCTCACCGGCACCGATGAACATCCAGGGTATGGACATAGAGAGGGTGACCTCCTACAAGTACCTAGGTGTTCTTCTGAACAACAAACTGGACTGGTCTACAAACACGGACACCCTGATTAGGAAAGGACAGAGCCGACTCTTCCTACTCAGGAAACTGAGGTCTTTTGGGGTTCAGGGGTCGCTCCTTAAGACTTTCTATAACTCGGTGGTGGCCTCGGCCATCCATTATGGCATTGTCTGCTGGTCAGGCAGCATCTCAGCCCGGGACAGAAAGAGACTGGAGCGACTGGTCAGGAAGGCGAGTTCTGTCCTGGGCTGCTCCCTTGACACTCTGGAGGAGGTGGGCAACAGAAGGATGCTAACTAAGCTAAAAGCTATGATGGACAGTCCCTCCCACCCTCTCCAGCCCGCCCTGACAGCACTAGGTAGCTCCTTCAGCCAGAGACTGTTACACCCGCGCTGCAAGAAGGAGAGATACCGACGCTCGTTCCTACCAACTAAATGCCCATTGCAATCACCAACAAATGGGTGGCAGGTGTGCAGGCGGCAAGCAAGAACGCCTGCCCCCTCCTGTCAAATACGGAACGTGACAGTGATTGATTTCCACAGTTGATCCTCCTGCCAGAATGGACAGGCTTTATCATAATGGAAGGGAAATGAATGGAAATTCCATCAACCTGTTCCTGCCTCCAAAAAATGCCACATTTTGCCACCTTTTTTTGCTTCATTTCACTGGACATCGTTCGTGCTCCTCCAGGCAGTGGTGGCTATGGCATCAGAAATCTTGCTTCGAGTCTGTAATGTCCCATATCTTTGTTGGAAATACGATCTTTAATGCAATCACATACAAAGAATTTTGATGAAGTGATATTTGATGAACATGGTGGCCAAGGAATTTGTCCATCCCTTCCAATCTGCCGGTCTGGAAATTGAGGAACCGATGAACATGATGAGCAGCGCGGGCACCCGCAGTGGCTCCTCCAGTTGTCTGTTGTCTGTTTAAGAGGGAGGAAATTTCATCTGTGCTGTATGTTAGACACATACAGCACAGATGAAATTTCTGTATGTTAGATACATACACCACATTTGACAATAAAGCTGCTCTTTATACTTGATACTTGAACATTCCCGCCTCAAAACTCACTTGTATTCTTTGGCATTTGACTCAGCATGACCCAAATTATGATCTTAGTTATACTGTTTGGTGCTCTCTACCGTCTTTGTTACTAATTTGTTGCTTTGCTTTACTGTCGTATATGTTAGTTGCTCCATGTGCAGCACTTCGTGTGCAGCGATGGCTGTTTGAAAATGCTCGATAAATACATGCAAGTAGAGTTGAACATGCAGTCCCCAGTGTCGTGGTGTGCCATCTTTCACGTGATGACACACTTTTGATAACCACTGATTACAATAAAACAAATCTGGTTAAGGTACCGACTGCCTTTGTAATAAAATATTAAAATTGGGAAGAGTCTTTGTAGACACTGTATTCACAGAGTTGGTCTCAGCTCCTCAGTAACCTGCAGTAGTGATAGTTGCTCCAAACAGAGGATAAAGAATATAGTGCATGCCTGCGAGTGTGTGTTATATTGTCTGTCTACATGTGTTGCTTCACTGTGTTCAAAGCTCTGTTGCTTAAAAAATGATAGCAACACAAGCCTGTTTATGGCTTCATGCATTTTTGTCTTTGACTTTGTTTTTGACTTTGACTTTCCTAAAGCAAAGGTGTGTGGTTGCTGAAAGACGCATGTGATTCTCTTTAATGTTTAGTTTGACAGTGAATTTCAACTGGCACTGGCGATAAAGAGCTGAAGCCTTTTTTTAAGAAGTGAATGTACAAAAATGCTGCTTGTTGTGAAGTGAGTTGAGCTTACTGACATCATACAGAGTGCAAATCTCCACGTTTTGCTCACAAGGCTAAGCAAATTACTGGCCCAGCGACAGCTCGGATATCTAAAAACTCAAGTTGGATCACTCGATGTCACCAGCACATCACAAATAGATCATCGTGTAGGGAATTCATTTGGATTTACAGCATGTTGTATATACAACATGCTGTAAGTTCCCGATTTCTTCAGTCTGACAGACTGCTTACTGTAAATTCTGTTGTATTGGTGAGTGGCTGAGTTCCAATGGGCTCAGCAGCTAACTCTTCAATGAACATGTGCACAGGACAACCTGAGTGTGTTTCTGCGTGGATGTGAGGAGCTGGGACTGAAGGGAACCCAGCTTTTTGACCCCGGAGACCTTCAGGACACGTCGACACGCCCCGCTTCCAAGTAAGTCTGACAGTTCGCTCACCTTTCGACTCAACTTTGCACAAAAACTGACGTGCACACTGCAAGATCCCGCAAGATGGATGTGAAACATGACAAGCCATTTAATTCTTTATAGTCTGTTTATATTATTGCTGCATTTTTAAAAATAGGATGGTTTATCGGAGGCTGGAATGGGTTGAAGGCATTTCCATTGACTTCAATGGGAAAACATGATTTGAGCTACACATTTTACGTTACGAGCGTTGCTGAAAAGCTCACCTCTGCTCACAGCTTTTGTTCTCTTTCTATAACACTGTAAGATGCCACCAAATCCCTACCTAAGTCGTTGAGGTCAAGGAAATATGTTGAATCGAAAGCCTGTACAGTGGGGAGGAGCTAGCTTTAGCCTGGGTTGTTAACGGAAGAGTCTTCGCCGCATGTGTATGTTTTCTACTCTGCTGAGAGTAATGAAATATTATCAAAAAGCTCAAGCAGTTAGTATTGAAAAGCTAAGCTAAGTAGTATTAAAAGGCTCAGGCACCTGTAAGCCATTTATTTGTAAGGGTAATACTGGAAGTTTTGTAATTGCGGGGGAATACTGTGTTGTTGAATTAATACGTTTCTGTTAGCGTTACAGTCATCCACCCAACTGACCTGTGTTTGCATTCTGAATACCCCAATCTAGGAAATAAAGGCAGCATCTTGAATTTGAGTTTCCATTAGCGATAGCTTCATCATCCATCTGTGTGTCTGTCAGTGATGTTGCGTTTCCTCCTGGCAATCAGTCAGTTGGCTGCCAACACAAATAGTTCAATGCGAGTCAATGAAAGATTGCGCAGAACAATGATGCGCTTTTGCGGTCGGCACGCGCCGCTTACTTAGCCGTGAGCGCTGCTGCGTTGCCTGGTGACAAAAGCTTGTGTTTGTAGTTATACATGTGCTATCTGTGTGCTGTCATCACACTCGCGAACAAGGTGTCATTCTACAAAGATGTCCTGACACAACAGTGCAATGTTGAGTGTTTTTTTTTTTTTTTATATGAGCCCTCCGACTTGTTCTGTCAAGACGAGGAATTCTTTGGTCAGCATGTCACCTGTTTTCTTTCTGATCAAGTGAACAAGCGTGTTTCTTGTGTGTTGACACAACAAACGCTGATAGTGTTGATTTCGGTCTTTGAGCTTTTTTTTTAGGGTTATACTTGGTCTCCGCGGATCCAAAAGGGCGGCATATCCTAGCAAATAGACTAGAGGGGCTGTCTTGCTGAGTGGTGAAGGCTTGCAAGTGTTAGCGAACGTAGTGAATGTCTTTTTGTCAAGGGTTGTCAAAGGTCGCAAATTTTGTTCAAACCATGATGCCATCACCCTTATTTATGCTGGTTATCACAACACACTCGGAAGTCTGCGTTGCTGTTTGGGGGGTTTGGTCAGGTGGCGTTTTGCATGTAGCTGACACAAGGTGCGAGGGACAGAAACCCAACATGGCGGCTCCCCTGAAAGGGATGAAAATTGATGAATTCTTAGTCCTCAAATAAAACATTAATCGGAATATAGCGTTTAGACATTCAGCAAATTCTTGATAAAACCTTTTTTTTTTTGGCTTTCATTGCACTTTAATGTCTGTGTCCATGTGGAAGTCGTTGCTGTTTTATCTTTTCTGGTAAGCATTGTCCTGCCTGTGTGATTGCATAAAGGCAAAATAAATACAATCAGCTGATAAGTAGCGATAAGCTGCAGGGAGTGACGAGAATGCTCACTTGTTGTTGCTTAGTCCCGGTCTGGCAGTCTCCGTTTACAACCTCACCTATTCTTCTTAATTACCCATGAAAAAATGACATCCTCAAATCCATCTTTCCTTTAAAACATGCACAGATGCACAGGAGTGTGCAATTTAACAGCGCTAAATCAAAGCGCATGCTGGTCTATGCACACACAGCTCCGGTGTTGGATTTCTATTCCTATGTGAAGTTGGTAATGTCTCTTCAAGGGCAGAACAAACCTAAAAATGTGTTGCCGCGCAGCTGTTTCCACCGGTTATATAAAAGGTGTCATGACAGGAAGACTTTTCGGAAGCGTGTTTACTGGCCGGGGAATCGGCTTTGGGGAAAATGCCGAATTTGGGCCACTGTGCAAAATAGATTTTTGCGATAAGTGACCGTTTCCTCTTTTTAACCTCCGCCCGTCCAAACACAGTTTTGTTCTAAATAAGTCTACAATGGGCGGGTGCCACTTTCAATTCTTCTTATGCCAAAATATTGAGATATCAATTCACTTTCTCACACAGTTCCTCTGTGTGTTTGTGGTTCTCGACAGGCCGAGCGACTGCAGCCGAAAGCTCAAAAATGTAAGTGACTTTCATTTTAAGATGATTTTTTTTTTTTTTTTTTTACCATTAGAAATTGGAACGCTTGGAAATTGCAACACTGTGATGCAAGTGTTAGAAAAAGACACACGCTGCTGTTAAGATTAAGTCATATACACGCACACGCACACACACACAGAGCAGTTTTTCAGTGTTTGTCAGTGGCTTCGAATGAGTGAGGAATTTAGATTACTTGTAAGGGTCAAAGGAAGGTAAACATGCTTTTTGCGGATGCGCTCCTTTCACTTTTGTCAATACAAAGCAAGGCCGGCCGTCTTCCTCCTTCCAAAGCCGCGCCGCGTTTACCGCAGAGCGCCTGCACAAACACGACAAGGCCAAGACATTGTTCCCACCTTGAAAAGGAAGGCAGGAAGCCTCCCGCTGAAATGGACCTGGAATGACTTATTGGCAGCTGTTGGTGCAATGATTTAGAAGAGAATAGAACACAATTGGAAGGCGTCAAGCAATGTGAGAAGCTATGTATAACTTTTAACGATGACAAAATGAAAAAAAAAACATATGAGCAACCACACAAAGCAGCAGTTTGAGCAAGGCGATATTTTCTCTCCATGTCAACAGCGCACTACACCGGGACGGCTTCGATAAGAAAGCTCGGCGTGGCTTAATGTGCTTATTTTAGTCGCAGGCAACAATCAAGACAGGAGACAGAGCCGACATATGTGGAAAGCAAAACGTAGCTAGGTCATTATCTTTGTTGTATTCGTCATCATTCTTGCATTCCTGTCGTTTTCTTCATCTTTGTACAGTCTTCGTTGTCATCGCCTCCTTGCCGTCTTTTCCAGGTTATTCTTCATTGACACTTCGTCATCATCGTCCTCGGTTGTGCCTTTTTTTCGTGGTTTCCTTCTTTGTCATAATTTTTGTCTTTTTCCTGTTCGATTCTATCGTCTCTGCTGTCGTCATCTTCATCTTTGTCCTCTTCTTCGTCTCTTTCGTCCACTTATTCCTTGTTGTTGTCATTTGTCTTTGGTGTTATCTTCTTTATCGTCAGCTCTCCTTGGTCTTCTTATTTTAAGTAGTCGTCTGATGAATTTCGCTAAATGCTCCTGTTGGAAGTAGTCATCTCAGACACGAAATATGGAAATAACGATCGATTAAAAAATGTAAACATTGATACTAACCGTTAGAAGGAAGTTCAGTCTCTCTCTCTCTCTCTCTCTCTCTGTATGTATACACGTGTGTGTGTGTGTGTGTGTGTACCTGGAATTGTTTCTTGAGACATGAAAATTCCTCCCAGGCATTGAATAAATTTTTGATTTCGAGTCGACTTCAAAGATGCAGACGTTCACAAACATATTTCAAAATGATGTCTTACACTTCATTTGCAAATTGGCTTTCAGTGCATCTATGAACGTGACGAGCTAGTCATGACTAGCAGTGTCGCACACGCACATTCATTCAAAACTATGCTCACGCTGGAATTTGGCCAGGAGCCGTGTACTTTCTGTGGCTGACGGGCCATATTGCCTCAGCGCACATCCGTGCCCTTATGACAGGCAGAAACATAAACAAGCAGTGTGACAGTGAGCTCAATACATTGTTACTGGTTACTGCATTTGGCTCTTCACACTCCTGCTTCTTTGGTCTCGCCCATATGGAGAGTCCCCCCCCCCTCCCCACAGATGACTGTATAAACAATCCAATTAATTCAATCATGTTTGTTTTGATGGCCGCAGGTTCTAATCACCATCTACTGGCTGGGTCGGGCTGCCAACAGCTGCACTTTTTACAGCGGGCCCACCTTGGACCTGAGGGAGTTTGAGGGCCTCCTGTCACAGATGCGAAAGGTTTTGATGACTTTCATCATCTCGAACTGTTTTAAAGGGGGCATGTGATGGAAAATTGTGTGAAAATTGTTCGGATTGTGCACAATGTAGATCTCCATGAAATCCTTGATTTTATTTATGGTACCCGCAGGAGATGACTTGAGGTTTATCCATCCGCCTTTCATTTAGGTTGTCAAATTCAGCTTGAGTTCTACAAAGTAAATCACTGCATAAACTGCATTACATTAGTGATGATGTCAGTTATTATAACACCAAATTGCGGGTGAACAATAACAAGGAAATTGCGGCACTTTTCCTTATTTTGCGAGACAGGAAAGGCCTTCCCCCCAGCTTCCATTAGCAGCTCGACATTTTTCAAATGCAGACAGATGCAGGGAGGAGCCGGCAAGTTTTTAGAACCTCAAGTTGAAGAGAGAATTACAGCTGGCGTGGAGGTTTGAATAACGGCACGGTCACAGTGGGATGTTGACAAATACTCTTCAAAGAAATAATGCTTGACCAGGTAACATTTTATTGTTCAGCAGAATTCTCTCGAACTCCTACCTGACTAAAGGGTACCATTGTAAAATTCTCATTGATCTGCATTTGTGCTTTCGGTATGCCGGTTGCTATATTCATACTACATGTGATATACCATTTTGTTCGTCTGATAATCACTTCTTTTTAGAGTTAGCGCACAACTGCCAGGTCATGATGTAAAATGCCTTCCACCAATCTCCTTGAGGACTTCTGTTCTCAGTTGGCTATCGTGCTGTCTGTTAGCATTGCAACTGTTAGCAATTCATCTTTCAACATGAACAGCAACGGTTCACTCAGGCCTGACATCTTCCCACATGAACAGAAGGGATCCATCTTTGTTGTTATCTTGCAAAATGTGAGCATTTCTGTCCTTTCGTCTTTGTCCTGGCACGTTTTAGGAGGCGGAGGAGGCAGAGAGCCCCCAACGCAGCATCCGGGATAGCGGCTATATCGATTGCTGGGACTCTGAGCGCAGCGACTCGCTTTCCCCACCCAGGCATTTCCGCGAGGACTCCTTCGACAGCCTGGACTCATTCGGCTCGCGTTCACAACAGACCCCGTCGCCGGACGTCCTGGTGGCCCGCGGCAGCAGTGATGGTACGAACCTATACAACCAGCAAACTTTTGTGTGTTTTATCCAAGTCACAGGCCACTATTGTATGTCATTTTTATTTGAGTCGCATGGCTTGACGCAAGTTGACAATTTAAGGACTTACCTGGCGAAAGCTTTCGAAAGACTCAACTTGGCTTACCATTCATGAGTCACAACATGATTTAGAATTGAACATGACCAGACAAGTTTAGCATTTGAATTTTTCATTTTCAAGATGGAGTACTGGAATACAGTGCCGACTTGAGACTTACCGTATTTTCCGCACTAAAAGACGCACTGGATTATGAGGCGCACCTTCAATGAATGGCTATTTTGTAAAAAAAGATTCATACATTGGACGCTTCGCATTATAAGGCGCAATCAACAATGCCTCCACTAGATGGTGCTACGCTCCTTCATTCAACTCGAGAGGTGTCCGTTCAACTTGAGAGGCGTTCATGACCGCCTCTGAAAAATGTAAAATTACTATTATTGTACTTAAATGAAACTATGAAAATGGAAAATAATGCATCAAAACAGAAAATCAGGCGAGAAAATCAATCAGCTGCCCAAATCACAAAATAAATTCTATATCCCCCCCTCCAGATTTTATTTTGTGATTTCCTTGCTTGATTTTCTTCGTGGTTTCATTGAAGTAATAATGAATTTACATTTTTCGGAGGCGGCCATGAACGCCTCTCGAGTGGAACGGAGGAGACGGCACGGAGATGGACAAAGACGTACAGTACCTGTACTTGTTGAGACTGTGAAAACCATTAATAAAGTCTGCGTTTAAAAAAAATAATAAAACCACAACCACAGCTCTCCTTTTTTCAACAAATAAGGTGCGTTTTTGTCTGTCTCCGTGCCTTCTTTTCTTCCGGTCAACTAGAGAGGCGTTCATGACCGCCTCCGAAAAACGCATTGGCATTTCCTTGATCGTAGCTCCTACAGTATGATCAGATTTCAGTTGTAGTTATTTATTCCTTTGTTGTGTATTCACAAAAAATGAAATCACAATATAAATTCTGTAGGGGGGGGGGGGCTATAGAATTTATTTTGTGATATCCTTGCTTGCTTTTCAGTTTTGGTGTATTATTTTCAATTTTTGTAGTTTCATTGAAGTAATCGTTAGTTTACGTTTTTTGGAGGCGGTCTTGAACGCCTCTCGAGTCGAACAGAAAAAGGCACGGACACAGACAAAGACGTACCTGTATTTTTTGAGACTGTTTTAAAAAATTAACACCACAGCTCTCCTTTTTTCGGAGGTGCAACACAAACTTATTTAATAAAGCAGCGACACAGTTCACTGAACCAACAGCAAGTTATAACATTGGAAGCATGTCTCCAGGAAGGAGCCATCTTGGAGTCGACGTATTACCGTAATGACCATATAAAAGACGCACCGGATTTTAAGGCGCTCGGTGAGCTTTTAAGAAAATGGAAGACTTTTTGGTGCGCCCTATAGTGCGGAAAATACGGTAGTTGTCACTTGCTCCCACCTCTGCAATTGAGTAACAGAGCACCAACTCTTTTGAAAGGTGCATACAGGCAGTTCGTCATGCAGATAAATGAAGGCCCATTGTGCTTGTTCAGCTGCGCTACCGTTGAAGCCCATTGTTCTGCATTGTGTGTTGTTGCGGACCAACGCCCGGCGAAATAAAAAGACCTTTTGAATCTTTTTTTTTTTTTTTTTTTTTTTTTTGGTCATAGACACTGATTTAGATCATTGTTTTATCTTTAGCCTCAGCCCACATCATGTCAGTCATTTTTAAAGAATTCAAAATATTTTTTTTTCAATGCAATTGTGCAAACATCAGTACTCAAACAAACACTCATTCGTAATATAGAACAACCAACAAAGTACAACAAAAAATGCAAGGATTTGACTTTGAAGCATGTTTTTATCCCATTGTGTAACAAAGGAGGTATCAATAGCTTTTCACATGCATGTTAGCATACAGTAGAACAGCCAAGAGCAACAAAGCTGCTTCAGCTGCCCATGTTAACATCAATAAAACAACAAAGTCAGTTGAAAGAAATGTTTCACACCCACCCCGAGTTCTTCTCTCATGCATGCTCTGCCTCCATCATTCCGCCAACGCATCACAAGACGACCTGCATGCGCCCAACTTAAATGGACAGCAGCCAACTAGCTACCCCCGGAAAATGAATGAGGAGCCAGGTTGAAGACACGTAGCGATAAAATGCAAATATTTTAAATGTATGTTAACATTTATAAAATTAAATGTTATATAAGATATATTTCAAAAATAATGAATTCTTTGATTAATTTCTTTTAAAACATCCATCCATCCATCCATTTTCCGATCCGCTTATCCTCACAAGGGTCGCGGGGCGTGCTGGAGCCTATCCCAGCTGTGTTCGGGCAGTAAGGCGGGGGACAACACCCTGAACCGGTTGCCAGCCAATCCCAGGGCACACACAGACAAACAACCATCCGCACTCACACTCACACCTAGCGACAATTTCGAGTGTTCCATTAACCTGTCACGCATGTTTTCGAAATGTGGGAGGAAACCAGAGTACCTGGAGAAAACCCACGCAGCAAGGCCGGAATCAAACCCCGTACCTCTGCACTGTGAGGCCGATGCACTAAGCAGTCGACCACCGGGCCGTCTTTAAATCTCTCACAACAGCAACATTTAGAAAGTATTTGAAATGTTGAAAAATACAAAATGTACATCAAAGTCGTGTATCGACCATACTTTCATCAGAATGGGTGCAGGCTGAGAGGCAGGAGACCCATTTTCCCCTCCCTTGTCCCAACATTTGCATCAAAGCTCCTTCACAATTGGCCTATGTTACGTGTCCTCACCCTGACGGCAACGAAGAGGCCAGAGGGTAAAGTTGAATTCAATCTTAGGAAGACATTCGACCTCCTGTCGATACAGTGTTTATGAATGAAAGGCTTTGGAAAGAATAAATCCAGAGATGTCATGTTACTATTAGAAAATACTGTGCTGAACTCATCTGATGCCTGATGATCAGGATTGAGTTGAAACATAGTCCATTTGTCTTCGTAGGAAGTTAGTGTCTGATTTGTGCTGTTTCCCTTTTCTTGCCGTGCTCTTTGATGGCACTGGCTCGAATCTGCTCCGGGGGTCTGGGCTCTTGTAGCAGCAGTACATGTGGTGAACATCTTGTGGAGAAATTTCTGGAGACCTTGAGGAAAGCAGGTATCTCATTACTTGGTGTTTGTGAACATTCAGTCATGTGCTACCGAAGCAGGCATCAAGTGAGCACACACCATAGGACTGGTGCCTCTGCTCCATGTTAACGCTGAGGATTATTATGTAACCTAGAGATGTTTTTTTTAAACCAAGCAGGGAAAGTCCTGTTGCCAATCTAAGTGTCGCCTGGTCTATTTTCATTTTGTAAGATGGGATGTAGGTTGTGACGCCTAGATTCTAATCATTCTTTGGACGAGAGTTTAGGAGATGCAAGTAATAAATGTGATTTATGCCGTCTTGTTGGATTAAATGTCTTCATCCGTCTCAGACACTTGTATTTGGAACGTGTTCACATTTAATTGGTTTAAAAGCGGTATTTGTGATTAATGATTTGTCTTTGAGGTTAGTTGGAGCTATTTATGCGTTCTTTCTCTTTGCTTATGTGGTGGACATTTTTTTAGATAAGCAGCAAACAAGATTGACTTAATTGTGTAATTTCACACTTGATGGGATGGCCAAGTACTCCACGGCCCAACTATTTTGTATACAAACATTAAAAAGTCAATGTTCCCGTTTTATGGGTCACCTTTGGGCTCTTTGGGGAAAGTTGAAGGGGAAACTAGTGCATTGGTGTATTGAAAGTACGTGAGAAAAATCTGATGAGTTTGTGCAAGCAACAACACTTGTTTTGCAGTAACTGCTTGTCTGTGTCCAAAATTCACTTTAACTGCACGATTTTGACCTCCTCATGACCAGAGGTGGAAAAAACACTTCCTCTGCTCGAGTCATATAGATACTTGTGTCAAGACAGACTTTGATGAAAGTAGGAAAATTCATTTGACTCCTTTAAGTATTGATGGGTAATGTGAAAACTTCTCTGCACACAAAATAGTTACATTGTGTTCATACTGAGAAAAAAAAGGGGGCGGGGTTAGGTTTTCATGCCAGATGTTTTTAAGAGCTAGCTATTGCCTTTTTAACTTTTACGCAAGTATTGTGTTCCCGTATCTTTGCTAACATTGTCACCAAAAAATATTACGTTTTGGGACTTTGTTACTTCCCACCGTTGCTCATGACTGTCGTCTCCTTCCCCCTACAAGGCCGCGGCAGCGACTCCGAGTCGGACGGCCCACCGTACCGGAAGATCCCGGACATCCACAAGGACGATATGTTGGCCCGCCGCACCTCCGTGAGCGAGCCGCGTACAGCCATGCCCTTCAACCAGTACCTGCCCAACAAGTGCAACCAGAGCGCCTACGTGCCAACGTCGCTGCGCAAGAAGAACGCCGACAAGGACGATGACGAGCACAAAAGCTGGAGTACGGCCACTTCGCCTGTAGGGGGTGCTGACAGACCTTTGAGGTAGGTGCTGCCTCACAGGCTCTCTTGTGATCGTCCCTCGTGATGTCAAAAAAATAATTCCTCACCCATTGGCTGAAAACTCACATATTGTGGGGTTTGTTTATGCTCTTTCTAAAATTCTATAAGATGCCACAAAATGGCACCAAAGCCGTGGAGAACATGAAATGCAGACATTGGTGTCAAATGTGTGTATTGAAGTGGTACATCTAGACCAAGGGGTCTCAAACTCAACTGGGGGCCTCTGGAGCTAGGGTCAGGTTTTCCAAAAAAAAAAAATTCATTTATTAAAAACAGACACAAACACATAAAACTTCGCTTATAAATAGTATCATTTGTCGATAAAATTGGCAATACACCTTTGCATAACACTGTATCCTTATTAACGTATAAGGGAATAAAAAAAAAAGAAAGATGGACCAACTTACAACAAAGAATAGCTTTAGTAACTGGAACAGAAAAGATTTAAAGTGCATCTGAAATTCAAAAATAACATTGAATCCTTAATTTAATAACAATAAATATTTTTTAACTGACCATGTCAAACCATACGATACTGAAAAATAAAATGACATAAACTCAATAACTAATAATGCATTCAAACTAATCACCAACATTATCTCAGGAGCACAATATTTTTAAAAAAACTTTAACCAGCAAAACAAAAATATATAAAAGAATTTGTGCTATTTTTTTTTAAAAATCAAAGATGATGTCTAGATTAACGGCTACAATGAGCACATTTTGCAATGCACAGCTTTTCGAAGCGAGGTTTGAAGCAGGACACAGCAACTCTCGGCTCCTGCTCAATATGTAGCCGGGACCTGTATTATTATACTGAAGTAGCAGTCACAAAGCAGCAGGATTGTTGGCAATATTCGGCACGTTTTCGCTGAAAAAAACTCAAGCAGCTTACCAGCATGATTGGGGTGCAATGTCTTTAAGTGACGCCTTAATTTATTTGGTTTCATTCTGTCCGCTACCAACATTTTTAGACAAAGTAAGCACATCAATCTTTCCTCGTCTGCCCTCGCAGGCACATTGAGGCCAAGCTCTACACACGCCTTGTCATATTTCCTCCCTGACAATGCTCCCTGCGCAAACTCTGCCAATGAGAGCGCTACTGCCCCCTAACGTAGTGGAGATGCAACTGCAAGTTATTTTAGGACAGTAAAAAAATAAAAAAGCATGTTCCCTGAGGTCAAACGCAACCCCCCCTGGCGGAGCCTCGCGCCCCCCCAGGGGGGCGCGCCCCACTATTTGAGAAACACTGATCTAGACTGAGACTGACATCCTTCTATATCGGGGAGAAGCTAAATTCAGCCCAGATTTTTAGGGTAATGTAAGATGAGTCTGAAAAGGTTTGTGTCATAGTTTGCGGTATATTTGCGGTTTGATCTTGATGCCTGCGGTTGAGTGAATAAACGCCTCTGGAAACTATTTGTAGAACTACATTATATATCACACACACTCTTCCCATTTTTGAAAATCTTTTTCTGCACCGTGACCAGCGGTCATGTTATTGAAATTGCCAGGGGTTCCTTGTGCCGTCCCGCTGCCCCGTTTCTTTCTCTTCTGCTGAACACATGGCCCGGATTGCCTGTCATCATAATTTCAAGGGACTTGGAAACTAATCTGCAGTTGAAATCTGCAATGTATATATCGGGTCTGGGATGTTTCCTTTGAAATGAGCTGCTGCTTGCATTCTTAACAGCAGCAGGCTGCGGCGTGTGCACGTTAGCGCTGCCAAGATGTTAACACTTGTCATGCGGTTGTATCACATCAAGCAAATCCCAGTCATTTCCCAACAGAGCTGTGTGGGGGGGCTGCTTGGCTTATTAGGAGAGACAAAATGATGTATCTTTACAAGCAATATAGTTGAGAAATTCAAGATAGGAGCAGTTCATATACACACCTGAATGAAAGGAGAAATATTTTTCCTTTTTTTCACATTTTAAAACAGTTTCCAGGTGTCTTGGTATCATTTTTAAAATACCCTAACTGGACATCAATCTGGACTACAGCCTTCTTCAACTCTTTAAAAGCTAGTGCAAACAGCATAGCATGCACGTGCGCACACACACACGCACACACAAATTGTACCCAACCCCACAAGGACACCTTCACCACGAAAGCTCTGCGTGTCGGTGATGTTATGTAAATTACCTTAATTGTGATGTCAAATTTTGGCAAAACTAAGAAGGGCTAGCATGCAGACAGATTTTCAGAAATTAGAAACCCGCAACAAATTTATAGGAGGAAGTCTCGAGACTCAACTATTTGTCTTCAAAAAGCGATTAATAAAAATGTGTATTTTTTTTAAAATAATAACTTATCCACCCCTCCATTTTCAACACTGTTAATCCTGAACAGCTTCGCAGGGGGCTCCTGGAATCTCTCCCAGCTGACTTTGGACAAAAGGCAAACTACACCCTAAACTGGTCGCCAACCAGCCACCGGGCACAAATAATTACTTCATAAATTTATCATAAATCCATGTTTTATGTTATGTGCTGTGTTTATTATTTTACTTTATGTTAACTGTTTTGTGAAGCGCTCTGTTACAGCTGCCGCTGTTGTGAAAGCGCTATATAAATCAGCATGTATTGTGTATTGTATAATTTCACTTAGTAAAAACATACTGTACATCAATTACAACATGAAATACAATGTTAAAGAAACCTTTTTACTTCAATTCAATGAACATTGTGCTGCTCCTCCTGGCACGTGTGCCTTGGCCACGCAAGGGCACTGAGATACAAGACATCCAGATGTATAGTATTGTACATGGGGACAGTCGCTGCTCCTCGGTAAGATGCAATAATAGTCATCATCCTTCACAGAGGATAAAGAAAATCTACGCCTTTGAGTGTTACATAATTTATGTGTTGCTTCACAGTTTGTGTTCAACATCCATTGCTTAAAAGATAATGCCCCCACAACACCGATGCTATTCATTGGCCCTTTTGTGGAGTTTCCCATTATGTGTGTTAGCATTCAGCTTGCTGAATATCCATAATCGTCCGACACATGGTCACTCCACAATGTTGTGTGTGTGCATTTTAATTTTCCTGTTCTTTTCTCCAAAATAGCCCTTTTATTTGTTTAGAAACTCCACGTTCTGTTTAAACTCATGATTATCTATTAATCCAAAACTTTATATAGTAATATTTTGGAAATTACATCATATCAGGCATGGACTAAAACTCTGGTACACACAGAAATGGGAATATGGGACTCTCCCTGAGGATGTACGGAAATGAGCTCCGCTTCCTTTACTGAACCTGATCACACCCAATGCCTGAACCGGACAGCTGCACACTTTCTCCACCCGGCTTTCTGACTGCCTGCCTGCAAAGCTTTCTCAAAGATTAACAGTCAAAAATGGTCTTGGGAGAGTGCAGAAGTTAACCACAGCCTGACGGAAACCAACAGT
Source organism: Hippocampus guttulatus (assembly GCF_054856545.1). NCBI lineage: Eukaryota > Metazoa > Chordata > Actinopteri > Syngnathiformes > Syngnathidae > Hippocampus > Hippocampus guttulatus. Next base: position 2,447,342 of record NC_141262.1, on the reverse strand, counting down.
GGCCGCTTCGATTGAGACGTGACTTCTCCAAGATGTATTTGAAAGGGGCAGGAGGGTCTGTTTACAAAATAATACCTGCACTTCGACAAATTAGCCGAACAATCGAGAATGTGCTGCCGCTTATCAGAAGCTAACGCTGGTAGCTAACACTATTCTGAGCTAACATTTCAGCATTTTTAGTTTCACATTTGACGGTTGGGCAGCCTATTGGTATACAAGTCAATTTTCCATATGCGCCCTTCGCGACCTTTGTTTGCTTTGGTTTGTGTTGCTGGTACTTGACAACTGCAGCAGTGGTTTGCTTGCAGAGAAGACCGCCCCCTTGTGACTGTTTGGCACAACATCATTCAGCCTCTAAATCTGACACACAAGTCATTTGGTGTCACCGTCTCTACTCGGCAAACATTCAATAATTCACATTTGTGTTTGTCTGTTGTTTGTCTCTCCATGCTGTCTTGCGTCCTGCCAGCGTGTCACATGACCTACAGTAAGTCATCCAATTTCCACATGGGAAAATCTACCGGCCATTTTACTGTGTCTGGTGTCGGTCATACGCTCGAGAATGATTGTCACAACGTTATGATTATGATGACAGTATTGACAGTATGAGCAATACAATGTTTAAATCTCAATATACAATCAACAATTTTCCTTGCAAAGGCGAACCTAAATTGCATGGTGCCTTAAAAATGTTTTGTGTTTTGGGGAAAATCTTGGAAGGATTATGAAAACGTGACATTACAATCGCCATAGCCTCTGAAGATTTCAAACATAATTTCGAGTGATTTTAACATGTTGACTTCCAAAATACACAAAATTGTCCGACACGTTTCAAGTAGAAAAAAATAATTTGCGGCTCTTCTTGAACATATTTGGAAGCGGTTTCCAAATGTACTGTCGTTGCAGTAAAGAAACCTTTCATGAAAAAAATCCGTGTTCGCAGTGGTTTTTAGTCTACCATGTGATGTCCATTCCCTGATAAAAACACAAAACAAGAGGTGGCATGTATGCAGCAACAGCAAAGACACATCCTTTGCTGCACATTGATTTTTGAATGTCTCTTTCTCTTGTGTCCTCCGCAGGAGTGTGAGCATGATCGACATGCGTGGGGAGGATGACGCCGCCACCATCTTGCCACCGCACAGTCACATGCGTCATGAGCTGATGCACAACCAGTACAACCAGATGAAGGAAGAAGACAGTCACTGGCAAGATGTGAGTGAGCAGTTGTCATTTATTAGTAGTTAGTTTTTTTTATGTTAGTGTCCGATAGCCTTCAGTATAGGGGCACCTGGCCTTTTCACGTAGAGCAGAATAAAGCATAACAGTTGTCATTTGTGCGCGTCAGGATCTGGCCCGGTGGAAAAATCGTCGGCGCAGCGTCTCTCAGGACCTGATCAAGAAGGAGGAAGAGAGGAAGTTGATGGAGCAGCTGATGACCGGAGGGGAGAGCATCTCGCAGAGGAGGAGAAGCATCAAGACCTACCGAGAGATTGTCGAGGACAAGTAGGTCCAACTCAAATGGAGAACATCAGTTTGAGCGTACAGTATGTTACCCATTTAAAAATGAATACGTTCAAAACCCTCTCAACTCTTAAAGCACTATCTCAAATTAAATGAGGAACATGGCGTATAATAGTAAATCAACCACTAATATGCATTATGGCAAATGGCAGCTAGCCAGTAAGAGGCTAGCTGGCCAGCGGTTAACCTAGCAGTCTGAAAGTGTTTTCCTCAATGTTCTGAAAGGAAACACAAATGTCCTTTGTTCACAAAATACCAAAGGAATCCTATCAAACCAAAAGGAATGGTGGCTAGCTACATAAGCTAATGTAGAAATCTAGATTTTTCTTAGTGTGTCTTGTTACACAGCGCAAAGACTCAAATACATGCATGGCAGGAAATCCAAATGAAAGTTCTCTGTTCACAAATCGTTCTTATAAATCAAAGCAAAGAGTTTGAGCGAGCGAGAAGCCAGCGGAACTGTGATTGATCCAGATGTTGGCAGACAGATTCTGGGCTCCGCTATGTGTGGTGGATGTCATCATATTTCATTTGTAAATATGAAATCGGCATGTAGCGAACCCTCTCAATCATTGGATGCGTTATTATGATCATCACCTTTATTTTTTAATAGCTGACTGCAGCACAATTCTTGTGTGTTTGTGTGTTGGAGGAGGGGAGACTGGTTTGGGGAGGCATGAGCGAGCATCATCCCCAAGTGAAGATCATCTTGTAGTTGCTTATAAAGGCACTCCGCATGCGCTGATCTATTACATAGGCTAGAGCGAGTCTGTTATTCTTCCGCCATATTGACCGTGTGCCTCTCGTGCACTGAATGTAAAGGGAGCAATGGGAGCCGCTTCGACTGGCCAGGAATCAAGTTGGCTGTGTTCATCACCACAACAGAGCAAACGCCCATTTGTAACTGCGCCCATCTCCAAAAAATACCAAAATGAAAGAAAACGTCACCCATGCGCAGTTACAGTGCACTTTGCATGAGGCATGAAAATAATTTAGGGCCTATGGACCTGTCTGTAAAATGCATGGCAGACAAGCCAAATAAAAAGTCTTTGTTGTCGATACTAATACTGATCGACAGATTCCTTTCAAACCATCATTAAAGGGAGCAAATAAGAAGCTAGTGTAACAGTCAACATCTTTCCTATGTGCTCCTTCTCGTCAAACAAATCAGACCCAGAAGAGCCAAAGTCATTTGTTTACAAGCAAGCTGCTTACGTTGTTGGTCTCCACAGGGAACGTCGCGAGGAGGAGCTGCGGGCAGCTTACCGGAGAGCCAAAACCCCCGAGGAGGCGGCCTTCATCCTCCAGCGTTACGCCCAACGCTTCTCCATTAGCGAAACGGTTATGGAGCGCCTCCAGCTGCCCAAGGTCCTGGATCGCAGCATCTCGGCCGACCCGTCCTTCTCCGGCTTCCCCGTCCCCCTCTCGCCCTCGCCGACCACCTCCGGGCCGTGGGACGCCGACCCCGACAGTCCACTGAAGTATCTGCGGCAGCAGTCGTCCCCGGCCTCGGCTCCCAGGTTCACATCTACGGTTGAGGCGCAAATCGATGAGTGGCCAAGAGACATGCCGCCCCAAAGGCCACAGATCCGATCGCGCTCATCTGAGCCGCCGCCCAACCGGGTGCCGTCCCCCAAGCCGCTGCCATTGCTGACGCCCAAGCCTTACGTTCAGTCCTGGCCTGCTACACCGGAGCCCTGGCCCAGCAAGGTCAGTTTGACGCTATATTGCATTAGGCCTTCATATTTCAGCACAAATATAAAAAGTGGACTGAGCTTCATGTAAATCACAAGACTGAACAGTTTCTGCTTAAGCAAACACCAAACAAAAAGTATTCACACTTGAAGCTATTCACATTCGACATTCCGGGAATCTTGCTGAACTATAAATGTTTTCTCAGAGGAATGGTCCAAAATTCATCAGCAGTTCAGCAGTCTGCAATTGCAGCTTGTGATCAGAGCTGTTGCCCTTTATCTTTTATTGTTATCATAATTCTCATTCAGAATTTGTTTCGCGTACAATTCACCGAGGGCACGGGCAAAGAATAGGAATCTAGAGGGCCGAGGGAAGCACTTTAAAACGGTACGTGTGAGCTACGACAGCTAACCGGCTGCAAAAGTGCGCCGCATGCCTCCGTGTCAGGCTGTTGCTCATCATGGCATGGTAACGGGTCGATCGCGGGAGGTTGGTTGATCGAAAAGTCGATCTTCTGTCCAAAATGTTTGGGCACCCCTGATCTAAACCATACTTTTAATTTCACACAAATTCCGACTTTGTTTATCTGTCAGGGCTTTCATGCCATCTTAGGGCATTGCAGAAAAATAGGACAAATACACTGTCCAATTGTTTTATCCAAAACATGGTATTTTTCACATAAAAATGTTGGGCAGTGATGGTCGCGACCGAGCTAAATGTAGCCAAGTGCTTCTCTGGAATGTCTTGTCAGGCGTCCCAGTCCCACGTTGAATGGAGCCTTGTGTTCCCTATTGACTTAAGAAGTTGCCGGAGAACGGCCCTCTCAATGTGAAGTGGGCTCCCCCGTGGACAACGACGGCCCACACAAGCTGCTTGGAGACGGATGAGAAGGTGGAGGTCTAGAATGGGGCGAGGATCGGGAGGTGCAGGGTACTCACTGAGAAGTTCACTAGAAGCCCCCTCACACATAGATTACCAGCGCCTCTTTGTGTCTGAGGCTCGCTTTGTTGCTAAACTCTGCATGCATAAGCTCATAGGACACTGGTCCTGCAAGTGAGGTTTTAGCCCCAGAGATTTGTTTCTGTTGTAGTTCTCAATAGGGACCTCTTGGAATCACTGTTCGATTCTATTCTTGAGATGATTAAGTTGTTTTGGGGGGGGGGGGGGGGGGGGGGTGCAATATGCCCGAAAACATGAGGATTTTTGCAGGTGCGTGTATCTTGTGGAGCACATAAAGACATGAAAATGTCTCAAGGAGCCATGTCCCAACTTGATCAGGAAATCAGCCATTTTGGGTTTTGAAGCAGCCATGTCAGACGAATTCCAGGGCTTGTGATTTGACAAATTTATCCCAGGTGATTTGTCTTGAGTCCCAAATTGGAAGCAGCAATCCTAGACAGACGGGCTCATATTTGTTTTACGTATTTTGGGCCAGGTGCTGTCGTTTCAAATCAAGGTAAATCTGGATCTGATTCAGATGAGCATCAAAGCATTCCACACTAGGGAGAAAATTCAAATCGTGTTGAATCTGGATCCGATTCAGATTATCATCACAACATTCCACATTACGGTAAAACAACTTCTAATGTCTTAGGGCACTTCCACTGCTGCCAAATTACATGATATCAAGTAGTAATTGTTTGTGCATCTGGATTTTGTTGGGTTTGATCACGTTTCATTTGAAACTGCTTTGTATACATTGCCGTGTCTCACCAAAGCTCAGCACAGACGTGTCTGCCCTCAACACAGCATCCGTCTCTTCTAGGCTGACGGTTTGCTGCGGGTCAATGGCAACACGGGACCCGGCGCCCCTCCCGCCGTGCCCGAGAGCCAAGCAAGGGAGTCCTCCCCCGTTTTCCTACCGTCCTCATCGCCCAAAACCACAGCCCACCACACAGATGCGGCCGCGGCAGGAGACAGTCCGACGTCCATCAATGTCGAAGCGGCTTCGACTGACATCCAGGACAAGGAAGTCGCTCTGTGTTTAACGCCGCCTACTAGGCCTACTTCACTGCCAGTGGTAAACCGATCGCTTATTCCATTACCTTTATTCAAACATTCACACTGCTAGCTGTTTTCAAATGTATGAAAAACAAATCTAATCATGAACTTCAAATACTATTATTAAGTATCCATTAACATTAGGTGTAAATTTAGATTGTTTTGTGTGCCTAGTGTAATGCCTGTGAGCATAGAGTAAGCTGCTACCGCACTACAAAGCTCAAATGTATGTGATTTATCGATTTCTCTGGAAGCTATGCAAAGTGACATTTTCTATATATTTATAGATAGATACACAACTATCGACTTGTTTGTTTAGGAGTTGCAGAAGCCAGAGGAGAGTTTCGGGTGGAAGACTGGAAGCCAGTCGGCGGCTGCACCACTGGAGAAAAAGTGTGAATCAGCGTCACACTTCCAAACATCTGCAGGTCTGAGTCATACACTACTCGACTGCCCCCATCTGGACACTTGTGGATCTGCCACATTGCAGACATGCAACATTTTTTACAGTTCCTTGGTATTTTCGTAAAACTTCTCGCATTCTTCTCTCAAAACGGTATGATGAGGTATCAATGGATCAAGAATTAGAGCACTATGAAACGTCCTCAGACAGTTGTGGTGGAATGGTTCTGTCTCATGCAAATGCACACTCCCCCTGTCGTTACCATGATGACTGTGGGTGGAGCTAGTGCATTGCAACCAAAGGAGTGCTACTCGGTGCTGTCATTTTGGCAACTTTGTCACTACGTTTTGTGACTTTTAAGACCCTCTTGGAAAAAATAAAAATAAACTCTTGTCTTTTGCAGAAGCCAAACATGAGACTGTACCATCATGTCAAACGGGGCTTGGCACGCACTCTGTAACCTCAGAGGTAAACCATGAAAATAATCCTTCCTAATTCAACATGTCATCCGTCCATCCTGTTAATAGTCCTGTGAAATCTGTAGACAAGCATCGACAGTCACCTGGAGATGAACCAGAAGAAAGGGAAGCTTCCCTGTTTTGGACATCAACCGCCAACTACAATAACAGAAGGTTACAAAACACACACACACACACACACACACACACACACACACGCTCAATCAGCCGCTGTACACCAGTTTTGTCCATTTGACTTATATTTCCACATATTGTGCCACAGGTTTTAAAAACACTACCCGCTCTCCAGTGACAAGTAGCAACCCAAATTTACGTTGGGAGTTCTTTGCAGGTAATTTGGGGATGGGGGACACAATTCAGTTCAATGCGTCACGATATAGAGCTCAGCGCTTCTCAGCAAATGTATTTTTAGTTGCAATTGATGCAAATTGATGTTGATATTCAACACCAGAATCTTCATTCCCGACTCGATTTTTGGCGTTTGTTACATTGCTACTATACATTTCCATTCTGCAGATAAGTGGGAGAAGGATCAGCACAGCAACGTGAGTACAATCAATATCTTGAAGCGTGAAGGTTAAGATTACTTCTGACATGCAACATATGTGACTTCCTGCCACCTCTGGCCACCTCTGTCCTTTTCTGTCTTTCTCCTTCAGTAGGAGTGAATTGGCTAGCATTGGACTAGTGCTTTTGTGGTAGACCAATTACTCTCTTCTCTCCATTTTTTTTCTCTGTATGTGTGATGCCTGGTTGTTTGTGGGTAACCGGCGTGTGCATGACACTTTCTGTGCTTTGGATTTTGTGGATGCATGTGTTGTTGATGGGGTGGTGGTGGTGGTGGTGGTGGTGGTGGTGGAGGGGGAGAGGGCATCCCGTCAGGTTTCGGTGCCGGTATCGCCTCAGACCAGACGGGCCGACCGCTGGTCCTGGGACCTAGACGAGGAGCGAAAGCGTCAGGAAAGGTGGCAGCAAGAGCAGGAGCGCCTGCTGCAGGTACCGGTACATGGCGTGGTGGCGAGGCAAAGCATGGCGCATGAGGCCACTTCCAGGATTCACTCCTCAGTTTTGGTTTTATTTGTGCAAGGGTCACACTGTCAAAAGCTTGCTACTTTCCCCGGCGGTGTGGTCCCCTTATACAGTTTCTCCACCTCTTGGGTGAGATTTGTCGTTTTCAGCATACAGTAGAAGGCCCCACCCATTTATCAAATGCTCACTTAAGACTTTTGTTCACACTTAAACCTATAAAATGATCCTTTTAGTTTGTCAAAGTTTAAATCTAATTACTGGTATTTCATTTTATTTTTCATAGTAATAGTCATAGGAGTATTTGATTTATTTGAAAATTTAGTTGTAATCATTTTAACAGTTTGTTTTTTATTTGTATTCATATACGTACTGTATAAATAAATGTATATGACTTATGTGTGCATTGTTCAAGTTTAGAAATCTTACAAATTATAAGTAGACAATAAAAATAAGTACTGTATTTCATTACTGCACATAAAATATATATACGGGTATGTCATTTTATTGATCATGGTCCACGCAGTATTTAAAATGTTTTTTGTGCACATCATTGAATTCAGCAGTTTCTTGTCATTTTAATCATTAGTTTATGTGCAATACATAATATGCGTAGTTTAATAAAATGACTACCGGTACACCGTTTGTATTTTTCAGGTATTCAAGAGAAAGTATTTTAAATTTAATTCCCCCCAAGAAATGTCATTGATCACTCATTTGTTTGCCTACCGCTGCTTTTAAACCGTGAGATGAGCTTCTGACCTAAATGTGTTACATGTCACAAGGCCGATTAACCACATTCCATTGCACCCTTGAAAGCTTGCAGCCATTTTTATGATCAGAGCGTTTACTTATCGTAACAATCGCTCATCGTAACAACCGCTCATGTCCCGCTGCCACCACCTGAGGGCCGCCTAGGTGCTGTGTCAAAGCTTGTGCTGGTGGGATGCTGCTGCCTAAATGCCACACCCCTCCCCCCGTCATCCTCTGCAGCTCAGTGCGAAAGGTTTCTGAACTCCGATGATGGATGGATGGATGGATGGATGTGCGTGCGGTGCATCACGTGCTGGTTATGTTTCATCCCTATAATTGTTTGTCCTGCTCTGTGATTGTCGTCAGGCTTCCAATGCAAGTCCAAATAGGGGAAAAAAATGTCATTACAAAGATCATAATGCCCAAAGAGCTCTCTGAAGTTCAAATTACAGCCACGTTAAATACATTTTTAAATTGACATCTGGCAGTGTCAATCAAAATGGAGCATTTTTCAGAGTGTATGAGGGACGTGAAGGTGTCATTAATTCGACTTTCCAAACTGAGTGCCTTAAATAGCCTTCAAAATGAGTACGATGACAACCACTGCTCTGTAATTTCTCACACAAGCCGAACGTCACGCTGTTGTCGTGTGTCCAAAAACATCTTCAATTTTAAGCCTGCAGGCACCCAGTTTATTATCTTTGTAAGAGGCAGACATTTTTTTAACAGTGAAACAATTCTCGGAAAACTGCATATCCAGCTCCTGCCTGCTTCTCCTGTCCTTTTTCTGTTTGTTTTTTCCTTTTTTTTTTTTTACATTCACTCTCGACAAGCCAATCTTCGATGATGTCTAAATCCGTTTTTACACGCCTCCGACATAAATCACAATGTCTTGTCTTGTTTTCCGGTTTGTGTCTGTATGTGGTGTGCTGCCGTGGTAACACAGGAAAAGTACCAGCGGGAGCAGGAGAAGCTCAAGGAAGAGTGGGAGAAGGCCCAGAGGGAGGTGGCCCGGGAGGAGAGGCGCTACCATGAGGAGGTGCGAGCATATCTGTACACAATACAATCTCTGTTAGTCTATGGACAGTGGACGTGTATCGGCTGGCCCAGAAGCTCAGCTTTTCTGCATGATGATTGGATGATCTGTCTGAAGCTGAATCTCTTTTTGATTGACAGCGAAATGAGCCAATCACCGATCTTTTGGTGTAGGCATCCGTGGGAGCATCTTTCAATTCTCATTCTTTTCTGAGTTGAACTGGAGACTTTGTCTAATTATCTTTGCGACACTCTCTTTGTTGAAAACAACGAGCGACAAATGAATCTTTTTTTTCTGGTGGGTTTTATTGTAGTTGTAGGAGACTAGTTAAGTCCCTGGAAAAGCCGCGTTGTTGGTATGACAGGGTCACAGATCATTTTCTTGAAAAGGAACAAAGAGTAGAATTCACGTATAAATCAACGGGCACATTTTATGATGTAGGCCAAAATTGATCTTCCCCTGCTTGACAGACCGGCATCCGCCACTGTTGATAAGATACGCATTTGGGGTGGTCGTGACCAACCTTTAGCAACCTTACAACTTCTTGTAATGGCGCTAGCTAGCTGCAAACCTGTTGCAAACATACAACTTCTTGGAATATGCCGCTAGCTAGTTGCCATATTCTTCTCATTTGTCAACAAATGGCAGCGTGTCATATGATTTTCTTCAGGTTTTACATCGCGGGAGTGTTTCTTTTTGTAATTACGTTACAGTGGTTACAGAACGTGTCGCAGTTGTAATTGAGTTGTTTCCCTGTGCGTCCATTTTTGTTGCTTACTGCTCCCACGTTTACCCTCACGTCAGGAACGTCTAATATTGGAAGAGACGGTCACACCCCTGACTCCGCCATCGTCTGCCCCTGCCCCGTTGGCTTCCAAAGGCCAGGACACGATCGTGCGCTCACTTGCTGACTGGGAGCGCAAACAGGAGCACCTGGAAAGACATTCGGTGAACAACTCATTTGTTCATTTGTTAACTCATTCAGTACCAACCAATTCTGGACCAAGTCTGAAAAGACGTTTAAAAACGTCTTTGGGAGTGATTGAGTTAATCATTATTAGTTTGTGTTATTGGGTGTTCTCAAACCTTTTGGGCTCAAGGACCCTTTCAAGTGGAGAAATTAAAAAGGTGTCTCGTTATAATCCTATTGAGTTATCTTGCATCTGGAATGTGCTCTAAAAAAAGCTACTTTCTTGTCTGTTTTCGGGAAAAAAAGGCTAATGTTGCATTGAGTCATTCATATTTTTAGAGAAATTATTTGCGCAAAGTTTTGAGAGTAAAATTGTTGTTTTTGAAAAAGTCATCATCTTTAAAAAAACAGTGATGTATTTTGTCTGGATGAAGAGTCATAATCTTTTGGGAACCAAGATAGTTGTCATCTAGAATATTAAAGTCTAATTTAAATGAGGGCCGAGATTCATTTTAATAAGTCCATCCATCCATTTTCCGAACCGCTTGATCCTCACTAGGGTCGCGGGGGGTGCTGGAGCCTATCCCAGCCATCTCCGGGCAGTAGGCGGGGGACACCCTGAATCAGTTGCCAGCCAATCGCAGGGCACACAGAGACAAACAACCATCCACGCCCACACTCACACCTAGGGACAATTTAGAGCGTCCAATCAGCCTACCATGCATGTTTTTGGAACGTGGGAGGAAACCGGAGCACCCGGAGAAAACCCACGCAGGCCCGGGGAGAACATGCAAACTCCACACAGGGAGGCCGGAGCTGGAATCGAACCCGGTACCTCTGCACTGTGAAGCCGACGTGCTAACCACTGGACTACCGGGCCGCCCTCCATTTTAATAAGTGAACTTCAAAATACAACTTCATCCTCCTGGTATTACACCATTTATCATGGAAAATTATTCTAATGGGGCTAATATTTTTGAAAAATAAAAATGGTGTTCTTCAAGAAATAGGACTTTATTGCCGTTGTAATACACCGTTAGCACAATTTACTTGATCAAAAGCTAAATTAGGATGGATTAATTGTCCCCGAGTGTTAGGTGTACCCCTTTTTTAAATGATATCTCATTATTTATTGGAAATTACTTTGAGGGTCCTCAGCCCAATTTTTGGAAACATTTACATTGAGTGATTGATTGACCAGCTAACAGTCCTTTATCTCTGATTGGCTAACAGAAGGAAAGTGCAGAGAACGAAAAGACGAGCGACATCAGCGCCACCGACGACAGCTTCAGAACAGCCAAGAGGTTTGTTGACGCATGAAAGCACATGTCAAGAAAACAGAATGATTGCTTCAATAAATATGACATAAAAGGCTATGTTCAGACGACAGGTCTTGTTGCTCAATTTGAGCTTTGGGGTTTTTTTTGTTTTTTGTTTATTTTTGGAGGGGGGGGGGGTAAATTGACATTACACCTTCGTCTGGTGTATGAACCAAATGTGTCCCCAAAGTGACCCGCATGCGCAGAAGAACCGATAGCGTCACTTCCAACTAGCTATGGGCTGATAACCAGTTTGACGATTTACCGTGGTTTTAAAAAATGCTAATACTGTCTGTCACCAGTAATGAGCTCTTCTTTTCTTTTTTGGGGGGGAGCAGCGCCCAATATAATTGATATGTTTCTGAGTGAGGGCACACGGTGAGGTCGGCCACCCTCGGCCTACGCCTGCCCGATGCAGCAGCAAATATATAAATATAAATAAATAGAGAGAGAGATTTGTTTTTTGTATCATTAATAGTTTTTCCATTTGTGCAACATACTCCACCTACTTTTTTTCTCAAAAAAGTAACTCAAATGTTTTTTCTTTGTGTTTCAATTATAATTGTACATTTTGAAACATAGTACTAGTACATGGTTTTTGTTGGGCAATACAGGAAGCAAACATCCCTACCTTGGCACAGGTGACATTGGTAAATCCGCCAGCGGCGGCCTTCAGTTTTGTGCATGACCCTCACATTCGCATTGAATAGTTATCAGAGTTAAAAAGCCATCATGCGTATGATGATTCCAAAAATGCCCGTGATGATTGTGGCAGCAGAGCGGTGTAGTGGTTCGTAGTGCATCCACCTCAGACATTCTGGGCTCTCATCTCGGCACAGACTCCATGTTGTCTTTCCACTTTCCACATTTTCTATTATATTCATTGAAAGGTCCAAATTGTCCATAGTGTGAATATGTGACTACCTGTACTTGTGTGTGCCTTATGATTTACTTGTGATCAGTCCAGGATGCAGCGCACTCATGTCGCCCTAAATCATCTGGGTTAGGCTCCAGCTTCATCATCGCCCTAATGAGTTAGAAGTGTTACGTCGTTATATTATCTCCTAAAAATAGAGCAATAACGTTGTCTTTTGTGTGGGCCATTTTCAGCTCGGTGAGTCAGAGTAGCTGCCTGCAGAATGGCCAGAGGATTCACCAAATGGCCGGCAAGCCCTCCGCGCCAGTCAAGAAACGGCAAGACACTGAAATCGGCAAGCCTGCCCGCCCTGCGGGAGAACGCAGGTATGTGATGAACGTATGTGCTTAAATGGACTCTCCTTCAGTCTATCGTTTAAAGACGCTTCCTGCCTGTTGACAGTAATTGTCTGGCATATTGGTGAGAGCGAAGAGTAACCCTGGCAACAGCAGTGCTCTTGTGCTGTGCTATCGTTGCCGCATTTGAGGCTTTCATTGTGATGAGCCGCAGTTTTTCAGTTGCTGTGTTAGGCCAGCAGGTGGCACCAACCACCTGTCTTCCTGTCCGTCTGAGGAAAACAAGTTTATATTAATTGCTGCAGTAACTCGCACAGATTACCATCACCATCACCATCATCATCATCATGCCCCAGCCTGTTTTCCAGAAACCCACATAAGAGCAGACTCTGAATCAAGATATGCACTAATCGGCATAGTCGTTTAAATCCCTCAAAGCCAGGTGTGCCCAACCAGTCAATCACAGTCCACCGGTAGTTCGCAGACTGGTTCCAAGTCTACCGCGAGTGGTATAGAGGGGGAAAAAAATGTGTGTGTCTGTATCCGTGTTAATAATATTACATATTTGTGTCTTAGTGTACACTGCACCCTTCTATAGCCCCCCTACAGATTTTTTTTTGTGATTTCCTCGGTTGTGAATACACAACAAAGGAATAAATAACAAACACTTCTGAGACAGTCCAGTCTCTTACATTTCACTGACATCTGATCGTTCTCTTGAGGCTACGCTCAAGGAAATGCCAAGGGGGGCTATAGAATTTATTTTGTGATTTCCTCGCTTGATGTTCTGTTTTGATGCATTATTTTCAATTTTCGTAGTTTCATTGAAGTAATCATTAATTTACGTTTTTCGGAGGCGGTCATGAACGCCTCTCGAGTCGAACGGAAGGAGAGTAGCTCCGTCTAGTGGATGCTTTGAAGATTGCGTTTTATAATCCAGTGCGTCCAATATATGAAAAAAGTTCAAAAATAGCCCATTCATTGAAGGTTCGCCTCATAATCCAGTGCGGCTTTTAGTGCGGAAAATACGGTACATACAGTATATATATATATATATATATATATATAGTATATATAGTATATATTTTTATATATGGGCGGCCTGGTGGTCCAGCGTGTGAACCTCACAATGCAGAGGTTGTGGGTTCGATCCCGACCCCGGCCTTCCTGTGTGGAGTTTGCATGTTCTCCCGGGCCTGTGTGGATTTTCTCTGGGTACTCCGGTTTCCTCCCACATTCCAAAAACATCCATGGCAGGCTGATTGAACACTCAAAATTGTCCTTAGGTGTGAGTGTGAGCGCAGATGGTTGTTCGGCTCTGTGTGCCCTGTGATTGGCTGGCAACTGGTTCAGGGTGTCCCCCGCCTACTGCCCGAAGACGGCTGGGATAAGCTCCAGCACCCCCCGCCCCCTGACCTTTGTGAGGATAACGCAGAATGGAAAATGGATGGATGGATGGATAGATAGATAGATAGATAGATGTGTTTACTCTCAATCAAAGTTTGTTTGATCTTTAATTCACCGACGGCATTGTCAAAGAATGGGATTCTGGAGCGCCAGGTGAAGCACTTTAAAACGTTATACGCGAGCTGCAATTGTGATGTTTCTCCACTTAACACGTTACTAAAATTGCATCACTGCCCCCTCTGTGTCAGGTCGCCCAAGGCAGGCAGTAATTTCCTCTTCCCAAACTCTTGTATCGACTTTATTTTTCTGTTTTGTGTATGTTCGGGCCCGTTATGGCTATTTTTCATCGTGGCATGCGAGTGTTTGCGTGCACATGCGGTAAGGGGTCGATCGCAGGAGGTTGACTACGGTACTTGAAAAGTAGATCTTCGGTCCAAAAAAGTTGGGCACCCCCGCTCTAAACTAACCCAGATAAACGCGGTCTCTGGGCATGGCTATGCACTTCGTAGCTTGGTCGCTTGAATCCCACAACAATCTGTCCCATTTTCCAGGAGTGCGCCCATCACTAATAATGTGGGCCGCAGCCCACCCAAGCCCCTTCCGCCTTCCGTCGACGCACCGCCCAACAGGTATCCCCCATCGCCGCCATTTCGTGCTTCGCATCAACACTGTGATATGCTCGATTTGCGCTTGCTGTCATGGGAACAGAAATTAGGTTTTTAGAAGAATTGGGACACATACAGTACATTAATGTATGTTTGCCCATTGCTGTCCTAAAGGGTGATCAAATGAGTTTGGGGGGGGGGGGTTCGTCCACCTGATGGAAACTCGAGAGCTCCCTTAGTCCTGAGACGTGATGAAGCGGCGCATGGCTCATTGTTGCTCTTTTTATTGCCATATAGGTCTGTCAGCGGCAAGAAGCTGTGCTCCAGCTGTGGGCAGCCGCTGGGCAAGGGGGCCGCCATGATCATTGAGACCCTCAGCCTCTACTTCCACATCGACTGCTTTAAGGTGAGTGAAGAAGGCATTTTCCTCAGGTTAGCATGAGTAGGAGGGGTAACAATTATGAAGCGAGCAGATTTTCGGGGGTTCGCTCCATTAATATTGCTTTTGATTGTTGTGGTGAGTGCGGCGTGTGCAAGGGCCAATTAGGAGACACATCCACGGGCACCGATGTGCGGATCCGGAGCGGCCTCCTCAACTGCCACCAGTGCTACATTCGCTCCCGCTGTGAGTTGCCTCTACCCACATCACACGTGAGCATTAAAAAGTCATTTGCAAAATAGCCCAAAATTTAAGTAACCCAGATACACGCAGGCCCTTGATAAAGTTATGTGTCCATCCGCATAGTCTGTAGAATTCCTCAAAAATAAACGCTAACCCAGATTTAATACAGGCTAATGATAAAGCTTGTGCAGGCAGTTGGATAACTAAAAATAATCCACAAATATTTCAAGTAATCTCCTGTAGATTAACACATGGACTGGCTCGAGCTATGCATCTGGCCGCATATGGTCATAGCAAACCAACACAAACCATCAGGCTATGTGGTCATCCGCAGAGTTAGTTGAATCGCTCAAAAATGAAATACCACTGTGGTGTTGTTAGCTCACTAG
This sequence comes from Hippocampus guttulatus, assembly GCF_054856545.1. NCBI lineage: Eukaryota > Metazoa > Chordata > Actinopteri > Syngnathiformes > Syngnathidae > Hippocampus > Hippocampus guttulatus. Next base: position 2,431,961 of record NC_141262.1, on the reverse strand, counting down.
CCAAAATGCAAACGTTATGCTACTAAAGTGAGACCTCGTTACTCGGTTTCTATTGGCCTATTGTTTTTTGTTTTGTTTTTACCAATTGACACCCAAAAACAAACAGCTCTTCCAAATACCACCATAATGATGCAATTAAAATTGACTGCACTTAAAAATTAATACAGATTGGAAACAAACCGTTCTGAAAAAAAATGTGTTGGGGGTTGTCAACATTGAAATATAACTGGACTGTAGTCTAAAAAAATGGTTTTCGACACCGTAACATGATACACAGTTTTCACATTTAATTCCATATTTTTTCTGTCTACCACTAGAGGGAGCTTGCATGCCACTCCGCATTTTGAGAATCACTGACAATCGCAGTCATCTATCTACGCAGCCATGATCAATTTCCTTGCGATTTGTCATCTCGCCTGCGCCCTCTGTCGCCGCTTGCTGAGCGTTTGCTGCTCTCTCGTTTCCCCTCAAGCAGCCGGACAGCCGACCACCTTGTGACGCCTCCGGTCAAGTTGAACCCGATCACCTGCCAAGCCCGGTCCTCCCGTGCAACCCCATTTCATCACATCACATGCCGTATGCAATATATTATTCTTTAACCGCAGAGTGTCAGGCATAAGAACAGTCACTCGATCGTATCCGCATTTTTATGAAGCACAATCTATTTAAACCACCATTCAGTTCCATATAAAGCATGTACGTTAATTGGATTTAACCTGGTTTAAGCATCTCATTCTCCCCCACCCCCCTACTTTTCATCAAACGGCATCCATTTTATGCCACTGCCAAAACCAGACGAAATGAGATATGCAAAGGCACCTTCGCAATGTGCAATACTGGACCTCTACAAGGGCAAATGTCATTTTGGATCAGCAATGAATTGTACACATGAGTGATGATGCCCAAAAATTGTTACTCGAATCCAAATAATCCACAAGGCTTCCACTGACACACACGCTTTGAATGTAATTCACAAGGGCAATAACTGGACTTGCTGCTTTAATGTGCCTTAGGAACAAAAAGGATGACGATGCAGCAAAGAAACATTAAAAAAAAATGTTTTTCCCCCCCCATTGTTTTTATTTCATTTCAAGGAGAAAAAGTGGCCAAATTGTCAGCGTCCTCCAAACTCCTTTATTGCAAGTCGTCCACTGTGCCGCCTCAGTGATTTTGCAGTGATTGAATGCGATTGTCGTCCATTTTGAGGAATATAAGCAGGGCGAGACAATTGACCTTTCGCTTAAACCGCACCCCCCCCCCCCCCTCCAAAAAACGTAGAGCAACCAGTCACAGCACAGCACAGAGGCTGGCGCTTTCCTGGTTTGAATTTTGCTTTTTTTTTTTCTCTATGCACAGCCGAGGGACACGAAGGTTGAATGGAAATGTATTCTTTTTTTAGGCTGTAGAAAAGCTGTTCCGTCGTCCACGTAGTTGATTGAATACGTCCATTTTAGTCGGTTGAATAGCGCAAAAATCCAAAACTAGGCTAGAAAAATCCAGACGCGAAGCCACGAGGCTGTCTGCATCGTCTGATGAATCCCTCAGGAATCGACTAAAATTCAACTTAGCCCAAATAAAAAAAGCAGGCTTAATAAAGCGAAGCGGTTGGCCTCAGTCGGTTGAGTAGTGCAAAATCGAAAAGCAGCCCAGACAAAAGCAAAATGTGGATGAAGCTATGCGGTCATCCACCATTGCGAGACGAAATCTTTTGTGTCTTTTTTTTTTTTTGCTTTAGTCAGTAACTAGTGTTCTGAGCGAAAGGTCAATTGAACGTATGCCAACTTTTTTTTGTTTGTTTTTGCTGTATTTGCTGTTTGAGAGCTAGGCATTGTGCTGCGGATGTTAAAAATAACTGCACGTTTACGCCTAAAACCAAAAGATGATGTTTAAAAAAAAAAGTACACATCTGAGCAATAGTTGCTGCGCTTCCCGGTGTCGTTGAGCATTTTCCTCTCTCAGTATTCCTCCGCTTCTCTTTTTCTATTCGCAGGGAGGCTTTCTTGTGTATTTATTATAATAGTCACCTGAACATTATCAACACCTTTCGATGTATCCTTTCATTCACTGTGTCAATGCAATGACTATGTTTATAAATAAAACCATCCAAAGTCAGTGTCTGCCTGTATTTTGATTTTGAGGAATTTCTCACTTGGTGGAAGGGTCAAACTGAGAAACGGGTCTCCCAATCTCAAAAGTGAGTCTTCACTTTCATTTAATGTCATGAACCACATGTCATTTTCTTATATTTTGTGCAGGTTTTTGCATTAATAAAAAAATGTAGGGTTTTTTTGTATTCTATTTTTTTAATCAGACCTCGTGAGAATGTAGGTAAATGTATTTGCTATTATATATTTTTTGGTTCCTTTCATTTTTTATTTGATTTCAGAATTGTTTGAAAATAGAAATGTAAGTTGTATCCCAAATGCTTAAATTTAGTACTATTTTCATGACTTTTAAAAAACGTTTTGGGTTGTTTTTTTTTCTTTGGGGGGGGGGTTCATGAATCATACATTAACATTTTTGTCTCCGTTAAATCTAATGTTTTTTTTAGTGAATCGGTGTAGAATGTTTAAAATGTTGTTTTCATAAATACATCAAATGTGGCTCGTTTGGCAGAAGTGGTGTTATATAACAAGCTTCGATGTTGCACTGACAGTCTCCTTATTTTTATGATTGAAATCTTTTTTTTAATTTTACATTATTGCAGTATTTGTATTATTTCAGTTACAACTTAACTTTAGTTACCCCTTTCGTGAGGCGGTTTCATATTTATTCATATTTTGCCATCGACCCTCTGTCAAAGCAAAATGAAATAATTGTTTTTCCTCAAATTGAGCTTTGTTACATTTACAGTATTCATTTAAAAAATCTACTTTTCAGCACGTCTGTTAGCTGTGAACTAAAGATGGATTAAGATTAAATGTGTATTTGTGAAATAGAACCTTTGCACATTTTCGTCAATTCTGGTTTCTCCTTATGCAACACTTCCACCAACATTTTTAATTTCCACTCTAAATCGAGGTAACACTCTTTGCATTATTGAAAATCACATGATAAACTGCCCACTGTACTAACCGCTGTCCCTGAAAGGGTTCAAATGAACACTTGCCAGTTGTTTCTTATTAATATCGCTTCATATCACAATGTTTCACATATGAAACAGAAAAGTGACCTTTCCCACTGTCCTCGTGTGTGTTGTTTGTGTGAGTGAAGCTGAGAACAAAAACATGACCGAGCCATTTAGCTTCTTTTTTTTTTTTTGCTATAATTATTGTTGTTTTTTTTGTTTCATCAACAAACATCTCAATGCCTTGGAAAACTATGTTCACACGTAGAAATATTCCCTTCTTAAATATAAGCATCCAATTCCTAACAACATATAAATATCCTTCCAGACAACAACACTCACAACAAAGTGGGAGATTTCAAACAAAAGAGACGACATGCAAATTATATCCAAATAAATACAACATTTGCATGCATTCCCTTTTTACCAAAAATAAATTCTTCGGGAATGCGACTGAAAATGAAGACGATACGTGTCTATGATTCAACTATTAGGAGACAAGAATACATATTAACACTATACAATTGGAGCCACAAACACACCGCAGTAGAAAGACACACGAAACATAGATTCATGTCTGAGGTGGGGGTGGGGGGGGCTGGTTGGGCGGGGAGCCGAAAGAGAGGGGGGCGTTCGCTGTAATTGTGCCTTTTTTCCCCCCATTATAGTGGACAATGGCAAGAAAATATCAAATTTTTAAAAAATGTGAATTTTCTGAAAAGCGGATAAAGCCGTGTGGTCGTCTGCATTGTGGGTTTGAATCCCACAAAAATCCAAACCTTGCACCGGTAAATGCAAACACCGCGCTTTTCCGCAGGGTTCCTTCATCAGCAAAATGACCCCAGAAAAGCGGGCTCTTCATAAATTTGTGGTTGTCAGTCCGATCCCTCCCAAACTTCAAAAATCTGATCACATCAAAACGAGCCAAGATGGATGCAAAGCGTGTACAATGCTATGCGGCTCACCACATACTTGGCTCAATCCAACTTGAATCAAAACTCACCCAGATGAATGCAAAAGGGCAAAAGCTACGCGGCTCTCCCCATAATAGAATCTCAAAGAAAAAATCTAATCAAACTAAAATCGGTCAGACGCATGGTCAGTTCATCCCTCAGAAATCATAACAGATACAATCCGAATTCTTGTCGTTGGCCGCACAGTCCTTTGAATCCTGCTAAAATGTAAACCGGCCCAGATGAATGATTCCGCACCAGTATGTGGCTGTCCGCATAGACAGTTCACTTCCTCAAAAATGGACCCTAGATGAAAAGCAGGTCGCGTAGTTTGTTGAATCCCCTAAAAATGTACTAAAATCAAAAGTAGCACAGATTTAAAAAATTCTAGATTTTGATAAAAAAAATGCGGTCGTCTGCATTGGTGGAATGCTATAAAAAACAGCCCGGATGCATGCAAACTTAAATTAAAGCTATGCAGCTGTCCAAATTAAATAAAAAAAAACACCTGGATAAAATTACGCGATCAGCCACATAATTGGTGGAATGCCCCCAAAATCCAACCTCGCCCCGATAAATGCAAACTGGAGATCAAGTTATTCGGCAGTCCACATCTCTGAAAAATCGACCCCCGATAAAATGCAGGCTCTTGATAAGACTATGTTATTGTTCACAAAATTAGTCGAATTCCATCCAAATCAAAACTCCAGCCGCTGCAATGCAGGCGTTCCTGAAACTATGCAGTCAGCCACATAGTCAGCCGCGCGTTGGTCTGTTCTAAGGTAAACATAGTATCTGTCAAGTAATGCAATGCTGCAGTTGGTGAAAAAAGGGAAATAGCACGTGGACAAAACAATCCAAAATGTGTGTGTGGGGGGGGGGGGGGGGGGTGCAAAACAGTCCAATTTTGAGTTGTTTTGTGAAGTTGGGTTATTTTCCACCCACCTGGTTTTAGAGCGAAACTGCAGTTGGCCGAATGTGCCACGAAAGTGTATTTTAGTTGAGCAAATGCCACACAAGAGGGAGACAAAACGAAAGCAGGTTTGACTGTCAAGTGTCCATCAGTTTGTTTGTGACCACTTAGAACATGCTGCTTTTTACTAAAGCAGCCTTGGCTCCGTTCTGTCTCTGCAAGGACGACAGCACGCTGGCGAACGGCCCGCCCAGCGAGTCCGGGATGGAGGTGATGGTCCCCGGGGCGGCGGCCCAGCCTTGGCTCGGCGACGTCACCCCGACCCCCATGCCGGACGACACGGCGCCCTTGCCGCTCTCCTCCTGTCCGCCGTTGCCGCCGCCGTTCACCTGCACGCCGGTGGGGCTGGGCCCTCCGCAGTTGGAGGTGGGTACCGGGTTGGGGCCCCCCGTGCTGTCCGGGTCGGTGGATTTGCCATCTTTGCTGTCGTCGTCCCGCGGGTCCGATTTCTTGCCGGAATTGGACTTGGCGGCGGCTGCGGCCGCCGCGGCTGCGCGCTCCTGCTTGCGGAACTTGGCCCGTCGGTTCTGGAACCAAACCTTGAAAAGATCCCCAAATCTGTCATCAGTTGGCCGCCACCTATTTTGAGGCTAAAATGACTATTTGATACTATTTGGACTCATTCAAACGACTACTGAGGATCCCAAACATGGTCTTTCTTTTTTTTGCATAAACATGCTAATTGACCGCAAATAACCCATTCCCACTGCATGCAGTTAATTTAATACAATCAATTCGATTCGACAGTTATTTTAAAAATGTCAATACAGCAGGGCTATTTGTGTCATAGGTCTTATACATGAATAATCCATCCATCCATCCATCCATTTTCCGAACCGCTTAATCCTCACTAGGGTCGCGGGGGGTGCTGGAGCCTATCCCAGCCGTCTTCGGGCAGTAGGCGGGGGACACCCTGAATCGGTTGCCAATCGCAGGGCACACAGAGACAAACAACCATCCACGCTCACATTCACACCTAGGGACAATTTTTTAGAGTGTTCAATCAACCTGCCATGCATCTTTTTGGAATGTGGGAGGAAACCGGAGTACCCGGAGAAAACCCACGCAGGCCCGGGGAGAACATGCAAACTCCACACAGGGAGGCCGGAGCTGGAATTGAACCCGGTACCTCTGCACTGTGAAGTCGACGTGCTAAACACTGGACTACCGGGCCGCCCTTACATGAATAATATACTGTAAAATATTTTTTTCTGCAGTTAAGGTAACACGTGCTCATTTTGGGAGGGGGATTGTGAGACATATAATCAATTATATCATTCAATAATTTTCTGAAAATATATTCCTTCTCTCCAGCGCACACCCTATTGCCAATACATGCCCGCTACTCTATATTGAAGTAACTATTTGTTGAACGGAATGACAATGAAAAAGGGTAATTTTGTGACTTCCGTATCCATACCTTTCCCCCACTCCTTTAGACAGTATGTACAATTGACTTGAGTATACTGTACATACTTATGTTTAAACTCTTACTCAAACCTTGTTAAAGAAATGCATTTGCAAAAATAAATTGGGGGCTTTGCTCTTTTCACACCTGACTGCTAATAAACGTCTGGCCCTCTGCAGTCAAGTAACGCAAGGCCATTTTCAATCGGCTTGATAGTGACGTCACTTTAATATTTGCAATAGTGACCCCAAAAGACGCTTCAATCGTGTGGCTTGTCTTCTGAAAAACGAAATACTTTTTCATGCTTTAAGATGGAAAGTATGAAAAATATATACTTTTATTATCGATGATCATTATACACCATATTCTTATTGATTAGGATGCGCCTTTATTTGCTTTGTATTGATCAGCAGTGTTTTCATGTTCGATCATATCGTTTATATCTTAACGTCTTTCAAGTGAGCGTTTTTATTTATCGACTTCAACAAAATAACACGTCGTTTTATAAAAACGCACGTGTAAAAATCACGACCTTTTCTGTATATGCGTCACCTTTGCGGTTAAGTAAAAAATTGCTGAATGCATTCCATTTTGTGACTATATTCAAACAAAAAAAGGGGGGGGGTGGAAACAACCAAACTAATTTCCACTTGGCAACATTATGCCAGTGTGTGCATTTCTTTGAGTCTTGTATCGGAACCAAATTGTGGTTTGGAGCGGAAAGAATTTGGGAGCCCCTTTTGTAACCGGAGCGCATCTTAGCGGGAATCCCCCTCGCTGCTCTTGACTTGGCGATTGTTTACCTGCACTCTAGCTTCAGTCAGGTCTATCTTGAGTGCCAGCTCTTCACGCGTGTAGATGTCCGGGTAGTGGGTCTCGGCGAAGACCCTCTCCAACTCCTTGAGCTGCGCGCTGGTGAAGGTGGTCCGGATGCGCCTCTGCTTGCGCTTCTCGTTCAGACCCCCGTGGTCCGTAAACAGCTTGTAGGGCACTGCATACGGCAGGAGGAGACGATGGCGTCATTTTGTTAGAAATAGAATCATAGTAATAAATCCTTTGGGGGTCATGTTATGAAATCTTGAATCTAAGTGCAGCACAAGTGGCATTGCTTTCTGTTTTGTGTCAAGTGGACGCCCAAGATTGGTTTCCCTCTTCCGTAAAAACGCGCGTGATCATCTCGCGTGAAGTTGTCAGTTGTTGTCAACTGACTCAAAAGTGGAATTCTCAATGTGATCTCGTAATCGTAAATGTAAAACGTGGTTTAATTGTGTCCGGAACGCCGTGCGTATTCGTCGCTTGAAAGTGTTCGTTTCACTTTTACTGCGCGCGATTCCGTTTTAAATGTGTTCAAGTGTGTGTCCGGTGATCATCCATGTGTGCTTTGAGTCGCAAATGCATTTCGATTCTGTCCCGAAAGCGTGGGTAAATTGTCATAAGTCGTCGCCTTGCGCGTACCGTAACTCCCAATTTGGGCGCCAATAACGAGTTTTGCTCTTTGCTTATCTAATTATTCGTCTCATCGCAAAGTAAACACATTACGGCGGCTTATAGGATAATTCTGTTGGAGGCTTTCGGGTGTGACACGCGCGTAACCGAATTACACGCACGCAGCCGCTCCTAACACGATAAATTCCTTCATTTGTGTACGCAAATGCGGCTCCGACCGAGCGAGCGGTGCGTTGCCTCTTGAAAGTGCGCCTCACCTGCCGCGTAGGGGCTGCTCTGGTGGTCCCTCAGCGTGCCCAGGCTGCAGGAGCCGGGCGCCAGCGACGGGCAGCCGCCGGTGGCCCCGAACGTGGTCCGGATGGGGTTGTACTGGAAGCCGCTGGCCTGGCTGCACGAGCTGAAGTCCGCGTAGGCCGACGCCAGGCTCGACGTGTCCATGCCGGCCATGCACGACTCGTAGGCGGACGAGTTGAGGTAAGAATACTCCATTTTATACATTTGGGAATGCACCCAAAAGCTGAAGAATCCCCAAGTCGTCTTATGGTGGCGGGCGAGAGGGATGAGAACGTGTGAGGTTTTTCAGCTTTTTCTTTTTTGGTTTGTTTGGGCTTTTTTTTTTTTTTTTCTCGATGTTGACTGCTCGGCGGCCACTCCAGAAGTGGCCTCCTTTATAGCAGCCCAGGCGCGTTTTGTGAAAAGCCCCCTAAGAGCCGCCTCGCCGGAGGTCTCCAGAGCATATCCAGCTCATCAGAAACGCGCGGACGAACAAAAGCAGCGCCGTGCGCGCGCCGCACTGCCTCCTTCCTTCGTCCTCCACCGCTGCCACTGCCGCCTCCCTGCTTTACATGACAATAAGTCATCAGTCTATTGGGCCCGTCGTCCGGCCGAGCTGCAGCATCATTGATCTCACCCCCCCCCCCCCCCCGCCCCCCATCCCATCCCCCTGCATCTGTAATTAGAATTTAATAGCGCCGCAGTAGAAGCAGAGAAGGAGAGCGGGCCTCCTTTTGCCCTTTAATTCGATCACACCACTTAGAAATAATGAAAGTTGGGTGACGATTCTCCCTGATGCAATTTGCTCGCCCCAAGCTTTTAAAAGGCAGCCTGCGAGCCTTTTGCCACACTGTCTTGATTTTCTTCTCTGTAGACCCCCCCCCCGCCCCCGCCCCACGTGGATTACACGGTGCTCATCCATGCAATAAATATTTGTGCACATAATTCACTCTAGGAATGTACAATGTCACATTTTTTGTACAATTTTGTTGTCACCCAGCCTGTTTTCTGTCATTTTGAATGACTTGTGATACGAACTTCCAATTTCCACAATTGAGTTTTTCTCGTTGTAATGACTGCTGCAGCGGTCATCAACCGGTCATATTAATCCCCCCCCCCCCCCCCCCCATGTGCACCTTTGATTATTTTTTACAATTATTATGATTGTTTATTGCTGTTATTGTATGATGAGTATAGTTGCTCCAATTGTATATTAAAATGCAGCAGAGTATTTTTATTAACATGTCTCTGCCTTTGTTTGGCATTAACTGCAGCTTTATGTTGTTTTTGACAAGGGTGATCAAGTTGATAATGAGCCAGAAATTTCCCGTTTTCGTAACTGATTTATTCCATGAACCAAAATAATCAATTTAATGATTGAATGGATCCCGATACACTGTTCGCCCCTCTTAAGAACGTATTAACATCATGACAGACAATTACTAGTGTGCTTTTAGAATTTTGTTTTCTTTTTTTTTTCTTCTTTTTTTTCCTACATCAAATGTGCACAATGTTTAAGTCAATTTTATTGTGATCTACAAACTCCCTAATAATTTTCACAGTGTAGTTTTTCTTTTCCATCATTTTTCCATCGAGCACCTAGAAGTGAAGTACTGTAAATGCAATTCAAATTTTTAGTCAATACAGTTTTGCCTTTTTCTCTGACATAAAATGTTCTCTGTCATCAAGTAATAATAATTCCAAATATGGCTTTCATATTTCATGTATGCCTGTTATTGGTGCAGTACACTAATTACAATGTTCTAATAAACGAAACATGAATCAGCTCCATAGCTTCATCTGATATATGCTGTTGTAATGGTTTAAAATATTGTTTAAAAACACCCACCCACACACACACACACATTTTCTAGCCTATGCATATATTACAATATTCATAACTGCATTTGAAGGAAATTAAACTCATCTATGAATAATTTTCAATGAAGGCAAGTAAACGACATTTTCGACATGGCAATATAGGTACATATAGAATGTTGGTTTCATGTATGGTTAGTCGAGATCTTTTTACGTCGCAAAAAGGCCTTGCCGTGTTCTTCTATAAAGTGCCACTGCTTTTCTTTGTTCTCGTGACTCGTTTGTTCCTCAAAAATCTCATTACACGTTTTTAGATCATACAATGAAAACCCGGAGAAATTAAAGACAAAAAAATAGAATCAATCATTTGTGATTTCCCCGTTACTCGTTGCCCAACCATTTCGTAATTTTAATGAGTAGTGGTAGTAATAGCCGCAATAAAATGGCCATAAAGTCCATTTTAGACGATGTAAACAACATTCTAATAAGGACCCATCATCTTTTGGTCGTTAAACGAACGAAAATGTCTCCATTGTCATCCGATCGACTTCCAAATTTTCTTTATTGCTTTCATTCTTGCTTTGCTTCGTCCCCGTGCAGTAAACGGACGTCGTCGTTCTAATCGAACCTTTTCACCTTTTTTTCAGATGAGCACATTTTTCTTACTTTTCCAAAAAAGCCACTCGAGCAAATACGTTTCAACCCAAGTGCGTCAAGTGTGTGATTGATTTAAAAGTACGATTTAATTGCCATCGTTCAAAAAAAAAAAATGAAACTGTGCTGCCGCCACTCACCGTCACGGTCACTCATTTGCAAACCTTTTCACTTTTGAAACAGTAAGTCATTTATCACGTAAGATCACCCAGTGCGTTTTTTGTGTCTCCCCCTTTTTTCTTTGCACAGCATATTATGGAAATGCCCTTTTTTGCCCTCTCTTTTTTGCACACAAGCTGGTGCTCGATGGCCAAGAAGAAGTGAGCTAATTCAATTACGGCTAGCCAAAAGGGCCAAATGGCGCACACCGTCTTTCCAAGACTCCATCCCTCCCTCCACGCGTCTGGCGGCCAGCACAAAACTAAAAGAAAAAAATAATCGAATCAGTCTCAAAAGGAAGCACAAGGCCAAACGCAATTAAAAGCGTGCTTTTCTTTCGCTCTCTCGCTTTTTCTCTTTCGCCCTATAGTCCACCAGCTCCCCTTTTCTTTGTCCTTTTAGAAAAAAAGGCGTCTTTTCCCATGTTTACACCTGCTGCTAAGAGCAGGTCAGAACATTAGGGATACCAGCGCAAACCACACAAGGGACAGAAAAAAAAACGCGGCTTTGACGCACGATACATTTGTATGTTCTCTATGACAATAGATTAGTGATTGTTAGGTGTCATCAATTGGAAATCTCTCTCTCTCTCTCTCTCTCTCTCTCTCTCTCTCTCTCTCTCTCTCTCTCTCTCTCTCTCTCTCTATATATATATATATATATATATATATATATATATATATATATAATGGTTGCACTTAACATTTCATTTTAACACAATGTCTAATTGCATTTTTAATCCATCAATAAAAAACAAATTTTACTGTGTAAAAAGATATATTTTACAATATAAATTGAATGAGGCCGCTACCCTCGTGAGGATATGCGGGTAGTAAATGGATGGATGGAGGAAAGTTAATTGAAAATAGATGTACACTGTATAACATAATGTAAATCCATTTTCGAACGTCACATGAATAGAAAAATACTGAACGTTATAAATGTAAATTCTAAAAGGACAAATAAATTACTTATTCAAATTAAACAAATATATATAAAACAAAATGGTTGTAATTTGCATATTTTGTCAAACCTTGGGTGAAAAGCGAGTTCACGTGACGATACCGAAGTGTCGCGTTGGGCAAACGTGCGTACGCTGTTTCGAGTTCGTTTAGCAGTATGCCCAGGACATTTTGCTATTGTCATTTACGTGTCTGTAAGAACATTGGGAAAACTGGGCGTAATCCGCTCCACCAAAACGTTAATTGTTTTGTGCAACGTTTCCGCGTCGTGATTCTTTAATTCTTGTCATGTCGTGAAATTACGCGCCGGAAGTGGCACCAATTCAGCGTCAAAATAAGAGCATGACCGAAAGTGATGCTTAAATTGTGCTAGGTAAACCACTCTATGCTTTTGAATAAAGCTTGTAAAGTGAAAGTGTCTTAACCTATGTGGTAGACACGTTTATTATTTGCCTGTTTTATGTCTTCCTTTAGGAAAGCCACATAAACACATCCAACCCCAATTACCCATTAGCCCACAGTAGTGTATCAACCTTGAAGATAGAAGTGAAGTGAATGAGGAAAAACGTGAGAAAAGACAAGCACTTGTCCTGGTGTGGAGACAGCTCATTTACTCGAATCACTGAGCAGTGTAGCAGAACACTCCTACAATCGTAGTTGGCATTCATTTTTGTGTTAAAAATGCTAGTGTTGAGTTGTTGAGCAGACGTTATAAATGTAAAGAAACAATGGCATTTTGTTTATTTGATAGGAATGCTGCAAACTAGGTTCGAGGCAATGTTATGTGTGTTTGCACTGTTGCATCTCAGCCCCACATGCAAGCACTCATGCAGTTGTTTACAGGATAATAATGATCGCCCTCCCCCCCATGCATTTCATGTTCCCCCTAATGATTGATGTCTAGTGATGGGTCTGCAAATAATAAATGAATAGTATACATTTATTATAAAATAAAAATACACAGATAAATCACATGAAAATTAATAGTACTAATCACAATGAAAATTTTAAAGTAAAACATTTTAGTTGATAAAAAATAAAGCTGTGCCCAAAATACAAAAAACATGAATTTTTAAGTGAATGTAATAAAATATAATTAAAACATTAAAATAAATAACACTTTAAATAAAAATTAAACTAGGAAAATATATTTTAGGAAAGGAAATAATCCACAAATATATTTATTGAACAGTAATAAAATAAGTGTCACACAAATATCAGGAAATTAAACAGAATTATTCATAATGTGTGGTTTTCATATTTTATATTTCAAAATATAAAATATCAAAACTACGGAAACATATTGCATTCACTTAAAAAGAGCTTTGTTTATTTTAATAGTATATATATATATATATGTATATACACAATATACAGTAAATGTATATATACAGTATATATGTATATGTATTTACTTTCTGCTTTTCAGAGTATTTTTTCTCTTTAATGGAATTATTATATACTGGGCATTTTTTTCAAGTGAATGCAATAGGTTATGTACAAAATAGAATAAGTGCATGAAAGTAGAATGATACCTATAGCAAAACATTGACGACATACTGTATGATGCAAGACATCCTTCTGTCATAAATTAGGAGGCTCTCCTGGAAGTGAGTCTATGTAGGGGCCATTGAAGTTGCACATTTAAGTCCTCATCAAAGGGGAAACAGCCCCGCGAATATGTTCCTCACTTCAATAAATCACAGCACAATGCTCGGCGCCTCCCCTCCATTTAACCGGGCACACTGCTGCTGCATGCTTGTTGCCCCGCCCGCTGCTCGAGAATGCCATTGTATGTGTGTGCGTGTGTGTGGGGGGGGGGGCTCAAGGAGTGATGGGAGGGGTCGCTCTGCCACTCTTAATTTTCATCATTAATAATGCCTCCCATTCACTTTCCATATATGTGTGTGTGTGTGTGTGTGTGTGTGTGTGTGTGTTTATATAGCAGCCTTTTAACTTGATGTCTCAATTGGAGAAGTTTAAAAAAGAAAAAGATGGCTTCACATTTAACCAAAAGACAAAAACTTGAAAAATAATCATAATTTTAAAAAAGCACACAGCAAAGATAAAGATGTGTGTGATTTCAAACCTATTTGTCATTAATGATTTTGTCCATTGAAAACTGTCAAATTGTGTAAACTGTACATGCAACTAAACCGAGATTCTTCCAAGATGGTGTTTACATTGGTGCTAAATGTGGACCAAATTTGGATTCAGCATTCCAGCTCTTTATCGTGCACATTAACAGCAATTGCATCTGTTTTCACAGGCATGATACTGAACTTATTGTAATTTCACACAGTATGAAATTTGACATTAGAAGGAGAATTTGCTTTTTTTTTTAATGACATTCATCCCCCCCTCACACACACATGAGTAATATACCATATGTCCTATCTTGAACTCAGTCAGAAATGTGACTTAAATGTGAGACAAGCCGGGTTCGGGAAGCATCGCGTTTCCCAGCACGCAGATGGAACGTGACATCTGGAGAAGACGACAATTCAATTAGGTTGTGTGTGTGTGCGTGTGTGTGTGTGTGTGTGTCTGTGTGTGTGTGTGTGTGTGTGTGTGTGTGTGCGCACTTGCGTGCGCGTGCGCGCGTGTGTGTGTGTTTGTCTGTGTGTGTGTGTGTGTGTGTGTGCGTGTGTGTGCGCACTTGGGTGCGTGCGCGCGTGTGTGTCTGTGTGTGCGTGTGACGTTGGCGGACAGCACACACCAGCACAAAAACATGTCAGCGATGCACTCAGACTTGTTATCGTGAGGTTTGCTGTTCATTAGCGGCAGGTGCTGCAACGAGCCTGTTGAAATCGCCTGTCTCCTGATGAAAACGTTCGGCATCCCCAAGATCAGTCAATCAAAACTCACTCAGTCACACCCTCTGGAAAATTAGTCAAACTGAAGCCTCTGACACCAGTTTCATCCACATATAACATAACAGGATGCATGAAAAAAACGGAACAAAATTGAACAGGTCGTAGGCCATTTTGGTTGGAAACAGCCATTTCAGGCAAAGTCCAGTGCTTCATAAAAAGGAAAAAAGCCTCTGACACCAGTTTCACCCATCAACATAACATTGAGTGGGCATGTTTAGCATCAAAGGGCACACAAAAAAAGTCTTAAAGAGCCCATGTCAAAAATTTAACAGGAAGTCGGCCATTTTGGATTGAAGTCGAGTAAAGGTTTGTCAAATTTGAAATAGTAAGTAGAAGTAACAATTTCAGGCTAATTATTTTTCAGCTCTGTACGCTGAAGAAAAATCGGGTGTTGAATTTACCAAAAATGTTTTCGTCTGGTGGTTGCAGAAAAATAAAATAATAATAATATAATAATAGGATCCAGATACATTTTTGAAGGAGACTAAACATCTACTGTACTTCCAAATAAATGCATGCAATTCAGATGATTCTATCGTGTGCAGCCACTGGACAAAATAAAATTGAGTGAATTGGACACACCTTTTTTTTTTTCAGTGTACGTTGAAAAACAAAAAGCTCCGGGCACCAGTTTTACCAATCAGCATGAAATTGGGTGGACATGCCTATCATAAAAAATCTCAAGGACTCAGAAACAAAATTGAACAGAAACCATTTTGGTTTGGGGGCAAACACTTGCATGGCTTCAACATGTGATGGCCATATGGAGGATTGGTCATGAAACAGGGCGTGAGGGCCAAGAAGCGCAGAAGCCTCCCCAGCGCATTTCTCCCTCCATCAGGCTGCAAGTGACCAGGCGGGAGACTCGGGGCTGTGGCATTAGCATAAAAATCTCATTCCCGGGATGAGATCAAGAAACATACGAGCCTCCAACGTGGCCTTGGCACGGCCGAGGGGATCAATCCCTAAATGACTCCAACCTCCACGTGGACATTAACGCAGGCAAATGCCCATCGACCCAACGTCCAAATCTGATTTGGACGGGGGAAAAAAGATGCGATCATTAAATCTCTTTGCCTGGCGCTCAGGAATTTGATTCATAAAATCATCGGGATTAAATTCTTATTGGGAGCGCTTGTCATCGTTTTGGTCGGGCGGCTGCTTAACGTGGCGACTGGATGGCCTTCATGAGATTTCAGCCTGTAAATAAACTCGTAATTTAATCTCGGTCGCTCCGCCGCCACAGCGCGTTGTTTGGTTCTTCGTTGTACCGTGCATGGTGACTCAGACTGTGGTGCGCGCACACCAGGGGGTGTATAACAGTATAAACATACAGAATTAAGCATTTTCCCCATTATGTGTGGTCTTACTTCTAAAATAAAACGGTTAAATTTGAATTTATTTGCTATACAAGCGGCCGAAATGAGTTTTCTCCGCAGGGTGTCCGGGCTCTCCCTTAGAGATAAGGTGAGAAGCTCGCTCATCCGGGAGGGGCCCCTGCATAAGCGGTAGAAGATGGATGCTATAAAATGTCTTTTTTTTTTCAACCATCCTGATTATGTTTGCGTGGCTGTTTGGGGTGCACAAAATGTTTTACTTGTTAAAGGCTGATGGTTATCTTGAAGATGCATAGTCAGTGAATCCCAAAGTGATGCGAGCACAACAGGCTGCATGAATGCCCTCCAGCGGGTGCACAAGAGTACAAATGTAATTTTTTATTTATTTTTTTACGACTTTTGAGGAGAAGTGTGCATGCACCATCTGTCAGGATATTAAAGAACTGCTTTGGAGCATAGATTCACAATCTGGTTTGTGCACCACCAAGTGTGTACCATATTGGATAAAGACAACAGGAAACTGTCATAATAATAATAATAATAATAATTGTAATAATAATGATAATGATGGCTATAAGAAGAAAAAGCAATTGCATTTGTATATGCCTTTAAAAGTTGGAGAAGCATTGTTGAAGGTGGTGCGCATTTACAAAAGACTGCTTTGGAACATGGAATCACATCAGTAATATTATGATGACATATTTTTGTGTGTGTTATGAATTTCTTATTTTTGTGTTGTTCTGAAGAACTGCATCAGAATGTCAAAGGGGGTGCACGTCTTAAAGCCCCAGCTGGAGTGAAGGGCATTCCCCTCAGGAAGGCGCACCTGTTTACCAATAAAGCACGCCATGTTTTTAAGGACTGCCAAGGCACTCTCAGGTTATTGAACTTGCTGGCTGTTGTGCTTCAAGTCTTGTATTCTGGACCTCTCGATATCTTTCATAGTCGCTCTCGTTTTGTCAAAGAACTTTGGAAGTATTTTCATTACAGTATTCCTTTTTGTCGATCTTAATCTTTGGTTTCGCGTTCTTGGAGTTGTGATATTTGTTTGTGTGCTCTCGGTGTTCTCTTGTCTCTTGCCTTTTCAAGCCCTTTTTGTTTTATACATGTTTTTTTCCCCCTGGCTTCTTGTGACCAGCGATTTCAGTTTGTACTTTGTCGGTGCGCTTTTCTGTTATAAATTTTTTTGTTTTCGCACTTTGTCTGAGCCTGCCTTTCTGGAGTCTAAAACATTATTCGGTTCGTTTCAGAACCTGACAAAACTTTCGCTTTGATTCCCAAACTGGTGCACACTGTTATACCAATGGTAATGCAGTACATCACATAATATGATTGTTTTCATTTGTAGCGCTGTTTTTGAAGCACCAAAATCAATGGTGTTGCAGAGATTAATTTTAGTTATTTTTTTGAAGCAAGGTTACTGGCCAACTACAGTCACACAAGTATAAAACTAGCAACAGTAATACATTTAATGTGTGTATAGTCCTTTTAAAATTACGGTGTTTGGATGTTGAAAGCATTGCATCAGGATACTGGAGGGGGTGCGCATCTTGCATACGGTGATATATGGGGAAGGGTGGTGGGTCTTGTTTGCCTCCTTGTTACCACACATTCCCTCCAAAATGTTTTTGAAAGCGTCTTGAAGCATCATCAGTTTTAAGCTGGGAGGTCAAGGCATATTTTACCGTCTGCAGTGCACCCTCCTCCCGCCCCCACGTGAGCAATCGACAGCGATTAGGTATCGGCGGCCTCATAAATCAGCTGTGTGACCCATTATTATTGTTGAATTCAATAGCTGTTGGGGAAGTGAGGGTCAGTGTCATTAACTAGCTCCCTCCCTTGCCACGCTGCCCCCACCCCACTCCCTTCCACCCTATCCACGGGCCCCCTGAAGGCATGTGGCCCCTCTATACAAGGACCTGCTGGCTAATAATGCCTAAAAGCTTAATCACACATGCATTAAGCGGCAGACAGCGGCCTTTTGTGCGCGCAGGCCGGCTTTACTGGAATGAGGCGATTAATGGTCATCTGAGCGGCAGGCGACAAGGCGACGCAGAGAATGATGGAACGCTTTTTAATGGTGCTGCGCGGGTGGGCAGGCCGGGGGTCTCGCCAAGAGGAAGCGCAGCCGGGCGGCCCACAATTACAGTACTACCCCGTTCCTCACCATCCATCATAAAGCTTCAAGGTCGTCGGGTGTTATTCGGCGCTTTGTAATCTTTATATGAACGCCTTCCCTCCATGCATGGTGCATTATTGGATACAAACACCTGCGCGGCCTCCTGCCACCTCGATTTCATATTTTGGTTGTGACCACTTGATTTGGCCGGCAGGCTTCATCCGCATCAACAGGGAGTCACGCTGCCCATTTGCGTGAGGGTAATTAAGACGTGAAATCGGCACATGAAACAGGGTTTTCAGGAAAAAGTGGAACTGCAAACATTTCCCTGAGGAACGCCACACCGAATAGCAGGTGGCATGTACGTTTTATGACATACACTAACACAGTATATGGACAGAGTATTGTTGCAGAAATATGGAGTGGCTTAGTCTTAGGGTTTGACAAAGGTTATGGGACCTCAAAATATTCCCTGAGGGACTCAAGTTCAAATTAATGGCACCTGACTGAATGATATTTTGGATGGCTGGCTTAGAATGTCGGAACGTAATCAATTAATATATTACAATTATTATAATGACAAAGTCACAAAAATGTGGAGTAAGGAATCAAATTCAATTACATTTTCTCAAAAAAAAAGTAATACAATAAATGAAAAAAAAATAGGGAGAGGTTTATTTTTTTCCGATGTCCAGTACACAAAAGGCCTTTGTCTCTCAAGCATCGATCACAAATCTAAATCTGTTGGTGAGCAGCTCTCCTTTACCAATCAAGAGCCATCTACCTCACAGCCATGACGTATGTGCCTTTGGTTGCCCGCAATAAAAGGCCACTAGAAAATATGCGCTATTACTTTATTACAAAAGGCCGAGGGTGGTCAGAAAATCAGTTGGTATCTGGTATGACCCCCATTTTGCTAACGCAGTGCAGCAACTTTATTGCTCAGGTTTGCCTTTGGCTGCCAACAATAAAAGGTCACCTGCAAATGTGTAATTTTGGACGGGGGCAGAAAACGAGTCAGTGTCTGATATGACATTTTTGAGTGTCTTTTTATTGCGGGCAGCCCAGTGGACAGGTGCAATAATCGTGCTGCGTCATCATCTTGATCGGTTACACCTCGGTGGTTGGTGGACGATTTCGGTCAAGGAGAAATGCTCACCAACACAAATTTTGATCGAGTTGTGAATACTATTTGAGACAAAGCTCTTTCGCGTCATCTCATGTGAAATGGGGGCAAAAACTCGATTGTGTATGCGACACTGGCAAAGGTATTGGAACACGTTTTTGAATCAAAATCATGGATTTTTGTCCCCTTTTGCACATTCGCCTGGTCCCTCCGTCGACATCGTACTTTCCTCCCCACTGTTTCATCTTGACGTGACAAATCGCCGTGTATGCACTTCTGCAAGCGAACGC